>NC_141689.1:641254962-641854962 GCF_964263255.1 Lissotriton vulgaris | reverse complement strand
TGAGTTGCTTCCTGAAGGCGAGGTGGTCCTGGGTCAGGCGTAGGTGGGTGGGGAGGGAGTTCCATGTCTTGGCGGCGAGGTAGGAGAAGGACCGTCCCCCTGTGGTGGCTCTTCGGATGCGGGGGACGGCGGCGAGGGCGTGGCTGGTCGATCGAAGCTGGCGTTTGGGAGCGTAGAAGTTGAGGCAGCTGTTGAGGTATCCTGGGCCTTGGTTGTGTAGGGCTTTGTATGCGTGGGTGAGGAGACGGAAGGTGATTCTCTTGTTGACCGGGAGCCAGTGCAGGTCTCTCAGGTGTCCGCAGATGTGGCTGCGACGGGGGATGTCCAGGATGAGTCGTGCTGAGGCGTTCTGGATCCGCTGGAGTCTCACCTGGAGTTTGGCGGTGGTTCCGGCGTAGAGGGAGTTGCCGTAGTCCAGACGGCTGGTGACGAGGGCCTGGGTGACCGTCTTCCTGGTCTCGGTGGGGATCCACCGGAACATCTTACGTAGCATGCGCAGGATGTTGAAGCACGACGAGGAGACGGCGTTGACTTGTCTGGTCATGGAGAGGGAGGAGTCCAGGATGAAGCCCAGGTTGCGTGCGTGGTCTGTTGGTTTGGGTGCGCTGCCTAGGGCGGGGGGCCACCAGGAGTCGTCCCAAGCGGCGGGTGAGGATCCCAGGATGAGGACTTCCGTCTTGTCCGAGTTCAGTTTCAGGCGGCTGTTCTTCATCCATTCGGCTACCTCTTTCATCCCTTCGTGAAGGTTGGCTCTGGCGGTGGCTGGGTCGTTGGTAAGGGAGAGGATCAGCTGGGTGTCGTCGGCGTAGGAGATGATGTTGAGGTTGTGCTGGCGTGCGATGTCTGCAAGGGGGCTCATGTAGACGTTGAAGAGGGTTGGACTGAGCGAGGAGCCTTGAGGAACGCCGCAGATGACTTCGGTGGCTTTAGATCTGAACGGAGGGAGGCGGACTCTCTGTGTCCTTCCGGCGAGGAAGGAGATGATCCACTCCAGTGCCTTCTCCTGGACTGTGACGATGCTGAGGCGTTGTACTAGGGTACGGTGGCAGACAGTGTCGAAGGCCGCGGAGAGGTCGAGGAGGATGAGGGCCGCTGTTTCTCTGTTGTCGAGCAGCGCTCGGATGTCATCGGTGGCTGCGATCAGGGCGGTCTCAGTGCTGTGGTTGGCCCGGAAGCCAGACTGCGAGGGGTTGAGGGATCCGTTCGTCTCGAGGAAGGCGGCCAGCTGCTTGTTGACGGTCTTCTCGATTACTTTTGCAGGAAACGGGAGCAGCGAGATGGGGCGGTAGTTCTTGAGGTCGGTGGGGTCGGCCGATGGCTTCTTGAGTAGGGCCCTGAGTTCGGCGTGCTTCCAGCTCTCCGGGAAGGTAGCGGTGTCGAAGGAGGTGTTGATGATGTCCCGCCGGTGGGGTGCGATGACAGCGTCGGCCTTGTTGAAGACGTGGTGGGGGCAGGGGTCGGTCGGAGATCCGGAGTGGATGGAGTTCATCGTGCGGACGGTGTCTTCGGTGCTGATCGGCAAAGAACATGATCTTGCCAAAGTTAAGGGGGAAGTAGTACTGAATCCCCCAGAACTGTTTTTCAGAAGAACATGAGTAAAAATAAATATTAAGGGATCTGGAGATACTGGTAAAAGGGAGAAACATCTTGGAGGTTTTAGAAGAGAAATGTCAGGATATTTTAAAGGAAGTAAAAAGCAACGCCAAGAAGGAGACTTTTGAACTTATTACAGCTATTTTTAAAGTTTTGTTAAGTGGGCAAGTAATGTTCTTTTAACCTTGACCTTCGCCTTACAAGGAAAGGGGCATTAGCAGGATTAATTCCAACACACAACACACACTCTTCTACTTTTGATTATGTCTACTGACTTACCTTCCTCCACTGGAGTTGGGAGGCCAATTTTTGACAGGTTTATCACATTTTAACTATGGCTACCAAGAGTAATTGGAACCATGTGTAAAAAATAATAACACATAATACGTCGACTCAATCAGCATTTCATTGATGCCTAGAATTACTAGATTTTAGGCTAGTAATGCAGTACATGCCGATAGCAAATCAAGGTCCAATATTCTTAGATTTGTAGGCAAGGCCTTCTTATCGTTGGAAAGTATGACTTGAGAAACTAAGGGGTAGATGTACTAAGAACCCACAACACAAAGCTGCACAAACATTAAATGTAATACTACATCATACTTACGTGCGTGGCACGGGGATAGATCTTGACATTGCTATCACCAACACAAATAAGAAGACCATCATGTGATATGAAACTCGTCCTACAATTGAACCACTAAGAAAACACTATCCAGTGAATGCTATTTGACCTTTGTGATGAGGCATAATATTTACTAAAATTATTTTCACACCAATGACTGCTCAATTGTGTATATTATGTGTACATTGTAGGATTTTGCATGTGCTGCCCGCCATCATTTGCACCAGCTTACATTTGTCAGTATTCCACACAGTGCTAGGACAGACTACTTTGTATGACTTCAGTAGTATGGCTTTCCAATGACTTCAGTTGGTGTTGGAACAACTCCAATCTCATAACGTCCAGTTTACATATATTATATGGGGTTTTATGCTTTGTGATGCAATGTCATGTTGCACTACACTCACTGAGACTTTTGGAGGAAACAAAACCTTTGCATGCAATAGTTGATCAATGCTATTTTTGCATTGATTTGTGTCATATAAGCGCCAGTACAAATCTTGATAAATCCGGGCCTGAGTTTGCAAGGTACAAGCTGGTGTAAAGACAATGTATATAAGACAATAAGACAGACAGTATTATACTATTAAACGCTCTACGTTAATGGGAGTGGTAAAATGGTTGTTTCAGCAAGTGGGCAACTCCACCACTCTCAGCGCTTGGACGCCTACGGGCAGCAACCGCGCTTGACAAGTATTTTTACAATTACAATTTTACAATTACAATTACAATTACAATTACAATTACAATTACCACATATTTTACGGTATCCAAGTGAATTGGCTCAGCGAATTACTAAGCAGACTTCTGTTATGGTCAAACCATCATCTCCAAATCCACTTCTATAACAGAATACTGGAAAACAGGAATTTTCACGTAAGCTCGTCAAAGTTGAGGCTGTATTCAGGAGAGCAACTTCAATGCATCAAAGCTTATTCTTGTCATGGCGGGTGCCTAAGGGAGAAGCCTGTGATTATGGTTTTACCAGCTGACGAGAAAGACAAACTATTAAGCATGATTTTTTTTTATTAGGAGGGTCGCAATTCACATTTCTGCTTATATACTAATGATAACATGGGCATCTAGCAATGGGTCAGGTGATCTTTGCATCATGGGAGAGGCAGTCAGCTTTGAAAATCGTATGCGATGGCCACTGGGCAAAGTACATTTCCAGAGCTATGTTAAGGTACTGCTGGAGTGGGAATCAATTTAATTAAAAACGGTTTAACATCATCTTGTTCCATAATGGAAAGTACCCTTATTCTAAAGAATGAGGTGAATTGGATAATACCAGAAACCCATAAAAAGTTCATGTTCGAGAGGCAAGAGTGAGAGAGAGTATGAAGTTCAAAATTCAATCAATCAACTGTACTTCCCATAAAGAGATGTTCACAAAAAAGCAAAAATAATCATAATCCTGGGGGAGTAAGAATCTGCTCTGTAACATCTGATCCCTGTCCAAACACTCCATAGAGGTCTGGGACCTCATCACTTGTGAAAAACTGGACATTTGTTTCCTGACGGAAACATGGCTAAAGCCCCACTCGGTCCCTGCTATAACTCTTGGGATTCCAGCGGGGTACAAAATAGTCAGACAGGATCGGCCCGTCAAGATAGGAGGGGGAATTGCAATTGTGCACAGGCAAGAAATAGACATCTCGGTAATTGAAGGAATATGTTCCCCGGAGCTAGAACTTCTGATTTTTAAAATTAAAACCACACCCACAGGGTGCAAGAAAGGTGCCCTAGTCTATCACCCCCCTGGTCCAAATATCAATTTTTCAATCTCACTTTTAGAATCACTGGCTCCACATGTACAGGAACACGAAGACTTCCTGCTTCTAGGTGATTTTAACGTTCATAGTGACTTAGCAGAATGCAAGGAAGCACAATCACTATTAGTAGATCTGTCTTCACTGGGATTGAAACAAGTTAATAGCGGCCGAACACATAAGGCAGGACACACCCTGGATCTGGTCCTGACCAACTCTCCATTGACTAAATGTCTACCCCCTTCCCAAGTAGAGTGGACTGACCACTTTATTATTGAATTTTACACTCCCATAGCTAACCCCCTGCCAACTAGTCAAATTTCCATACCTACCAAGAGAAGACAGTGGCACAAAATGACTCTGGAATCTTTCAAAGACAGATATGTTGAACCCACTTGGACCCTACTGTGAACATTAATACTGCTATAGATAATTTCGAAGGGGCAATTGCCACAGCAGTAGATATCATTGCTCCCCTAAAACATTTCAAAACTCGCCCAGCTCAAAAACAAGAAGTCTGGTATTCAGAGCATCTTAGATCATTAAAACAAGCAGCTAGAAAACTCGAAAAGAAATTGAGAATATCTAAATTGGCCGAGCATTCCCTCTCCTCATACCACAAAGCCATTCGTGTTGCACGAAAGAACTACATTGCATCCCAGCTTATGACTGCGGGAAACTCTCCTAGAGTGCTTTATCAAATACTGCAATCTTTCCTGAAACCTATGGCTTGTGAAAGTCCGGAGCTAGCATCGCAGCAACTCTGCAACAACATTTCACTATTTTTTACTCAAAAGATAGACGGAATTTATGAAAAAATCAACTCTACTCAATCCTTTGATGGAGAAAAATCATCTCCTAGGTCAATGGTAAAGACAGTTACAGAAACTTTCTCCACTCATCTCCTTGACAGGTTTCCACCTATTTCTTTAGAGGAGGTTACATCCCTAATTCCCCAGATTAAAAGTGGATGCACAACTGACATCATTCCGTCAAGATTAATGCCTATGCTGGCCAATGTTCTAGGCCCTGGGATTCAAATACTTGTGATTCTCTCCCTTAACAACGGAGAAGTCCCCATGGATTGGAAAAGGGCCTCGGTCAGGCCTATCAGGAAAAACTCAGCTATCCCATGGACAGAATTCAACAATCTAAGGCCTATATCTCTTCTCCTGTTCTTGGGCAAACTTGTTGAGAAATATGTCAATCGACAACTATCTAACTATGTGGAGTTGGCAGGTGGATTGGACTATTCTCAATCGGGTTTCCGGCCCAAGCACAGTACCAAACCACCTTGATGTCAGTCGCAGATGATCTACATATTTATCAGGACAAGGGCTTCTCTGTGATCCTGGTACTATTGGACCTGTCTGCAGCGTTTGACACCGTATCTCACAGCATCCTGAGAACTCGGCTGGCCAACATTGGCTTGAATAACAAGGCTCTAGCCTGGCTTAAGAGTTTTCTATCTAACCGGACCCAACGTGTGACCTTGGGGGCCTATCGTTCAGAAGAGACTGAGATCTCAAAAGGGGTGCCACAAGGCTCTTGTTTGAGCCCCACCCTCTTTAATATCTATGTGGCACCCCTGGCCAGCATCATGAGAACATATGGCTTTATTCCGGTGTCCTACGTCGACAATACCCAGCTCCTCTTCCCTTTCAAACATCTCACCCCGAGGTCAAGAACTCCTTTTCCCAGGGTATGAAGGCTGTGGCGCATTGGATGTCCACCAACTATCTTCAATGCAATGTCGGTAAGACCGAAGTCATGTTGTTTGGAGAAGCAAAACTGCTATGGACCCCGGACTGGTGACCACAAGATCTTGGTCCAGTCCCGGAGCCAAAGCAGGGTGTAAAAAATCTAGGAGTCAGACTAGATCAGGAACTCTCATTAAAGCAGCATAGCAACTACGTTGTGGGTTCATGCTTCCACGTAATTGGACTCTTACGGAAAGTATTCCCTCAGCTTTCCGACTCAGTCAGAAAAACTCTGGTGCAGGCTCTTGTTTTAAGTCGCATAGATTACTGCAATGGCCTGTTTCTGACCGCTAATGAAGGAGTTCTAGCAAAACTCAAAGTGGTTCAAAACACTGCAGCTCGATTAGTCCTTAACGCCCCTACCCGAACCCCTTCCAAACCTCTATTGGCAAAACTTCATTGTTTACCCATAAAACAGAGAACCAAATTCAAAACTTGCTGCATTATTCATAAATGCCTTAACGGTTCAGGACCTGAATACCTAAAAAACAAATTCATCCCCTACATTCCTACACGCTCCCTCAGGTCCAGTGACCAGGATTTGCTATGTGTCCCTCGAACTAAGAAGGCTAGACACGGTGGTAAGGCACTGTCTGTGGCTGGACCCTCTCTTTGGAACAGTCTCCCTAGAGCCCTCAGACAATGCTCAGAACACCTACAATTTAGGAAACAACTTAAAACCCATCTGTTCCAACTCTAATCATCCAATCTAGCTAAACTTATATACATCTTACCGTTGTGGCTGCCAACGCGCAGAGATACTATTCCGGGAGTTGAATCAAGCGCTATAAAAAACCCGCAAATAAATAAAATAAATAAATAAATAAATGTAGTAGCAGCAGCAACTGCAATCAGCAATCTTGTCAGGTAGGATGCCAAATCAACATTCAGCCTTCAGCATAAAGCTGTTAGCAATCAGCTTCAGTGTGGGCAAGTGGGATAGGCAAGAGCATAAAGAAAAAAAAACAATAACCTACTCTAGGAACACGCACCAATATAAACAGTCTAAAGAAATGTTGCAGTTCATGTAGTGTCTTCTTCAATCCTCATCCAATTGGCTTTCTATTCTTCTTGATATCAGTCTCCTCCCTTCCTTTCCCACATCCCTACACAAAGGGTTTACTATGACTTAACATGACATATGAAACATATTATTAAGCTATGTCTACTATGAGGCCTTTCAATTCTTATACCTCCTTTTCCATGTATATGATCATATTCTAACAGTCTAATGCTATAAACTGAATGTTAAACTAAACAATAGGCTGTGTGAAACAGAACATCAACTGCAATAAATATTATTCAGCACCACATTTCTTCAATATAAATTGGAAAATAAATAGGTTAAACCAATGATACCCAAAGTACGGCCCCGGAGTCGCATGCAGACCTCCTGACATTAACAAGGGGCCCCCTGGACTACTGGACTCAGTACTAACATTAAAATGGTTTCAATCAACAGGTATGCCTTTATTTAAATGTTAAGTTAAGTTAAATAAAAGAAGTATTTAGGTTCTTCTGCACAGCTTATCTTTAGGGGCACCTTCAATTTCAACGACATCTTGCAGCAAAAGTGCAGAACTGTGATAAGGTCAATTCAAAATTCAAAAAGTGTATTTCATTAATATGCAGAACCGTTTCATATATCAGATTATATCAGTGCATTGTGAAGTATTTTTTTATAAAGTGATAGTTTCTAACCATGAATTGAGACACATTCATTCCCCTCCCCCACCCTAACAACAATGCCAGTAGTGAACTAAGAGGCAAGTCAGCTGCTTCTGTACTTTTTGGTTGACCTGAGTTACTATTAGATATGAACTACAATACAGTTTATTGAATTAAGCACAGGAGAAGAGTTTACACTGTGCACATCCTGAAGTTGTGCATGTTGATGTCCTCTTATGAAGAAAAAGCGGTGAAAAAGAAATAAAACCATTGCCTTGGATCAAACAATTTGGTAAAGTGGGGAAGCCAGGATTAATACTAGGTTTTTTGGCTTCACATTGTACAGTTCAGCTATTAGATTTATATACTTTGCTTCCCCTGTACCCTCCTTATTTCAACTCTCAAATCAGCAACCCCCTGGTGATTCCCCTCCAAACCGCCACCTGCTAGCACCAATGAGGCTCTTGGCACATCACAGACCAGACTTTGTGGCCCCTTTGAAAATGTTCATGAGTACCCATGGGTTAAACTATCACATTTTCTATTCATGCACTGTATTTAGTGTGTGAAATAATATGACATCAATCTATTCAAGGATAAAGTGTTTCTAGCAAAACTTTTCAAAACGCCATCAAGTACATTCTGCAATATGGTATAAAGCTTTCATTAAAGACATGTCAGGGTAAGATCAACTTTCAAACATTTTGTGCACGCCTCAGCACATTCAACTTTGCTGCAAGAAAAAAAATAATGAAGCTTGCTTTTAAACATTTTGAGGCCTAGTTCCAATAAGTGTGGTAATGTCAACAATTTGCACATTTTAATATTGTATCTGTTCAAAAGAAATTGCACGTTAACATGCACATGTATCTTTAACTATATTATTTTCATTTTAATACAATCTCCCTCTCAATTGCCCCATCTGATGGTTATCTTAACCATCACAACTTTGCATGTAACATCTATTCAGAGGGCACTCTCATCAGCAGCAGTCTTGTCTTTTTCTTTTCAAACTTTTGAATTTCAATGACTTCTGTTTTCATCATTAAGACAACCAGTTAATGCTAATTCTTTTTCAATGCTCTTGCTAATTTCTCTGCTCTTGGTTTTGTTAATGCATAATCAACAATCTTTGAATAATGCAAATATGAAAAATATATTAATAGTTTCTAAATCCTCTAATTAAATTTTCAGGTCTGAAATGTTCTTTGTAAATTCTTGAATTTTCTTACTTTCAACAGGTATGTATGAACATCAATGCAGAGTTTTCAGCATTCAGCAGACTTTCCCTTTCTCTGCAAGAATAATGTCTTGCGAAACCATAGATCTAATTGCTACCAGCTCAGTGTTTACAACTAACACAGTGCCAGAAGTATACTAGTTGCAATCCTGTCAACAACTGTTGGCAGTTTTCTAATCTTTTCATCATTCAATGTGACTAATACAGGTAGAATGATTGCATCAAAAATGGCTCCCACATACTGGTGTCCATCTTCTGTACTACGGGTGTGTCTGTGTGTTGGGGTCACTGTTAATACATCTATACTATATACATGCTGCATCTTTGGAAACAATTTAGCTAAATAGAAATACCCTCCCAATCAGCAGGCATTTGGAAGTAAGCGTCTTGTCGACAAACAAAATAAATTCCTGGAATTGCGTTTTGTTCCCCCTGTAAAATTTGCCATGTGACTCTCATTAATTAAGATGTATGTTCAGAGCTACTAATTCCCACATGTCTGGTTCTTGTGTGTGTTCTATTTTTGCAAACACAAATGTTCCCTTTTTGCTGTCTGTCTAATTTCAGCTTTGGGTAAATCCTTTTGTTTTTTAAATCATCTGCCTCCTTCTCCCAAACATTTTTTAAAACTTTCTCTAGCATTACGATGTGTAATATTTGTGTTTCTTTCTTTTAATGTCATAATAAACACTTTCTCTAGTGGTCTCAGTAGGCAGGTTAAATTGTTCTGCTAAGCCTTAACACTATCTATAGGTGTAAATAGCCTAAAATAATGCCATGCTGTATCCATTTCTTTGTCTTGTGTTATTAATGGCATAATAAGCACTTTCTCTAGTGGTCTCAGTAGGCAGGTTACATTTACTGAGAAGCCTTAACACTATCTATAGGTGTAAATGGCCTAAAATAATACCAAGCTGTGTCCATTTCTTTTTCTTGTGGGTGTGAGTTCATGCTTTGTACTAGAGGTACTCTAGAAAGTATTAGATCATGGTTAGAATAAAAGTATTAAAAATGTGCTCACCTATATACAAATACAAGCAATAAACTACATGAAACGGTGAAGGACAATGGAATGTGATGACAGGTGACTTCTGCTGCTGATGATCATGGTAATTGGGAGCAGACATAAGAATCCTATGTGTCCATAGCTTATGTTTATTTTTGCGCTAACCTAGAATACATGCTAGTAGTGTAATCATCTCTTTGGCATCTAGCAAATGTTACTTTCCATCACTCTTCATCTATTTTGTGTGCAAATGTGGTAGTTGGAGTAATAGACCTAATGTCTTTTTCAGGTGTTAAAGAGAATCCTACTAATACTATTATAATAATTTATACTGATATTACAAATATTGAGCACAAAATAATCTTGCATCTATTTTCTAAGGCAACACATGCTTGTCTAAAATAAGATAATTGCAAGCAAAGCATACAGCAACAGTTTAAGAATTTAATGCAGAGTTCTCTCTAAATATGCTACTTGCAAATAGTTCTACTCAGGCATTCTGTCTTTGCAGTCATAAAATTACTCCACAGTTCAGTGATATTCATGTAAGCAGGAGAGTGATTTGTACCACATGGTCATATTCAAATCATTTGGATGTTTAAATGTTTGCAGTTAGAATATGGCTCAGAAATTTCTGGACAACTTCTCTATGCGCTTTTCATTCTTATTAGAATTCTTCAGGAAAAGTCGTCTATACCTTTTCTGAATTAAAAGTGCTGGATGTTCTATTCCTATTCTCAATATTGGAGCAAATTCTAAAGAAGTTAAGTGATAAACATGAGCTCTGAAAATGCTTTACTTTAAACACAAATAAATGTGGCAATACTCTCCTTCAGGACTCCAGCACTGGTCTTATACTAGGAACACCTGTGAGCCTTCTCAGGCATTCTGTTTTTTAAGTCTCAAAATGGGTCCTCAGTTCAATTCCATTCTAATAATGGAGGCTTTGTGCTTTTTATAGCAAACATACTGTATGAGCTGATGCCTCATAAGAACCAAGGCCCTGGAGGAAGAGGGAATGGCATGAACCTGATGGAAACTGCCAGGACCGGGCAGCACTGTAGGAGCTGTCTCACACCTCATGGTCCTGGATTACTCCCAATTGGTGGTGCCTGCTGCAGCTCATTCATCCTGCCTCCTGATAGTCCTCACGGTTGCACCAAGGTGGCATATGAAAGAGACTGGGGCTAGATGGTGGCTGTGCTATAGATTCGATGAAGTAAGTCCCAGCTGGTATCAAAGGGACTCAGAGTGTACCTACAGGTACAGATTTACCCTGCAAGAGCAGATGCTCAATTTCAGGAAGTTTACCACTACAGCAGAAAGGACCTTTGGGGCCTGCTTGACCTGGTGCTGGACCAGAACTCAGCAAACTTCTGAACCAGACGCCGAGGGACAAGATGAAGCCTACCCAGCTGCTCAAGGTTTTTTAATCCGAGTTGGGTGGGGGTCAGCCACTGGGGAAGCTAGTTATGAGATTACATACTCACGATGAAAAGAAGTGCTCTCCACTCCCTGCCTGTGGGTTGATTTTGCTGGAACCACCGATCACAAATGGGATGGCTTAAACTCACCTTTGGGCCCAAACCATGACCTACATGAATGCTCGTGCTCTCATGTTTTTTGCCAGCTGGCCTCAGGCTAGAGAAGGTCAGGTGATATTTAACCTTGATATGTGATGCTGAAATACATGATCCTCCTGCAATGTTTGTAATGTTAGCCTCAAGGGAGGAACTACTCTTACACCACCCTTGAAGCCTAAGCCTGGGGAGAGACTAGCTATTCCACTTCTGACACCCTAGAGCCCTCCAGCAATCACAATACAGGAGCTCTGTCTGGAAAGTTGAGCCTGGATTATCAAAGGGATAAGATTGTGTGACTCCATCAGCTGGAACCACCCACCTGGTGCATGACCATATTTGAAGCTCTTGCCTACTGCGAGACTGAAACCTGGTTCCCTACTCTCTTACTTAGATGGTTAAGAATTGGCTGTCTCGACTCTTCCTCCCCATGATAGCCCACTGGGGTTTGGGTCCGGTAGCTAAATGGCATGCTAGCACCACCCAGCAGCCTCCACCATTGTTGGCAAGGAAATAACAAAGTATATATCGCTCAGGAACGGAAGCTTGATACAATCATAAACATAAATATAAGTAATTCAGTTCTGCCTTGCATCACTTCCTATCAGTCACCCTCCTCAGAGGTCCAAATGACTCTACGCCCACCACAGAGATCATCCTCCAAGCAATCCAGCATCCGATTAAGGTCTTGAAACAAAATGGAGGGATGTCAGGCTCAATGTAGCCCACCTCAGGAAGACTGTAGACAGTCATTGATGGCAGAGGACTACCATTCGTAACAGGGAGACTCTGACAGGCACATACAAATCTTTGTAGCCCACCTGACAGTGACATCTAAGACCATGGAATATCAAGCGGAGGGAGGACCACAAGGCAATTCTCTCCAATTTGTGTGTTTCACAGACGGAGCAGAAGGAACCCTACCTGAGACCTTTCTTGAGCAATGAACTTTAGGCATCATTCTTCTGGAGAAACTCTCTTCCTAATTTGAAGTCAAACAAGCTTTCTCAGAAGGTTGGTTATGCCGTGCCACCTCATCCAATGATTGTAAAAGTGATCAACTGTAAAGAAAGAGATGAAATCCTAAGATGTGTGCAAACTTTGGAGCAGGTGCGCTTCACATCACAGCGTATCTTGGTATTTCTGGATTACTCCCAGACCTGAAACTGAAGATTATTCAGATAGGCAAAGGCTGTACACACCTCACCATTAAGCCCAATTGACTTTAACTCTGTCCTAGTGTGACAGGCCTCCAGTAGAATTTAGCATATATGCACACATTGATGCCTATCTGATGTCCGTCAAACTCCAGAGAGAAAATCAGTAGAGGAACTGGAACTCTCTCACTTAAGGCTTCCTTGTGACCACGTGATCGAATTGCTTGTGGGAATACAGTTTATTAATCTTACACCAAAATATGTCCTAAGCAGCTTTCATTGAAGAGGAGAATGTGTTCTACAGCTGCCAAAATACTCTAATTTTGCACAATGATATAGTTCGAGTTTGAGTTTGAAAAATCTTTATTTCGATCACATGATCATAAAAGATATACATAAAATCACAGAATAATTCAATTACAATTTAAAAACGCATTAAATAACAGTAGTGATCAAAGTTAATTGAGGTATGCCGAGAATCAAATCTATACTAAATCGCCAAGTCTCTTAATGTAGCAGTTTCGGGTGTACCACATTGAAGTTAAAAATTTGGATAGTGCAAATACGGTAGTTGGGGCCAAATCTGACTTTAAAACTCTATAAGCGGGTAAAAAGGTTCTGAATCCTATGTTTTTGAGTGAAGGAACGAGCCAGTATTTCCTGCTCCTCTCATAGGCTCGGCAGAAAAAGATCACATTAACATCATTCTCCTTTCTGTGGGCACATGCGGGGCAATTTTCTGTGGTGGAGCAGGAAGACCATGTTGCTGTGAAAGATGCCAAGGGGAGGGTCCCATATCTCCATTGGAGGAATAGTTTCCTAGTTATTACCGGAGCCATAGCATCTAGGACACTTTCCAGTTGATAGGAGTCTTTGATTTTTATGAACTGGTTGGTCAGAGATCCATCACGGGTGCCATCAACAGTTTGTGAGAGCATTTGGTCGTAGTAGGCTCTCGATAGCACCTTTCTAGGTGTTCTATTACTTGTGTTGACTGGATCTAACCATAGTTCAGGGAGTCCAATTGCCTCAGAGGTTCTCTTAATGTAGTTTAGCCAAGGTGTTCTTATGGCATTCGGCAACATTAGGAATTCCTGTAGCTCAGCTCTGTAAGTGGAGAGATCTGGGCTGCTCCATAAGCGTCTCCAAAATGCTAGCGGTTTAAGCCCCAGCTCCTCTGTTATGGGCCGGAGGCCCATATCCAGCCTTAGAGGGAGAATTGGAGTGCTCAACGGAAGAGCCGTAATCTGCCTCAGGAACTTATTCTCAGTCAATAGTTTTGGTGATGGAATGTGACCCCACAACTCGCCCCCATAGGTGACACCCCCCCCCCGGGCCTGTGCCTTGTAAATTTGAATAACGGGAGTGAGTGGCCGGTAGGGTGATTTGTTCGCTAGTCTTATAATACCACCCGCCAACTGTGCCAGTTTGATATTTGCTTTTAACTGGTGTGCCGACCACGTTAGGTTTTCGTTAAGGGTAATCCCTAGGTATTCAATTGTGTGTACCCGTTCCAGTTGGACTGTACCTAACGTGGGGGGTGGGCGGTTGAGGGGTTTAGGGTTGAGAATCATGTATTTAGTTTTCTGAGGGTTGATTTCGAGTCCCCTTTCTGTGCAGAACTCCAGAAAGCCGTTCAAGACTCGTTGCATGCCCATCGGGGATTTAGACAGCAGCAGGGTGTCATCTGCAAACATAATTGCAGGCACCCTGCTGCCAGTCAGTTTTGGGGCATCCAGGTGAGCGATTACCCCGTTCACAAAGAGGCAGAACAGGGTCAGTGCAAGCACGCAACCCTGTCTTACCCCTCTGCGAACGGGGAACCTTCCGGTTAATTTACCTCCTCTACCGCACCTAACGCACGCGTAGTTGTTATGGTGTAGTCTCATCAGGATTGCCAAAATATCTCCCGGGACATTCATCTCCTCCATAACCTGCCATAATTTTGCTCTTGGCACCAAATCAAAGGCGGCATGCAAGTCCACAAAAACTGTGTACAAGGTGCCGCCCTCGATTAATGCTGTCTTCCAGTATAATAGGTTCAGCCTAAAGATTTGGTCAATTGTGGACACCCCTTGCCTAAATCCCGCCTGGTAGGGAGTCAAGATATCCATCTCCTCCATCCAGTTCTGTAACCTATCCAAGATCAGTCTTCCAAAAAGCTTTTGGGATATGTCAATCAGACTGATCGGGCGATAATTGGCTGGGAGCAGAGGGGATCCCCTTTTAAAGATAGGAACCACCTCTGCTCCCAGCCAAGTATCTGGGACCTCCATCCCCCCCAAGACAGCATTAAATATTAGCATGAGATAGGGGGCCCATATCCCTGGTTCTTGCTTAAATAGGTCACCGGGTACCCCGTCAAGGCCCGGGGCCCACCCTGTTGACAGCCCTGCTATGGCCACCCTCACCTCTTTTTCTGTGACAGGTTCTCCTTCGGAGTCTGGCACTATCATGTTGTGTGATGTGTTCAGAGCCCCTTCCTCTATTGAATACAGTGACTGGTAGTGATTTTGCCATATGCTGGGAGCTATATTAGGCTTGATTGCCGTGGATAGATCCTCCGATCCATTGGCCACTATACGCCAAAATTTGCTAGAATCTCTAATGGCCAGTGACCTTGCTAATTCCTCCCAATATTGTTGGTCCCACTCAGCCCTAGCATTCACCAGGAGTTTCCTATAAGCCCTTCTCCAGGATTGAATTTCTTCCCTGCCTTTACGCGCCTTTATTGCGAGTAGCAATTTAGTTTTGGCGTCCCTGCATGTAGCATTGTACCACGTTCTCTTGGTTGTTGGACCAGTTTTTCCCCCTCTTTTTGAAAAAGGTCCAGCTCCAAAGTACTAATTAAGTCTACCTGAATCTGGCCTAGCTTTTCTCTATTATCCTCTTCTCCTATTTTCACCCCAGTGGAGAATGCGCTCTCTAGAAGTGGGGTAATTCTGGCATACAATTTTGGTAGCTTATCGCCATTAGTAGCCAGTTTCTCCCACCTTACTCTTCTCTGATTATTTTACAAGAGCAGGCCTGACTTAATATTGCTAGGACCGTGGGCTATATCCTCTTTGCCTGGTAGAACATATTCAAGCTCTAAGGCATTGTGGTCACTGTCCCATCTCTCAGTGATCTTAAAGTCAATGATTTGTGACCACAATGGTAATTTAACAAGAATATAGTCAATTTGCGATTCGCTGCCAGATTTGTTATAGGTGTGTTTACTTGGCATGTCTGATTTACAGCGCCCATTGCAGGCCCTTAAACCTTGATTTAAAGTAAGGGCAGTTATCTGCAGGGCGAGGGAGGTCCAAGCTCTTGGTGGGGGCGCCACCGTCGCAGGGACTAGCCATCGTGAATCTTCTTCAAAGGAGGATCCATCGCGAAGACCTGGTAATGGCTCAAAGTGTGAGTTTAGGTCAGCACCCACTATATAGTGGAGTTCCCCTGGGATGTCAGCTAGGAAAGCCGAGAGCTCCTCTATAGTGGTGAATTCTTGTGACGTGGGTACAGGTCTCGAGTACACATTTACTGCCACCAGTTTCGAGGAGTTTGGCCACTCTAAGAGGACAGCTAAGATGTCCTCAGAATCTGTCGCCATACAACTGGCATGGCATCCCAGATCTCCGGAACTTGGTGGGGTGTTAGCTCACTTTGTGCCCCTGTGGGTTGCGTTTGGTCTAGGGGTGTACCATTCCCTGTCCGAGTGAGTGGAAAGGACTCTCTCCCCTGTGACTTAAATTGTCAATCAACCATTTCGAGACTGCTATATCTGTTGACAGTTGGAAAGTGGGCTGGGTAGTGCATTCTGTGGGGCCCCGGAACTCCTCTCCTAATTCCCCCCCTCCGCCCCTCCTCCCAACTTTGTGCTCCCATCCTGCCTCCTCCCCATATGGTAAGAAGTGATCAGGACTCTACCCCTCTGATAGTATGGATCCCTTCTTTCTCTACGACAAGTCTCCCAATCGTCCATCATTTCCTGGTGTTGCCCCCATCTCTGATCCTCTGAGTTATACAAACTCGAAGGATAGAAAAACGAGAGGGGGAGGACTTGGATGTTACTACCTTGGTCGTCAGAAGGCCATGTGCAGATATAGGAGGCTGTGTTTGGCTCCCTGAAAGTAACCAGGACGCAGTCTCCTCTAATGGATTTTCTGGAATATCCCACGCAGGGAGCCCGCCTAACCATGATAATGTCACTAATAATGCCTTGTGGTAGCGGTCTATTTGTGGACAGCCAGCTAATGACTTTATTTTTAAGAGAAGGAATTGATTCTTGAGTCATAGATTTTAATTCAGGGACCCCTGCCAAGATCACAGTGTAAGGGAACGCCTCTGGTGGCAGATTCACTGGTTTAGTTTTGCGGGGGATATTGGGTTTCTTCCCCGAAAGAGTTAATTCAGTCTGTGTTGTGGTCAAGATTGTAGCTGGGTCTTTAGATGGGGGAATAATAATGGGTGTTGAGATCGAAGACTGCTGGGTCTTAAGAGGGGCGGTATTTGTAGTAGTGTTAGGCAGGGATTGGGGGGCCTTATTTTGCTTTGATTTGGGTTGTGGGTCCTGCGTAGCTATAGCCAAACCCTTATTCTTTAGAATTGTGATAGACTCACTTCCCTTTTTGTACTTTAAATCTGTGTCCCCCTTAGCTCCTTTCGGTTCAAGTTTCATTGAGTCTGCTAGTTGGACTGTGGATTTCTCTATGTTGACCAACCTAGCTTCAATCTTGATCAAGCGAGCTTCCAGGGGACTCAGTAAGGACCTAAAAAGTGCACCTATGTCAGCCAGTGTGATTTCATCGCTAGAATTTTCCACTGAGATGTTATTTAAATCGGCCGATTCAGCCATATGTGTAGGGACCAGAGGTGAAATGGTTGTACTGGGCATATTCGAGTTGGTATCGGCAATAATGCCGTTGGCGCCATTACCCCTCAGCGGATTAGATTTTGTGGCTTTTGTCCTGCTACCTTCCTTGTTTTGCCCCCCCTTCCTCTTTTTTTTTAATTGCACCTTCCCTGGTACCCCTTGTTAGATCAGAGCTAATCTCTTTATCATTGATTATAACTATATTAGGTTCAAGGGTTGGGGGCGGGATTACAGGTGGATTTTGGGGTGTTTGGGCTTTGGGCAGAACATTAGACTCATATCCTCAAGGTTGCTGGGGGCCTCTATTGTGAAATCTGGGTTGGTGGTTGATTCGCTAGATGGGTGATTTGCCCCCGTGTCCCTCGGTATATGGTTTGTGGGTTCTAGCCTCCCATCCGGAATTCTAGCTTGAGCCATTGGCCCCATTGAGGATCTCCTAAGCCAGTCTATTTCCTGGGAAATTCCTCTCTCCAGAACCTCTATTTCCTCGATCAAGAGTGATCCCGCTTTGACAAAATAATTGTCAATGGTACCTTTAGCGGCTCCAGCCGTGGCCATAGAAGATTTGCTCCTGGTTTCCCTGGTACACATTGCTTCGTTCCGCGAGTGGGATAAGCGGGCAAGGGGGGTGGGCCCGGCCCGACCTCTTCCGACCTCGAACGGCCTCAAACAGCCCGCTCTTTGCCCGGTCTTCGCCCGCGCTTCCGTCCGCGCGTGTCCCGCGTTCGCGTCAGGGGGCTGGGCTAAGTAGAAGGAGGGGGGCGGGAAGAGGCACCAGGTGCACGTAATGTCCTGGCGCAAGCACCTCTGGGCCTCGCAGTCCCGCTCCCGGGGTCAGAGGCGTAGGCTCTCCCCACAGCAGCACCCAGCAAGGTTGGTAACCGAGCACACGGGCTCCCAGGTTACCGGTCAAAGTTCCACCGAACAATGGCAGGTCAGAGCAGGGAAGTCTCTGAAACGCGTGTTTAGTCCACGACTACGAGCGGCTCCCGCGAAGCGGGGGCCGCGAGTCGTTATGTAGCCCACAGGGATGAGGGGGCGGAAAGAGGCACCAGGTGCGCGCGATGTCCTGGCGCAAGCACCTCTGGTCCTCGCAGTCCCGCTCCCGGTGTCAGAGGCGTAGGCTCTCCCTACAGCAGCACCCAGCAAGGTTGGTAACCGAGCACACGGGCTCCCAGGTTACAGGTCAAAGTTCCGCCGGACAATGGCAGGTCAGAGCAGGGAAGTCTCTGAAACGCGTGTTTAGTCCACGACTACGAACGGCATAGTCCTTTTATGGTATCCGAGTATTTGTACACCAAGCCAATTTTACACCTGTGTTTTATTTTGGTATGAAATGAAATGCCCCTACTTGTGTTCTGATGCATGTTATGCTAGTTGAAAGATGGTATACACTATCTCTAGCTGTGTTGAACAAGCATTACTCCTCTGACATACTCCTTCAGAAAACCTACTTGCTAGGTTCTCACTGTTGGATAGATATAGATTCACTGACCTGCACTATTTCAGCTTTACCAGGAGGTCCTAAGTGTTTTTCCCTGCTCTGCTGCAAGTCCCCTTTTCATATTCAGCACACATGGCATGATCCAGAGATGATGAATGATGGTGTCCCACAGATGATGAATGATGGTGTCAGGTGGTTTGTGTGATCACACACTGAAGGGCCTGACTGTTTACCCTCCACTTCCAATCTCTTCCTCTCTTCATTAAGATAATTGATACTTGAGGCACCCCTGTAGCACCTTAATAGTAGATGGTGATTTCAATGCGACATGGATCAGGATCTTTGTTGACACTCAAAAGGACAAGAGACACCACTCTCTTTGAATCTTTCCCCTAAAATGGCTTTATGGACGCTTGGTACATGTTACATCTCACATGTAGAACATACACCTTCTTCTCAGTCACTGTTAATTTCTTCTGTAGACTAGATTACTTCTCCCTACTGTTTGCTGAGCCTGTTTTATGAGATTGAGATACTCCCCAGATGTATGTCTGATTATTCCCACATGGTCATATCTCTGGGACGCAGATCCTATTTGGATAAAGTTATTTGAAGCCTAATGTGTGGTGGCTTACAGAGGTGGGGCCTGATTCTCAAAGGTAAACTTACACCTTTATGAACTTTTACTATGTTTTGCTATTCACAAAACTATGAGCTCATAGTCAGTTTATGACTGCAGAAACTCTGCTGTCCTGCCTTCGGAGTGGAGAACTCCACACACAATAAACATAGGCCTGTCCATAGTGTTAAACTTACGATTAACTCATAGTTTGTGAGTGGGAATAAATAGTAAACTCACATAAAAGTGTAAGTTGACCTTGGTGAATTAGGCCCATAGTCTTTTCTGCTAACATCGGAGATTAGGAGGAAGACTATAGTCAGACCAGACTGAGCTTGGTCATGTCTCTGGTAGCCCCACAGGAGGAATTCAAACTATTCCTTGGAGAAAGGAGTATGTGTCTTGATTAAGGAAAAGCAAATAAGAGACAATTAACTCCTGGGACCACCTTGATGAGTTGAAAATCAATTACAGACCCTTGTTATACCGTACCTCTCTGTGAACCATGGAGGGAACCCCGACTATGTAGAAACAGCACTTTACTGAGGAGGGAAAGATTTGTGGTTTGCCTTGCAAAGTAAATCTAGCAAATTTCTGTAATGTTTGACCGGATTGGCTGCACTATCATAGCATGTGAGTGAGATTCAGGGTGGAGAGCTTCTGATTGATCATTAGGATGAAGAAGATACTTTTTGTTCATTCTTTGCAAGTCTCTATAGTGGGAGTCCAGGGATGGACCCCAGAGATTGGGACTCTGTGTTCCATGACCACCCTGTTTCACTTTTATCTCAGAATGAGAGGGATCATTTGGACCTCACAGTCTCTGTCCTATAGATAAAAGAGTATATCTTCCAGATATCATCAAGCAAGACTCATGGAATTAATGGGATACCAGCAGAATATTTTGAACATCTCAGGATCAAGCAGTCCCCACACCTCTGGGATGTGTTCCTTTGTGCCTTGAAAGACAGGGTTCTTCTACATGACTTAATGGAGGTGGTTATCACCATGTGTCTCAAGCCTGGTAAATCAACAGACCATTGCTTTTCCTATTTGACCCTATCCATGATCAACATGGAAGCCAATATTCTGGAAAAGATGTGGACTAATTGCTTTTTGTCTTGTATGCAGCCCCTGCTTCATGCAGACCAAAGTGGATTCAAGCCAGGAATATCTACCCATGATACCATAACACTGCAGTAAACATAATTGTCCTTTCTTGATGTCTTGATGACCCACTGACTCACCCTTTGATCAACCTTGTAAAGGACTTTCATTCGGTGGGGTTGGATTATCTCCTTGCAACTGATTGGCACAGGACTTAGACATCTGTTTCTATCCTATGTTTGCTTACTGCAAACATAACCGATTGCCAGGGTACTAGGTGACAGAATCCTTTTTTCTCTTCTTTATGAAGAAAAGAACCTTACAGTGCTGCCCTTTTTTCTCCCTTGCTATTTAATTTAGTCATTGAGCCCCCTGCCACATGGCTGAGGACAGATGATGATTTCCAGGGTTTCTACTAACTGTTGGGCATGGAAGACAAGGTACTCCTAAATTCTGAGTGTCTTCCTTTTTATCCTAGCTACCCTCTCATTTCTGTACTGCAAATGACGCAATTCCTTAATTTCAGACCTAAATATGAAATGTTCAGAATCGGTCTTAGCCCTGGAAAAAACACACTGTGACATTAAACTCTGAAGAGAAAAATCCAGCTTTAAATACTTGGGTATATGCAATACATCCAGTTGCTTGATGGTAACAACACTGTCTTCCCGATTCCTTCCATAGAGAAACTTGAAAAAGTGATCCCCTTGTTCGCCATCCCTCACGCAATTTCTGATTTTTTCTTAAATTAACTCCCTCCTGAATTTAGGACCAGTTCCAGGACCTTGACAGTTAAATTCACATTTCCTGTGTGCAACTTGACTATAAAAGTGGGACGGAAACTTCTCCACTTGGTTTCAGTTTTCTTGCTGACTCAAGAGGTGCTACTCTACAGAGCACTAGAGGAAATCCTAAAATCCAGGGTTGGTTCACTGGCAGCCTGTTTTCTAGGTTTGGGAAGACATCAACTGAAAAATCTGCAAGGAGCTTCAGGAGAAGCCATTGGACTATATTGGCACCAAGGCTTGCATTGCCTGCTTGGAGAGGGGAGTGGAAGACATCCGTGCAGCAGGAGACTGCCCATATGAAACCAATCATTTTGCCTAAATGGAAGGGACACAGGGACGGCTCCTCCACTAAGGCGGAGGTGCATCGCCCCACTACTCTCAGAACAGTGCAACAAATAAAAATAAAATGATAATAACAAATTATTATTACCATTTTATTTTTCTGCACAGAGCCAGGTTGAGGCGGGCGGGGCTGGTTTGCAGGAGGAGTGGTATGGGCACTGCTAAGTGTGCATGCCGGTTTGGCTGGCTGCCTTGTGCCGGCCAAACTGTCATGCACTCAGAATTTCTCCACCCGGCTGTGTTGCAGAGGAAAAATGTCCCAGGCTTCCAGGCACTGCCTGAGCAGCCAAACAGGCCGCTCAGACCAATCACAAAGCTGCTGCCATGCTTGTGACACCATCATCGTGATTGGCTTAAGGGAGCTTGGGAGCTTCCTGCTTCTGAGAGTCAGGAGGAGGAGAAGAGGACGAAGAAGAGGCAGTGGTTGTAACCAGGTAAGTAATTATTTTTCAAAGCCTCACCACCCCCATTCCTTGCAGCCGCCACTGAAGCGACAAGACAGAGGTGCAGACCGGCATGGCGGCCATTCAGGAGCCTACCCAAGTGCTAGAGTGGGTGTATTTGTCTCCCCAATCACTGTTAAATATAGATAAGTATGCAGCATTAAAGCAGAAGGAAAGGCAGGGATGCAGTAGTTGTCTTACATTCTCGAGTCGGCCTCCCTACCTGCAGCAACCAGGTGAAAGAAGAGGCAAGAGAACATGACCACTTCCATGGCCTTCAAAGACTGCACCTGAAGGCCTGTGCTGACTCGGCCGGCGAGAGGAGGATCACCGAAGAATCACTAGCATTGGACGTGGTCTTTTCACTTGTTTGGGAGAGGGGTTTTGGGGGAAAGAATGGCTATTACACATGCACACCGAGTGAGGGCTTTATGCTCGGAACCTTGATGCTGCTACACTCAGTTTCCTCATGCACCCTGAAACTGTGCTCACTAGACATTGGGACTATTTTGGCTTTAAGAAAAGGTATGATGGGGAAGGCTAGTGGCTGGGGCAATGAAGTACTGGCCTACAGGCCTCAGAAACAGAAGTCTGCATGCTATTCACAGCGAGCCTGCAGCTTTATACTATTCTTAACGTGGTACATTTTCGTCAATTTTCACTGTAGTACCTGTTATAGAAGCCTATGCCCACGGACGTATTTGTTTAAGGAGTATTTTGCTTTACTATAATAAAGTGTTTCTTTTTTATCAAAGTTAAGCATTGGATTCCACAATTATTATTACCTGCTATTTGGTAATTATCAAGCTCTGAATCTCCAATGCCCAAACTACCTAATTGAGAATCCTTGGACCACTTGCACCACTACACTGATGGTTAAGTGCTGAAAGTGTGTACTCAGTGTTCACTTGTCAGTGTCCTAGTAGGTCAGGCCCTGGAAGAGCAGTAGTAAAAGGCCTCCATCATGGTTGTGGCGCAGTGACCCCCGATTGCCCCATGGACATTGAATGGGTTCTGACAACTGTCAACAAGTACTTCTGGGGGAAAGACTCGCCATTTTATCTTGAGTGATAGAGTGGCTCTACCCGTGCTCCCCAAACCAGCCCTGCTGCCACCTTTAAAGTCCTAGATGCAGACCAATACTTAGAGGTACTACTGCACATGGGCTAGTCCTGGCATAACATATTTTAGGGTGGCATACCACCCTCACTCCCAAGTCTTAGGTGGCTGAATGGAATAAATAAATATATGTTCCTGAAGAAACCTATTTATGGGGAACGAGTATGTCCTCAGACACATATCACGATTTGGGAAGGATGGCAGGAACACTTTCAGTTGGGATACTTTATCTTGAGTTAATTTAGCCATAGCTAAATATAGCCGAACTGTGTACTGATATGTTTACTAAAATGAATATAAAATTGACTGGTGACTGTCATATTTTGCCCTTTGTTATGTTTACATCAGATTGCAATAAAAAACGAATTAGATAAAAATATATTGCTTCGGGTAAATATTCTCACATGGTTATGCTCTGATAGCAAAGAAAAGCAAATGCCCAGATCTCTGTACTGGGGTTGAATGTATGACATTGTTCTGCATTCTGTCCATCAACTGTTCTTTTTGAATTTGTCACCCTGAGTGGGATGGGTATGCCGAGACATGGGTCCCATGCTCTCCATGCCACTGGAGTCAATCTATTCTGGCTGATGAGGTGTGAAACCCCGAAACCGGTCCTAGGATGCTTGTTTCCAGTCCAAAGCGAAACAAAAGGGGATGATGGACAGAGCGTTTGAGCAAATCAAACACTCACCCCAGTCAACTGATCTGGGTTTAATCCATCACCATTCTTTAGCTCACTCAGCCACCCCAGTTCAGACATGGCCATATGCAAATCAGTCTGACCCTGTGCCTCATGGGAACAGTCCAGCCCAAACTGCCAAGCCATGTCTTCCCTGGACCGGAAACAAGCATCCTGGGACCGGTTTCGGATTCATAATACTCATCAGCCAGGCTATCTTGAATCCAGTGGCGAAGTGTGCAAGGGACTCACGTCTGAGCATACCCTGCCAATTTAGGGCGAACACAGAGGAAACAAAAGGGGATGATGGACGGAGCGTTTGAGCAAATCAAACACTCACCCCCAGTCAACTGATCTGGGTTTAATCCATCGCCATTCTTTAGCTCACTCAGCCACCCCAGTTCAGACATGGCCATATGCAAATCAGTCTGACCCTGTGCCTCATGGGTATAGTCCAGTCGGAACTGCCAAGCCATGTCTTCGCTGCACCGGAAACAAGCATCCTGGGACCGGTTTCGGATTCATAATCCTCATCAGCCAGGCTATCTTGAATCCAGTGGCCAAGTGAGCAAGGGACTCACGTCTGAGCATACCCTGCCAATTTAGGGCGAATAAAGCAAAACAAAAGGGGATGATGGACGGAGCGTTTCAGCAAATCAAACACTCACCCCCAGTCAACTGATCTGGGTTTAATCCATCACCATTCTTTAGCTCACTCAGCCACCCCAGTTCAGACATGGCCATATGCAAATCAGTCTGACCCTGTGCCTCATGGGAACAGTCCAGCCCAGGATTATGATATCTGAGTGAATATTTATATTTATCCATTTATAAAGTGCTTGGTTACACCACCAGTGTGTCCCCGCGCTAGCTAGCAGACTCTCAGTGAGGCAGCTTGGAGACTCCATGCATACCTAAGGGCATGTGACAGTGGTACTCATGGAACTGCTCTGGTTTGATAGTGAGAACAGATATGTTTTTAGATTTTTGCGAAAGGTGTTTTCTCAGCGTTCTGCTCTTACATCTGCAGTCAGTGTATTCCAGGTTGTTGCTGCCATGTATCTAAATGAGTGAGCACCCATTCTTCCTTTCTGTATTCTTGGTAAGCATGGGCGAATTTTGCGGATCTCGCGTTCGCGAATTTTGCGGATTTGCGGATTCGCAATCCGCAAAATCCGCGAATTCCCGCGAATTTGCGGATTTTTTTTTTTTTTGTGTTCGCCCGTGTTTCTGCCAGTTCGCGAGGGTTTTTACAATTTCGCAATTTGCGAACTTACCTGTCGGGTCGCAAGTTTTGCGAACTTGTTGTTTCTACATGTCCAGCCTGTTTGGGACACTCTTCTTCATCACTGCCACTCTCTGTCACCACTGCCACTCTCTGACTACTCATGCCACCCTCTGGCCCACCCATGCCACCCTCTGTTTCATCACCACACCCTCTGGTTGTCCAGTGTACATTATTTTCGGCAAAGCAAAGCACACCTTCCCTGCCTCAAGTGACCTGAATTAATTTGGGGCTGATTAATGTGTCACAGAATATTTTTTTAGCTGGCACCTGCTTCCTTAGTGCGCCCTGATTAGTGATCTTTTGCACTTGCTAAGTGCTTTCATTGTTGCAAAATTAGTTACAACACCTGCCCTGCCCCAACTGACAATAATGAATTAGGGGCTAATTAATGTGTCACTGAAAGAATTTAAAGTTCCAGCCTGGCACCTGCTTGTCTGCTCCTTTAGCTGTAAATCAGGACCTTTGTGGCATACAGTTAAGGTCAGAGCAGGGTCACACAATAGTTGCAAGCAGGCAACCGAATTCTGGAGGGCCCCCTCAGGAAGCACTACAAAGAATCGTTACAAATCATGAGGTTGACCTTTTGCACCTGCTCATTGCTTTTGCTTTTGCTGAAATAGTTTTTCGTTTTTTTTCGCGCTATTCGCGGGGCGCGGCGTCGTGCGAAACCGACCGCGGAAGCCGCCAATTCGTGCGAATGAGCATTTTATTTTTTTGCGGCTTGTTGTTTCGCGAGTTTTTTTGCAGTATTCGCGAGCCGCTTGCAGCGCAACACGCGAATTTACCCCAAGGTCGAGTACGGGCGCGGCCATTTTGTTTGCGTGACGTATTTCCGTTTCCGCCCGCTATGTATAATCTCGCGCAGTAAGCGCATTGCGAGTAGAGGGTCGCACGAGATCGCGCGGGAAATCTAGAGGTTCGCACGAGATCGCGAGGAAAATCTCGCGCGAACTTACTTTTGCGCTCGTGAACGGGCGCCGGCCATCTTGTTTTTCATTCATTTCCTGTGTCTGGGCATGGTGTTTAATCCTCTTGGTATCTTTGCCATCCTTTGCTTGTTTTCAGTTTTTTTTTTTACGATTTTGCTTCTTATCTATCCCTCTCTTTTCCTAGCTGTATATTTTTGTCTTTTCTGCTATTTTTCTTTACTTTTAAACTACTTTTTTAAACTCTTTTCTTTTCTTCTTCCCTATCCTATTCTTTCTTAATTTTCTACTTCTTCCTACCTTACCTGCCCAGACCATGGTCAAGCCAGGCGCCGTGAAGCTGCCCAGGCACTTGAGGGCCGCAGCGGCGGCGGGGAGTAGTGCTGGACCCAGTGGCAGGACAGCATGCGGGAGATTGAGGGGGGAGCAGGTGACGCGACGGGAGATCTTCAGCCCGGAGGAAGTGGGCGCGCTGGTCTACTTCGTCCAGCGCCGCCTGCCCAGGACCATCGCGGGAGGCGGCAGGATCGCGGCCGGCGGGTACAACATGCGGGAGCGCCGGAAGCGGTGGGAGAAGGTGTGCTGGGCCATATCCCACCTCTACGGGGTCCAGCGCACCTACAGCCAGGTCACCCATCGCTGGACGGACCTCCTGGACCGCGAGCGCGACCTGCTGGACCAGCTCGGCTTGGAGATCCCCGGGCTTGGTGAGTAGTAGTAGCCATTTAATCACTCACTACTATGATGTTTTCTCCTGCTCTGTGTTGTTGTATTGCAAATATTTGTTTTTTACATGGAGCAAGCCAATAATGCCGCTGATGACGATTACATTGTAGTTAAATTATATTTCAAAATCTTCTGTGCATTTCAGGTGCACTGCTCTCCTTCTCAGTGGCGTTGCTACTATGCTTATTTGTTTTCTATTTCGTGGTCTCATTGGCCTGAGTAACTATTATGTATGAGTGTACTTTACAGAACTGCGTAATGCTAGACACTAGGGGGCAGATTACATTTACAAGCCCCTTGCGCCACGTTTACGTTGCCTTGCGTGACGCAACAGCGGCGTAAACGTGCCGCATCCCTGCGAGTCATTTACAGCATGACGCATCTAGGGAGATGCGTCATGTTATAAAGCCATGGGCCTGCACCACAATGGGTGCGTTCCTAGTACACAGGGTGGGCGCCGCGGTCCAGCGGCTGTGCGCCTCGCAAAATTGCCTGCGTGAAATGTACAAGATTTAACGCAGGCACTTCTGCGACGCTGCTACGTCAATTCAATTCCTTATGTCTGCTCGAAGCAGGCGAAAGGACTGACACAGCATGTTAAGTATTGGGTGGCCCTGAGCATTACTGGAGTTGCATTGCGTTGGCGACGTGACTCCAGCGATGCGCCGCTCTTACGTGACGAGATGCCTCACGCAAGTGCCTACCCTTGCGCCAGGGCGCGCCGCATTGTAAATGAGGCACATCTGCCGTGTCGCAAGGGTAGTTTTGCGTGACGCATTTGATCTGGCGCATCTCTGGAGATGCGCCAGAACGCGTAAGTAAGTATGCCCCTAAGGGGCAGAATTGCAATTACCGTCGCATCCCTGCAAAGTAGCAGGGATGCGCCATTAATTGTGCGGCCCGCTACCACCACCAAACATGGTGCGCCGTATTTGCAATGCGGCGCACCATGGGCCCAAAACGTCACCGAAGCTTTACTGCTGGAGTTGCGTCGCAACGATGGCGCAGCTCCATCAATGCTCTGGGGTACCCTATCTCCCCAATGCTGGGTCAAGCCGTACGTCTGCTTCAAGCAGGTGCAGGGTTTGTGTGACGCATCATTGTCCTAAAGGTGACTGATTGATATTTTGTAGATTTCCCTCAGCCACTATTAGGATGTGTTCCAGCGCAGGAATGCCCTCCCTTGCGCCGGAACGCCCCCTGATGGCGCAGGGCTTTATAACGGGATGCATCTCCCAAATGCGTCACGTTGTTATAATATTATACGCCGCACCATGGCGCCCTTTTTTGTTTAGCTGCTGCGTCACAAAAGTCACGCAAGAACGGCGCAAAAGAGCCGCAAGGGCTTAAATCTGCCCCTTCCTTTGTAACCCTGACAATAAGAAAAATAGTGGCGGTGGATTGATAGTTTGACTATTTAAATGACTGGTAATGTAGCAGGCAACTGTTAGTGTTGTCACTGATCTGACTGAAATCACAATGGAGTTTGTCTGTCACTTTGCGTCTTGCCTGCGGACTGCTGCCTGCCAGTCCTAGGTGAACGTTTCAGTACTTTGTTTAGTGAGTTACGTGACTTTCGAAGTCACAGGTCCGCAAATAAATGAAAAGTAACCATAATCAATATCATTTCGCAGAAATATTTTGTTATTGTTCTTTTGAAATGTTTGATTTGGTTGACATTGACAAGCAACAATCATCCATGTTTTCTGTTCTTTCTTTCATGTTGTACGTCAGCTCCCCCCAGGGGCGAGAGGAGGACACAGGAGCAGCAGGCGGCGGATGCTGTTCATCAACAGGGCCAGGATCGGGCAGGCGAGGGCTCCTCTGCTGGCCCCAGTAAGTTTTCATTTTAGACTAGTACCTATTTTTCCTAGCGTTCCTCATTTGACTTTTTTCAAAATTGTCTTTGCTCTTCTTGTAGACTATCTAAATTCTTATCCTGCCTCTACTATGACTCCCTGTGGTATTACTAGATTATTCTTATTAGTCTGTCTGTGTAGCTAACTAAGATTGCACGGTTGGCGAAACTCCCATGATTCTAGTCAGCAATAGCTCTATCAACTTAGTGCAGTCCTCTGGGATTGTCCATAATGTCTTTGGAAGTGTTCTATCTGGACTCATGCTTGCAAAAATTGCAAAACCTTTCGCTCAGTCACTCTAGTCTGGACCAAAAAACACAGATTGTATTTAAGTTTAAAAGCTTTATTAAAAGTAAACACATTTATTAAAATGAAGTCATAATAAAACTAAACGTTTAACTGATAATGGAAAAGTGGTTAGTGCTGACGATTAATTGAAGACATTTCTTGTGGTCGAGCCGAGCTCTCACCTGGTTTCAACTTGATCTTGTTGTTAGAAGTCCATCTTCTGTCTGTGTGGAGAAAAATGGTGCGTGTTAAAAAAACAGCCTTCATCACTTGTGCCAAAAAGTGCAGCAAGACAACCTTCCCTGGAAAAAGGGACATTTTTTTTAACTTTAACGTAGACAGTCACAAATTACATTGTTTTCACATGTCTTCATTCCTAGACCAAATACTAGTGACTAGTGAGTGCTTTATTCTAACATTCTTAAATGTACTTTGTAGGTGGAACATCTGGTGGCGGGGCCAGTGTGGAGGTGGTGGTGCTCGACACGGAGGCGGAGGGCGATTCTTCAGGGGAGGAGGCGGCGGCTGTGAGAGTTGAGACGGTGGTGGTGGCGGCCAGAGGTAAGCTCTTATATATTCCTTACTTATTGAGATTGAAGACTAGCTGGGAAGGCAAGAATATGAGATGCATGGCTGGGTGAATGATGAAGCAATGATGGGTGGAAGGACAACAGCCTGGGTGGGTGACACAGAAACTGTATGTGTCCATATACCTGGATCATGCTACTATCTGACTCTTAGATAGCATATGTGTATCTAGAGCAGGGGTACTCCTAGTACGGCCCGCGGGCCGGTGGTGGCCCGGCAAGCCTTCGTTGGCGGTGCGCAGACCTTGCAGACAATCACTGCTCCCCCGGCCCCCACAGAGCAGAGGCTTTTTTGTATTTCACCTGTTAGCGCCCCTGCATCTCCACTCTGACAATCACTGCTCCCCCGGCCCCCACAGAGCAGAGTGGAGATGCAAGGCCACAAAGAGGTGAAATAGAACAAAGCCTCTGCTCTGTGGGGCCGGGCAAGCAGTGATTGTCAGGGTGGAGAAGCAGGGGCGCTAAAACAAACAAAGCCTCAATAATATGTTAATGGTCTTTTAAAGACCTGTTAAGTACTTTGGTGTTGTTGTCTGTGTGTGCGCGTTGAGGAAGCGGTCTCAACCCGGGCTGAAGGCTGACACAGATAGACACACACACAGTGAGATGACAGAGGGGGAGGGAGAGGGAGGGCAGGAGGGAGAGAGAGATGGAGGGAGGGCAGGAGGGAGAGCAGGAGGGAGAGAGATGTATGTAAATGCTGGGTCTGGTGGCTCAGTGGATGAGGGCATCTGCTGCCGGGACCTGTGTGCAACCTCATGGTCACAAGTTATCGTTTTGCTTTAGCCCCGCCCCCTCTGACTCCGCCCCCACCAGTGCGGCCCTCGGCCCCAAACTACACTGTAAATGTAGCCCCTGAGAGAAAGTTTGTGAGTACCCATGATCTAGAGAGAGTAGACGGTCAGTGGATGAACTAAGTGTAACTTTGAAGAGCATGTAACACTGCACCCGCACGTCCGTTCCAGTGTAGGAAAGGCAAGGAAAAGAACTTTTAATTTTGTCCAAATACTACCATAAATAGTAGCAGTAGTTTGTATTGCAAGCACTGCATAGATCCGGTTATTATGGTGGCCACTCCCTACCTCTCTTAATAAGTTTAGTAGTACTCAGTCATTCATGTGTGGATGTATCACTGGTCACTCAATAAAAAGCAAAGCACCTAAAGTCATCCCATATATAAGCAAAAACATCCCATGTGAAGTGATAGATAATCAGATTATTTATCTTCTTCAATTTTCCATTTCTAGTACTCATTTCCACTGTAGGGTGAAAGTTAAATTAATTAAGCAGTAGCCCTTGAGTTGTAACAGAGTATTCTCAGTGCCACCCGTAATAGAAAAGTAAGAGATTCACCACCTGCATGTACTGGACGGGTACAGTAACGCAACGGCAACGCAAGTCTAGGTCACTCCTCATGGCGTGCGTCTCTTTTTCTCGGGTGCAAGTTTACCGCGCTGGCATTATGCCGGCTTGCAGAAAATAACGTACCAATTTTCCAAAACAAGAGATAAGAAGAAGAATAAGACTGGTGTACTTTCATAGTCGACTCCAATGGAAGTCCACAGTGCTCGTAGAATTTGTTCCTTAAACTCCCACTAATGTTAGAGCAAGGATGAAGAAGTGTGAGGTTAGATAGATACTGGCCTCAATAGTTATGTAATGCGCTTGCAAGTTGCTAGTTGTACTGCAACACAAATTTCTGCTGAATGATTGAGTTAATCTAAAAGAGCATTGGTTACAGACTATGTCTTTCTTTCTTCATATAGGTTCTCCTTCCAAACGGACAAGGAGGAAGGAGCTGGCTAGAGCGGCCCGGCAACGGAGGATCGAGGCCACTGTTGTGGAATATCGGCGGCTGGTGGCCCTGGAGGACGTGGAAAGTGTGCAGTCGACAACTACAACAACGTCGTCTGCATCGGCCTCCGTGGCCCCACGGGCTGCCACCCAGCACAGTGGTCCACCCAGACTGAGCCGGGCTGCCAAAGGCAAACGCCACCACCGAGCAGCAAGGCCAACAGCTGCCTCTCACAGGCATTGCACCTGCAAGGCAGTGAAGGCACGCCTGCGCCGCACCACCCTGATGGTGTCCCGCCTTCAGCAGGAGCTCGCCTTGCTCCGCGAGGAGCATGATGCCCTGGCCCAAAAAGTTAACAGCATCCACCCATAGTGTCCCTTGCCCCTTTTTTAGAGACTTTTGGGGGGTGGGAATTGGGAGTTGGGTTTTTGGGGACTTTTGAAGGACAATCGTTGGGGTTAGGGAGGGTCTTGCGGGAGATTATTTTGTTAGGGATATAAATATACTTTTTCAAACTTTATCTGAGCATACCTGTTTTTTACTGCTTGCCTGGTGGGTGGGGGTTTAACGTTGACTGTTTTCCTGAAAGTTTAGTTCCATTTTCTTCCTTTAAGTGTAAATGCCCAAATGTTTTCAACACTAAGTGCCTCTCACAGACTCAGTGAAGTGAATCCAAGAGTCCTAGGACTTTAGTAGTACTACCTTCAGTCTCTCGTCTCTCGTACTAATACTCCATTATACCCCCAAACCACCAAACGCTTATCTTACCTGTAATTTGTGTTTGAAAGTAGGGCTAGACCCAGGGCTGGCTCCACGGGAAACACCGAATAACGTTGGCAATCTTGGTCGGATAAAATTTCCTCATAGCGGTGGTACTATTGTTGTGACACAGTGGCAGTTGCATGCCTATGAAAAAAAAGAAAATGAAATCTGGTTTGTCCTCCTGAGCAATTCAACGGTACAACTGAGAATATAGCATGTGACAGAAGTACAGTAGAGCAGTGCCACATTGTAGCCTAACAAATGGTAAAGTATAACTACTAATTCGGTTGAAGTTCTTTCACATTAGCAATGGTTCTTTGTCAAGCAGAGTAAGAATATATCATCGACAACTGTGGAAAGAAATAATGCAACAGTACAGGGCCTGTGTGGAATTATTGATAACGATATTCAACATAAGTTCTCTGTAGCCAGATACCCGAGAGCCTTGCTGGTCACTATAAATCCATTCACAACAACACTCAATGGGGTTGGTCTGGAAGGTGTCAGGTTTACTCCCCGTGATCCAGTCGATGCAAATATGGTTCCACCTCCAAATGTCACCAACACCCAGAAGTGTAAACACAGGGTGTTCGAGGCATTAGGCGGGGGAGAAAAATAACAAACTAAAATAAAAAATGTGGGATGGGTAAAGGTAGGGTCAGCAGGGAAAGGATACCTGTAACAGAAGACAAGACAGGCATCAGTGAAGTGCTGTCCTAACATACAAGGGTACTCTCATATAGTCTCACTAAATAGTCTGCAAGTCTCCCGCCTACTCATGGGAAATGTAGTTTCATAGTACGGTAGGCGCTTAGGGGCTGCGTAACCTGACAGAAGGTATAGTAGATAGAAAAGGAGAAATTGCTTTTTTTCTAGGTGTCCCCTCACTCACCAGGGTTGCCCCTTGGTGACATGCTTCATCATTGGGGCCATCCCAGTCCTCTACGGCCTGGGGCGTGCTGCGACTTGCGAATTACGTAGGAGCACTTACAAATGACTATGTGTGGTGCAGATGTGATAGTGGAGTGGACTAAGTGATGTGTTAAGGGATCAATGTAGAAGCAGAGAGAGAGCCAAGAAATGCAGTCACAGTCAGAGAAAAAGGCAAAGGATACTGTATCTATGTGGTTGTAGTGGTCCTGTTGGAAGTGGTAAGTAAGTTGCCCGCAGAAAAAAAATCCTCCTATTAGCGGCACTCCTCCATTGCAGCCGACGCTTCGTCCATCGATGTTGGTCACCAGAAGACACCCTGTCCACTGCCTGCCTGATGCTGAATTGTGGCTCGCTACTGTGAAGCCTGACTCCATCCTTTTTTCCCCATTGCAGAGACTGAAACCCGGCCTGTAATTATTCAACGAAAAACAGGAAGTGATATAATATTACAACACCACTGATAAATAAATATAAGGTATGTAGGCTGTGGAGTGCAAAAAGTCACAATTTGTTTTTCCTAGTAGACAGTACAATGTTTTTGAAAGTGCGTACTCTGAGTCACCTTTTGAAGGATAAATAAGTATGGGCAAATTAATGTAGCGGATCTTGCCCCTCAAGCTAGGTGTACTGTAAACTGTGTTTTAGAACAAAATTAGATCTTCCTAGCAGTGCTCCCACCCGGACCCTTACTAAAGCCAGTCGCAAAAATGTAGAAGACCCCCAATCAAATCTCAAAAAACGAGGCCTAGCAGAAAACTGGTGACAAAACTTACTTTGAAAGTAAAAGTAGGCCGAAGTACCCTAATTACCCATTACCCACCGTGGATTGCATTCAAACCACTTGCAAGCAACCAAGCAAAAGTAGCCATAGCCAGCATCGCTCCAAGACTCGAAATCCCCCCCACTCAAACACATGCAATAGAAATACTGCTAACCCTAACGAACCCTAAGTTAAGAATAGTGGCAAAGGCTTTCTTTAACTATGCCAAATCCCCCCTTTCCCACCATGGATTTTCTTCAAATGACTTGCAACCAAAATTACACATTCTCACGAGTGCTCTAAGACCCCAGAACTCAGTTTGAAAAATCTAGAACACCCCGAAACACATGCAATCCTGCTGCTAGGGCTAACCCTAACGAACCCTAAGTTACAAAAAGTGCCAAAACTAAAGGCTTTTCCGCGCGGATTTTGTCCCAACCACTTCTACCCGGTATTAGACCTTCCCAGGAATGCCCCAAGACCCGGCAACCCACCCGCCAAGAAGCGTAACACCCCCAAACAGGCCAAAAGCAAAATCTCATACTTGCAATATTTCTGGGCCTTCGGTCCAAACGCGCTGCGTAGCTAGGCCATAAGTCGGGGTTGGCACGACGGATTTCCTGAAAAGCAAATGCAATCAAGATTAGAGTGTCCCAGCAGTGCTCCCAGACCACGAAACTCACCCACAAACACCAGGAAGCCCCCCAAACAGGCCCCCGAAAACGCTACATAGAGCAAAATGTCAGAAATAGCCCCAAAAAAAAAATCGGCCTGGATTTTGTCCCAACCACTTCTACCCGGTATTAGACCTTCCCAGGAATGCCCCAAGACCCGGCAACCCACCCGCCAAGAAGCGTAACACCCCCAAACAGGCCAAAAGCAAAATCTCATACTTGCAATATTTCTGGGCCTTCGGTCCAAACGCGCTGCGTAGCTAGGCCATAAGTCGGGGTTGGCACGACGGATTTCCTGAAAAGCAAATGCAATCAAGATTAGAGTGTCCCAGCAGTGCTCCCAGACCACGAAACTCACCCGCAAACAGACGGAACCCCCCCTAAGAGCACCTCAAAGGCAAGCAAGTCATCAAAAACACAAAAAAAATTCCGCCTGGGATTTGGTCCAAAACACTTTTATCCGGTATTAGAGCTTCCCAGCAATGGCCCCAGAGCCGTCAACCCAGGAGAAAACGAGTAGAAGACCCCCAAACAGCCAAAGAGCAAAAGTACAAAAATGGGGACTTAGTCAATTTTTCACAAATTTCCCAAATCACTCCGCGCGCTCTCTGCAGCTAGGCCCTAAGTCCCCTCTGCCACCATGGATTTGCTTCAAACCTCTTGCAAAGTAAAGTATATATAGCCAGCAGTGCTCCCAGACCACGAAACTCACCCACAAACACCAGGAAGCCCCCCAAACAGGCCCCCGAAAACGCTACATAGAGCAAAATGTCAGAAATAGCCCAAAAAAAAATCGGCCTGGATTTTGTCCCAACCACTTCTACCCGGTATTAGACCTTCCCAGGAATGCCCCAAGACCCGGCAACCCACCCGCCAAGAAGCGTAACACCCCCAAACAGGCCAAAAGCAAAATCTCATACTTGCAATATTTCTGGGCCTTCGGTCCAAACGCGCTGCGTAGCTAGGCCATAAGTCGGGGTTGGCACGACGGATTTCCTGAAAAGCAAATGCAATCAAGATTAGAGTGTCCCAGCAGTGCTCCCAGACCACGAAACTCACCCGCAAACACCAGGAAGCCCCCCAAACAGGCCCCCGAAAACGCTACATAGAGCAAAATGTCAGAAATAGCCAAAAAAAAAATCGGCCTGGATTTTGTCCCAACCACTTCTACCCGGTATTAGACCTTCCCAGGAATGCCCCAAGACCCGTCAACCCACCCGCCAAGAAGCATAACACCCCCAAACAGGCCAAAAGCAAAATCTCATACTTGCAATATTTCTGGGCCTTCGGTCCAAACGCGCTGCGTAGCTAGGCCATAAGTCGGGGTTGGCACGACGGATTTCCTGAAAAGCAAATGCAATCAAGATTAGAGTGTCCCAGCAGTGCTCCCAGACCACGAAACTCACCCACAAACACCAGGAAGCCCCCCAAACAGGCCCCCGAAAACGCTACATAGAGCAAAATGTCAGAAATAGCCAAAAAAAAATCGGCCTGGATTTTGTCCCAACCACTTCTACCCGGTATTAGACCTTCCCAGGAATGCCCCAAGACCCGTCAACCCACCCGCCAAGAAGCATAACACCCCCAAACAGGCCAAAAGCAAAATCTCATACTTGCAATATTTCTGGGCCTTCGGTCCAAACGCGCTGCGTAGCTAGGCCATAAGTCGGGGTTGGCACGACGGATTTCCTGAAAAGCAAATGCAATCAAGATTAGAGTGTCCCAGCAGTGCTCCCAGACCACGAAACTCACCCACAAACACCAGGAAGCCCCCCAAACAGGCCCCCGAAAACGCTACATAGAGCAAAATGTCAGAAATAGCCCAAAAAAAAAAATCGGCCTGGATTTTGTCCCAACCACTTCTACCCGGTATTAGACCTTCCCAGGAATGCCCCAAGACCCGGCAACCCACCCGCCAAGAAGCGTAACACCCCCAAACAGGCCAAAAGCAAAATCTCATACTTGCAATATTTCTGGGCCTTCGGTCCAAACGCGCTGCGTAGCTAGGCCATAAGTCGGGGTTGGCACGACGGATTTCCTGAAAAGCAAATGCAATCAAGATTAGAGTGTCCCAGCAATGCTCTCAGACCACGAAACTCACCCACAAACAGACGGAACCCCCCCTAAGAGCACCTCAAAGGCAAGCAAGTCATCAAAAACACAAAAAAATTTCCGCCTCGGATTTGGTCCAAACCACTTTTAGTGCTTCCCAGCAATGGCCCCAGACCCGTCAACTCACCTGCAAAGAGGTAGAACAACACCCCCACAAGTGCTGAGTCTTTCTTCATTGGGCGTAAACCAGCCCTCTGCTTTGATGGAAATAGGAGTCTGGAGGAGGAGGATAGAGGAGCATGTTCTTCTGAACTTGTGAACCTGAGGAATGCAGACTGCGGCACCTTCAAATAAATTAGCAAACAAGTGAAGACAGTTCTGCTGATGGGCTTGTTTTTGTGATTATCTGATTAAAGTTTGAATTATATTAACTGTGCACAACAAAGAAAGACAGACACACAGGAATAAAAGTGAATAAGGATGAAAAAGAAAGTTATTGATTCGTTGTCTCATTTTCAGGGCTCGAAGTCGGTATCACGGTCCAGGAATAAGAATAAGGCTTCGTCATCATACTCTGCGAATTCAGCCAGGGTGAGGTCAGTGCCACCTGACAGAGTAGAAATTCCCTCATCTATGTTGCTGGCCACCTCCTCTTCATCCGGCACGCTCTCTCGTACTCTTATATCTGGTGGTATGAGGTGCTGATTCATCTTGATCATTGTTAACCTCTCCACATTTTTGGGCGAGAGGCGGCTCCGTTTGGGAGTTACAATCCCACCAGCCGCACTGAAAACCCGTTCAGAAGACACACTTGCGAGTGGGCAAGACAAGTAGTTTAAAGCCAGGTTGGTGAGCTGTGGCCACAGTTCTTTTTTCCCATGCCAATACGCCAATGGGTCAGAATTAACATAGACCTCTGTGGAGTCATTCAGATAGTCCTTCACCATCGACTCAAGGTCCTCCTCCAAGGTTCCTCCACTTTGCGTAGCTCTTGCTGTGCCTCTGACCTTTTGAGAACCAAACCCACGCAGAGCTAGCCAATCCTCTTCAGCCTCCAATGTTTCTGTTGTCTTTCGTGCAGATGATCCGGTTGCCGGTGTCTTTAACGGCTGAGAGGTCACTTGTGCCACAGCCACAGGTGCAGAAGTGGATTGTTTTGACTGGGGATGGCCTGCTGATGTACTGCCATTTCCTTCAATTTCCAGCCGTTCTGTTTCAAACTTCTTGGCTGACAAGGCTAGCCAACGTTTGTACTTTGTAACATCTTCATCACCAAAAGGAAAGAATGCTCTGCCTGCCAGCGCCTTTTTGTAGCGTGGATCCAGAATAGTAGCACAAATGTAATGCTGTTCTGAGTGGATCTTTTTAAGACGTTCATCACCTTGTAGGAGCTCTAATAATTGCTCAGCCAGAAGCAAAGAGTCTTTCTTTTTGTCATCTTTTCCAAACACAGAACACACCTCCTTCAGTTGGTCCTCCAGCATGTACAACAATGGGATAGCTTTTCCCAAATTAGAGTCCTCCTTGCTGACTGCACACGTGAAGACCTCAAAAGGACGAAGCATGCGTGTTAGGCTTTCAACTATGTTCCATTGCGGCCCACCCATCCTCAGCTCCTCTATACCCTCTTTCAAGAAATATTGATCGAGTTGCGTATACTGCTCATACAGACGCTCAAGCATGTAGAAGGTTGAGTTCCAACGTGTTACCACCTCCTGGATGAGTGCTTTCACTGGCATTTGACATTGATATAGCATGCTCCTCAGCTGCTTCCGGGCCTTAAAAGAATGCCTGAAATGCTTGCAAATTTTTCGGCAGTTCTCCAATACACTGTACGCTGCACTGCGTTTATTACCCAAGAATTTTTGGACAACCAGGTTTATACAGTGCGCCAAACACGGCACTCTGAAATAGTAACCGTCCCTCATGGCCTTAACTATATTGGAGCCATTGTCCGTGGAAACATAACCAACCTTGCGTTTTAGTGGGGACAGACAGTTAAGGACCTTTGTGTTAAAGACATCCAAAATGTTTTCTGCTGTGTGACGTTTCTCCAAACCAAACATGGCTAGTGTTGCATGTTTCCGAGCACCTTTAAAAACAATGTTAGTGTCAACACCTGAGTTTAGCTTTGCTTTAGCCCCTGAAAAAGAGACCCAGTGTGCAGTGATGCACATGTAATCAGCGCCTGCGCCACTGGTCCACATGTCTGTTGTCAGATGTATAGTGTGAACAGCACTCTTCTGCAAAGCTGCCCCAATCACCTTCAGAACATCTTCATGTAGTGCTGGAACCGCAACTCGGGCAAAATAGAACCGGCTTGGAACCTTCCATTTAGGGCAGAGCGCTGTCACTAATTCTAGAAAACCAACCCCTTCTACAAAAGAAAAAGGGAGAAGGTCCAGAGCTAGCATTTTAGCCAGCTTAGTGTTATACAGACGGGTCATTGGGTGGTTGCGTTCATATTGCGCTTCTGTAAACAACATCTTTTTAATGTTGCCCTGGACCAATGATTTACGGGATGATGATGATCTCTTCGACCCAGTTACGCTCGCTGATGAACTTTTCCGCATTGATGTCTCACTCTCTCCCACACTCTTAGTGTGGCTCCCATGGGGTGTGCTGCTGACATGGGAACTGGGTGTAAGTGAAGTGTTTGAATCGTCTTCTTCTACCTCCTCGTCATCAGCAGATGACAAATCAACGTTTTCATTACGTGCAATTCCGGCTTTCTTGACCGCCTCTAGGTGCGGAAACCATTGGACAGCGTGCCTTCTCTCAAGATGACCTCTCTGGCCTCCGGTACCATAGTTAGAACCAAGCTTACCACGACTAAATCGAAGCTTACAAAGGCTACAAATGGCTACGTTTTCCTTTTTTGGGCAAACACTAAAGAAGTCCCAAACTGGAGACTTGAAATGTCTTCGGGGGCCGGAGGAGGCGGCGATACTGGTGGTGGTGGTCCTGCTGCTAATGACAGATGAAGTGGAGGATGTGGATTGCCGAACTTCAGTACGTTTTGCACTTTCACCACCACGAATTGAGGTCGAGGACGAGGTGGGTACCTTCTTGCGAAGAAATATGGAAGCGGTAGGTTTTGGTGTACTACTTAACTCCAAATCTAATGATTCCATTTCCATTGCCTCCTCGCCGACATCATCATCACGCTCAGCAGCTTCTCGGGATAGGGTCAAAATGTCTCTTTGCTGCATGCCCGGTGGGGCTGCAGTGACCTTTGTGATGACTGGCTCGTCGTCATCGTGAGAGGCTTCATCACCAGCAGTATCTGTCACTTCTTGTTGAGCCTCATCACACTCCATAGGTTTGAGTTTTTGGACGACCTTCCTTTTACGCTTAGGTACCGGTGTCAGATCATGGTGTGCCTCTGCCTCACTGTCAGACCGCAGTTGTGGTTCCCAAGACAGATCACTTGCACCAGAACGAGGTGGGCTTGAAGAAGATGTAGACACCCCCCTTGATCTTTTCCTTGCTAGGGATGTGGAAGACAATGAATGATCATCAGGAGGAGTGGCTTCCAATGATACCTCAGCTTCATTGTCGATTTCCAAATGTGCCCCTACTTCGGGAGGAACAACTATTGTGGGCACTTGTGAACCTCCATGCACCTTTGCTTGCGCATCTCCTTTTGCTGCCTCTCCTTCCACATGTACTTGGGCGTGTACTTGCACATGGTGTTGTTGTTGCGGCTGTGGTTGTTCAACACTTGTCAGATGAGTTACAACAACCTGTGTTGATTCAGGGACATTGCTGCTACTTTCTTGCGATGAGCCAACATCACTGGTCGATGGTGATTGGAGAAGTACACTGACTGCCTCTGAAGCACTCAAGGGCTTTGACTTAAGTTGGCGTGGTGGTGGAGGCACTGAACCCAATGGAGCAGGGGTGCTGCTCTCAGCTTGGTCCCCAGCAGATCCTGCTGCTGCAGGCGTACTTTTTTTTTTGCTCCCAAAAAAAGTGGCGGGTGGCACACCAGCCTCCTTGGTAACTTGCTTCTTCTGCTCCTTACTAGCAACTTTCTTGCTAGAGGAGCTACGGAGAACTTTCTTTGGGGGCGGGGCCATCTTCTTCAGAGCAGGTCAGACAGCAGGCCGCAGTTGCACGAATTGTAGAGTTGTCTGAGGCCAGACGTGACGTCGCGTGACGTTATGCTGCACACACACACCGCTGCAGGACTTCTTCCTGGCACTGGTGGTTCTCTTGAGTCTTGTGCACCTAAAAAAAATGGAAGACAGAGGAACATCAGTTCAGTTATAGAGCACAAAAAAATCGAAAAACACTGCAAAATCAGCACAATCCCAATCCATCCATGCCCTCCATAATGTTTAAATTCAAGACAACCCACAGAAAGACTAGGCCCATGCAAGACTCACTACCCCTGGGCATAAATAAAGGTTGAAAAGTAGGCAAAATGGTTGGAGGCCTAACAACAAAGCCTGCATTTAAAATGGCCACTTGCCTGCCAGCACATGGCCAGTGCCTGTAGCTGCACTCAAAATGGCCACCAGCCACATGGCATGTCCCTCCCCATGAACACCCCCAAAAATCGAAAAACACTGCTAAATCAGCCCAATCCCATTCAATCCATGGCCTCCATGATGTTTAAATTCAAGACAACTCACAGAAATACTAGGCCCATGCATGATTCACTACCCCTGGGCATAAATAAAGGTTGAAAAGTAGGCAAAATGGTTGGAGGCCTAACAACAAAGCCTGCATTCAAAATGGCCACTTGCCTGCCAGCACATGGCCAGTGCCTGTAGCTGCACTCAAAATGGCCACCAGCCACATGGCATGTCCCTCCCCATGAACACCCCCAAAAATCGAAAAACACTGCAAAATCAGCACAATCCCATTCCATCCATGGCCTCCATGATGTTTAAATTCAAGACAGCCCACAGAAAGACTAGGCCCATGCTAGACTCAAATACCCCTGGTGAAAAGGCCACAAGTACAGGCCCAAAAATCGAAAAACACTGCAAAATCAGCACAATCCCATTCCATCCATGGCCTCCATGATGTTTAAATTCAAGACAGCCCACAGAAAGACTAGGCCCATGCTAGACTCAAATACCCCTGGTGAAAAGGCCACAAGTACAGGCCCAAACATCGAAAAACACTGCAAAATCAGCACAATCCCATTCCATCCATGGCCTCCATGATGTTTAAATTCAAGACAGCCCACAGAAAGACTAGGCCCATGCTAGACTCAAATACCCCTGGTGAAAAGGCCACAAGTACAGGCCCAAAAATCGAAAAACACTGCAAAATCAGCACAATCCCATTCAATCCATGGCCTCCATGATGTTTAAATTCAAGACAACCCACAGAAATACTAGGCCCATGCAAGACTCACTACCCCTGGGCATAAATAAAGGTTGAAAAGTAGGCAAAATGGTTGGAGGCCTAACAACAAAGCCTGCATTCAAAATGGCCACTTGCCTGCCAGCACATGGCCAGTGCCTGTAGCTGCACTCAAAATGGCCACCAGCCACATGGCATGTCCCTCCCCATGAACACCCCCAAAAATCGAAAAACACTGCAAAATCAGCACAATCCCATTCCATCCATGGCCTCCATGATGTTTAAATTCAAGACAGCCCACAGAAAGACTAGGCCCATGCTAGACTCAAATACCCCTGGTGAAAAGGCCACAAGTACAGGCCCAAAAATCGAAAAACACTGCAAAATCAGCACAATCCCATTCCATCCATGGCCTCCATGATGTTTAAATTCAAGACAGCCCACAGAAAGACTAGGCCCATGCTAGACTCAAATACCCCTGGTGAAAAGGCCACAAGTACAGGCCCAAAAATCGAAAAACACTGCAAAATCAGCACAATCCCATTCCATCCATGGCCTCCATGATGTTTAAATTCAAGACAGCCCACAGAAAGACTAGGCCCATGCTAGACTCAAATACCCCTGGTGAAAAGGCCACAAGTACAGGCCCAAAAATCGAAAAACACTGCAAAATCAGCACAATCCCATTCAATCCATGGCCTCCATGATGTTTAAATTCAAGACAACCCACAGAAATACTAGGCCCATGCAAGACTCACTACCCCTGGGCATAAATAAAGGTTGAAAAGTAGGCAAAATGGTTGGAGGCCTAACAACAAAGCCTGCATTCAAAATGGCCACTTGCCTGCCAGCACATGGCCAGTGCCTGTAGCTGCACTCAAAATGGCCACCAGCCACATGGCATGTCCCTCCCCATGAACACCCCCAAAAATCGAAAAACACTGCAAAATCAGCACAATCCCATTCCATCCATGGCCTCCATGATGTTTAAATTCAAGACAGCCCACAGAAAGACTAGGCCCATGCTAGACTCAAATACCCCTGGTGAAAAGGCCACAAGTACAGGCCCAAAAATCGAAAAACACTGCAAAATCAGCACAATCCCATTCCATCCATGGCCTCCATGATGTTTAAATTCAAGACAGCCCACAGAAAGACTAGGCCCATGCTAGACTCAAATACCCCTGGTGAAAAGGCCACAAGTACAGGCCCAAAAATCGAAAAACACTGCAAAATCAGCACAATCCCATTCAATCCATGGCCTCCATGATGTTTAAATTCAAGACAACCCACAGAAATACTAGGCCCATGCAAGACTCACTACCCCTGGGCATAAATAAAGGTTGAAAAGTAGGCAAAATGGTTGGAGGCCTAACAACAAAGCCTGCATTCAAAATGGCCACTTGCCTGCCAGCACATGGCCAGTGCCTGTAGCTGCACTCAAAATGGCCACCAGCCACATGGCATGTCCCTCCCCATGAACACACCCAAAAATCGAAAAACACTGCAAAATCAGCACAATCCCATTCAATCCATGGCCTCCATGATGTTTAAATTCAAGACAACCCACAGAAATACTAGGCCCATGCAAGACTCACTACCCCTGGGCATAAATAAAGGTTGAAAAGTAGGCAAAATGGTTGGAGGCCTAACAACAAAGCCTGCATTCAAAATGGCCACTTGCCTGCCAGCACATGGCCAGTGCCTGTAGCTACACTCAAAATGGCCACCAGCCACATGGCATGTCCCTCCCCATGAACACCCCCAAAAATCGAAAAACACTGCAAAATCAGCACAATCCCATTCCATCCATGGCCTCCATGATGTTTAAATTCAAGACAGCCCACAGAAAGACTAGGCCCATGCTAGACTCAAATACCCCCGGTGAAAAGGCCACAAGTACAGGCCCAAAAATCGAAAAACACTGCAAAATCAGCACAATCCCATTCCATCCATGGCCTCCATGATGTTTAAATTCAAGACAGCCCACAGAAAGACTAGGCCCATGCACCACTCACTACCCCTGGTCAAGGCCCCAACAACAGGTCAAAAATCGAAAAACACAAAATTTTACAAAAAAAAAAAATCGAAAAACACAGAAAAATCAGCACAATCCCAATTCATCTATGGCCTCCATGATGTTTAAGTTCAAGACAACCCACAGAAAGAATCAGTCCACCCACCACTGAGTACCCCTGGGCAAAAGGCCCCAAAACAGCCCAAAAATCGAAAATCCCAAAATTTTAGTTGCAGCAACTGTAATGCCCCAAACAAACTTACTTGTAAAATTTCTAATCCAACAGTGATCCAAAGAAAGTCAAAAAGGCCTCAAATCCAAAGATCCAGCAGCATCCACAAAAAGTAATCCTTCCAGGTCCACATCCAAATGAAAAGTGACCAGGAGATGGACAAAGCACTGGGAGGAGCCTGCTGAACAGGAACAGGAAGTTGAAGACTATGGGGCACTTCCTTCCTCCCACCCCCCTGCCCCCTCCCCAAAATGGACTCCTCGCTAAAAAAGTGCAGGCAAATGTCAAACTAAGGAGTTATTCACATAAAAATCATCATTTCTAGAAGGTTTATGCTGCTTGCTGGTGGATTTCTTGTGCAGAATTGCAAATTTATATTTTCGCTCGCCGCATCTCAAATCTCGCAATTGCGAAGTACCGCGAGACGTGATCTCGCCGTACTCGCGTTGACAAACTATCGCTGGCAAGCCGCGATGACGTAATCGCGCTCGCCAATTCCCGCGGGATCACACAGCAAGATCCAAAATGGCGCAGCACTCGCAAACTATCGAAAAAAACAACTCGGCAAACGATGATAAACGCCGCGCGCCGCAAAAATTGTATCACCAACGCCGCGCGCCGCCAAAAAAATCCGCTGCGTGCGAATTTGCGGATTTTGCGGGAAATCCGCAAATCTCGCGGATTGCGGATTTCCTGAAAATCCGCAAAATCCGCGAGCGGAACGGATTTTCCGCCCACGCTTAATTCTTGGCACTGTCACCAATGCCCTGCCTTTGGATTTAAGGTTTTGGCTTGTTGTATAGGATGTAATCAGTTGTTCTTTGACAGGATTCGGTGACAGTAACACAATGCCTTAAATATGATTCTCTTCTCCACCGGCAGCCAGTTCAGGCTTGTCAGAGCTTTTGTTGTGGATGTTTTTTTGGGGAGGTTCAACACTAGGCGGGCTGCTGCGTTTTGTATCAATTGGAGTTTAGTTAGCCCGCTTTTGGATGCACCCAGATATAGAACATTGCCATAATCCATCTGGGAGGTGACCAAGGAATGAACTATTGTTTTCCTTGCATTGATGGGTGATAGGTCAAAGATTTTTCTCAGGACTTTAAGGGTCCCAAAGCATTTCCCCCTCACTTTCCGGATTTGGCTGTCAAATGCCAATTTGGAATCGAACTACACTCCAAGGTATTTTATTTATGCATTTGAGGTTGGTAGTTGGCCTAGCATCTCAGGCCACCAAGCCAATGTCCATATGGATGGGGCCTTTCCCAAGATCAATACCTCTGTTTTGCTACCATTGAGCTTCAAACAATGGTTGGACATCGATGCTGCTACCTCCTCCAGACATTGGGAGAATTGGTGGGCTGTCCTTTATGAATTTTGAGATAGTATGACAGTTAGCTGAGTGCTAGTAAGTTGCATTGATCTTACATATTTATGGACTGTAACATTGGGTCTCTCTCTCTCTTATAAGCAATTTTTGTACTGATGAAGGTTGTGATAGCAAAGTTGCCTCTCAAGTTATAGATCCTACTGCCCTAGACATGTGACAACAGAATCCTTCTTGCTGCTGATTGTAGAAAAAATCTAGCCCCTAGCAGCGTGAAGATTTGTGTTGTCAAGAATAGTAATACATGACAGACTTTTACCCAAAGAGTTTCCCAGCATAGGTGATGTGCTCCCAACCCTCACTAAGAAATAACATGTTTGATTATTTTTTTAGCATCCTGTTCCATTTTTATTAGGAGGATCATCTTATGTTCCCTCCTTTTCTCCAGCAAACAGTGCTGGGTGGAACATAGCTGTGATTCTATATATCCAGATGGCACAGGAGATATGAGAGGGCAAGCAGGCAGCAGAGGTTGAGTGAGAGCAGAGAGGCAGAGGAGGAGCAATGTGATGGCAGATCAGTGGCGAAACACAAAATGAAGGGCCCCCTTGCAGAATGTGATGAGGGTATGTTGCCTACATTTCTCACACATATTCATTCACCTTGGGCTCAATGGGGGCTATTGCATGGGATACTTACATTCAAAAGAGCTTGTACGTTGTGTGGGCTCAGGGGATGATCTGGCGAGGGGATTAGATAGGAAGAAGGTACAACAGAGTGAACATACAGTAGACAGAAGAATGAGAACGAGACAGAAGAGTGAGAGAGATGTGAAGATAAATAAAGGAGAGGACCGACTAATGGAGCGGACAGACCTTCGCTGGGAGGACGCCGAATGCAGAATGGTGGTGGAGGCGGAGAAATAATTCTTGGCTGAAAGCAAGGTGCCCAAGACCAGGTGTAATGAGTGAGACGGAGAAGCCAAGGGACATGAGGAAAGATAGTAGGATTCTTATAGGAAGTAGTGGATGCCTTTGGGGGGCAACCAAATCTACAAGCTCACCACAGCGTAGGAGTGCACTGCCCAAACCAAGCTGACAATGGGAGGAGACAGAGGACCCCCAGTTCTTCAAGGGCACCTAAAGGATGACAATCTTATCAATTTTGTATTCTGGGCAAGGATGGTGAGGAAAAGTTAAGGAGGTGGAGGTAAGAAGACTGAGCTCAGGAAGACAATAAGGCACAGAGCTCTCAAATGCTGGGATTACTACATTTAAGTTAATAATTTTATATATATATATATATATATATATATATACTTTCGCTCCAATTTGCCCTCATCCACACTTTGAACAGCACACAAACACTAAAGGTAGGTGGCAAGCCTTTTAATTCACAGGGTATGACCGGTATAAAGCTGTCAGCTTCAATCAGACAGTCAGATTTGCGGTGAGCCTGACGCGTTTCAAAAGTTTTCTTTCTTCCTCAGGGGCACTCGCTAAGCTGATTGCGTGCACCTGGTCCCGTTTTCACAATATAGATGCCACGACCCTGGATGGGCCTGGCGAATGGCAGAGGGGCATTGTGGGAACCGCAGTCCAGGTTGATTTCTTGTCACATGGTGGCAGTAATGGCTGTCCCATTTCAAGCCCATGGATGGGCCACCGCCAGCAGTAACCAATCTAAATCCCTCCTTTGTGTTCCGCATAACCGTTCGATATTCTCCAGCTACGCGGCTCCCGAGTATGGGTGGTGTAAATCCGGCATCTGGAGAGCCGCCCAATATTTTCGTTCCAATTTGCCCACGTCCACACGGTGAACAGCACACACACAATGAAGGTAGATGGCAAGCCTTTTAATTCACAGGGTATGACTGGTACAAAGCTGGCAGCTTCAATCAGACAGTCAGTGTTGCGGTGAGCCAGACAGGTTTCAAAAGTTTGCTTTCTTCCTCAGAGGCACTCGCTAAGCTGATTGCGTGCACCTGGTCCGGTTTTCAAAATATAGATGCCACGCCCCTGGATGGGCCTGTCGAATGGCAGTGGGGCATTGTGGGAACTGCAATCCAGGTTGATTTCTTGTCATATGGTGTCACTGATGGCTGTCACTTTTCAAGCCCAGGGATGGGCCACCGCCAGCAGTAACCAATCTAAATACCTCGTTCGTATTCCGCATAAACCCTCGATATTCTCCAGCCTCGCTGCTCCTGAGTATGTGGTGGTGCAAGTTTGGCAGCTGGACACCTATATATATTGCCATGTTCTGTTAAGCAGGGCTTGTATAGCAGAAAATGTAATAAAGGGAAAAGCCAAGTCCACCAGAGAGGAAACTTAGAGAGAAAATACCTTAAAAATGCTTTAGTCAGTGTTTAATTACCCACCTTCCACAGGGGCCCCTAAAGGGTTGGGGCCCGTCTTGTGCTGCAGCAGTTGCAGAGGCCTGTCTTAAACTAAAGGGACACTTTAGCATGTTGATGGGAGACGCACTTTGTGATAGCAGACGCTGGAGGGTAAACAAGAACTACAGACTTAAATTGACACCATTACCCATGCTGACCCTGGGAGCCCTCGGAAGTAGTTTCCCAAACCCAAGGTATATCGGTAGTAGTTTACTGACTTTTATGGTCTGACTTGACAGTGCAGCTGCGGCTAGGCAATTGTGTGAGTATTACTAGAGAGGGACTTGGCTCCACTCACATTTTGGAAGCCAGGATTTCATGTTTTGATTGGGCAGAAGTTGTGCTCTTCCACTAAAAAGTGCTTACCCTCCAAACAGCTGTGATCATTTTGTTTATCCAGCTGCTGCCTGAGCTTGAACTTAGAGGGGCGCTTGCCACATTGTAATGCTATTAAAGTGTCCTAGATAACTAGATAATTTGTGGTGTTTTTCTCTGACAGCAGCAGACCGCAAGACCACTCACTCATTGTCAGTGAAATTGCTCTCCCACCCTTGCAGCTCCACCATTCAGTGAGGCCTGACCCTGCCCCTGAACTCTTGAGTGTTGGTGATTGAGGCCCTCCTCCACGCACAGGTTTACCTGTGCCTCATCACTGGTGGTCCAGTGGACGTCTGTCTCCTTCCTCTTGCTCTGCTCTTTCACTCGTTATCACTCGTTTTTCTGCCCTCTTCTATTTTTCACCTTTCTGCACTTTTCTGCATCTCTGCTCTTTTGTGCCTTATTTCTACTTATTTTCCCCTTTTCCTTTATCTCTGTTATCTCTTATTTCCCCGCTGCTGCTGCTGTCCCTGCTGCCCCTCCCCCCAGTGTGACCAGCCCAATCCAGCTCCCCTCCACTCTCCCGCCTCCCAGCTGTCCAGCCATCCCCGACCCCTGCTTAATGGTGGCCACTGCGCAGTTGCGCAGCGGGTACACTACTGGCATGACAAAGCCACGCCAAAGGCAAACCCGTCTGTGCCCGTCTGCGACCTGACCGCGACCAGCAACAGGAACTATGGACCTCCGCCCGCCAACGCTACGACCCAGCGACACTCCACGGACTCAACCCAGGCTGCAACAACAACTGCAAGCTAGCATCACCAGCCGACACCCACGGACCCTTCAGCTGTCACCGCTGCCGGCACTCCTGCAGCACCGCCAAGAACACGGGCCCAGGGCAACCCACCCTCAATGGGGGCTTCCATGGCACCCTCAATAGCGAACATTTACATGTCACTATTTGAGTCAAAATTCATCTATAATGAAATTGCACCTTTTTATGAGTCTGTTTCCCATTGGTATCGATACATCGATGACATCTTTTTTGTGTGGACCGATGGGGAACAGACTTTGAAGGAATTTTTGGAATGGCTCAACTTGACCGATGCTAATCTTCGGTTCACTGCCCACACGAACGCGCATCAAGTAGAATTCCTTGATATTTACATCAGGCAGAATGAGGGACATTTGGAGGTTGATTTATACACAAAACCTTCAGCAAGAAACTCCTTGCTGCATTTCAAAAGTTATCACCCCAGATGTCAAAAGGATAGTATTCCGTTCTCACAGTTCCTCAGGGTGAAGAGGAATTGTACGAATTTGAAGGACTATGACTCCCAGTCTATAAAGATGAAACAAAAATTTGCAGAACGAGGCTACCCCCATCGCCTTATCAGAGAAGTTTTTAAAAGGGCACGTTTCTACAATCGGGATTCCCTTCTTAATGCACACAGACAGAAACAGGACCAGAAACTTGTCTGCATAACCAAACATTCAACCTTGGACGCTACTGTTAGGCAGATAATCAATTCAAATTGGCACCTTCTAAATGTGAATCAGACCCACAACAAACTGACCAAACCTATGTTTGTACATCGCCGAAATAAAAATTTGAAGGATTTTATAGTGAGGTCACGTTTCAATAAGCCCACAAGTAATCCACCATATATACAAAAATCTATTGATGGAACGAATGGAGTGAAAGGCACATCTCGCTGTGGTTCTTGCCAATCCTGTGATCAGATTATCACCGGCGAGACCATGACATTCAACAGTCGTACCATACATGCAAAAGAACTTTGGACCTGTAATACACGGAATGTGGTGTACCTTATTGTATGCCCCTGCAATTTGGGCTACGTAGGGGAAACCTCACGTGCGAATAAAACAAGAATGACTGAACATAGGTCAGCAATCAAAACTTTGAAATACACAGCCCCACTAATAAAACATTTTGCAGAATACAAACATTCTCCATCAGATGTGAAATGGCGGATTTTAGAAAAAATCCACATTTCGAATGACAAAGGAGGAGAGAAAATCAGAAAAAAGAAAGACGTTTTTTGGATTTTTTCTATAGGCACTTTCACACGGGGCCTAAACAACGAGCTCCCCTGGGAAAATGCAATAATCTGATCTGTCTTTTAAAAGTTTGCACTGACTTATTACCATTTTTTTACTTATTTCTGTGGTCATAATTTTGTTACATTAGTTAGGCTGTATAGAAACTAAAATAGTCAAAATAGTTAATGAGTCATTTAGAAAAAAAAACCTTTTTCCCTGTAGTAATGCCAATAATATTAGAGAGAAGAAGGTTTCTTTTATTATTTCTGTCGTCAGGCGCGCTTCTATGGACCCCGTATGTTTTACGATATATAATCTTCTAGCCCTTTAAGAGGGAGAGTTCACACACCTGCAAATAGTATAGGAGGCTGCGTACGTATAAAAGCGCCTCTGCTTCGATTGGACAAATCTTTCTGGAAATACGAACCAGGCGCCCGAGATATTGTGGAATATCTAGTCCCAAGAAGGTATGTGCGTTACAGTCGAGCCAATGTTTTCTCCGACGTAAGATCTCAACTCGTACAAGCGGCTTTATTTTAACTATTGTCGGTCTAATTACCCTATCTGCTAGATCTAAGAGAACGCCTTTCTGGGTACAAAGTTTTGACTACGCAATCAAATATATATAAGACCTCACGAGAAAGGACAAAGGATATACGTAAAAGGCGCTTTTTATCAGGTAACATTACGCCCTGATTGTTTAGACCTTAACGTGCTGAAAGTCCATGCCATTGGCATTGAAGTAATATCTGCCCATTGTTCCCTTTAAACCAGGGATAGAAAAAGGAAGCCCACGCCTGATTTGTCTCCTTCGGGCCTGCAGCCGTTTTCAACTGTCTGTTTTGATTAAACGTGTAGCACCCGAGTGCAGGTAACAACTTTTTCTAATATTATTCAACGGCTTATTTAGTGTTATTTAGCAACACTGATCAAACTAGGAAGTCCGTTTCATAAGGTGTACTATTCTCTTTCTAGTATTCCGCAAACAAGAAATGGCTTTAAATTTAAAGAACACGCTAAGATTACGACATTGAAAAAACGATTTGGATTGTTCCGACTTCGCGCGTGAAAGGTATAAGTTCAATATAAAACGCAAATTTTTAAACATGAGGGAGAGACTGAGATTATGCTCTGTTTTAAATCCGACTAAATTCGGTCTATCATATGTTATCCATCTCTTTATAGTGTTTAAAACGAAGTCTACATCTCTACGTCGTTTTAACTTCAGAAACCTTCCCTTTTCTGTATGTTTAAAGGTAAGAACTATAGGCCCAAATGAATTATAGACTTGATATTGTAGGTATGAATGAATTTTGTCGAACACCTCTAAAAATAAAAAGATAGGCTTCCCTTAGGTTTAAAAAAAATTGCCAATAAAACCAGGCTACTTAAAAAAATCCTCTATGTGCCTCCCATAAGATATACTATTGCGCACTGATGTCAATCTCATATTCAATAACTTTCTTTTAAAAATTTAAAACAAAGTAAATAGAATGGCACGAGTCCAAACCTTTCTCTTTCTCCTTTCTCTTTTCTTCCTTATCTTTTTCTTTCTTCCCAAACCCCTCTCTCTTTCCTTCTCCTTTCTTCTCCTCTCATTCCTTCTTCTTTTGCCCCCCTTTTTCTAGGTATCTTTCTCCTTTTACTTTCTTCTTCTTTTCTTCTTACTCTTTGGCTCTTAAAATAATGTGGCAAACATGTGACATTAAGTTCTGGAAATGATTATTCTAGTTGTACATTTGTATATTTGTACATTTGTATATTTGTATATAGGAATATATTTGTCTGTGTATCTTTTTCTAGCGATCTATCATGTTCTATTTTTATGTGTCTGACAACAGATGGTAACACCACTGTATTTAACAATGAGGAATGTATTCCGACTGGCATAAGGTGATATTATGACTCTTTTTTGTTTAAACTTTAGAATCTCGCTGAATTTGTCCTGATAAAGACACAAAGCATGTGTCGAAACGCGTCGACAGGAATCAGCATCTTCATTTAATTTCGGGATCATCTATGTGTTAACAATTCCCTGATTACTGTACAATCTTTACATTGAAGATTTGTCTTTTAAAACAAACATCTGTCCCTTTTTTTTTAACCATGTGTATTATTGAATATGTTCATATCAATTTTTATAAATGTAATAACATTTTCTGTTATCATACAATAATTTTCCTTGAGTCTTTTTCTCCTTATGGTGTGTCTACCTCCCTGCATACTTGTTTCTGTCCAGACATTGTGTGTTTTTCATTTTGCCTGGGCTTTTACCCTTGCATATGACAACCCACCCTCAAGAACACAACCAAACCGAGGACCCTGCAATGCATCCTCCTCAACGTCCGATCCCTCCACAAACATGACACTGAAATCTGGGACCTCCTCAACTGCACCACCCAAGAAGTAGCGCTCTTCATCGAAACCTGGACCAGCACCACCTCGGGACCGGACATTGCCATCGCCATCCCCCAAGGATTCAAGATCTCCTGGAAGGACCGCCCCACCCGCCCGGGAGGAGGGATTGCCATCGTCCACAAATCCACCCTCCGACTTAACACACTCCCGATGAGCCCACAGAACTGATGGAACACCTTCACCACCGACAGCCTCTGTGGAACTCTCATCTACCGACCCCCTGGACCCTGCAGACCTTTTGCCAACTCCATCAAGGACATCATCTCCCCGCAGGCCATCGCATCCACCTACTACACACTGCTGGGAGACCTCAACTTCCACCTCAGCAACCAACTGGACCCCAACAGCACATCCCTCCAGGACAACCTCCACAACATTAGACTACGCCAGATTGTGCCCAAGCCCACACACTCAGCAGGACACACCCTTGACCCCCTCTTCACTACAGGAAGCTCCATCACCTTCAGCCACCCCACCAAACTCCCATGGACCAACCATCACTGAGTCCACTGAGCCTTCAGAACACCCACCATCCACAGACACCTGCTCCCACAAGGAAACTGGACCAAAATCACTGATGACCATCCCACTTCCTCACTCAACAATTCCATCCCTACCATTGCAGAAAATGACGACCCCTACACCACAGCCCGAACCCTGCATAGATGGATCTCTGACATCACCAACACCCTAACACCCCTCAAGAAAAACAAGAATACCTGTGCCAAAAAAGCCAGATTGTGTACCACTGAACTCCGAGAGTCCAGACGCACTTGCCGCCGCCTAGAAAAGGCCTGGAGGAACACCAAACCCACAGAAGCCCACAACAACTTTAGAGCTGCCACCGACGCCCACCATAAACTCATCAGAGAAACGAGGAAAAAAGTGATTGAAGACAGAATCTCCACCCATGTGCACAACAACAAGGAACTCTTCAGCATCATCAAGGAGTTTGCCCAACCTACCAGCGAGTCTACTGACATCCCTCCCTCACAAAACCTCTGCGACAAACTGAGCACCTTCTTCCACCACAAAATCAAGAGCATCTACGACAACTTCGATGAAGACAACCAACACACTGAACCCTCACCAACCACCCCGATGCCCGGAAACCAGCGATTGACAACTGGACTGCCCTCACCACCAAAGACACACTGAAAACAATGAAGTCATTCCACTCAGGGGCCTCCACAGACCCCTGCCCTACCACATCTTCAGCAGAGCCCCCGACATCATCGCACCCATGCTCCACCGTACCATCAACCGCTCCCTGGCAACCTCCTCATTCCCCGATGACTGGAAACACGCCGAAGTCAACCCCCTCATGAAAAACCCTTGGCGGACCCCACAGACCTCAAAAACTACAGACCTATCTCCCTGCTCCTATTCCCATTGAAAAGTCATTGAGAAAGCCATCAACAGCCAACTTGCCACATTCATTGAAGAACACACATCCTTGACTCCTCCCAGTCCGGCTTTAGAAAAAACCACAGCACGGAAACCGCCCTCCTCTCCGCAACAGACGATATCCGCACCATACTGGACAAAGGAGAGACAGTAGCCCTCATCCTCCTTGACCTCTCAGGGGTATTCGACACAGTCTCCCACCGCACCCTAATACACAGACTCTACAACACAGGAATGTAGGACAAGGCCCTCGACAGGATCCGCTCCCTTCTCTCCAGCAGGACGCAGTGGGTCAGACTCCCCCGTTCCTCTCAAACCCTACACCTACCACCTGCGGAGTCCCCCAGGGCTCCTCCCTTAGCCCAAGGCTTTTTAACATCTAAATGGCTCCACTCGCCCCCATCGTCAGAACCTACAGACTCAACATTGTGTCATACGCAGAGGGCACCCAACTCCTCTTCTCCCTATGCAACAAGCACAACACCGCCAGACACAACTTTAGAGAAGGCATGGAAGCTTTTGCCAAATGGATGATAAACAGCTGTCTACAGCTAAACACCAAAAAATCAGAAGCACTCCTCATGGGCCGAAAGCCCGATGCCTGGAGCAACACCTGGTGGCACTCCGCCCTCGCAAACCAGCCAACCCCCATGGACCATGCACACAACCTGGTAATCATCCTGGACTCCAAGCTCAAAATGGACTGTCAAATCAACTCAATCTCGTCTTCCATCTTCCACACCCTCCGCATCCTTTGTAAGACCTTCAAATGGATTCCCCCCTAACACCAAAAGACAGTCACTCATGCCCTGGTCACCAGCAAACTTGACTACGGCAACGCACTCTACGTTGGAATAAACAAAAACTTCACCGCAAGCTACAAAACATCCAGAACGCACCACAAGACTAGTTCTCAACCTGCCAAAACACTGTCACATATCCCAGCACCTGCACACATACCACTGGCTCCCCGTCGAGGCAAGAATCACTCAAGATACTCACCCATGCACACAAGGCCCTCCACGGCAGCAGACCAGCATACCTGAACAACCGACTCAAATTCCATGCACTCCAAAGGACCCTACGATCAGCCCAGCTCTCTTACACTGTGGTCCTCCGCACCAGAAAGACCAGATCGGGATGACACTTCTTCTTTATCCTCACGGCCAAGGCATGGAGTGCCCTTCCACTCCATCTCAGACAGACACATCGCTCCTTATCTTCGGAAGAAACATCAAGAACTGGTCTTCGACAGACATCCTCCTTGATCGAATGGATCCTGCACCCCCCACCCCTTGTGCCTTCAGACCCTTACAGGTGAGTAGTCGCACTTCAACAAACACCTGATTGATTGATTGATTGATTGATTGATTGATAGAGATGGGAGGAGGACAGTCATTAACCAACATGGATTTCAATATCTGGCTGGACAGTGCATTTATAAGCCAAACCAATGAGCATTGCCAAAGCCTGTTTATTTTTGGAATGTTAGACAAATGCTGAAGGGCAGTAACACCTTACTTGTCTTCCTCTTGCCAGTCCTTACTAGGCGAGAGAGCTTCTCTGGCCACAGGAATGGTTTCCCTATCAAAGCAAAAACTAAAAACAAACTATGGCTACCTTCCTCGTCCTGCTACCCATCATAAAGAGGAAGTGGTCCTATAAGACTTCCTGTTTTTTCATTTCTGGAATCAACCATTGCATTTCCTATCATGTGCGGATATATATGTTTTTATATTGGCAGCTTTGCTATAGAAAGCTGTTTCTTTCAATGTTTACCCAGTCAAATAGTTTCCCTCTGCAGGCAGGGGTGGACATCAGAGGTGCCCTGTGTTAGCGGTTGAGCTGATCATATAGAATTCCTCATTTAAAGGCTCTTCAGAGCCAGCAATGATGGGCAGAAGAAAGCATCAGTAGTGTCCTACTTTAGTGCATGTGCCACATGTTGACCAAGACAGGACCTGCTCTAGCAGCCCATCCTGGTTCAGCTTGTGAAGGTTTGGCGGTCTTGCAGGATTATGGACAGTGAGAGATATGGTTGGCAGGCAATGCTTTAAGCGGGAAGTAGCTGACCACCAGATATAATTTAAGTGATGATGTGGCAGTATTTCAGCCTTTAGGTTCTAACAAGGTGTAGTTCTTGCTGATTTTCAAATTGAGCTTTTGTCTGGGCATCAAAGAGGGACAAGGCAGATATACCAGTAATAACACTGAGTCTGATCCCAAAGAGACAGTAACTGGGTTTGCCTCAGGAAACAGAATCATGATGCATTCAACATATGATTTAGGCTGCAGCTTGCTGTGAGAGAGGGGCCTTCCCTGCTAAGGCTCCAAGACTACCTTCCGGAGATTTGCAGGGTGAATTTTATTACACAAAACAGGACGTTTTGTGCATGGTCATGAACTGTCTGAAGTGTTTCATGAAAAATTTGGCCATGATCTTTACTCAGGAAGGTTATGCTGCATGAATGAAGGGTATGTTCATCTCAGAGGGAGCAACACCCACAGATGCAGTAGATAAGAAGGTTAAAGCAGCAACAAAAAGATGGAGCATTTAATTGCACGATCAGGAAAAACGTTTTTTCCAACTACGCAATTAATTTCCTTTGGAAAGACTTTCTGACCCTGGCTGATCAGATTCATCAAGGAGCAACTGATACACTGTCTATTATGGAGCAGCAGGTGAGGTTCTGGGCAGATCTTTACTTTGATGCACTGGGTGGAACAGCTGCTGCTTTGGGGATCCTTTGATGTGTTCCTGGAAGTCAGACTCAGCTCAGAAGAGCACGCAGAGAAATATCCCCATGCAGATCCCGAGCTTTTTACTCAGCAGCTGGAGGAGCTGGTCAAGAATCGGTTGAAGGGTAAGAACTATTAACACTTCTAAAACTTGTAACTAAAGAAAGGAGGTTCAGCTACATAAGAGCTTTCAGTACAGCCTCAGCATTTACATATGGGCAACCCTTTTTGTATCTGGGGTTGTGGCCTGGAGGCCCCTGGTGGAGATATATTCAGTTTCACCCTTCCACCACAACACAGTAACCACGAACCACCACAGGCATGCCTATCCCAGGCTAGTGCCCAACCAAGTGGGAGGCCAGTTTACATATTGTGCAGCAGCAGAAATATCAGACAGATGGATGGTAAAAGTGGTTCAGGAGGGATATATGGTGAAATAGCCTAATGTTGCCAAACACCTCTTCCAATAGTCCTGTAAAATGAAAGTCACTAATAACTGGCATCTAAGATGTCCTCAACAAAGAAGCGATTATCCCATTACTGGTAGCTGAAAGGGGTAAATGCTGCTATGCCACAACTTTCCTGGTGCAGAAAGCAACTAGCAGTTTCAGGCCAGTTCTGGACCTCAATGAGATATTCCAGTATAGTCCTTACCTTTGGTTCAAGATGTTAAGTTTGGACTCATTCTTACCTCTTCTAAAGAAAGGCTAGTTCCCTACATCAATATATTTAATGGATGGGTACTTATATGTACAGGTAAGTGTTTTAGACCTCACTTAACATAAAATATTAAAGCCATCTGTTGAAATACGGTGACCCACAAATATAATCAAAGATTTGGAACTGCCCATCTGCCACGTTCTTTCAGGAGCGTCAAAAACTTCAGTGCCCTTCAAAGGTGAGAATAGGCCCATAAAAAACATCCAAATCATCTGGTCCAAAACCGTAAACCAATACTTCTTTAACTCAAGGGGGATGGCCCTAAAAAAATATAATATTTGGGTAAAAACATAATTTTAACTAAATTACTTCTCCCAATTAGGGTAAACCTAAGGCTATTCATTCTCCCGAAATCTGTCTTGGTTTTTCTAATCAGATATTCATTTCCGCAAATTTATCGATGTCTGATGTGACATTAACCCCCAGATAAATTGCATTCGACACTACCCACCTGTCATCCAGTTGTAAATTGCAGTTGGTAACGACTTGCGTTTTGTCTTGGTTTAGGTTGCTACCCAGAGAAACGACCAAACTTAATTGCCTCTAACTCTATTTCCCTTACTGAGGCTACTGGGTCTGGAGTGACAATTGCCAGTTCATCGACAAATGCCAGAATTTTAGTTTCCCATCCCTGAGCACACACTGGTAGAATTGCTGCATTACCCTTGATTCTTCTAATCAGGGCAACAATATGAAGGGCAAATAATAAAGGGGAGCATAGACGTCCTTGTCTTGTACTCCATTGGACTGTCACTGTCTCAGACTTTATGCCCATCATTAAGATCTTAGCAGTTAGAGTTTGCTAAAACATTTTTACAGATTTTATATATTTAGACTCCAATCCCTTCTTATCCATGACTGCCCAGGGATTTGACCAAAATACCCTATTGAACACTTTCCCAGCATTCAAAAGTATTAAAGCCATAGGGTCTCCTGATATCTTGGCTGCATCAAATAAAGTAATGACCCGAGGGATATGATCGGTTGTACACTTTCCTGGGATAGACCCATGCTGCACAGGAGAGACTATCTTCTTTATTAACCCTGACAATCGCATAGCAAGTATCTTTGCATAGATTTTGGCATTGCTATTAACTATAATAATTGGTCGGTAGGACACTAATTCCTGCACGGGTTTACCATTTTTGGGGGAAACTATTATATCTGCAGTCACCCTTGACTCTGGTGAATCAACCCCACTTTGAGTTTGTAAAAACACTTCTAACATATAAGTATAAAGACAAGCAGCAAATATGTTAAAAAATTCACCTGAGATCAATTCCATCCCTGCGGTTTTTCCCGATCGTAAACTTGCAATGGCCATAGTAACTTACTCTATCAATATAGGCTATTCTAGAGATTCCCTATCCTCTTCACTTAACGCTTCGTGTATCACTAGATCAAAATACCCCTTAATACCTTTGGGTTCCGTACTTACCTCCTTGGTACAAAGTCATCGATAAAACCTTTGAAAGGTAGCACGCATACCAACTGGGTCAGGGACTTTTCCACTATGAGGGTCACAAATCTCTCTGATCTCTCCTTGTGCTGTCTGCTGTCTCGAGCGTATCGCAAGCAAGTGCCCCACCCTTTTGTTATATTCATACGCCTTGTTTTTCAGGTAGTATATTTAACTGCTTCTTTTTAACTGAAATATCTATTATTGCGGCTTTAGCGACTGCCACATTCAATTGAGCCTCTTCAATTTCTAACACCCTTGCTACCACTTGTATCAGCTTCATCTCTGCTGCCAATAAAGTTTCATACAGTTCTGACAGATTTTCTTTTCCTTCTTGTGGCCAGACTAGCTAAATCTTAAGGTCTCCTCCCGAAACCCCTCCTTAATGGCATCCCAGGTTATGCATGTAGGAGCACTCTCTATGTTATCTGCCATAAACATCGGGATACACTTTTTTATATGGTTAACGTAATCCTCATCTGACAGTAAAGCCCTCTCAAAAGAGCAACTGGGTATGGGGGAGATAAAGAGCTCCAGTCTACCTCTAGCACTAATGGATTATGGTCCGACAATACCCTTGGATATTTATACATCTGGCATGCCTGTAATAACCTAATAGAGATGAGGGAATAGTCCAACCAGACATGTACCCGATGGGGTGCCGAAAAAGACCATATATCCAGGATCAGATATCTCTTTCTCAGCCCTTACATCAGATCGTCCATGGGCCACCCCAAGTTACTCAGAGATCGAAAGACCTTAGGTTTGCGGACTTGATAAAACTTACATCCTGCCTTTAACCACCCTTCATTAATGTTGATATTAAAATCACCACAGATAACCAACGGGAGCGGCCACCCAGCCAAATCATTGTGTAAGCCAATCAAACACAATGGGATGATCCACTACGGAGCCATATACAGAGCAGAGTGTAAAATATCCATTTACCTAACAACATTCTGCAGTGACCCACTTTTCTGTGCTAGAATGGCGACCCCCCGCCCCACGTTTGTGTCCCTTTTATGGTGTTGCAGAGGACATGATAACCCGTAAGCTCCAACATATTCAGTCTAGATGCCTCAATATGGGTCTCCTGCATACATATTATATCAGCTTTTAAATAGTGTATATCCAAATCAACCTTTTGCTTTTTCAGAGGGCTATTTAAGCCACATATATTAGTTGTAGCAATCTGTAACTTGCTCATCTTGAATCTGAGTAAAGCCAAACCATACCTTACCACCTACCATTCTGCTTAACACCTTAGATGCGGCACAAATATCCCTCCCCAGTGCTGCGCTGTCCATTGGAACTAGTGCTGAATGGACGTCCAATGGACGTGCGCAGCACTGGGGAGGTAGTGCTGCCGTCGGCCAACGCCCCGACGCAGCACTTAAGAGGTTAAGAAAACCTATCTGTCTGCTTGGATTTCCCCATCCCTCCCTCCTTTCCACCAATCCCCCTGTGCCCCCCGGGAAGAACCCTTACACCCCACCCACTCCCTCCCCTTACCTTGAGCAAGCCGTTCAACAGTGACCCACATGATGCCACCTGCTAACACACCCAACCAGATAACCCTCAAGGACAATATATTTAATGTATTCCATATAGCTGTTATGTAATTAAAATGTGCACATATTAGGACCTATTTAAAAAGGTAAATTTGCACGAGTAAATGTACTTGTATACTTTGTGGTAACTTTACTACTTTTGGCTATTCCCCTTTTTCGAGTGTACAGTTAGTACTAGTGTAGACTTAAATATCTTCAACTCTCCTGAATTAAGGGAGTGGCGCCCAATTTCCATCTTTAATGCTACTACCAGTACCATATCACATGTAGACAGAGGTCTCCACAACTGGGGCAGAGATCGGTCTATGGTAAACTAATGGGGAGAAAATTATTAAATCAGAAAAGTAAAAATAGTTTTATGAGAAATATATATTGCAAATTAATCCTATATATTTATTTTAAACGTGAAATAAAATAAAAAAGAATGGCACAGTACTACTAACTTAATTTTTCATACTTATTTAAATAATTTCTATTAATATTAAAGGTTTATTCAAAGAAATCCACCTAAATTAAAATGTTAATATTTATTATGTATTAGAATTTGTAAAAGTTATGTATAGAATTAATTGAAATGATTGTAGTTTTTTCTTCTTTAAAGCTACGAGCCATTGCTGGACCGTGTGTGGTGCTGGACTTACTCCATGTCTGAGATGACTGTTTTGGTCCTCATGCATCCCAGTTTTAAGTCCCTCTGTGTATGTATTCTCCGCTTGCAGTTCTTCTCTCTAGTGCAAGATGTTTATAGAATAAAAAATGAAAAAGGCATTTGCTTAAATGTTTGCTTCAACAGCCATACTCTTCTCGTTTAAGCCTTTAACATTTTAGCGCCTCGTGTCTTCCTGGCTGATTGAGCCAGCTGGTTGCCTGCTGTTTTCCGACCCTTGCATTTTCCATACCTTACAGTCGAATGAACCGGAGACCTGAAAGCAAATAAAGGCAGACTGGTTGCTAAGAACTAAAAGATTAACCTCGTTCGCCAACTGCTACCTGTTTGCTCACACTGCATGCAGGAGGCAATGCCTGCCGGCATTATGGCATATTCATTGCTGGCAGAGCACATTTGTATCCCATTTGTTAAGAGTGGACATATGTAGCTGTTTTGCACCGTTGGTTTGCAGAAATTAACTGAAAATATGCCACGCACTATTACACAGCCAATTCTGGTACCTCAATGTAAATGTACACCCCCCACTTTTCGGACCCTTTATTGACACAGAACATGTGTTTTCTACATCCTGAATTACTGCTTTGCTTGGCAGGGACCTGCCTTTTCACAGCCATCCATCTTTATACAGTGATAACTGCATCCCTGGCGCTGGGTCTGGTATTGAATAGAAGAACCCCACCGGGGCCCTATCTCATTATCGGGAGCAGCACCCGGGGCCGCACCAAGCCACACCTTTTCTGGGTGTGACAGGAACAAACCAGGACTATGTGGCCACTTACAGAGAACATGTGCTGTATTCATTACTACAAGGAACTCGTACCCGCCCTGGGAACCTTCATTAGTGAAAGACGGACAGGATATCAGAGAGGTGAGTCTTTCAAAGCACAAGGACTCGCCTTAGGTGAATCAGGGGGCGGTGGCCCCCAAAGATAGGTGCAATGTGCGACTGCTCCCGCCTTTTGTGGGATCCCTGGGAGGCCTCCGGGACCCACAACACTGAATAATTCAAATCACAACCTTGAGAAGCCATCTAGACATCGAAATCTCACCAAAATCTGCAAATAATATCAGAGTCCAACAATGCAGAGCACTAGTCACAGATCTAGAACATTGAATTGACCCTTTCCCTCATTCATAGTTTCCACTCTGAACAGAAATCCACTGACATTACTTTTTGTCTGCAAATTCATTTCCTGTTTACACACCGCTCTTAATTTAACAATTAACTTTAAAAAAGACTGCACTGCATTCGTCTCATTGCCTCAGTGTAGCGCCGCCCGCTTGTGCACTCCACAAAGGGTCGGGTACTTGTTTCCATTCACACTCACGTGTTGCACTGCCCTGCCCATCCGTGGTAATTAAGGTAGAAGGCACAGAGTTGGCATTAAGCTCCAAACCCTTGGGTCTACGGGAGAACGTCTTTCGTAAGTCTCCCATCCCAATCTCATTCAGAGACAGGGTGCTCCTCATGGTACATAAAGGTTGTTACTATTTCTTGCAGCCTCAAAAGACTTAAAAGCATTAAGGACAAATGTATCACCAAATACTGATGACCTGCCCCTCCCCCAAATGAGACACACTTTATCGAAGTTTGGGAACACAGATAAATGAAATAATAGATTATATGCAGAGAAACATAGAGCACGATATTGTGCATGTCAGAAAGTGCATTCATTTTTGTGGATTTTCCCGTTTCATTTTTTGACTAGATTTAATGGCATTTTCAGAGTCTGGACACAGGGAGTCTGCTAAGCAGCCGCCCTCCTCCCCCGGCTGTGTTTGGTCTGAAGCATATACACGGTGAAAAATTGGCTAAACTCAATTGGTATAGTTGACCTTTAGGTGGGGCAAAGTGCATTGATGTGGAAATTGCATCAGTGGGATAAAAGTAAGAAGGCACATGTGGACTTTAGTATGTACTTACTCCACCCACACGAGTGACTCTAAAAACATGGCATGGCCTCTGCAACCCTAGCTATAAAAAAGTAAAAAAACAGCACACATATTTCAGAGGAAACCTGATTCAAGTGCTGTTTGCATAGACTGGAGAAGCATTTATTTATTATAAAGACCCTCGTTAAAATATGAAAAGCCATGCATGCATAAGGTGTAAAGAAAGGAAGGGGCTAAGAAAGTAATTTGTGTTGCACTTTTCTCAAAAATATACTTCATAGGTGAATCTGGATTTTTGGTGAATATGCCCCAATAATGACCTCTGTGATAGCGTTCATCCTAACCAGACCCAAACTAGATCTGCAAGGCTGCCACGTCATCCACTGACTGCATATAGATTTTCTATTTTCTGCAGCAAGAAGTGAATGGTTTCCATCACAGTGTAGATGGCCTTTGAGAACAGTTGACACCATACGGAGATTAATTACAAGAACATGCATCCTCAGTTATCTAGGCAGTCAGGAGAGACCACAGTACAGATGACAAAGGGCAGACAGAAACTCGTATAATAACATGTTATACTAGATACAGTCTTGGTCTGAGCATGCCTTTGATGATGGTACTTTTCACCGCCTCCTGCCACTCCAGAATTTGCCCTAAGACAAAACCATTCTGAGTGGGAATCTTACTAATGGGGAGAGGGAGAGACAGGGTCTGATTCTAATGGGCCAGCCATTAAAAGGTACACAGTGGACCTTAGAAAACTCTCAGAACAATGTTCTATGGGATTATTTTCGGTAAAGGTGCTGGAAGTGCTGAAAGAGGGTTTAAACGAGTGGTGTGTGTGAGGCTTATTGTACATTACCAATCAATAGCCATTAAATAATGTAAGAACGACTCAAACCCTAGAGACATTGGAAGACAACTTGAACAACACAAGAAGAAGGAAGAACATGCTTGAAAAGTACTGAGGACTTAGATCTTAATTCACCTTATACCAAAGCTTAGGTAGTGCTTCTAAAATGTCAGACCAACTGACCTCTTAGAGTCCCAGGAAGATAAAGGAATAAAGGACAAAGATGGGCATGCATTCTGATGAGCAAATGGTGAGCTTGTTACTGTTGCTGTGCACTCTCTTGTCATCAAATATGCCATTTTAGGTGTTGCAGTGATGTTGTCAGTTATATCATTGAACATTTGATGAATTATGTAATATGGGAGGTAAATAGTAGTGCATGGTGATGGTGCAAGTTATAGTTACCGTAGGACACAAGTTATGGCTACTAGAGATACCTAAAAGTGGTGAATTTCACCTTTTTTCAGTGATTTTCAGTTTTTTTCTTAAGTAAAGTAATATTTTATTACCCTATGTAAAGCCACCCCCACTGCACTCGCCACCACCACAAGCAACCAACACCACGCGGGAGAGGGGGTCGCACAGCCCCCCTCCCCAAGCCACTTTTTAACCTCTGGGTCCCTGGGCCCTTTGTTTTTAAAAAGGGGAAGAAGTACTCCTGGCTCCCTCCTCAATCCATTATTGGCCCTTGAGACACCAACACCTCGGGCCAAACAAAGACAGTAATTGGGCAGGAGGGGGTGTTATCATGCTCCCTGAGACTTAAGAGGCCTTGGGGCCCATCCAATGGGGTCAAATACTTTAACATTAGAGTAGGAGGTGTGGCATCCCTCTCCCAGCCCAAATGGGCACCAGGAACTTCATCCCCATAGCCATACTTTAATTATAGGAGAGGGTAACGCATGGCCTCCCTCCCTGAGCAATGAAAATCCTCAGGCACCCCATCCCCTCGGGCCAAATACATTAATATTAGGGAAGAGATTTAAAAGAACCTACAGACCCCATCCCCCAGGCCATACTTTAATTATAGGAGAGGGAGGTGCATGACCCCCTCATCCCAGGGTCTTTAGACCCCCCCCCCCCCGGGACTCCATCCTGTGAGAAGTTGGCCTTATATGTGATGTCCACTATTCTAGTGGGCACCCTGTATTAGTCCAAACAACCCTTATGGTGATGGTTGTAAAGTCAACCTTATAGACCAGCTATCCTAGAGGTAGCATCGACAAAGCAGTCTTAGGCTAAAACTTCAGAGGGCATGTAAAGCCAGCTGTTTTACCATATGTAACCCCTTGAATATCAAATAAAAGGACACCACACAGGATATATATAAAATATATATGTATTTATTTCTAAACAACCCCTCTGAGCTCTTTATGAGATCAGAGGCACAAGCACATACCAAGATACTTAACTATCATACAATAAGTTGCACAAAATACAGTACACCCCATGGGGCACTTCAAACCATATATTCAAATAGTGGTATAAGAACCACGTAACGAACAAAAGATAGGCCTATGGTCTAGGGAATCGCTGGGGCTACACTGTACTACCAAAGGATAGGTAGTAGGAGGCCCACGGGTGGCGTGTGCAGTGTCTTTACACACACGCAAGTTACCTTCGAGTTAGAATGGGAACAAAAGAATTGGAAACTAGTTCTTTTAGGTCATTTCCGGATGGACTAGGAGAAAGCTACTTGAAAGTTAGACACTAGGATAGTCAATACCCACAGGAGCACCAAAGTACTCACGTTACCTAACCCACAGGAAGCGGGTGCATAGGTGTCAAAGTGTGTCGGGCTCCGTCGCTGAATCCTATGGAGCCTTGGAGAAAGATGCTGCAGGCGACCAGGAAAGAAGTGTCCGGTTGGATCCAAGGGCGGATCGAGGATGAAGAGTACCTGAAAGCAGAGGGAACAGAGTCTGGGTCACTAGCCAGTGACCAGGAAGTAACCAGGAAGGAACCAGGCGATGTTGCAAAGCACTCAGGTGATGTTGTGAAGCTTGTCTCTGCAGCCATGTGGACCAGGAGGTGTCGACAATGACCAGGAGTCAGACATGGACTGTCCCACAAAGGCTCTCGCTGTCAGCAGTGTCGGCTTCTGGATTGGAGTCAACAAGCCTTGGCTAAGGCAACCCACGCAGGAATCGTAGATGGCTTCTGAATCAGACCAGCAAGGTCTGATGGGCTGCTACTTTTCAGGGGAGCAAGGGTCAGTCTGGAGCAACCAGACCAGCAGTGCAGATTCAAGTTTTTGTCGTCACAGAGGCCACTAGCAATGGGGGGATAATGACCGGACAGACGCGTCAAGCAGGAAAATGCAAAAGTGCCCCACGCTGCACTCGTGGAGTGTGGAGGGATGATCTTTGGTGCAGATGATGCTCGGGCTGGGCCTTCTGAATCCCGATGCACAACTTCAAGGGTTCCTCAGAAGTTGCACGGAAAGCAATTCGCTGGCTTTCCAAGATGGCCGGTCCCACGTCTCGCGTCGCCTCTATGGGTCTCAGCTTTGCTGTGGCTACGGATCGGGCTGAAGGAAGTCTAGAAGTCTAGGTCTTGTCAGGCCTTTCAGCCCTCCCTGCCCCAATACACTAGAGGCTGTCTGGGGTGGTGCTAGCACCTCCCAAGACAGGAAACCTATTGTCCAAGCCTCCCTCGCTGGGAGAACTCCCAGCGGCAGGAGGTCAGACTTGTGTCTTTGGCAGCAGCATCCGTTTTGTGAGGCTGAGGCTCTGGTTAACTTTAACCGGGATTAGTAGGAACAACATGTCTTCTCCCTCTAGAAGGGTGGAATGCTGCCCCCGTCACCAGAACTGGCGAGGGGGTAGTATTTCAAAGCGTATGACACCTTACACGACATGTTTTGATAAAGGCAGACCAGAGTTAGCATTTAACCGTGAGGTTCATAATGCACTTAAGAGTATATGGTATGGCTATATCCTAGAACAGCTATAAGGACATGGTTCCGAAAGCTGCAGACAGGCTCAGCTCATGCTAGAGCCTCATCTCACATAAAACCAAGCACTCTGCCTCCAGGATTGTTAAGGCCTGCCATAGGAGTGACTTATAGGTGTATATGTGTCTAGATATAAGGTTAGATATAGGAATACTATATCAGAGCAAGGGGTGATTACGCAACCTTCCCCCAGCTGAGTGATCAGGCAATTATGTCAGTTTGGATGGCCAGCCAGGGGTGGCAAAAGGTATGCTGCAGCCCCTGGTAGGCCTAGGATGCACTTATGCCCTGGGTACCTACAGTACACTGTACAGGGGCTCATAAGGTGACCCAATATCCAATTGGAGATGTACCTAAAGTACATGGAGTCCATTTTACAGAGAGAGCAGATATCCTGGGACCCTGATTAGCAAGATCCCAGGCCAACTTAGTCGAAAACCAGCTAAACACTAAGCAAACAATCTGGGGTAACCATAGTCAGGTATCCACCTTCCTACACATCCTCTAGGCCACATACATTAATATCAGAGGATGTAGGCATGTGGCTCCATTCCCTTTGCTTTAATAGCCCCATAGGCCCCATCCCAAGGGCTGAATTACATTTGTAAGGTGAAGGCACAAGTAAGCCACCCCAAACCTTAATAGTCTACGTGGATCCTATCCCCCAGGGCCAACTTTCATTAATAAGGGTAGAGAGCCATGGACCCCTCTCCATGAGCCTTAAGAAGCCCCAAGGACTGACTTGAATATTAAAAGGGAGTGGGGCTGCCCGACCCCATCCTCAAGCATAGCACACACCAAGCAGCAAATTGGGGGCTGCAAAGGGAGTCCCAGGGCACCTGTGGTTCCAGCTGGTTCCTCCTCTACTGCAAGAGCTGGCATTGCTCCCGACAGACAGGCGCAGCCATTTCTTCATGCTCACACAGGGAGAGAGCAATCTGTGTTTCCATGATTGCAGGACCGCACGCTGGGAAACAGAAGCCTGATCCCACTCAGCTGGAGCATTTTTAAAGCTCCAGTGGAGTGAGAGCAGACATACATTCCTTGCCTGCGCTCCTGGAGACTGGAAAAGCATATCTGCTCCCACCTGGAGAGAGATTGAAAAACATGTTTCCCAGATTCAGGCAGAGAAACTACTCTGTCCCCAGTTAGGTCTTCCTGGGACACAGTCTGTGAGTCAGCCCCAGGGGAAAGGAGTCCCTGGGGGCTTAAGAGGCTCAGGGAGGGGGCTCTCCTTCCTTTTAAATTCATTAAAGCCCCTTGGGTGAGGTCCAAGGGGCCTTTTAAGGCTTGTGGAAGGTGGCTGTGCAGCACCCTAAGTCTAATATGCAAACTGGCCACAGGCAATTGGGCCCCTGGGCCCAGATCCACTCGGGAAGGGCATCCTCACACACGCCCCTCTTCAAATATAAAGATAAGCTATGATAATTCCAGGTAAATGTAAATGTAAATGTGGTATACTTGTAAAGCGCACAGCTGCCCCAGCAACGGGGCGCCCCGGCACTGTATAATGCTGTGGAACCCTTCCTGGCTCTCCCTGTGAGATGCCCCTCCTGGGCACCGCCAAGGTGAAGCCAGGCATCTCAGCGTTGTAGGGGCCGTTGTGGGGATTAAGCAAGCTATTGCCCAGAGTTGCAGCGTGAGGCCCATGATTAGAGTAGGCACTGAGGTGAGAGAATTATCAAATCCGCGGACATTAAGCCCAAGACCCTGCCGCGTCGGGAATTGAACCCTGGTCCCGGGCCTGATCTCTGCTTCAGGGTCTGCCGCTTCTAACCAGTGAGCCACACTTCTCCACTGCACATAATCCCGTGCTAATGGGCTGAAGCTGACAACAGTACATCTGTGTTACATGTCATCTGTACTAAAGCCACCTGATAGGTTGTTTTCAAAAGCCTGTTACATTTATAACAACAACAACACCACCACCACCACTGTGGGATGGGCGTTAGTAAGCCCACCGGTGAAAGGATTCACCTTTCTTTTCTCACTAGTCCTTAGACTATCAAGGAAGAAGTTGGCACGGAAGCTGTAATATTAAAAAAAATATTTATTAAACCTCATGAGGTGGAACCACATCTATACACAACCCTCAGGCAAAGTAAGAGGCAGCACGCGGAATGAAAGATCCGTGGTACCTTTATACAAAAATATCTACAGTATTAGCATGAAGACTCAACAGAAGGTGGTACAAGTGTTCAGAAGAATAGTTACATGTACATATATGGTCAAGATAGAATTGCTTGGTCAACAAGGTAGGAGGAGCTACAAAACTACTAATTTTAGCTGATACTCTGACAGTTACATGTATAACAGGTGTACGCTAGCGACTGCACATCGTTTCGAGCATGAGCAAAACTTTAACTCAGTGCTGACTCTAGGAATATATGAGCAATGAACAGTGAAGACGGAAAAGCATGTGGCGAGCACATGGCTAGCTAAAATGGCTGTCATGAACAAAATGGCTTCAGCTCATGCTAACAGTGGCCACTGCCAATTTTCCACACATGACCCTTTTAGTATTAGCTGAAGACATTTATATATTATTAGGAGTAAGGTATACATCGTGTATATCTATTAGCATTATATTATTTACTTCTTGAGCCAATACATATTCAGTATTTAGAGGCTTCATTTTACGTTTAGTATGTATGCACGCAGTAATACAAAGGGGGCAAAGCATCTGTCCACATTGTAAACATAGGTAACATAGTAATTGAACTGTACAGATTATACATAGGACTGTCAAGAGCTTCCAACCCCAAGTTACAAATAATGACCATAGCCAGCTGGATAAAGTCCATGTTCCAGTGTCCAGATGAATCTCAGCAGCAATCCTATGCAACTTAGAAATTGCGCTAAAAACAGATGGAGCATGGTCAGGGATGAATACACAGCAACTGCTCCTGATGATGAGACATGCACCACCTCAGTCAGCCAAGACAACATCAAAAACCATTCGATTTTGAAGTGCCACAATTTTTGCTATTTGTAGTTCCTCAGTAAAGTTTCCAAGTGCCATAGCTGTCTGATTGGTCACAGCTTCTATGACACGTGTTAAACGTCTGATCTTTCTGCTTTTTAAAGCAGCCTCAAAAAAGAAGAACAAACCCAAATTGAAATCAACGTATTGCCGCAATGCAGTGTTGGTTTGATCCACCTCAACATAATTTGTTGTCCTTTTGCACCTATTCTTGGAAATGTCATTAAACAATTGGTAGTCCTTAGGATATGAGGCAGGGGAAAGGAATACATGTGGCACAAATACCACCACAACCAATACCACCACCACAAATACCCCCACCACCACTAATACCACAACCACCAATACCACCATCAATACTTCCACCAATGCCACCACCCCCAATCCCAATACCACCACCATCAATACCACCACCACCAATACCACCACCACCAATACCACCATCTCCACCACCAATAGCAGTAGCACCAATACCACCACCAACACTATCACCAATACCACCACCACCAATACCACCACCACTAATACCACCAACAACAAAGCCACCACCATCAAAACCACCACCTATACCACTAAAACCAATACCACCACCACCAATACCACTACTAATACCACCACAAACAATACCACTACCATCACCAACAATACCACCAACACCATTACCACCACCAATACCACCACCAAAACCACCTCCACCAATACCACCTCCACCAATACCACCACCAAAACCACCACCAATTCCACCACCACCAATACCACCACCACCACTACCACCACCAACACCACCACCACCACCACCACCAGCAATACCACCACCACCACCAATACCACTGTCACCAACACCAATATCACCACCACAAATACCACCACCAATACCACCACCAACACCACCACCAATACTAACACCACCAATACCACAACCAACAACACCACCAATCCACCACCACCTATACCACCACCACTAATGCCACTACCACCTATACCACCACCAATACCACCACCTCCAACACCACCAATATCACCCAATACCACCACCACTGACTTAACCAACTCGACCAATACCACCACCAATAATACCACTGCAAATAACAACACCAATACCACCACCACCAATACCACCACCACAAATTCCCCCACCACCACCAATACCACTAATAATATCACCACCACCAATACCATCACCACCAATACCACCACCACCAATACCACCACCACCACCACTACCACCAATACCACCACCATCAATACCACTGCCACCACCACCACACATACCACCACCGATACCACCTCCAATACCACTACCAATACCACCAATACCAATTCCACCAATACCACCACCACTAATACAAACACCACCACCACCAATCCCACAACTAATACCACAACCAGCAATATCACCACCACCAATACCATCACCACCAATACCACCACCACCAATACCACCACCACCACCACTACCACCACTACCACCAATACCACCACCATCAATACCACTGCCACCACCACCACACATACCACCACCGATACCACCTCCAATACCACTACCAATACCACCAATACCAATTCCACCAATACCACCACCACTAATACAAACACCACCACCACCAATCCCACAACTAATACCACAACCAGCAATACCAACACCACCAATGCCACCATCAATATCACCACATCCAATATAACTACCACAACCAATATAACCAAAACCACCACCACGACCAATACCACCACCAATACCACATACAATACCACCATCTACATCACCAATAGCAGTAGCACCAACCACCACCAATACCATCACCAATACCACCACCACCAATACCATCACCAATACCACCACCACCAATACCACCACCCCTTATACCACCAGCACCAAAGCCACCACCATCAAAACCACCACCAAAACCAATACCACCACCACCAATCCCACTACTAATACCACCACCACCAATACCACCACCACCAATTCCACTACCACCACCACCAATACCACCACCACCATTACCACCACCACTACCAATACCACCACCAATACCACTTCCACCAATACCACCACCAGAATCACCACCAATACCACCACCACCAATACTACTACCACTAATACCACCACCAATACCACTACTAATACCACCACCACCAATACCACCACCACCAATTCCACTATCACCACCACCAATACCACCACCACCATTACCACCACCACCACCACCACCACCAATATCACCACCAATACAAATTCCACCAGTACCACCACCAGAACAACCACCAATACCACCACCACCAATACCACTACCACTACTACCACCACCACCACCAATACTGCCACCACCACTACCACCACCAATAATACCACAACCAGCAATATCAGCTCCAATACCGTCACTACTAATATCAATACCACCACAACCAATGCCACCACTACCAATACCACCACCAATACCACCACCACCACCAGCAATATCACCACCACCAATACCACTGTCACCACCACAAATACAACCACCACCAATACACCCCCAATACCAACACCACCAATACCACAACCAACAACACCACCAATCCACCACCACCTATACCACCAATACCACCACCACCAATACCACCATCAATACCACCACGTCCAACACACCAATATCACCCAATACCGTTTTTTTTTTAAACATTTTATTTTTCAGAACCAGATAAAACAGGTACAAACAAAAAAAAGTAGTCGAAATACGATAATATTGTACAATAAACAATTACTTCCATGTTTGATTTGTTTTCATTCTCATATTGAGAGGGAGAGTGAAATAAAAGTGAAGAAAACAGTAAATAAATTAAAAAAAGAAATGAAAAGAAAAAGGGCAATGAATAGTCAAATAAAACGACATATTAGAGTAAATCATTATCATACTATCACACTGTGCTAAGCCTTCTCCTCCAATTAGTGATGGGTTGCCAGATCGCGATACCACGCATAGCAGATCTTAGCCCTCTGGTGGCATAGATGGCACTTTCCTGATTGAAGACCCCGAGAAGACGTGCTAACCACATTTGAAAACTCAGTGGATCTGAGTCTTTCTACTGTGCTGCTAGTATTACCCTGAGGACTGCCGAGCTTATAAAAAGCATGTCCTCTTCTTAGGCAGAAAAGCAGCCTTGGTCCTGAGTGCTCAGGTGTAGTGTATTATCAGTACCTAGCAGATATAGAGGAGGGGAGTCGGGAATTTTATGGCCAAACACTTCCTCCCAGAATTCACAGATCATTTTTTTAATAAGTGTTAATTGGTCGCATTCACAGAACATGTGAATAAGCGTTGTAGGGCCTTTAAGACATCTGGGGCAGTGATTGTTCTCTTTTTTGCCCCAGGCATATAATTTGGCTGGAGTATAGTATAGATTATAGATAGTTTTATAGGTCTGGGCTTTTAAACTAGCTGGCATAAGTAGTTGTGATGATAGGCAGAGACTCATGCCAATATCTACATTCGGATTGTCAAGTCTGTCTGCCCACACAATTTCTGTATGTTTTAGATCATCTTGTACCTTATCAAGTAGCTGACCATAGATTGTACCTATTCTTGCTGTTCTTTTAGCGATAGTATCGATAATTTCAATTTTCTCTGAGTTAATATTAGGGTTCTTATGTTTGAGCATAGTATGAATCTGCAAATATTTAAAGTAGTGCCCATTTGGAAGATGACATTTTTGTTGTAGATCTGTAAAGGTATAAGCCTCATTCGCACCCAGAAGGTCGCCAACTGAGGTAATTCCTACAGAATGCCATTTCTTTGCGATAACATCGCTCCCTAGTTCGGGAAGAAGGTTAGAATGCCATAGGGGAGAATACCTATTAAGCTTTGGGAAGTGCATATACTTTGTAATCCCTAACCAGATTGTCCAGGCACTCGTGATAACTTTAAATTTATTTTTCTTGTAATAGCTTCTCTCTACTTGTCTCAGAAAAAGACCTTTAGCTTTTTTCCCTAGGGATAGCTCGTATATAGATAGAATAGGTGCATCCTCCATAGTCTATGAGCTAGGATTCTCATAAAGAAGGGGGGCCATCTGTTGGAGAATTGAAGCCCAGAGATATAGCAGAATGTTTGGAACTGCTAGTCCACCTTTATTCTGTGGTAGTGACAAAAGCTTCAAGGATCTTCTGGTTTTGCCCTGTTGCCACATAAATTTGGACATAAGAGAGTCTAGAATTTTGAGGACCTTTTCTTCAGGCATCAATGGAATAGCCCGAAAATGATAAAGCACCCTTTGCAAGATATTCATTTTTAAAAAGTTTCCTCTACCAATTATTGACAGCTGTAAACTATTCACCCGATCTAGGTCTTTCTTTACAGTGTTTAGTAATGGCTCATAATTGAGTTGAGAGATTCGTGTAACATCGGGGCTTATGCTAACACCGAGGTATGTAGCATTATTAGTTTTCCTGTGATCATTGCAAATAATGTTATCCGTACATAGGATGATTGTTTTTTTCTTTATTCAGAGAATATCCAGAGCATCGTCCATAGGCTTGCGTTACTGCCTCTATTTCTGATATTGCCACAGAAGGATTAGGCGTTAGTACCGCAATATCATCGGCATAGGCCAATACTTTGGTTTCAAATTTGTTACCAACTATAGGTGTGATTAGTGGGTTCTCTAAAAGTTTCAAAATTAAAGGGTTTATATTCAGGGCAAATAATATTGGTGTGTGCCTCTGGATACTCTAATTATACTTGATTCAGAGCCCATTATTTGTAATTTTGCTATTGGTTTAGAATACATAGCCATTATAGACTTGACAAATTTGGGGCCGAAATTATACTGCGTCAGGGCAGCCCATAAAAAATTCCAGGACACCCGGTCAAAGGCCTTTTCGGCATCCAGAAGGATCATCGACATCTGGCCTCCTGTAGCAGACATTACATCAAACAGGGAGATTGCTCTCCGAGTATGGTCGGTCGTACCTTTGCCGGGAATAAACCTGTGCTGCCATGAGGAGACCAGATGTTCGACGACCCGTCCGAGCCGGATGGCCATTATTTTAGCATATAATTTGGAGTCAGAATTGATTAGCGAAATTGGGCGATATGATGATAATTGATCCTGAGGTTTGCCCTTTTTTGGAAAGATAATTATATTTGTTTCTCTCCATGAGGTGGGTGGGATACCACTCCATTGGATCCCTAAAAATAGATCAATTAATAGTGGGCCCAGGGTATGACTGAGAATTTTATATAGTTCCAGAGGTATTTTATCGGGCCTGCAGCCTTCCCAGAAGCCAGTGAAGACAAAGCGAGCTGGACTTCTATAAGGGTAATTTCTTTCTCAAGCTCTTCTCTGGTATCATCATCTAAAGTCTTGTTTACCTCTGGTTGCTCAAGAAGATCTTTCAAGAACAAGTCTGCGTCTGCCCTGCTGGTTCTGTTATCATCCTGGTAGAGGGTCTGATAGTATTGTTGAAATGCACCAATTATTTCTGGTGTTTGTGTGAGCGTCTGCCCTTGTGATTGTATCTTTGTGATGGCATTATGGGACATTTGCTGGCGTGTATGTAGTGCGAGATGTTTGCCAACTTTCTCCCCGTTCCCGTACACTTCTTTCCGGTGTGCTTTATATGTCTCAGCAGCTTTCTGAGTCAAGCCAGAGTTAAGCTCAGTTTTTAACACTAGCAGACGGTGCATAGCTAGTTTCCCATTTTCGCCTTGAGCTATTTGTGCCATGTGCTCTTCCTCGCCTCTGGTCAGATCAGCCAATTGTTGATGATATCCCATATTGTTTTGCTTCCGTATTCTAGCTTGATAGCTTGTAGTTTTGCCTCTTAGAGCCGCTTTAAAGCTATCCCATACAACAACCCTAGAGGCACTATATCTGTTTATATCAAAAAACTCTTGGGCCCAGCTAGTAATGTGAGTAATATAATCTTTGTTGGCTAACAGCTTCCTATCAAATGTCCAGATTCTGCGTTCGCTCTTAATGGATCTAAGTTTAATAGTGAGAGTTAGAGCATTATGGTCCGAGATAATTTTAGATTCCTTTGAAATTGTAGCATTGTCAGCCAAATCACTAGTAGCAAATAGATAGTCAATCCTGACATATTTGCTTTGGGGGAAGGAATAATAAGTGTAGCCAGGGCCCGGATAGTTTTTTATCACCCAATACCACCGCCACTGCCTTAACCAACTCGACCAATATCACCACCAATAATACCACTGCCAATAACAACACCAATATCGACACCACCACCAATATCACCACCACCAATACCATCACCACCGATAGCACCACCACCAATACCACCACCACCAATACCACTGCCAACACCACCACAAATACCACCACCAATACCACCACCAATAGCACCATCAATACCACCCCCACCAATACCACCACCAAACATCATCACCAACACGACCAGCAATACCACCAACACCACCACCTCCAATACCACCAATACCACCCCCACTAATACCACCACCCCCAATACTACCAATACCACCAAAATGAATACCACCACCAATACCATCACCATCACCAATACCAAAACCACCACCAACACTAATATCACCACCACCAATACCACCTCCACCAATACCACCAGCAAAACCACCACCAATTCCACCACCACCAATACCACCACCACCACTACCACTACCACCACCAATACCACCAATATCACCACCAATACAAATTCCACCAGTACCACCACCAGAACAACCACCAATACCACCACCACCAATACCACTACCACTACTACCACCACCACCACCAATACTGCCACCACCACTACCACCACCAATAATACCACAACCAGCAATATCAGCTCCAATACCGTCACTACTAATATCAATACCACCACAACCAATGCCACCACTACCAATACCACCACCAATACCACCACCACCACCAGCAATATCACCACCACCAATACCACTGTCACCACCACAAATACAACCACCACCAATACACCCCCAATACCAACACCACCAATACCACAACCAACAACACCACCAATCCACCACCACCTATACCACCAATACCACCACCACCAATACCACCATCAATACCACCACGTCCAACACACCAATATCACCCAATACCGTTTTTTTTTTAAACATTTTATTTTTCAGAACCAGATAAAACAGGTACAAACAAAAAAAAGTAGTCGAAATACGATAATATTGTACAATAAACAATTACTTCCATGTTTGATTTGTTTTCATTCTCATATTGAGAGGGAGAGTGAAATAAAAGTGAAGAAAACAGTAAATAAATTAAAAAAAGAAATGAAAAGAAAAAGGGCAATGAATAGACAAATAAAACGACATATTAGAGTAAATCATTATCATACTATCACACTGTGCTAAGCCTTCTCCTCCAATTAGTGATGGGTTGCCAGATCGCGATACCACGCATAGCAGATCTTAGCCCTCTGGTGGCATAGATGGCACTTTCCTGATTGAAGACCCCGAGAAGACGTGCTAACCACATTTGAAAACTCAGTGGATCTGAGTCTTTCTACTGTGCTGCTAGTATTACCCTGAGGACTGCCGAGCTTATAAAAAGCATGTCCTCTTCTTAGGCAGAAAAGCAGCCTTGGTCCTGAGTGCTCAGGTGTAGTGTATTATCAGTACCTAGCAGATATAGAGGAGGGGAGTCGGGAATTTTATGGCCAAACACTTCCTCCCAGAATTCACAGATCATTTTTTTAATAAGTGTTAATTGGTCGCATTCACAGAACATGTGAATAAGCGTTGCAGGGCCTTTAAGACATCTGGGGCAGTGATCGTTCTCTTTTTTGCCCCAGGCATATAATTTGGCTGGAGTATAGTATAGATTATAGATAGTTTTATAGGTCTGGGCTTTTAAACTAGCTGGCATAAGTAGTTGTGATGATAGGCAGAGACTCATGCCAATATCTACATTCGGATTGTCAAGTCTGTCTGCCCACACAATTTCTGTATGTTTTAGATCATCTTGTACCTTATCAAGTAGCTGACCATAGATTGTACCTATTCTTGCTGTTCTTTTAGCGATAGTATCGATAATTTCAATTTTCTCTGAGTTAATATTAGGGTTCTTATGTTTGAGCATAGTATGAATCTGCAAATATTTAAAGTAGTGCCCATTTGGAAGATGACATTTTTGTTGTAGATCTGTAAAGGTATAAGCCTCATTCGCACCCAGAAGGTCGCCAACTGAGGTAATTCCTACAGAATGCCATTTCTTTGCGATAACATCGCTCCCTAGTTCGGGAAGAAGGTTAGAATGCCATAGGGGAGAATACCTATTAAGCTTTGGGAAGTGCATATACTTTGTAATCCCTAACCAGATTGTCCAGGCACTCGTGATAACTTTAAATTTATTTTTCTTGTAATAGCTTCTCTCTACTTGTCTCAGAAAAAGACCTTTAGCTTTTTTCCCTAGGGATAGCTCGTATATAGATAGAATAGGTGCATCCTCCATAGTCTATGAGCTAGGATTCTCATAAAGAAGGGGGGCCATCTGTTGGAGAATTGAAGCCCAGAGATATAGCAGAATGTTTGGAACTGCTAGTCCACCTTTATTCTGTGGTAGTGACAAAAGCTTCAAGGATCTTCTGGTTTTGCCCTGTTGCCACATAAATTTGGACATAAGAGAGTCTAGAATTTTGAGGACCTTTTCTTCAGGCATCAATGGAATAGCCCGAAAATGATAAAGCACCCTTTGCAAGATATTCATTTTTAAAAAGTTTCCTCTACCAATTATTGACAGCTGTAAACTATTCACCCGATCTAGGTCTTTCTTTACAGTGTTTAGTAATGGCTCATAATTGAGTTGAGAGATTCGTGTAACATCGGGGCTTATGCTAACACCGAGGTATGTAGCATTATTAGTTTTCCTGTGATCATTGCAAATAATGTTATCCGTACATAGGATGATTGTTTTTTTCTTTATTCAGAGAATATCCAGAGCATCGTCCATAGGCTTGCGTTACTGCCTCTATTTCTGATATTGCCACAGAAGGATTAGGCGTTAGTACCGCAATATCATCGGCATAGGCCAATACTTTGGTTTCAAATTTGTTACCAACTATAGGTGTGATTAGTGGGTTCTCTAAAAGTTTCAAAATTAAAGGGTTTATATTCAGGGCAAATAATATTGGTGTGTGCCTCTGGATACTCTAATTATACTTGATTCAGAGCCCATTATTTGTAATTTTGCTATTGGTTTAGAATACATAGCCATTATAGACTTGACAAATTTGGGGCCGAAATTATACTGCGTCAGGGCAGCCCATAAAAAATTCCAGGACACCCGGTCAAAGGCCTTTTCGGCATCCAGAAGGATCATCGACATCTGGCCTCCTGTAGCAGACATTACATCAAACAGGGAGATTGCTCTCCGAGTATGGTCGGTCGTACCTTTGCCGGGAATAAACCTGTGCTGCCATGAGGAGACCAGATGTTCGACGACCCGTCCGAGCCGGATGGCCATTATTTTAGCATATAATTTGGAGTCAGAATTGATTAGCGAAATTGGGCGATATGATGATAATTGATCCTGAGGTTTGCCCTTTTTTGGAAAGATAATTATATTTGTTTCTCTCCATGAGGTGGGTGGGATACCACTCCATTGGATCCCTAAAAATAGATCAATTAATAGTGGGCCCAGGGTATGACTGAGAATTTTATATAGTTCCAGAGGTATTTTATCGGGCCTGCAGCCTTCCCAGAAGCCAGTGAAGACAAAGCGAGCTGGACTTCTATAAGGGTAATTTCTTTCTCAAGCTCTTCTCTGGTATCATCATCTAAAGTCTTGTTTACCTCTGGTTGCTCAAGAAGATCTTTCAAGAACAAGTCTGCGTCTGCCCTGCTGGTTCTGTTATCATCCTGGTAGAGGGTCTGATAGTATTGTTGAAATGCACCAATTATTTCTGGTGTTTGTGTGAGCGTCTGCCCTTGTGATTGTATCTTTGTGATGGCATTATGGGACATTTGCTGGCGTGTATGTAGTGCGAGATGTTTGCCAACTTTCTCCCCGTTCCCGTACACTTCTTTCCGGTGTGCTTTATATGTCTCAGCAGCTTTCTGAGTCAAGCCAGAGTTAAGCTCAGTTTTTAACACTAGCAGACGGTGCATAGCTAGTTTCCCATTTTCGCCTTGAGCTATTTGTGCCATGTGCTCTTCCTCGCCTCTGGTCAGATCAGCCAATTGTTGATGATATCCCATATTGTTTTGCTTCCGTATTCTAGCTTGATAGCTTGTAGTTTTGCCTCTTAGAGCCGCTTTAAAGCTATCCCATACAACAACCCTAGAGGCACTATATCTGTTTATATCAAAAAACTCTTGGGCCCAGCTAGTAATGTGAGTAATATAATCTTTGTTGGCTAACAGCTTCCTATCAAATGTCCAGATTCTGCGTTCGCTCTTAATGGATCTAAGTTTAATAGTGAGAGTTAGAGCATTATGGTCCGAGATAATTTTAGATTCCTTTGAAATTGTAGCATTGTCAGCCAAATCACTAGTAGCAAATAGATAGTCAATCCTGACATATTTGCTTTGGGGGAAGGAATAATAAGTGTAGCCAGGGCCCGGATAGTTTTTTATCACCCAATACCACCGCCACTGCCTTAACCAACTCGACCAATATCACCACCAATAATACCACTGCCAATAACAACACCAATATCGACACCACCACCAATATCACCACCACCAATACCATCACCACCGATAGCACCACCACCAATACCACCACCACCAATACCACTGCCAACACCACCACAAATACCACCACCAATACCACCACCAATAGCACCATCAATACCACCCCCACCAATACCACCACCAAACATCATCACCAACACGACCAGCAATACCACCAACACCACCACCTCCAATACCACCAATACCACCCCCACTAATACCACCACCACCAATACTACCAATACCACCAAAACGAATACCACCACCAATACCATCACCATCACCAATACCAAAACCACCACCAACACTAATATCACCACCACCAATACCACCTCCACCAATACCACCAGCAAAACCACCACCAATTCCACCACCACCAATACCACCACCACCACTACCACTACCACCACCAATACCACCAATATCACCACCAATACAAATTCCACCAGTACCACCACCAGAACAACCACCAATACCACCACCACCAATACCACTACCACTACTACCACCACCACCACCAATACTGCCACCACCACTACCACCACCAATAATACCACAACCAGCAATATCAGCTCCAATACCGTCACTACTAATATCAATACCACCACAACCAATGCCACCACTACCAATACCACCACCAATACCACCACCACCACCAGCAATATCACCACCACCAATACCACTGTCACCACCACAAATACAACCACCACCAATACACCCCCAATACCAACACCACCAATACCACAACCAACAACACCACCAATCCACCACCACCTATACCACCAATACCACCACCACCAATACCACCATCAATACCACCACGTCCAACACACCAATATCACCCAATACCGTTTTTTTTTAAACATTTTATTTTTCAGAACCAGATAAAACAGGTACAAACAAAAAAAAGTAGTCGAAATACGATAATATTGTACAATAAACAATTACTTCCATGTTTGATTTGTTTTCATTCTCATATTGAGAGGGAGAGTGAAATAAAAGTGAAGAAAACAGTAAATAAATTAAAAAAAGAAATGAAAAGAAAAAGGGCAATGAATAGACAAATAAAACGACATATTAGAGTAAATCATTATCATACTATCACACTGTGCTAAGCCTTCTCCTCCAATTAGTGATGGGTTGCCAGATCGCGATACCACGCATAGCAGATCTTAGCCCTCTGGTGGCATAGATGGCACTTTCCTGATTGAAGACCCCGAGAAGACGTGCTAACCACATTTGAAAACTCAGTGGATCTGAGTCTTTCTACTGTGCTGCTAGTATTACCCTGAGGACTGCCGAGCTTATAAAAAGCATGTCCTCTTCTTAGGCAGAAAAGCAGCCTTGGTCCTGAGTGCTCAGGTGTAGTGTATTATCAGTACCTAGCAGATATAGAGGAGGGGAGTCGGGAATTTTATGGCCAAACACTTCCTCCCAGAATTCACAGATCATTTTTTTAATAAGTGTTAATTGGTCGCATTCACAGAACATGTGAATAAGCGTTGCAGGGCCTTTAAGACATCTGGGGCAGTGATCGTTCTCTTTTTTGCCCCAGGCATATAATTTGGCTGGAGTATAGTATAGATTATAGATAGTTTTATAGGTCTGGGCTTTTAAACTAGCTGGCATAAGTAGTTGTGATGATAGGCAGAGACTCATGCCAATATCTACATTCGGATTGTCAAGTCTGTCTGCCCACACAATTTCTGTATGTTTTAGATCATCTTGTACCTTATCAAGTAGCTGACCATAGATTGTACCTATTCTTGCTGTTCTTTTAGCGATAGTATCGATAATTTCAATTTTCTCTGAGTTAATATTAGGGTTCTTATGTTTGAGCATAGTATGAATCTGCAAATATTTAAAGTAGTGCCCATTTGGAAGATGACATTTTTGTTGTAGATCTGTAAAGGTATAAGCCTCATTCGCACCCAGAAGGTCGCCAACTGAGGTAATTCCTACAGAATGCCATTTCTTTGCGATAACATCGCTCCCTAGTTCGGGAAGAAGGTTAGAATGCCATAGGGGAGAATACCTATTAAGCTTTGGGAAGTGCATATACTTTGTAATCCCTAACCAGATTGTCCAGGCACTCGTGATAACTTTAAATTTATTTTTCTTGTAATAGCTTCTCTCTACTTGTCTCAGAAAAAGACCTTTAGCTTTTTTCCCTAGGGATAGCTCGTATATAGATAGAATAGGTGCATCCTCCATAGTCTATGAGCTAGGATTCTCATAAAGAAGGGGGGCCATCTGTTGGAGAATTGAAGCCCAGAGATATAGCAGAATGTTTGGAACTGCTAGTCCACCTTTATTCTGTGGTAGTGACAAAAGCTTCAAGGATCTTCTGGTTTTGCCCTGTTGCCACATAAATTTGGACATAAGAGAGTCTAGAATTTTGAGGACCTTTTCTTCAGGCATCAATGGAATAGCCCGAAAATGATAAAGCACCCTTTGCAAGATATTCATTTTTAAAAAGTTTCCTCTACCAATTATTGACAGCTGTAAACTATTCACCCGATCTAGGTCTTTCTTTACAGTGTTTAGTAATGGCTCATAATTGAGTTGAGAGATTCGTGTAACATCGGGGCTTATGCTAACACCGAGGTATGTAGCATTATTAGTTTTCCTGTGATCATTGCAAATAATGTTATCCGTACATAGGATGATTGTTTTTTTCTTTATTCAGAGAATATCCAGAGCATCGTCCATAGGCTTGCGTTACTGCCTCTATTTCTGATATTGCCACAGAAGGATTAGGCGTTAGTACCGCAATATCATCGGCATAGGCCAATACTTTGGTTTCAAATTTGTTACCAACTATAGGTGTGATTAGTGGGTTCTCTAAAAGTTTCAAAATTAAAGGGTTTATATTCAGGGCAAATAATATTGGTGTGTGCCTCTGGATACTCTAATTATACTTGATTCAGAGCCCATTATTTGTAATTTTGCTATTGGTTTAGAATACATAGCCATTATAGACTTGACAAATTTGGGGCCGAAATTATACTGCGTCAGGGCAGCCCATAAAAAATTCCAGGACACCCGGTCAAAGGCCTTTTCGGCATCCAGAAGGATCATCGACATCTGGCCTCCTGTAGCAGACATTACATCAAACAGGGAGATTGCTCTCCGAGTATGGTCGGTCGTACCTTTGCCGGGAATAAACCTGTGCTGCCATGAGGAGACCAGATGTTCGACGACCCGTCCGAGCCGGATGGCCATTATTTTAGCATATAATTTGGAGTCAGAATTGATTAGCGAAATTGGGCGATATGATGATAATTGATCCTGAGGTTTGCCCTTTTTTGGAAAGATAATTATATTTGTTTCTCTCCATGAGGTGGGTGGGATACCACTCCATTGGATCCCTAAAAATAGATCAATTAATAGTGGGCCCAGGGTATGACTGAGAATTTTATATAGTTCCAGAGGTATTTTATCGGGCCTGCAGCCTTCCCAGAAGCCAGTGAAGACAAAGCGAGCTGGACTTCTATAAGGGTAATTTCTTTCTCAAGCTCTTCTCTGGTATCATCATCTAAAGTCTTGTTTACCTCTGGTTGCTCAAGAAGATCTTTCAAGAACAAGTCTGCGTCTGCCCTGCTGGTTCTGTTATCATCCTGGTAGAGGGTCTGATAGTATTGTTGAAATGCACCAATTATTTCTGGTGTTTGTGTGAGCGTCTGCCCTTGTGATTGTATCTTTGTGATGGCATTATGGGACATTTGCTGGCGTGTATGTAGTGCGAGATGTTTGCCAACTTTCTCCCCGTTCCCGTACACTTCTTTCCGGTGTGCTTTATATGTCTCAGCAGCTTTCTGAGTCAAGCCAGAGTTAAGCTCAGTTTTTAACACTAGCAGACGGTGCATAGCTAGTTTCCCATTTTCGCCTTGAGCTATTTGTGCCATTTGCTCTTCCTCGCCTCTGGTCAGATCAGCCAATTGTTGATGATATCCCATATTGTTTTGCTTCCGTATTCTAGCTTGATAGCTTGTAGTTTTGCCTCTTAGAGCCGCTTTAAAGCTATCCCATACAACAACCCTAGAGGCACTATATCTGTTTATATCAAAAAACTCTTGGGCCCAGCTAGTAATGTGAGTAATATAATCTTTGTTGGCTAACAGCTTCCTATCAAATGTCCAGATTCTGCGTTCGCTCTTAATGGATCTAAGTTTAATAGTGAGAGTTAGAGCATTATGGTCCGAGATAATTTTAGATTCCTTTGAAATTGTAGCATTGTCAGCCAAATCACTAGTAGCAAATAGATAGTCAATCCTGACATATTTGCTTTGGGGGAAGGAATAATAAGTGTAGCCAGGGCCCGGATAGTTTTTTATCACCCAATACCACCGCCACTGCCTTAACCAACTCGACCAATATCACCACCAATAATACCACTGCCAATAACAACACCAATATCGACACCACCACCAATATCACCACCACCAATACCATCACCACCGATAGCACCACCACCAATACCACCACCACCAATACCACTGCCAACACCACCACAAATACCACCACCAATACCACCACCAATAGCACCATCAATACCACCCCCACCAATACCACCACCAAACATCATCACCAACACGACCAGCAATACCACCAACACCACCACCTCCAATACCACCAATACCACCCCCACTAATACCACCACCACCAATACTACCAATACCACCAAAACGAATACCACCACCAATACCATCACCATCACCAATACCAAAACCACCACCAACACTAATATCACCACCACCAATACCACCTCCACCAATACCACCAGCAAAACCACCACCAATTCCACCACCACCAATACCACCACCACCACTACCACTACCACCACCAATACCACCACCACCACCACCAGCAAAACCACCACCACCACCAATACCACTGTCACCACCACCAATACCACCACCACAAATACCACCACCAATACCACCACCAACACCACCACCAATACCAACACCACCAATACCACAACCAACAACACCTCCAAACTACAACCACCAATACCACCACCTCCAACACCACCAATATCACCCAATACCACCACCACTGCCTTAACCAACTCAACCAATACCACCACTAATAATACCACTGCCAATAAAAACACCAATGCCACCACCACCACCAATACGACCACCACCAATACCACCACCACAAATACTCCCACCACCACCAATACCACCACCACCACCATTACCACCACCACCACCAATACCACCACCAATACCACCACCAGAACCACCACCAATACCACCACCACCAATACCACTACCACCACCACCACCAATACTGCCACCACCACTACCACCACCTATAATACCACCACCAGCAATATCATCACCAATACCATCACTACCAATATCAATACCACCACCACAACAAATCCCACCACCAATACCAACACCACCAATACCACAACCAACAACACCACATATCCACCACCACCTATACCGCCAATACCACCACCACCACCATCAATACCACCACCTCCAACACCACCAGATCACCCAATACCACCGCCACTGCCTTAACCAACTCAACCAATATCACCACCATTAATACCACTGCCAATAACAACACCAATACCAACACCACCACCAATATCACCACCACCAATACCATCACCACCTATTCCACCACCACCAATACCATGACCACCAATACCACCACCACCAGTAACACTGCCACCACACATACTACCACCAATAACACTACAAATACCATCAATACCAATTCCTCCAATACCACCACCAATGCCATCACCACTATTACTACCACCACCAATGCCACCACCACCAATCTCACTGATAATACCACAACCATCAATACCAACACCACCAATGCCACCATTAATATCACCACCACCAATATCACCACCACAACCAATATCACCATAACCACCACCAATACCACCACCACCAATATCACCACCACCAATGCTATCACCACCAATAGCACCACCACCAATACCACCACCACCTCCAATACCACCACCAATACCACTGCCAACACCACCACAAATACCACCACCAATACCACCACCAATCCCACCATCAATACCACCATCACCAATACCACCACCAACACCATCACCAACACGACCACCAATACCACCAACACCACCACCTCCAATACCACCAATACCACAAATACCACCACCACTAATACCACCACCACCAATACCACACCAATACCAGTACCACCAATACCACCACCACCCCTACTAATCCCAATACCACCACCAATACTGCCAATACCACCAAAACTAATACCACCACCATCACCACAACCAATTCCACCACCACAGTTAATACTACCACCTCCACCATCAATACCACTAACACCAATACCAACACCAACAATACCACCACCAATACCAAAACCATCAGCAACACTGATATCACCACCACCAATGCCATCACCACCAATACCACCACTACCACCAATGTCACCATCAATATCACCACCACCATTACCACCCCCACCACCAAAACCACCACCTAGACCAATACCACCACCACCAATACCACCCACAACAATACCACCACCACCAATACCACCACTAATACCACCAACACCAATACCACCAATGCCACCACCAATGCCACCACCACTAATACCACCCCAAAACCACCACCAACACTGCCCTCAATCCCACCACCAATACCACCACCAATACCACTACCACCGCCACCACCATTAGCAATACCAACACCACCAATACCAATACAGCCACCTCCAATATCATCACTAATACCCCCACCACCAATACCATCACTAACAATACAAATTCCAATTCCAATACCACCACCACCAATACCACCACCAATACCAACACCACCAATACCACAACCAACAACACCACATATCCACCACCACCTATACCACCAATACCACCACCACCACCATCAATACCACCACCTCCAACACCACCAGATCACCCAATACCACTGCCACTGCCTTAACCAACTCAACCAATATCACCACCATTAATACCACTGCCAATAACAACACCAATACCAACACCACCACCAATATCACCACCACCAATACCATCACCACCTATTCCACCACCACCAATACCATGACCACCAATACCACCACCACCAATAACACTGCCACCACACATACTACCACCAATAACACTACAAATACCATCAATACCAATTCCTCCAATACCACCACCAATGCCATCACCACTATTACTACCACCACCAATGCCACCACCACCAATCTCACTGATAATACCACAACCATCAATACCAACACCACCAATGCCACCATTAATATCACCACCACCAATATCACCACCACAACCAATATCACCAAAACCACCACCAATACCACCACCACCAATATCACCACCACCAATGCTATCACCACCAATAGCACCACCACCAATACCACCACCACCTCCAATACCACCACCAATACCACTGCCAACACCACCACAAATACCACCACCAATCCCACCACCAATCCCACCATCAATGCCACCATCACCAATACCACCACCAACACCATCACCAACACGACCACCAATACCACCAACACCACCACCTCCAATACCACCAATACCACAAATACCACCACCACTAATACCACCACCACCAATACCACACCAATACCAGTACCACCAATACCACCACCACCCCTACTAATCCCAATACCACCACCAATACTGCCAATACCACCAAAACTAATACCACCACCATCACCACAACCAATTCCACCACCACAGTTAATACTACCACCTCCACCATCAATACCACTAACACCAATACCAACACCAACAATACCACCACCAATACCAAAACCATCAGCAACACTAATATCACCACCACCAATGCCATCACCACCAATACCACTACTACCACCAATGTCACCATCAATATCACCACCACCATTACCACCCCCACCACCAAAACCACCACCTAGACCAATACCACCACCACCACCAATACCACCCACAACAATACCACCACCACCAATACCACCACTAATACCACCAACACCAATACCACCAATGCCACCACCAATTTTACCACCACTAATACCACCACCAAAACCACCACCAACACTGCCCTCAATCCCACCACCAATACCACCACCAATACCACTACCACCGCCACCACCATTAGCAATACCAACACCACCAATACCAATACAGCCACCTTCAATATCATCACTAATACCCCCACCACCAATACCATCACTAACAATACAAATTCCAATTCCAATACCACCACCACCAATACCACCACCAATACCACTACCAATACCGCCACCACCAATACCACTGCTATTACCACAACCACCAATACCCCCTCCAATACCACCAGCACCAATACCACCACCACCACTCCCAATACCACTACCAATACGACCAATACCACCATAATACCACCAAAACCAATACCACCACCACTACCAATACCAACACCACCAATACCACCACCAATACAACCACCACCAATACCACCTACAATACCACCACCAATAACACCACCAAAACCACCACCAACACTAATACCACCACCACCAATGCCACCACCACCAATATCACCACCACCACCACCAATGCCACCATCAATATCACCACCACCAATACCACCACCTAGACCAATACCACCACCACTGATACCACCCAGAACAAAACCACTACCACCACGATTACCACCACTAACATTAATACCACCACCACTAATACCATCGCCAATACCACCACCACCAATGCCACTACCAATTTCACCACCACCAATACCACCACACACACCAATACCAATACCACCACCAATACCACCACCAATACCACCACCAATCCCACCACCAAAACCACCACCAATACCATCACCAATACCACTTCCACGACAACCACCATTACAAATACCAACACCACCAATACCAATACCGCCACCCCAATATCACCACTAATACCCCACCAATACCATCACTACCAATACCAATTCCAGTACCACCAATACCAGCACCACCAACAATACCACTACCAATACCCCCGCCACCACCAATACCACTGCCATCACCATCACCACCAATACCACCTCCACAAATACCACCACCAATACCACCATCAATACCAACACCAATACCACCACCACCACCACCAATACCATCACTGCCACCAATAACATTAATACCACCACCACTAATACCTCCACCACCAACCCCACTACCACCACCAATACCCACACCAATATCACCACCACCAATACCACCACCAATACCACTGCAACCAATACCACCACCACCATTTATACCACCACCTCCCCACCGAATACCACTACCACAAATATCATCACCATCACCAAATCTACCACCACCAATACCAGCACAACCACCAATACAATCACCACCTATACCAACACCACCAATACTACCACAAATACCACCATCATCAATAACACCACCAATACCATTGCCAATACCACCACCAATACCACTACCACCACTAATACTCCCATCACCAATGGCACCACACCAATACCACCTCCAATACCACCAACACCAATACCACCACCACCAATACCACCAGCACTAATACCACCACCTCCAAAACCATAACCACCACCAATACCACCACCACCAATATCACCACCACCAATACCTCCACCACCACCACCAGTACCACCAATACCACCACCACCAATACCACAACCATCACCAATACCACCACCAATACCACCACCAATACCACCACCACCACCAATACCACTACCAGCAATACAACCACCAAAACAACCACAAATACCATTACCACTACCACAGTCACCACCACCACAAATACCAATGAGGATACATTAAATTCTAACATTATATCTCCAATGTTTCAAGGACAGCACTATACTTGTACTGTTTGGAACTGTCGCCACTTAGTCAGCGAAAAAATTCTCTAGTTTTTAAGGAGATCCAATCTACAAAAGAATAGCTACGTATAAATACTAACGGCATGGAAGTGTCTATTGAACAAACGTAAAGCCGAAAATAAAAGGGTCCTAGGCCTCAAGTCCACTGATAGTGCCAAGTATGTTTAAAATCTTACGGTCCTAGTGAGAGGAATACTTCATTGCAATACCAGGTGTAAACATTCAATCATTATTTCAGAAAGAAGAGCCCTAAATACTCCCATGAGACCCACACTATTGCGTGTCTCAAAAAATGCCCACATCCTGCTCTACTGATGAGTAAACTATATGATCGGAAAATACTGCAGTCACTTTCCATGATTTAACAAAAAAAGCCCAATCATCTATGACGTCAGACTTAAGAAAACATAAATTTACCTTCAATACAAATTACCTTCTGACAGCCCGGTTGGTTAAGATACGCGTAGGAATAAATACAGTCCGAGCAGGGAATGCTAAACAACACAAAAGTACGAGCTAAATGATTAATGTCAGCGTTGAGGCACACTCTGAAAGAAATTATATAGACAGCAAAAGCCTATGATGCCATACCTGTTCACTCTGCTACAGTATCGAGGGGCCTCCACCTCCGGTATTCTTGTGTTACGCAGTGCCCTCCATCGCGGGCTTTAAATACATCCATTGTACAGACATCGCATATCCTATTAGTTGATCTTTTTCCTAAAACAGATCAATAACTGAGTCAGTCTAATGTTCAGCATGGTGCTGTTTGGGTCCATGGACTCCACCAGTGCATGCCTGCAGGACCTTATTTCCCATTCAAGGAACTCCCACCTTAATAGAAATCTTTGTTGAACCATCAAAGCAGTACAAGCACAGACAATGTGAAGCAGAGATTTAGGCCCCTAGTGGCATAGAAGGGAGGACTGGTCTTCACTTTGACCGAACATCCTCCATTTTGCCATACGGTATAGCGTGGGTATTTCTCTAAATCTTTGGGTAAAAAACGACTGTTTAATCTTCCGGTGGTAAGGTGCAGCTAGCAGGGCTGATTCTCTTGAAGTGGAATACGATTTCAACACCAGTCACCCGTGGCGACGTTTTGACCGAGTTTCTTTGTCTGCCATCCAACCTTGCAGTTTTGTAGATTTATTCACAAGCTTCTTAAATAATTGGCCAGAGATGTTAGAATTCCAAAGGTCGCCCAGATCAAGCGTCGTAATACTGTTTTCTAAAAATGTCTTATAAGCACAGTTGCCCCTTTTCAAGTTAATTTCGATCCAGACTAGATTTGCCAGAGTGTTTTCCGCTGCTGCTCGCAAGTTGTAACAAAGCTGTACAAATGCCACCGGCCTAGCGAGTGTCTGTTTTGTAAGCAGAAATTCTAGCTGGATTTGCGCCGGAGAAGCCGACTTGGGGAGCCTAAAGATTTGTTTATAGGCTCTTATCATCAGTTTTTCTAACAAATGAGCATCATCACCCAACATAATCTCCATTCCATATGGAAGGGTTGGCAACAGTTTGGCTTTCAGAACTAATCCCATGGGCTTTAGAACGTGACCTTCAATAGATCTGGCCAGTGACAAGAAGCCATAATTAAGTACCTGCGCTTTCGCCCTAATCGCCGTCTTCTGGGAAAGAAAGGAGGAATTTGCGTCTATTTTTACTCCTAGGTTTACATAGAAAATGAGCTCAATTTTATTTCCATTAATGAAACCATTTTCGGTTGACCTTAAAAGGTCGATTGCACACCATCACACTTGTTTTTTGAAAAATGTATTTCCAGGCTATTCTTTTCAGTATAAGCTCCCAGAGTGTTGAGCAGCCTTTGGAGTCCTATTCGTGTGTTGCTGAACAACACCAGGTCATCTGCAGAGAAGATTTGTGACATTTGTTGAACTCCAACAGACGGAGCCTGGGCCAACTGTTCGTCAAGCTCAGTGGAAAGATCTGCCAAAAATAAGTTAAAAAGGAATGGGACTAAGACACAGCCCTGTTTTATGCCAATCAAAGCCTATGGCTTTGATACGGTATCCTACGCTGACGATACCCAGATTTTGATAACCTTAGGCCCCAACCCTTTAGAAGCTAAAGTTAGATTCCAACAATGCATGATTTCTGTTCGTGAGTGGATGACAAACAACTATTTAATGTTAAACGCCGGAAAAACGTAAATCATGTTGTTTGTTATGGCCAATAAAATTTGGACGGATGAATGGTGGCCTCCGTCGCTAGGCCCATGTCCAGCCCCGAAAAATTCAGTTAGGAACCTTGGAGTCACCATCGATGAAAAACTGTCCATGTCCCCACATATAAATAAAGTTGTTCACACCAGCATTGGGCTAATGAGAAGCCTCAGAAAAACCTTCAAGTGGATTCCACTCGCTTCCCGGAAACCCCTTATTCAGGGCCTTATAATCAGTCGACTTGACTATGGCAATGCGCTACTTGCTGATGTGAACGAAAGCTCCTTAACCAAGCTTCAGACCCTCCAAAATTCAGCAGCGAGGTTGACCCTCGACCTTCCACCTCGCACCCCCTCTGTCCCATGTCTAAAGAAACTACATTGGCTCCCAATAAGAAAAAGTATCAAATTTAAAATATGTTGCCTGGTGCATAAATCTATAAATGGATATGGTCCCAAATACCTGCAGAGAAAACTCCAGGGTTATTGTCCAGAAAGAACCCTCCGTTCATTCAACAAACACCTTTTAAGAGTCCCAAAGGTTAGGACGGTCAGCTATGGGGATAGAAGCTTTTCCAAAATAGGTCCCACCACTTGGAACACTCTACCATTGTCCATCAGTACTGACCTTAATCATAAAACGTTTCATAAAAGTCTCAAAACTTGGCTCTTTTAAACTGATATACAATCTCCTGTCTGTCTATCTTTAGTCCAGCCTTCCGCAAGCGCTCTGAGACCGAACGGTGATTCATGCGCTATATAAAAATAAATAAATACATACATACATACATACATACATACATACATACATACATACATACATACATACATACATACATACATACATACATATCTAAGAGTGTTTGGACCTTCCTTGATACACAAGAGCCATCTCCGATTTTGATTTTGACCCAGGTGTCGGAATATACTAGCCTGATTGCTTGCAGGATACTCAATGGGAGGCCCCCTCGCTGAAGCTTAGCCCATAATTTGTCCCGAGGGACACCATCAAAAGCTGCTTTAAAGTCAACAAAGCACAGGTAAAGGGGTGTCCTGGCTGCTTTTGCTCTGTTCCTGATTAGACTCAGGGCCATAAGATTGGTTGAAGTACCGTGGCCCCTTTGGAAGCCAGTTTGATTTAGGGGAATTCTTCCATTTCCACATGACCAAGATTCCAGATCATGGAGTATTAACGTTGAAAAATATTTTAACTCAACATCCATCAGTGCTATTAGCCTGTAGTTGCTAGGTGAACAAGCCAAGCCTTTTTTTTAAATAGGATGAAGGATGGAGTCCCTCCAGCTATCAGAATAACATTATTTTCCAAAATAAAATTGAACATTGCTGCTAAGAAAACAACGCATTCCTCTTGAAGTGTGACTTTGAATAATATACCCAGTCTTTCTCACTGATATTGGCATTTTTTCCAGCGGCAGGGCCTTTCTCGTTCCTATTAATTATATACCAAAATATTTGCGAGTCGTGGATTTTGGAGGCGTGTTGTAACTAGGCCCACAGTGTTTCCTGTTTTACTTGTTTGTACTTCCAGATCTCTTTTTTTAGCCGCCGTCTTTCATTACGTAGCTGTTGTAGTAGGTCCAGGTCACCTGAATGTTGGCATGATTGCTGAAAAGTCTGCCTGTTTCCTTTCTCATGTTCTGAATTTGAACAGTCAGAATTAATGATTTGCCATGATCAAGTCGAGCCTACTGCGTCACTATGTTCTTCCGAAGGAAAATGAAAAAGGTTGAGGTTAAAGTCACCGGAAATTAGCCATTGTGACTTGTTGTGGCTGTCTTTTAACAGGAATAGATGAGCTGCTATTCTCCTGGAAGATGTTGCTTTCTGCTTTGGATTTGCTATGATGATTGATTCTTTGAGGTTATTATCCCGTCCTTGAGATTTATTACCAGCTTATTTGGGTTGCGCACATATACTTCCACTGTTTCAATAATTATGTTAGTGTTTATATAAATTGCCGGGCCACCTGTTGTCCTCCCATATCACTCTTTCTTTCAGCTAATTTTGTATATTACTTGTAGCCAATGAGTGGGATGGACGTTTGCGCCCATGTTTCCTGGAACATTAGGATATCAAAGGTTCGCAGGAATCCTGTAAAATCTGGGTCTGAAAGTTTTGTCTGTAAGCTGTTAATATTCCAAGAGCAAACTTCCAGGCCACTTGAGTCATTTTTGGTGGACTTCCCTCGTATCAGTCTTGGCTGCTCTAGGCTCAAGACAGCGCCTGCGGTAACCAACTCCAAGAAGAATTTGTATTTGTATTTGTATTTGGATTTATAGAGCGCCTTATCACCCAGGGGTCTCTAAGCGCTTGTAAGAGGGTACACACAATCAGGATGAGGAAGGGCCATTAGGACATACCCCATGCCTCCTGAAACAGCACGGTTTTACGCTTTTTCCTGAAGGGCAGTAGACTCGTTTCCTTGCGCAGGCTCGCTGGTAAGTTGTTCCAGGCTATAGGAATTGCATTGGAAAAGGCTCGCCCTCCTAGTGAGGATAGTTTAAAGCGGGGGCAAGCCAGGAATGCGGCATCTGCCGATCGCAGGGACCTACTGGGAACATATGGGACTAAACGCTCTCTGATGTACCTTGGGGCTTGCCCATACAGGGCTTTATGCGTGATACAGTGGCCCTTAACTTGCTGCCTAATTGGTAGCCAATGAAGCTCGCGTAGAAGTGGAGTGGCGTGTGTCCTTCTGGGTTTTTTGAAAATTAATCTGGCTGCGTCGCTCATAACCGTTTGTAGTCTAGCCAGCAGTTGTTGAGGGAGTCCGGCATACAAAGAATTACCGTAGTCCAGCCGCGCCAAAATCAAAGCTGACACCGCCCGTCTGAGCGTGTCCAAGGTCAAGAGAGGGGATAGTTTACACAATTGTCTCAGTAAGCCCACACAGGTGCCGACAACTGCCGAAACCTGTGTAGACATAGTGAGTTTAACATCTATGTGAATGCCAAGACTTTTCACGGCCACCACTGGTTCTGGAGAAGGCCCCAGTTCATTAGGCCATGGAAGATCGTTCCAGGGGCTGGACGCTGTGGTAATCGCAAGCACCTCAGTTTTGTCCGGATTTATCTTTAACGAGTTAGCAGTCATCCACTTGTGGGACACCCCCGCGCCGCACGGCCACCAGCTGCTGCGTGTGCCCCTTGCCTGCCCCTGCCTCGCTGCTGCCTCGTTTGCCGGCTGCCGCCGCTGCGAGTGGTTTTTGCCTTGTTTTTGTCATTAATTTGTGCTTGCCTGTTTAACTCTGTTTTTCTCTGTTTTTGCCGCTTTTAGCGGTGATTTGTGCCTGTTTTTTGTATTTGAGCGTGCCTGCTCTCCTTCCTTGTTGTCCGCCTACCGCGCCGCCCCCCGCCCTCCCTTCCCGCCACCGCCGCTTGTCCCCGCCCCTTTTGTCTTCTGTAACCCTCCCCGCTCCCGCCTCCCAGCTGCCCCGCCCACCCGCGCACTTGGCCTTAAATGGCGACCGTGCGACGCAGGGGAGTGTGACCCACTTGTGGGACACCCCCGCGCCGCACGGCCACCAGCTGCTGCGTGTGCCCCTTGCCTGCCCCTGCCTCGCTGCTGCCTCGTTTGCCGGCTGCCGCCGCTGCGAGTGGTTTTTGCCTTGTTTTTGTCATTAATTTGTGCTTGCCTGTTTAACTCTGTTTTTCTCTGTTTTTGCCGCTTTTAGCGGTGATTTGTGCCTGTTTTTTGTATTTGAGCGTGCCTGCTCTCCTTCCTTGTTGTCCGCCTACCGCGCCGCCCCCCGCCCTCCCTTCCCGCCACCGCCGCTTGTCCCCGCCCCTTTTGTCTTCTGTAACCCTCCCCGCTCCCGCCTCCCAGCTGCCCCGCCCACCCGCGCACTTGGCCTTAAATGGCGACCGTGCGACGCAGGTGAGTGTGACCCACTTGTGGGACACCCCCGCGCCGCACGGCCACCAGCTGCTGCGTGTGCCCCTTGCCTGCCCCTGCCTCGCTGCTGCCTCGTTTGCCGGCTGCCGCCGCTGCGAGTGGTTTTTGCCTTGTTTTTGTCATTAATTTGTGCTTGCCTGTTTAACTCTGTTTTTCTCTGTTTTTGCCGCTTTTAGCGGTGATTTGTGCCTGTTTTTTGTATTTGAGCGTGCCTGCTCTCCTTCCTTGTTGTCCGCCTACCGCGCCGCCCCCCGCCCTCCCTTCCCGCCACCGCCGCTTGTCCCCGCCCCTTTTGTCTTCTGTAACCCTCCCCGCTCCCGCCTCCCAGCTGCCCCGCCCACCCGCGCACTTCGCCTTAAATGGCGACCGTGCGAACGCGCAGCGGTCACGCGCAGCGGGCGCGCCGATTGTGCGCCGAAGGCGCGCCAAAGGTAAGCCCGTCTGCGCCCGTCCGCGCCCGTCCGCGACCGGATCGCGACCAGCGCCAGGACCCCTGGCCCACGAAGACCCCGACCTACCCGCCTGACGTACTCAGCCGCCACCCTCATCGCTCTCAACACCGGCCGACTCCCAGAATGCCACCAAGCCACTCCAAAACGCACCAACGGACCGTTCAGCTGCCACGCCTGCAAGTTCTCCTGCATCCGGACCTGCCTCGCACCAGCACCCGCCAAGTCGAACTCCAGCAGCACCCACCTCAAGTGCATCCTGCTCAACACCCGCTCCGTCCACAGACACGCCATCGAACTCTGGAACCTTCTAGACGCCACAGCCCCTGACGTTGCCTTCCTCACGGAGACCTGGATGAACGCCTCATCAGCTCCCGACATCGCCATCGCTATCCCAGAGGGCTACAAGATCGTCCGGAGGGACCGAAACGCCAACCAGATGGGAGGAGGCATCGCCATCATCCACAGGAACACCATCCGTCTCACGACCAGCACCGACAACACCCTGACCAGCGCCGAACACCTGCATTTCCAGATCCACACCAACCCGAACACCACCCTCAGAGGCACCCTGATCTACCGACCCCCTGGACCACGCACGCAATTCAGCGAGGACATCGCCGACTTCGTCAGCCCGCATGCCCTCCCCTCCGCTGACTACATCCTCCTGGGAGACCTCAACTTCCATCTGGAGAACAACAACGACCACAACACCAGCACCCTGCTCGACAACCTCGCCAACCTGGGACTCAAGCAACTGGTGTCCACCCCCACCCACCTCGCCGGACACACACTCGACGCCGTCTTCTCATCCAGCACAGACATCGACTTCAGCCACGCCACAGAGCTTCAATGGACGGACCACAGCTGCGTCCACTTCACCTTCAAGAGAACGACGACCCACCAACACCAGCAACACACCGCCCGCAGGAGCTGGAACAAGATCACAGCAGACCAGCTCGCCACCTCCCTGAGCCAACACCCTCCTGCCAGCTCAGCGAACCCCAGCCAGGCCGCCGATAACATCACGAAGTGGATCAGCAACTGCGCGGACGAACTCGCCCCGCTGAGGACCCCGCCCAGCAGACCCGGCAGCAAGAAGGCCCCATGGTTCACCGACGAACTCAAGAGCTCCAAGAAGAACTGCCGAGCCCTCGAGAAAGTCTGGAAAAGGGACCCGACACCGGACAACAGGACCTCCTACAAACTGGCCACCCGGAAACACCACCAGCTGATCCGCGCCGCCAAGAGAACAGCATTCAAGGACCGGTTGGACAACAACGCACACAACAGCAAGGAACTCTTCAACATCGTGAAAGAGCTTTCCAACCCCAACGCAGGAAACAACGACATCACCCCATCGCAAGACCTCTGCAACTCCCTCGCCTCATACTTCCACAACAAGATCACAGACATACACAGCAGTTTCAACAACCAACCAACGCACACCACGACCGATCAGCCACCCCCCCCCACCACCACCCTCCACGCCTGGACCCCGATCAGCACAGAAGACACCATCCGCACGATGAACTCCATCCACTCCGGATCACCAACCGACCCCTGCCCTCACCACATCTTCAACAAGGCCGACGCTGTCATCGCACCCCACCTGCGAGACATCATCAACACATCCTTCGACACCGCCATCTTCCCCGAGAGCTGGAAACACGCCGAACTCAGCGCTCTACTCAAGAAACCAACAGCGGACCCCACCGACCTCAAGAATTACCGCCCCATCTCGCTTCTCCCGTTCCCAGCCAAAGTCATCGAGAAGACCGTCAACAAGCAGATGGCCGCCTTCCTCGAGACGAATGGATCCCTCGACCCCTCTCAGTCCGGCTTCCGAGCCAAACACAGCACCGAGACCGCCCTCATCGCCGCCACCGATGACATCCGAGCCCTGATGGACAATGGAGAAACAGCGGCCCTCATCCTCCTAGACCTCTCCGCGGCATTCGACACGGTCTGCCACCGCACCCTAATACGGCGCCTCAGCAACATCGGAATCCAGGACAAGGCGCTGGAATGGATCATCTCCTTCCTCGACGGAAGAACACAGAGAGTCCGCCTACCACCGTACAAGTCAGAGGCCTCCGAAGTCATCTGCGGCGTCCCCCAAGGATCATCCCTGAGCCCCACCCTCTTCAACGTCTACATGAGCCCCCTCGCGGCCATCGTACGCAAACACCACCTCAGCATCATCTCCTACGCCGACGACACCCAGCTGATCCTCTCCCTGACCAACAACCCCGCCGCCGCCAGAGCCAACCTACACGAAGGGATGAAAGAGGTAGCCGAGTGGATGACGACCAGCCGCCTGAAACTGAACTCGGACAAGACGGAGGTCCTCATCCTGGGCTCCTCTCCCTCCGCCTGGGACGACTCCTGGTGGCCTCCCGCCCTGGGCACCGCTCCCAAACCGACTGACCATGCACGAAACCTGGGCTTCATCCTGGACTCCTCCCTCTCCATGACCAAGCAAGTCAGCAGCGTCTCCTCGGCGTGCTTCAACGTCCTACGCATGCTACGGAAGATCTTCTGGTGGATCCCCACAGAGACCAGGAAGACCGTCACCCAGGCCCTCGTCACCAGCCGACTGGACTACGGCAACGCCCTCTACGCCGGGACCACCGCCAAGCTCCAGAAGAGACTCCAGCGGATCCAAAACGCCTCAGCCAGACTCATCCTCGACATCCCACGATCCAGCCACATCTCCGGACATCTCAGAGACCTTCACTGGCTCCCCATCAACAAGAGAATCACCTTCCGCCTCCTCACCCACGCACACAAAGCCCTACACGACCAAGGCCCGAGCTACCTCAACAGCCGAGTCAACTTCTACGCTCCCAAACGCCACCTCCGATCAGCCAACCACGCCCTCGCCGCCGTCCCCCGCATCCGAAGAGCGACTACAGGAGGAAGGTCCTTCTCCTACCTGGCCGCCAAGACCTGGAACTCCCTCCCGTCCGACCTGCGCCTGACCCAAGACCACCTCGCCTTCAGGAAGAAGCTGAAGACCTGGCTGTTCGAGCAGTAGCGGCACCCCCCCCCCCCCCCAGCGCCTTGAGACCCTACGGGTATGTAGCGCGCTTTATAAGTGTCAATGATTGATTGATTGATTGATCCAATTGACTGTGAATTTTAAAAATATTTTGCAGTCTCTGATGGGCTGTAGGTGGATTATCAATTTGAATGATGATCTGGGTATCATCGGCATAGTTGTAAATTCGGCAGTCCATCTGATTCAGTGCAGAAATCAGGGGCTGCAGGTAGGCGTTGAACAGGAGGGGTGAAAGAACTGAGCCCTGGGGAACTCCGCATGTAAGACCCGCTGGATTAGAAACCAGGTTAGCTAGTTGTACTCTCTGGGAACGGTCATCAAGAAATGATGCTAGCCAGGCGTGGGCAGTGCCCTGAATACCAAGATCCCTCAACTGCGACAATAGTTGATCATGATTGACCATATTAAATGCCGCGGAGAGGTCTAACAGCACCAGGGCACATGGATTTTTCTTTTCTGCCCTGAGTCTCAGGTCATCTAGCACGAAAGCATGACCAATTCCGTGCTATGATGGGCCCTGAAACTGGTCTGGTTGGGTTCCAGGAGGTGGTTGTTTTCAAGATGACGGGAGAGTACAGGCAGGACATGTTGTTCAATTACCTTAGCTAGAAACGGCAACTGTGAGATGGGCCTAAAATTTTTCAGGACCTTGGTATCAGCCGCCGGCTTCTTTAGAAGTGGGATCAGGCGAGCCTCCTTAAAGTTGGTGGGGACCTGTCCTATTGCCAGGGAATTATTGAACTATTGCTCATTAGTTGTAACCAGTCTTCGTGGCAGGCCAGTGGTTATGCTGTTAGTTACTCTGATAGACATTTTAGTGAGATCCGAGACTGATTTGCGATAAACCGCAGGGGAGATCCTTCCACCAACTCCTCTTAATACAGACCCAGTGGGCACCGGTTACTCACTTGATGATGGCCCTGCAAGCAATACATGGGGATATCTATATCCATGATAGGCTGTTACTTCCATGCCCCAGGCCTTTAGGTTCTTTTTCTTTTACAGAATCACAGCCGAAAGCACAGAGGATGAGAAGGTAACTAAAGTGGGATCCGCAAGCTGACGTCTTCTTGCCCGCAGAAACTTAATTGAAAAGATATCATCAGACTTTACATGGGCCAGGCCCGGCACAGCTTTGAGCAGTTTTAGGATGTTTGAATGATTTAATATCTCTTGAGAACCCCTTGATTTAAATTCTGGGATCCACAGGAGCATCTGTCCAGAGTTGTTTAAACCAAGATGTTCATCAGGACCAACACAGCTTTTTAAAGTTAGTTGACTACCAACAGTTGCTTCCTGCAACTGGGGTTCCAGGAGGGGATGTTCACTTTGTGGTGGTATGATAGATTCTTCTACCAAGCGTTTTTTTCTTGTGGATTCCCTGTGGGTGATATTTTTTCCTCTCGGCTGACATGGTGGGCTCTAAACATTTCCTCTGGTTGGGAGCCGCATAACAGTGAGGGTTCGTTAGATGTGGTTTGTTTGTGGTTTGTGGGGGTATTTATAAAGCACAGCGGTCGCTCCGGAAGGAGCATCATGGCGCTGAATTTCCAGGTAGAGGATCGAAACACTTCGAAGTGGCTGTAGGAGTTAGATGGCTGCCTTGGTGTAGTCATCCGGAAGATTAAAAATCCAAGTTTTTAGCAGTTTTCTGAAGGGTTTTTCTTGAGTTTGGAGTCTCTGATTTTTGGGCATGAGGTTCCAGGCTTTAGTGGCCAAGACGCTTAGGGTTTTTCCACCTTTTGTCTTCATATTGAACCTGACTGGAAGGATGAGGTTGTCATGGGAGGAACGGAGGGATCTACTTGGGTAGTAGTGGGGGAAGCGTCTGGTAAGGTATTTAGGGCCGGATTTATTAAAAGCCCGAAAGGCGACAATCAGCATCTTAAAAAATATTCTCTTGTGAAGTGGGAGCCAGTGCAGGGATCCTAGAGCTGCGGATATTGATGATTTTCTGGGCAGCTTTAGAACCAGTCGGGCTGCGGTGTGAAGTACACTTTGGAGCTTGTTGAGTGTAGCCTTTTTTGCTCCAGCAAGGAGACCATTACAGTAGTCCAAGAGTGAGATTATTAGGGCCACTGTTACGGTTTTCCTGGAGTCTAGCGGTAAAAAGTCGAAGAATTTTTTTAGAGATTTTATAATTCCGAAGCATCGGCCCGCTACAGTCCTGACGTGTTGGTCGAAGGCTAAGTCTGTGTCGAACAGGACGCCAAGATTCCTTGCAGTTGTTACGGTCTGGGGGGGGGGCAGCTGAGTCTTCCGGCCACCAGAGGGCTGGGCAGAAGATGGTATTTCTTCCAATGGGGAGGATCTCCGTTTTGCTGGAGTTGCATTTGAGATGGTTAATATCCATCCTTTGGAAGACAGCCTTCAGACAGTTTTTGAGGTTTAGCTCTGCCTTGGTCGAGTTTTCCTCTAAGGGTACGATGAGTTGCGTGCCGTCGGCATACGATGTTACAGGTATGCCGAATGACTCAATCAGGGATATAAGTGGGATAAGGTAAATGTTAAAGAGGAGGGGGCTCAGGATGGAGCCCTGGGGGACACCTGAGGAAACCCTCTTCTCTTTGGTGTGGTAAGGGCCAAGAGCGACAGTTTGGGATCTGTCGGTTAAAAAGGATTTTATCCAAGATAGGGCCACTTCAGAAATCCCTATGTCCGTCAGTCTACTAATCAGGATGGAGTGGGAGATAGTATTGAATGCCGCGGTGAGGTCGAGAAGAATGAGGATGGTATTCTTCTTCTGGTCTTGCAGCATCTTTATTGAGTCTGAGAGTTCGATCAGTGCTGTTTCGGTCGAATGATTGGGGCGAAAACCAGATTGTTGCGGATGGAGTACATTGTGAGCTTCAAGATATCGTTTGAGTTCTCTGTAAACCATTTGTTCGGTGATTTTTCCCAGAGCTGGGAGGAGCGAGATCGGACGAAGATTGGTGAGGTCGGACGGGGATTTGTTGGCTTTTTTCATGAGGGGTTTGACTATTCCCTGTTTCCACAGGCGAGGGACAGATCCAGTGCGAAGTGATGAGTTAACAATATAGTTAATGATTGGATTCACCACGTCGATGAGTTGGTGGAGAATTTTGGGAGGACAGGGGTCGGAAGGAGAACCAGATTTGCACGCCAGGATGACTTCTCTGGTTTGATCTAAGGTAACCGGAGAGAAACTTTTAACACTACCACCTGGAGATTCTTTCTGAGGCGAATTGCGTGAGCCTTGAGTTGTTTGTGGAGGGGGGAAATTTTTTTTGAATGGCGTTGATTTTTTCCTCAAAGTAGTCAGCTATTTTGTTACAAAGATCTTGGGATGGGGGGATTTCGGGTTGTAACGCTTTGGGCTGAGTGAACGATTTCACTATTGAGAACAGAGTTTTTTGTTTCTGATTGGACTCCTTAATAGCTCTGACATAGAAGATTTTTTTGGCAGATTTAATGTTGGAAAGGTAAATTTTCCTTAGTTGGATATATGAAAGACGGTCAGCATTGTCATATGTTCTACGCCATTTACGTTCGGCTTTTCTACACAATAGATGGGATGTGGCTAGGTCGGGGGTGAACCAGGGGGCATTGGTTTTGGGATTTTTATCTGTTCTGCGGGGGCGATTGGTAGGGTTCCGAGTTCTGATTTCTTGAGAGATCCAGTTGTGAAAAAGATTTGCGTCGTGTTCAATGTCGCCAGTGAAAGTGGGGGCCTGAGATTGGAGGATAGGATTAAGTGCAAGAGTTTCTTGCACCTTTTTCCAGTTGACGAAATTGTCACAATGTGGATTGGTCTTGCTGGAGGTTTGTGGGCGTAAGGTTTTGATGTGGAACAGGATAAGGCTATGATCCGTCCAAATTTGAGGGACAGGGGGTAGGGTAGTTAGAGGGGGAAAGTTGGTGCAAACACCGTCGAGTGTATGCCCTAGTAAATGAGTGGGCAATGTGACACTTTGCTGAAGGTTGAATATTTCTAAGGTCTGTAGAAAGTTGTTGGTCTGTGGGTCGGATATGGACTCCAGATTTAAGTTAAAATCCCAGAGAAGGGTGAAATGTGGGTATCTAAGTAAAAGATGACCCAGAGAGTCGCTCAATGTGTCTAGGAACTTGGAGGCATTACCGGGTGGGCGATAGATCAGGCCACCTGAGAAGGACGAGGATTCGTTGAGTTTGATTGAGAAACCAAGGCCTTCAGTGTCTTTTAAGGGGTCTAAGTTAAAAGTGTGACAGGTGAAACTATTTTTCAGTATTACTGCAACTCCTCCGCCTCTCCCTTTCTGTCTGTCTTGTGGATGTGGAACGAGATGCCCATAGATTTTTAAGGGATGCTGCCTTGTTGTGGGCAACATCTTGAGATGAGGCCACAATGGTGCCCTGAGACTTCGGGCCTATTTGGGTCGTCCCAAGACAGTCTTTGTCATCCTGTTCCGGAGTTTGGGGGGGAAAGAAGCTATCTAATTTGCCTGAGCAGATTTGATACCTTCTTTTTCTCGCACGTTTCATTTTCCTTTTGGTTTGTTGTGGTGGGTTTGAAGCAATAATTTTTATGCTACCATCCCCAGATGTTTCATTTAGAACCCCGGACGGAGTTACGGGGTTAATCACCACTATATCTACAGATTCTTCCTCTAGTGGCCGTTCACTGGAAACCAATCTGGTCCATACAGTTACGTTCTTAGGACTGGGTATTACCTCATTCGATAGAGTGCCGGGCTAAAACTTGGGGCCGAGGATGCTTTTTACTTCGCCCAGTATGGCTTGCATTAAAATTGGAAGTTGCACACGTTTCTCGACTACCTCAGTACAGGAACAGACTTGGAAATCATGTAAATGATTTGATTGGGCTCTTGTGACTAGTGCATTTAGTATTTCGAGTTTCTCGTCAATTCCAGACACAAATACAGCCATTGTGTTCAGCAAATCCAACTGAATATCCATTTTGTTTGAATGGTGAGTTAGTGCCAGCACTGTTGCTTGCATAGAGTTCAGTATAGCAGCCCACAGATTAGGAGGGTTTTCTCTAGGAGTCACTATCCGTGCCCTTTTGTGTCTCTCATCTTCGATAGTTACTTCCTGTGAGATTGTATTAGGCACCTCATCGGGTACTAAAGGAGGTAAAAAATCCTCTTCACATTATAATTTAAACTCAGGAAAACAAAGAATTTAGGTACCCATCCATCAGAGGCTGGGCCTGTATCAACCACTTCTTCTGTGGAATACACAGGAGTTCTACTTGATGGATACTCATTTGGCATCTCATTTGGTAGAGATATTGAGTTGGGTGGTTGAGAGGTCTGGGCAAGGCAAGTAGCGACCAACCCTACTGGTTGACATTTGACATTCTTATTTAATTGTTGTGATTTATCATGTTTATATGCTGGTCGTAAGTAATTTTTATGAGTTGTGATGATCCATCAACTTTTTATCGTCTTTTCAACTATCTGTGTCATCTTTGTCACCAATCTGGCCTGATTGCAAGCTCGCGGTATGATCTAAAGTAGTTTGAACCTTTCCACTACTTTCTGGATGAAACTCCATGTTCGCGTCTAAATCTAGAGACACTTTGATTCCTCTGGGCAAGGGGATGGACATTGACAATGGACCTGCCCAGTTGGTTTTGTGGCTTCCTTATTGCAGGAAGATATCCCGGAGCGGTCTCTCTTTCCCGCTTTCTTTTCATTGGGGATTGAGCCTTACATCGCACCTTACCAGATCTCATTCTTGATATAAGGAGTTTTAATTAATAGACTCTTGTAGGTACCTGAATAGCAACCTAATTAATAGATCGTGGCTGCAGTCTTGCTTTCTTGCTATATTAGCAAAATGTAAGTCACAACTGTTAGGTTAATTCTCAGAAAAATGCACTCTCCTCCAGGAGGTGATACTGAGAAAATACGGACACAGATAAGCCCATGGAAAAAATACTGCAACACCAAGACCTGTTAGTCCCTTTCAAAATCACTATTTGTGATTGTGATTAATCAAGTCACAATTCCTGAAAATGGTCACAATTTCATGCTGAAGGTTAGTTTCAGCAAAGCGGATTGTCTGTATGAGAGTCAAGTCAAAGTCAAAGTATAAAGGTCATCTAGATTAGATTAGAACCAGGAGCACCAAGACCATGCTCCAAGCACTTATCTGACTCTTGCTGAAGATGCTGGGGCTCGGGCACTGTCACATGAGGGGGACGGAAGTCCAGACAGCAATGGCAAGCGATGAAATCACAAAACTCCATGCCCCTGCCACCACCTCCACCAGTCTCTCAATCCGGCAGCGGGCTGAAGAACAATTTGCTGGAGAGCAAACAGTGCAAACAGTGCAGATAGGCAGTTAGACAGCCAGGCCGGGTGGCTCCCACTGGAACCCGAGACAGCTTGCCGCGCCCCGACCTCTGAAGCCGGAGCAGTGGGGACATGGTAAACTGGCCGCCACCCAACAATGGAAGAGCAGCAAGACAAACACTCCCCACCAGGAGCGCCGCAGGGGCAACACAGACTCCAGCAACACAGCAGCTCAGCAGTGCGGAAGACGTCAGGCAGGTCTTCGTTGCTTCGTTTCTCGCTTTCCTCACGGCCGTGCCATTCCGTTCAGTGCTTTTCCACTGCTGCTGCTACTGGCTCTCTCTCCAAATTCGCTCTCTCCAGTGTTTATACCGCCGATCATATGTAACGCTCACTTCACATTTTGTGGCTGTGTAATTTACAACAGTTGCACATCTTCTTCACTGTACTATTTATCACTACTTTGAAGATGTCGCAGGCCGATCTGTTCCTCTGATATTTACAATCTAACAAGCAGTTGAGAAGGCCCGTTATTTCAATGCAATAGGTCTTGCATTTGCGAGATTTTAAGCTATTAGTATTGAAATTAACAATGCCTTTTATTTATGTTTTAAAACCAAAAACATAAATAAAAGGCATTGTCATTTACAATGCCAATAGCTCAAACTCGCGTGAGTGCGAGACCTATTGCATTGCAAATGCTTGTTAATGTTAATTCCTAACTATAAAATCCCTGTAGCCGTTGGTTTATTTCCTAACTGTAACCTTTAACTGTTCCGAGTGGGTGTGTGAGTAGCTGTATGGGTCTGTGAGTGGGTGTGTGAGTCGCTTTATGGGTCTGGGAGTGGGTGTGTGAGTGGCTGTATAGGTTGGTGATTGGGTGTGTGATTAACTGTATGGGTCTGTGAGTGTATGTTGTTTTGTGGGTGTGTGAGTGGCTGTGTGGGTCTGTGAGTGGATCTGTTTGTGACTGTATGTGTTGGTGGGTGTTTGTTTGAGTTGCTGTGTGGGTCTGTGAGTGAATATGAGAGTGGCAGAATGGGTGTGGGAGTGTTGGTATGGGTGTGTGAGTCGTTTTATGAGTAGTGTTGAGGGAGTGTGAGTGGGTGCGTGAGTTGATTTGTGAGTCAGTGAGTGGGTGTGTGAGTGGCTGTATGGGTCTGTGAATGGGTGTGTGAGCAGTGTTGTGGGTGTATGAATGAGTTTGTGAGTTGCAGTGTAGGTATGAGAGTAGGTTTATGAGTGGCTGTATGGGTCTGTGAGTGGATGTGGTTTTGTGGGGGTGTGAGTGGCTGTGTGGGTCTGTGAGTGGATCTGTTTGGGACTGTATGTCTTGTTTGGGTGTGTGTTTGAGTTGCGGTGTGGGTCTGTGAGCGGATGTGAGAGTGTCAGAATGGGTATTTCTGTGGGTGTCTAAGTGTGTGTCAATTGCTGTGTGAGTGACTGGGCCAGAATGGAACCTCCCCTCCTCCTTTATCCAAGTCCAAGTTTTGCACAAAATATCTACCCAACTGGAGAACTTTCTACTGGGTAATTACTCCGGGCTACCTCGTTGGGTAAATGTTCAGTGCATTTTCTACACTACAACTGCATAATGGTCTTTTGGGTGTGTGGAAGGAGAGTCGACTGTTCAGGTATGCAGGTCCGGTGTTATGAAGGGCCTTGTATGCATAGTTGAGGAGTTTCAAGGTTATACTTCTTTTGACTGAAATCCAGTGGAGATTGCACAGGTGTTGGGTGATATGACTTTGACGGGGTAATTCGAGGATCAGTCTGGCTGTGGCGTTCTGGACAGTCTGACATTTGCGAAGGAGTTTCTTATTGATTCTGGGGTAGGGAGCATTGCCATAGTCCAGTCTGCTGCTGATGTGTGCATGCATGATGGTTTTTCTAGATTCAGTTAGGATCCATCTGAAAGTCTTTTGGAGCATGTAGAGGGCTATGAGGCAGTTCGAGGATATGGCGTTGATCTGGCAGTTTATTGTGAGCGATCAGTCTTGTATGATGTGGAGGTTTTGAGTGTAAGCCGTCAGGGTGGGGGGGATTTCTGAGGGTGGAGGGCCATCAGAAGTCATTCATGTGGAGAGGGTGGAGCCAAGGAGGAGGACTTCTGTCTTTTCTGAGTTGAGTTTCAGACAGCTACTGTTCATCAAGGTGGCGACGGTTTTCATCCATTTCTGGAAGTTGTGTTTGGCGATGTTGGTTTCGTTGGTGAGGGAGATCAACTGCTGGGTGTCATCGGTGTAAGTGACGATTATGAACCCGTGGTTCCTGATGATGATTGTGAGGGGGCAATGTAGATGTTGAAGAGGATGGGGCTAAGGGAAGAGCCCTGAAGCACTCCGCAGTTGGTCTCTGTCGGTTCAGACAGGTAAGGAGGGAGCCTGACCCACTGATTTCTGCCAGTAAGAAAGGAACGTATCCAGTCGAGGGCCTTTCCGTGGATACAGCCTTGTGGAGTTCTCGGTGATTTTGCACATTACTCGTAGCGACTTAAAAGGAGAACCATGGACTCTGCTCTTACCAGGAGGGGGCAAAAAATAAACCACTTCTCACATTTAACAAGGGGAGGGGGGCTGCACAGGATGATTTTGGCCCCAGGGACCGCAACCCCGACTGCCTGTTCGCTTGATGCTGGGTGCCCTGGAGCCCACATAGGGCACCCCGTGTACACTGTTAGGGACCGTGAAGGGATTCCCAATGCTCCTGCGGGTCTAAACCTCCATCTGGACTATGCCTTGTTCCTGCATGCTGGGAGTAGCAGAAATGTTGCTCCCTACATGTAGGAGCAATGCTTTCATTTGTTTTACAACGAAAATAGATTTTTATCACACTTATATATATTATATGGTCACTAAAAAACATAGGTTAAACTAACATTGTTTTTTTCAAAGACTATATATATGTATGTGTGTGTAGATAGATAGACAGATAGACAGATAGACAGACAGATAGACAGACAGACAGACAGACAGACAGACAGACAGACAGATAATAGATAGATAGATAGATAGATAGATAGATAGATAGATAGATAGATAGATAGATAGATAGATAGATAGATAGATAGATAGATAGATAGATAGATAGATAGATAGGTAGGTAGGTAGGTAGATAGATAGATGGATAGATAGATAGATAGATAGATAGATAGATAGATAGATAGATAGATAGATAGATAGATAGATAGATAGATAGATAGATAGATAGATAGATAGATAGATAGATAGATAGATAGATAGATAGATAGATAGATAGATAGATAGATAGATAGATAGATAGATAGATAGAGTGTCACTGAAGACTAAAGTAAATATCAGGATTTCGCAGCAATTAAAACATTTATTTTTAAATGGGGCCAGGAAGGATCTCAGGGTTGGGGTGAGGGTAATCACACCCTTCCCCCTTTTCTTTTTTTTTTTTCAGGGATTAGGCCGAAGCTGACTAACAAGATGACTGACAACACTTCCTGATTTACGTGTTGGCAGTCAAACAAAGCTGTACATTTCCTTGCATGAGCCGGTTATTATTCGCAAAGTCACCGTGGACACATTTATCACTGACTGGATTTTCTTACATTTCTCAAGAACTACTGAGTGAATTTACTCCAAAAAACTAAAAGTGTGATCTGTGTAACCAAATCTATCTTTCGGTGTAAATCCATCCCATACTTCCGGCTGCTGGCTTGACTAAAGACACTTATACATCCACTCATTCTTCAATACGCCCCTCCCTATATATATTAAACATATTTAAACTTTACAGAAACACACAGTCACTGGATGATGTCATTAGTGATGTCATTTGAGATGTCATCAGTGATTTCATCAGTGATGTCTCTGACCATGTCATGAGTGATGTAACATGTGACGTCATCAGCAGTGAATTGCGGGGCCATGAGTTATAGTTAGCTGAACTTTCTCTGGTTTTGTACGAGTGAAATGTCCAACTAACTATAACTTCCCCTAAAACCTATGGTTTTTTTCAGTGATATATATATATATATATATATATATATATATATATATATATATATATATATATATATATATATATACAACACGTGATGAAGGGCTTCAGAGCTTGAAACGCATTGTGTGTGAGGTCTCTTTGAATAAAGAAAGAACATTGCCCAGAAAACTACGACGTCTGCGTCTCTTTCCTCGCCGAAGCTGCTGTGTGTGTGGCAGTTGGAAGTCGTTCGAATGCTCGGGATATAAATATATATATATATATATATATATGCAAATCAGTCTGACCATGCCAGAAACCGGTCCTCAGTAGCTTGTTTCCAGTCCAGGGAAGGCATGGCTTGGCAGTTCGGGCTGGACTGTTCCCATGAGGCACAGGGTGATTTGCATATGGCCATGTCTGAACTGGGGTGGCAGAGTGGGCTAAAGAATGGTGATGGATTAAACCCAGATCAGTTGACTGGGGGTGAGTGCTTGTATTGTCAACGCCCCGTCCATCATTTCCTTTGGTTTTTCTTTGTTCGCCCTAAGTTGGCATGGTATGCTCAGACGTGAGTCCCTTGCTCACTTTGCCACTGGATTCAAGCAAGCAGGGCTGAAGAAGGCTGAAATGCCAGAAACCGGTCCTCTGTAACTTTTTTCCGGACCAGGGAAGGCATGGCTTGGCAGTTTGGGCTGGACTTTTCCCATGAGGCACAGGGTCAGACTGATTTGCATATGGCCATGTCTGAACTGGGGTGGCAGAGTGGGCTAAAGAACGGTGATGGATTAAACCCAGATCAGTTGACTGGGGGTGAGTGCTTGTATTGTCAACGCTTCGTGCATCATTTCCTTTGGTTTTTCAAGGATATTGACTCCACAAAACTAGCTAACCGCAAATTTCCTGCCTTGATGTTTGCGGATGACACCCTGCTCCTCTCTAAATCACCTATGGGGATGCAGCGTGTCTTAGATGAATTTAGCTTGTTTTGCAAGAAGAAGAACCTGGAAATATATATAAAGCAAACAAAGTATATGCTTTTTCATGCCGATTCCACAAACTGTCCGCACCCTAAAATGGATGATAGACCTCTGGAAAGGGTTCCTATTTTTTACTATCTGGGTCTTACCCTAAATGATAAAATGGGTTGGGGACCACAAATTAATAAAGCTAATTTAAAGTTAACTCAGGCCATTGGGGGGATCTTAAAAGTTCATAGCAGCTGTGCCCTAAAGGTTATAAGCCCACCTGTAGAAATCTATAAGGTCCATGCAAGTGGGGCATCTATGTATGGGGCTGAACTCTGGGACATTGCCCAGCCAATGTCCTAACTGTAACAGAAAATAATTTCTTAAGACAACTTTTGTGCCTGCCTAAAAGCACCCCCTTAATACCCTTAAGGATGGACTTGGGTATTACCTCCATTGGGGACGTGAATGTCTCTCGTCCTCTCCTCCACTGGTGACAGTTGTGGAGCACGCCAGAGTTAGGATACTATAGGGAGGAACTAAAGGTTGTCATGTCTGCTTTGAGGGAGGGGAATATTCTGTGGTTGCCTTTTATTAGGAATTCATTTCGTGCTTTAGGGAGGGATGGCCTATGGTCAACACCGGAGGAGTCATGCCCAGCTATCTCTAAAAAATCTTTAGCAATTGTCCTGAAAGAATGTAAACTGACACGTATTGTGCAGACAGTTGCTCCTTTTAGCCTAACTTAAGGGTTCCTGGAAGTAAAACACCACTATAAAATGTAGTTGATGCTGGAGTCCATTCATCCACCAACAGCAAGGAAATTGTTCATGCAATTTAGGCATGGGTCGCTCCCGCTACATGCATTGACAAACAATTGAGAGGGAGCCACCAAACATCTTTGTCTGGGGTGTCTACTAGAGGAAGAAACTGAAATCCATGTGTTCTTCTTCTGCCTGGCATACAAAAGAGCCAGGTCAAAATGGGTCATTCAACTTTGTAGAAACCTGGGCATAAGAAATCATAGAGAATTCTACAGGGTTTTAAAATCTGATACCCACCCAGTCTTTTTTGTTGCAATCTCTATATTTATATTTGCTATGTGGTGTAAATAAAGGTATTTGTTGAAAGACTGATGTGAGAACTAATAATACCCGCTTCTATATGATTATCACAGTGATCCTAAACTTTGTAAAAATATAGGCTGTGAACTTCTTTTATCATTTTTAGTTTAAGTTATATTTTTAATGATCTTTTTTAATTGATTTTACTGTTCTGAGTGATGAAAATGAACTAGCTGTTATAGCATTTGTACACCCCTGTTTTCCCACGGATCCGAGGGGGTCTAAACTCTCTGTATGTTGGCACCATTTTACTACTTAGTGGTTCCCATGATATTGTATTTTCTACTCTTTTTTAGTTCTCAATTAACATATTAACAAATGAATTTTAAAGGTTGTTATTTTGTATGTGCTTTTATGGCTGTAACAGCCAAAATAAAGTTTTTTTGATGATGATGATGATGTATGTTAGTTTACAAGTATTCTATAGCTTTTGGCATTATCTATTCATGCATGGGGGCATTCAATACGTTCTATATATTGTACCTAATTTTCTTATTGCCGTCTTCTTGTTACATCATTAATAATCTGTAATGAGTAAATTACATCACTACTCACTCGTAACCATGAATTACAGTCGAGTTATCAGATCCCTACGCCTGATATCAGTACACAGAGTGATATGCAGATGCACGGTCTGGTGGAATGTTGGGTTATGCAAGCAATACAGCGATAAGCATAGTAATGTCCTTGTGGGGGCCTTCCAGGGCCACGGGGTAACCCTTAAGGACATTCTAAAATGCTGTGTGCAAATGTGTTGTAATCAGCACTCTAAGAATAGTGTTCCATTGCAGATCAGAGGGGACAATAAAGGCTCTCAACTGGAATGATTTAAGTAGGAGGTGGAGAGTTGGAAAGATATTATTAGATGTTATTAGTTTAGAGATTGCTTTACAGAGCAGGTTGTGAATCTTGAAAATGGTTCTGTTTAAACCCACTTGTTGTAAGCCACGTGCGGTAGAGTGGATACCTCTGTGTAGGTTGTTACTGGAGGAGTGCGGAGATTCATGAGGATACTATTGCAGTAGTTGAGTTGGTTTAATCCAAGTTAATCCAAGTCTCTGTCTGCTCCTTATGAGTGGCCAAGCTGGAGATACCACAGGGATCGGAATGTAAAAGCAGCAATAATTATCACCCATCATAAATTGTACCCTTTAAAACGGGCCACTCGCAGATAGGGCATTAGTTGCTTAGATAGAGACCTATTACCAGTTCATAAATAGGTGAAGGAGCTAAAAAGGGAAGCATTCTAAATTGAGTTAATGAGAAAGGTCAGTGTCATTCCCATATCAAAGTGCACACCTATTATAAACAAACTGTGATAAATATCGCAGAGCACGCTTAGCGCAATTTTTCTTTCGCCGGCTATCGCTGTATTTCATCGTTGAGTTAGCGCATTATTATCAATGCATATCTCAAAGGTGAAAAGAAATCCAGCGATAGACTGCAATAATGATCATTAGCATGTGAAATCCAGCGATGATTTCACAGCTCTAATGAAAAGCTCGGTAATAGGGGAGTGTGTACTTAACCATACAATTCACCTCCCATGGGCATTAATGCTAAGTCAGGTTTTATTCAGGCGTTAGGATAATGCGATAATGGGAGCTTAGCGCGCCTTTACTCTTCACTTTGCGGGTCTGGGGCAGTGGTGATAATATAGCGGAGCTGTGTTTACGACGTTATTCAATGGAGTTATTGTAAGGGGCGCCTACTTTGCATCTGATTAGCGATGTATATCGCTAAGATTCCAAGCGTTAGAAATTCGGCTGCTAACATGAACTGATGCATGTTAGCGCCGCCTTGTTAATAGGGTGATAAGAATATCACCGCTTTAGCAGCAGACGGTGCTATTGTCATACTTTTAAAAAACTATTGTCATACTTTTTGGAGAGTTTATCATGAGAGTGTGGAGGGTGATCCAATTTTAAATGGCTTTAAGGCAGTCAATAACTTAATATTAGAATTGAAGGGAGATATTGAGTGTGAGAAAGTTGAAGATTAGTTGAAGTAGATGGCAGTCCTCTTCAAGTAATAATGCCACTATTCGTTACTCGGTCCAGTTAGGTCTCAACAATTTAAACCTGATCTCAACCCTTGGTAGCTGTAGCACAGAACAGACAGGTTCAGGCAAGGAGAAATGTGTAAAGCATTTATCAGTACCAAAACACTTAAAAAGTAGAAAATATAACACAGTAAATATTCCACTCCAATTTATGAAAATAGAGAAAATTGCTATAAGTGAATAGACACCAAAATGACAAAAATCAGATGTAGGGAACCAGGGAAATTATTTTTCTAAATGTTAGATGTAGTGCCAAAAAGTGCAATGTGCCAGTCATGGGCATCTGGTCGTGCTAGGCTGTGTCAAAGTGAAAAGTTAAGGCTGACCACGATTAAGTGCTGGTCAGATACATGGACCAGTTTTGGTCCGGTGGTAAGATGTGCATTCTAACCTAATCTCTGAAATAGAAGTCGAAAATTCTCAGCAGGACAAGGAAGCAGGATGCTACCAAGATGGGTTCCACCACGCCAGATACCCATCAAACAAAGTCCTGGTAAAGCTGTTGACTTTTGACATGAAAGCTCAGAGCAGGAGAAATTCAAAATTCACACCTAAAAAAAGGTCCCTCCCTGGCCTCATATTTTTGCAATCTTCACCCGGGGAAGATTTCTACCTTCGGACTTAAAAACTTTTTTGCAAGACTGGATCCTTTCAGGTGAGCAGACCAGCAACGTGAGAATGACTAGCAGTTCAATGTCAGCACTGCTGCTCAGCAGTGTTATGGTGGTAGACTCTGGTTCTTTTGGCAAAAACCCTTGATAACATTTCTAAGTCCCAACTTTAAGGGTTAGGCAGGAGGAGTATACCTAGACACTTATATAAGGGCTCTCGAACCTTATGGACAACATTGGGGATCAGGACACACTCCGGGAAGCCACCAGCACGGTCCAGGGTGAGTCAACTTGGATCTGGTCAGCTAGGCTCTTTAGGAAGGTGGGCTTCTTGCAACTTGTGTCCATGTAGCTTAGAAGGAGGCTAGCTAACTAGACCTTGGTGTCCACTCTTCTGTCCTGGGTTGAAATGAGAGCAGGTCCAGTCCTTGTTGGTTAATGTAGGTGCAGTCCTTTTTTTAAAGTCCAAAGGGTTTAACAGGTGCAGTCCTTCTATATTCCTCTGGTCTAGCAGAGGACTGAAGAAGGTATCCAGAGGGTGCCACTTATATGAATGGCACTGGCTTGTGGGTGTAGAAAACTCGCAATCCAATAGGGAAAAAGATCCCATGGGGCAACCCTACCCACTTTGACATGATCTACTCAGGATTTAGCATCAAACAATCCTAATGTGCCCTGCTCTGCAAAACCGCACAGTGGCAGAATCATTCTTCTTGTGGTCAAAGCTTTGGCCACACGCCTGAGGCGTGGCTAGAGAAATAAGGAACTCCCCCAGCAAATCAATTCTGGGACAGGTTTTTTCTCCAAAAGGATTGGTGCCACTCTGGCTATTTGGACAATGGGAGCGGCAGGCCTAGGTGTGAGTTACATCTGCCTGTGACAGGAGATGCCTCTTTTAAGATTGTGCAGTTGATGGGTACATCCCCTAGGCCATCTGTTCAGGAGGACGCCACACCTCCTCCCAGCCATGGCCCTTTTTCTTCCTTTCCTTGGAGCCATTCACACTTCCCAGCAGGCTACCAGGTGACAGATGGGGAATAACTTTGAAAAGGCTACTATTGGCGGGAAAATGCTAACTTTCTAATATTGGTACAAAAGGGGGTGATGATGGACGGAGCATCTGAATCAATCAAACACTCACACCCAGTCAAAAGATCTGGGTTTAATCCATCACAGTTCTTTAGCCCACTCTGCTACCCCAGTTTGACTGGGTGTGAGTGTTTGATTGATTCAGATGCTCCGTCCATCACCACCCCCTTTTGTACCACTTTTGGCCGCCATAAGTGTGGCAGGGTATGCTCGGACTGTTCCCATGAGGCACAGGGTCAGACTGATTTGCATATAGCCATGTCTGAACTGGGGTGGCAGAGTGGGCTAAAGAACGGTGATGGATTAATCCCAGATCTTTTGACTGGGTGTGAGTGTTTGATTGATTCAGATGTTCCGTCCATCACCACCCCCTTTTGTACAACTTTCTAATATTGGCATTTTCAAAATGGTAATTTAAAATCCAAATTGTATTTTAAGTTTCTATTAAATTGAGTCTTTGGACCATGGTTCTCACTTTTCCTAAACTGAACTAATGCATTACATGGTATTATAATGTGACCCAGTGGTTTGCTATGGGAGAGTTAGCCTTGGCGCAGTGAAATAAGCATTTGCAATGCAATAAGTCTCACATTCAAGCGAGTTTGAGCTAATGGCATTGTGAATGACAATACCATTCCATGCATGTCTTGGGTTTCAAAACATAAATAAAAGGCATTGCCATTTAAAATACTAATAGCTTAATCTCTCACTAATGCAAGACCTATTGCGATGCAATAAAGGGCCATCTCAACCGCTTCTTAGATTCTGAATATCAGAGGAAGAGACCGGCCAGTGAAGTCTTAAAGGTAGTAATAAACAGTGATGAAGGTGTGTGAGTGTTGTAAATTACACAGACACAAAGTGTGAAGTGAGAGTTACATCTGAGCCGAGCTATAAACACTAACGAAGTGCTCCAACACCTATTGCTCTGTAATTACACTGTCGAGGCTCAAAAGGAAAAGCAGAAGGAGGGCTATTTCCTGCCCTCTCTGTGATTTTACTGTGCATGTGTGGCATTGCGTAATGTCATTGCTATCTGTGGCCTAATAAAAAAACACTCCAGCTGTAGTAGGGCCCTGGCTTCACCTCCTGGTGCAGGGCGGGCTGTGCTTTATGGCAGGCTTGGAGGGAGGGAGGGATGATCTTGGCTGCAGCTCTGGCCTCGTACACTGCCCCTGCTATTACTAGTGATCAAGAGGTGCTGAGGTGGTGGTATTGGTGGTGGTGATAGTGGTATTGGTGGTGGTGGTTGTGGTATTGGTGGTGCTGGATTGGTGTTGCTGGATTGGTGGTATTGGTGGTGGTGGTGGTGGTGGTATTGGTGGTGGCATTGGTGGTATTGGGTGTGGCGGTATTGGTGGTGGTGGTATTGGTGGTGGCGGTACTGGTATTGGTGGTGGTACTGGTATTGGTGGTGGTGGTATTAGTAGTTGCAGTATTGGTATTGTGGTGGTGGTATTGGTGGTGGTGGTACTGATATTGGTGGTGGTATTGGTGGTGGTATTGGTAGTGGTATTGGTGGTGGTACTGGTGGTGGGGAATTGGTGGTAGTATTGGTGGTGGTATTGGTGGTGGTGGTATTGGTAGTGGTATTGGTGGTGGGGATATTGGTGGTATTGGAGGTATTGGTGTTATTGGTATTGCTACTGGGGGTGGTGGTATTGGTAATGGTAGTATTGGTGGTGGTGGCGGTAATGGTGGTGGTATTGGTGGTTGTGGTATTGGTGGTGGTATTGGTGGAGGTGGTATTGGTGGTGGTAGTGGTGGTGGTGATATTGGTGGTATTTGTGGCGGTATTGGGGGTCATGGCGGTATTAATGGTGGTATTGGTGGTACTGATGGTATATGTGGTGTTGGTCGTATTGGCAGTCATGGCGGTATTAGTGGTGGTATTGGTGGTGGTATTGGTAGTGGTGGTAGCATTGGTGGTGGTATTAGTTGTGATATTGGTTGTGGTGGTATTGGTGGTGGTATTGGTGGTATTGCTGGTGGTATTGATGGTGGTGATATTGATATTGCTGGTGTGTTATTGGTATTGGTGGTGGTTTTATTGGTTGTTGTGGTACTGGTGGTGGTGGTATTGGTGGTGGTGGTATTGGATTGGGGTGGTGGGTTTGGTGGTGTTGTTATTGTTTGTGGTGGTGGTATTGGTGGCGGTAGTGGTATTGGTGGTGGTATAGTTGGTGGTGTAGGTGGTGGCGGTTTTGGTGGTGGTATTGGTGGTGGTATTCGTGGTGGTAGAGGTGGTGGTATTGATGGGGTGGTGGCATTGGTGGTGGTGGTATTGCTGTTGGTATTGGTGGTGGTGGTATTGGTGGTGTTGTGGTGGTATTGGTGGTGTTGGTAGTGGTGGCATTGGTATTGGTGGCATTGGTGGTGGTATTGGTGGTATTGGAGGTGGAGGTTGTAATATTGATAGTGGTGGTATTGGTGGTGATGGTGGTATTAGTGGTGGTGGTATTGGTGGTGTTGGTGTTGTTAATAAAACAGGCTTATGAAAACAACCCATCAGATGGCGTATTACAGATGTCATGTAACACAGATGTGCTGTTGTCAGATTCAGCCCATTAGCACAGGATTATTTGCTACCTGAAAATCACATGACTTAATTTGCTAATCATTTCTAAATCTATTTTACTTGGATGGGTTGAAACAGACACAAGATAATGCTGGGTTAATGTTATTGAAAGCAGGCGCCTGTTTTACGGGGCGGCCGTGCTGGTTAAAAAAACACAAGCGGTTTCAGTTGAAGCAGCGCATATCCGGCCTGCAGAAAGAAAAACTCAATAAAGTAAATAGTGCTTACAGACTAAATAAAGGTCCTGTGAAACAACTGAAGTAAAGGGGACAGTCGCCATGGGAAGGTACAAATTAAGACAAAACAGTACTAAGGAGGGACTAACAAGTGAGCAAACAAATCCAAAGGCAGCATTTACAAAAGACAATGACACAAGCCAATGAAAAATATGGGAGGAGAGTGGGCACGGCTTCTCTCCCATACTCTACTAGAGCAGTCTCGCAGAGCAAGCAGCACCTGCACGCTGCCGCTAGGCTCAACCTAAAAAGACTTTGAGGATTTTTCGCTGCCTGGACATGGAAAATTCAAGAAAGCATGTCCTACTACTTAAATACCATCTACCTGCCCTATTGGCTTTTAGGGCATACATTTCGAATGAGTTGACAGTATTAAAAAAGGAAGATTTACTCCTGGCAAAAGGTTTATTCTGCCTGGTCTTATTTGCAGTTTTAAAACTGCACACTCAGGCTGCAGGAGTAGGCCTGAAGACATGATTTGCTTAGTCACTTTGGTGGTGGTGCAACAGGTGCTGCAGTCCTCCAGAGGCTTTGAACTTACAGGCCCTAGGTGCACTAAGTACCATTTACTAGGGACTTATAGTTACGTTGAATATGCCAAAGAGGGATTAGTTAATTGTATACATTTTTAGGGGTTGAGGCACATGTGCTGGGTCCTGGTTAGCAGAGCATCAGTGCAACAGAGAAGCAAACCAGCAGCATCAGTCCAAAAATTAGGGGGTTATCCTGCAAAAAAAAGAGAACTTTCCTTACTGTGAGAAAGGTATCTGTGTGCTATCTGAAAAATGGTGGTTGGAAACACAAACTAGATGACATCCCTGGTGACGTAGTGGGGTGTGAGAAGAAAGGGGTTAAGAGTTGACAATTAAGGGGAGTCCTCCTGAAAAGGGTGGTAAATGGTGATATGGCAGAGCATCTGGTAGGAATAAAGCACATCATGCCAGATGCCCAGATGCCCAATTGATTCCTACCCCACTGATCATATGAAAGTCTCCTTTGCCTTGCCACAACCACAAAAACTCCCTTTAACAAATAAAAGATAACATTACACTCAGTCTAACTTATCAAAATTCCAGAATTATATTGTTCCTCTTGACGCCATGTCTCACATAAGCTTCAACAATATTCTTCAGTCAGATTTACATCTTCAGTTTGCAATGCACACCATCATCCCGGGTAAGCCCCAAGCCCATCTCTTTATCACATGATCCAAGCCCTCAAGACACAATGGATGACAGGCCTATGTCCTAATTGGATCTCAGAAACCTGAACACTTTCAGACCTCTTTAGAAGTCCTTCACAAACTAATAACACGATTCACCCTATTGAAGTATAAATTCTATGACGACCTCATCTTTTCACTCCAACCTAGCATTAAACAGCTGGCTAAACTATTAGCTTTCTAAATGTATTGCATAGGACTTAGAGGCTTACTTAGAATTGTGTGGGTGAATGACCTGCCAGGTTAGCAGAGCGATGTGCTCTGCTCCCTTGGTGTTCCTGTTCTGGACCACCAGGCTCTCTCTGTCAATAGTGAACAGGAAAGGTGTACATTGGAATTTCTGCCCTAAATAGGGCAGCGGTTGAAAGCACATTCCCTGTCAGCTAAATAGCAGATTGCCAATTCATACCAAGGATTGTGATGGTGCAGCTAATGGGTGCCCGGTCATAAAAATCCTGGTGCTTTCCCCAACTCAAATTAGAGTTGGGGAACTACGAGCTGGCAGATGAGGCATCTGCCATTTTTGGCAGATGCCCATAATTCACCAAACTCTAAATTAGCTCATAAGTATTTGCTTTTCCTGTATGATCTTCACAATCGTAAACCCTATTTCACCCCTCTTATACATTGCTTCTACACTCATGTATCCCTTATTCCCATCCATATAAACACTAATTGTAGCTCTTTCCTCAATATAATGTCTATGGATCGGATGTCTAGAGTTAAACCAGGCATCCAGATCTGTACCCATTCTGACCAACTTTGTCCACAACAGATGAAACCAATAGATAATGCCTTCAGAGTGCCACCCTATATTTTCTCTCTCTTCAACCACTCCCCACTGTCTGAATTTTGCTATGAATGGTACATATCTCGATTTGTTCTATTGCTGCCATACCTTTTGTTGACACGCAATAACTGTTTTACATTATGGGCCCGATGTAGGTAAAATTGATTTACCGATTTTTAATTACCGAATTTTACCGATTCGGTAATTGAAATAGGTAAATCAATGTGGTGGACATGTAGGTATTTCCAGATGTGGAAATACCGATTCTGTAACATTCGGTATTTACCGATTCAGTAAATACAGAATCGGTAGTTCCCATTGATTCCTATGGGCTTCAAAGCCCATAGGAATCAATGGGAAATACCGATTCTGTATTTACAGAATCAGTAAATACCGAATTTTGCAAGGGTGCAGCGGGTGTCACTTTGACACCCTCTGGCACCCCACAAATAGGCATGTGCGCCATGTGGCACACAGACATGCCCTAAGGGCATGTCTGTCTGTCACATGGCTAGGTGTGCATGCACACATGTGCATGCACACCTGAAATCGGTATTTTACCACACAATAGGATTGTGTGGTAAAATACCGATATTGTAGGGCCTTTGGGACTCAGAAGAGTCCCACCTACATCTGAGATTTACCGAATCGGTAAAAATACCGATTCAGTATTTTACAGAATCAATAAATTTACCGAATCGGTAAAGTTACCGATTCTGTAAAATTGTGCCCCTACATGCCAAATCATGTATACCGGTCGGTAACGGCCGAAAATACCGATTTTCGGCCCTTACCGACCGACCTACATCTAGCCCTATATCTTTCAAGCCTATCTTCCTTTGTGTAAAGGACTGTGAAACACATTGTGTAGGGGTTTGTTATATAGACCTGCCCCCAAACTTTCCCAAATATATGAGACTGACAAGTTGATTGTGCTATGTATATCAAACTGGTACACCCTAAAACAAGTATAAGCCAAACATGAAAATGTGATGGGGAATCTAACATGAGGCTATATGTATTGCAAAGAGAATTTCCATTCAGAATGCATGTTACAGGAGAAAACTCTAGGGATTTTCCTTTGCAAAGTTCTTCCCCCATTCTTCCTCACAAGTCTGTTCACAAATATTCCCATGTGTGGTTTGCCATCAAGTTGTTGAGCAACACAAACGTGTATGTAAACAATATTTAATCATAGTTGAGTTTCAACAGTTGAGTATATGGCAATCTGATACATGTATAACTTGGAAGTCTTGAGAAAACCAAAAGGTGAATTTGTTACAAGGGGGTTAAACATGCTTTGACTGATGTTTTCATCATTGTTCTCAATGACCCCATTGCCTCGCCTTCTTTTCAATGCATGTGTATCTGTTTACTCAGACCCTAGATATGAGCCTCCAAATGTATGCAAATAATACAAAAACCCACCTCCAACTTGAAAACTGGAAAGTGACCAGGTTATTGTCACATCTTGCCTTTTGGATCAAGAGCTTCCTGTGCATGTATAGTTGCAAGGCTAATGTAATGTTTTTAGAAGGCTCACCTCTGGCCTGATTATCATTGGCTGGGTCCACTTAATGTAGGACCACCCCTTTCACCGTAAGAAATTGAGGTGAGTTGCAAATCACTTAATCTCTGAGCTCTTCATGCTATTGGTCATACATTAAAGTTGTGACCAACAGCATCAGTGTGCAGTTTTCCCGGCGGAAAAACATTCCACTTCTCTAAAGGAAGCAAAAAATTAAGCCGATGAGAACCCAGACAACGAAATGCATTGCCTATTGCAAAATCACCTACTTCTGGGCTGTTACAGAAACTAATTGACTGTTGCAAAGCCCCAAAGTCAGGGCAAAATAATGTCTTTGAACGGCCAGAGTAGAGGCTGCATCAAACCTGATCTGGAAGCCCTTCATTAGCTGATAGTGGAGAACAGAATCATTTTCAAGGTTCTCTGTGCTATGCATACAGCAGACTGAATGAAGGGCCTCATGTATGTACAGAATCCTGCACGTTCTTGCTCTACACAAGCCCTTACATTTCTAAAAAAATGTCCCTCAAATGACTGAAATTTAGAATGAAGGCAGCCTTTTGAGGTCAGGGCCCAAATGTCAGGAACACCATGATTCTAAGCTTCAGAGATTAACCAAACTTGATGTGCTTCAGGAAGAAAATAACAAGCATTGACAAGACAATAGGTGTCACCTACGTGAGATCTATTGGCCTTCTTAATGTTTTTTGCTATATTTTATAGCAATGCAGCCACTGTGCAGCATGGCTGGAAGTAAAGGAAATAAAAGGGTTATGATGGGGACGGTGTTGATCGAGTCAGTACTTTTATTTTCTTACTTTCAGACATGTGTGGCTGCTGTGCAACATGACTGAATGTAAAGAAATTAAAAGCACTATGACACAGCCGTATCACTTTTTTATGGCAGGTGGGGGTGGCTGGAAATTGGCAACCAATGGTAAGTAATGATAAGTAATCAACAAGCTTTAAGCCTTTTTTATGATTTTTCATTTACAAGAGACTCACAAGTGACAATGCATATGCTGTCTCAGGCAAGATGTAAAAATGGCTTACCACTCTATTTGTTAGGTATAGAATATCAGATATAGGCACTCTTTGTTATTTGGAAGGGGCATGTTTACGCCATCCCTTCCAAAATCCCAAATGGGAATGGTTTCATGTTTCTTTATTTTTGCATAGTTAATTAAAACCATTGCAATATTAATGCTTAAAACAAAAAATACAATTTTCAACAGACAGTCAGTAAAATGTCATCCATCTTTGCTGCCTTTTTCATTTTTGAAATTATGAAAGGCAGTCTTCAGGTAAAACCCAGTTAAAACCCAAAGGTAGAAAAATTCTTTACAATATAAAATTCGAATTAATTGTAATCACAATGAGAGTCATTAAGTAGCTGATTGCTGTAAGTTGCAGTCTCATATATTTTAGCTCCATGTATTCCCTTTAACAAGTCGTATTAAGTATGTTGTTCGAAGTTGTCTCCACTTGTTACAGGGATTATCCCTGTACTACTGGCAGTGTGTCCTTGGAGTGGTCCGGCTTCAGACATATTTCTGTCAGCAGGACTACCTGTGGTGTCAAGGCTTAATAAAACTTTTGATGTTTTGGGCATTTTTTGTTCAGCCAGCATAAGGAATGTTACCACTCTGCAGTTTAGTTGTATATTTTCTGCATTTAAACAGGCTAGCACTGCTTGCCTCCTGGTGTAAATGCCTTTCTGTTTGAGAGTTTCTTTTAGAAGCTGTTGCCATGCTTGGTGCAGTTCCTTGCATAAGCAGATTAGATGTAAAATGTCGCCTTGCTTGGTGTAACACAGCCTGCACAGCTCGTGTGCTAATTTCCTCAGCCATGGTGGAAAATGCGGAGCACACAGGAAGATTCCCAATCTGTGCCTCAAAATGTTCATTTTTATAGACTTAGGGTAACCCTGGTTGAAAAATATGTGTGGAGCAAGTAATTTGTAAGAGATGATGGTCATCCAGGCATGAGATCTATTTGCGAAGCTTGCCTTGTCCTCCACCAAGGAGATTTGTTTTATGGTCTTCCAGACTAGTTTTTAAAGTTCGAATAACCAATTTACGCATCCCAGAGTCCTGTGAGTTTGGTAGATTCTAGGGCTAGCTGAAGGTAGCTTATAGCTTGGGAGTGCTCCCTATGCTGTATATCATGCAATAGCAGATGGTTTTGCGTGTTTATTGTGGCACTTCTGATCATGTGCCAACAAATGATATAAGCACCAAACCTGGCTAGAACTTGTCATAGAAGGCCAAACTCCAACCTTAAGTGAGCAGGTGATGTTTAGGGCAGAAGGCAGAATATAGTTCTATAGCCATTGACCTGCGTGTTATCCAACTCCTTTGCATCTCTTCCCCGCATTGCCTCACTACCATAAGCGATAGAGGGGAGTAATTTAGCCTGGACTACCTTCAGAAGCGGAGTTAGAGTCGGCCCCATCAATTTATTTGAAAGATTTTTCATCATTGAAGCAATCAGCAGACCTTTCCTTCTTGCTTCCTCAAATGGGAATGGTGTGTATTAATGTTTTGCAACTTCAGTCTTGTTGCAAAACATTACTCTTTTACCATCTCCCAAGGGGCTTTATTTAAACACATCCCATTTTCCTTTATGAAAAATGTGCTGCTTTAAAAAACAAAAGATTGATTTATTTAAAAGCAATCACAGACATGGTGGTCTCAGTGCTTAATGGAGGCCACTGCATAGCACCACCCATTGCCTGTCTCGTTGCTGCAAATGAGGATACTAAAACAGCTCTCTTACCTGCAAGTGCAACAGATCAGACTATTCCAGGTCCCAAAAGCTAAAGTAATGGCTCGGGAGGGAGGCATTAGTAATTTTTTATATATATTGTATTCATAAACAACCGTTGTTCTGCTCCTCTCTAAATTAGATGAGCAGTGCCACCATGTGGGAGACTTTCATGCGTGTGCTGTTTACAATTAAGTGCCGGTGCCCAGCAAAGGGAACCACCAGCTCAAATTAAGCACTAGGTGGTCTAATGATCCCCAGCATCCCACCATCCCTGTGATGGCTACGATTCCTAATGGGTCATAAACTGCAACGTACCTCATCAATATTTATGAGATGGGCTGATTTGTAACCCACTAGAAATCCGAAAAATAAACAATCATACATTAAGAATGGATATTCTTATTGCGATTCTGAGACAGTCACAATTTGCAAATCGCTATTTCCATCTGGCCCAAAGTGCGAAACAAGGTATGTTAAAGAACAAGCACAGAAAGGAGACAGGTGATTTAAAGTGGAATATAAATCTTAGGGTGAAAATAGGCATGCCTGTTTCAAGTAAACTAAATACAAGAAAAATATGAGAAAGTGTGATTAAAGGATGATTATGGGGGACTCCTCCCTATAAAAAAGATACTAACAAAAAATTGACCTAAAGGGCTGTCAAAAAGTTGCTACTATTGGAGGAGGCAGCTGGGTGTTCAAGAGGATTGAACTGCCCAGTCTGGTCACTACCCTTCTGGAATGTTGCCTACCTCAAATGGTCAGCTGCCATATGATCATAAAGTTAAACGTTATTGCCAGTGGTATGAGAGGCAATATGTAAATGCAATAATTACAAGGTTTGAGTTTCAAAAACATTGAGTCCACATTGTAGTTTGTAGCCTTGGTGTGTCTTTATTACGCAAGTGCTGAATTTTCATTAATAAACAGCCAACGCATTTCGCCCAGACATGGGATTCTTCAGGGCGGTTGCTTGGTACTGTACTCTCGCCAAGGTAATAAAATAAGATCCGCAAATCTGACCAGTCCGTGTCAGGACGTAACAAATGAAATAAGGTAATCCCTCGAGTTAAAGGTAACCCATGGTTCAATAAGGGTCAGCGACCAGGGTGCTCTGTTTCTGAGGTGCTTGGTCCATGTCAGAGGCAAGGGGTGGCTTTCAGTTAAGAGTAGCAGTGAGTCCGCGATCCGTGTTCGGTGGCGCCATTATCCAGCCCAGTATCCAGTGCATATATCTAGATATAGATAGAGATGTATATGTAGATGTAGATATATATATAAATATAGATATAGACATATATAGATTACCTTCTGGCGGTCGCCAGTTAGTAGGTACAGTTAGGTCCTAGTTTCCATAGGAAAAATGTTTTTCATTTAACAATATCTTTGGCGTTGTTGGGTGGATCTTGGCAAACTTTTCAAAACAAAAACGCCACTCAGTTCAACTGCTGTGTTGAAAGTTTCGGGGTGATTCGTCAAGTGGGGAACGAGAAAAAGGGGGGTCCCAAAACACTTTTTCCCCATAATAATTTCCATCGTAAACTATAGGCATGACTACAGCCCAAACTGCTGAATGGAATAACACCAAATTTAATGAAAAGGTAGCTCTTTTTCCAGAAAGCACTCATTTTGTTAAATGGTGTAAATCTGTTCAGTAATTCCTGAGAAATGTAAACATTTCTCAGATATACAACTGTGGCCACAGTGGATCTGCGAACCTTCCCTATCTGGTTCCTGAGATCTGATTGGCTACCAACACTTCAAACCAGGAAGTATTGGCAGCCATCTTGAGAACTGTGTTGAACCGAGGCACAAGAAGAAATGTTTAAAAACAGGGGGTGGGAAGAAACACCCTGACACCCTAGGCCTATTCAAGGTGTTCCTCAGGGAACCCCAGGGCCAAAAAAAGGATTTATAAAATAAATTTTTGCAGGATTCACAGTGGATCCACAAAACCGGCAGACAATTTTAAAAAAAGAAAACTCGGACTCCCATGCTTCGTTTTTTTCAGGCCCACAGGAGGGCAATGTTCCGGGGGCAATAACAAATAAAAATGCAGGGGACAACGTGGCACCCCACAGCCTCAGGGACTGTGACCTTCCTGGGGCTATTGTTAATTACAATGAATGGGTGGCTCCAGTGCCCCCACATAGCCCAGGGGACCGTCACCTCCCAGGGACTGATAGTGTGAAATACTGAGGCCCATGGGACCCCCCACCACCCTCGGGACCTCCACCTCCGTCGGGCTATGTTTAAATAAGATGTGTTGGGGGGGCTATGGCACTTTGACACAGCCATGGGTTTGCCACCTCCCCGGGCTAGTATAAAAAAATGAGGAGGAGCCACATGCCCCTGCTGTCCAGGGACCACCACCTCCCTGGGACTAATTTAAGAATGGGAGGGGGCCACACCGACCCCCTCCTTGAGCTGTAAATTGCCCTGGGGTCCACCACCCCCATGGTTGGCTCCAGCAATGCCCTGGAGTACCCACCCCCAGACATTGCAATTTGCTATGGAATGGTGGGAGCACTGCTCCCACCATCCTATAGCAAACAGGTGCTCCACTTTGAACAAGCAAGAGCATTTTGCTTTCGCTTGTTCAAAGGGGAGCACTTTGCTTTTTACACCTTGGAAGCTGCGTGTCTGCAACTCCTGGGGGGTAAAAGCAATGCCGCTTTCGCAGGAGGTGGGAGCCGGTCGAGACCGCGGGGGCTTCATGGACCCCTGTGGTCCTCAAGGAGATGGCCATGCCCTGGGGGATGGGGTCCCAAGGGCAAAAAATAGCCTAGGGGGGACAGCTTGTACACCCTCCCTTGAATTTTTTTTTTATTTTAAAAATTGCCAGGCCCCTATGGATGAGGTCCCCGGGAACAAAATAGGCCTGGGAAGGGGGGACGCATGGCCCCTCTCCCCTTTAAAAAAAAAAATATATATATATATATATAAACAAAGGCATAGCCCCGGGGATGGGGTCCCCAGTGCCGAAATCAGTCTCAGAACAGGGGCCACACAGCCCACGCCCTTTTTATTTTAATTAAAAAAATTAAATATGGTCAGGCCTTTGGAAATGGGGTCCTCATGGCCCAAAAGTGCAAAGGAAGGGGGTCACATAGTCCCCTTTCCTAAAATAATAAATAAAAAACGAAGTTGGCAACTCGCCCGAGGCCTCGCCCCCTTTCTCCACTACTCTACAATCGCTCCTTCTGGTGTGCTCTTGGTTGAGGGGTGAAGTCCCTTTTGCTGGTGAGGGTCTTTAGGGGCCAACAAGACCACCTGTTACATCCAGTAAGCCCAACACAGTGGAATTGCTGAGAGGTGGTCAGAGACCATGCCCTTTTTTCCACCACTCTGCAAATGCCCCTTTCGGTGCACTGCTGGTGGGGTGATGAGGTTCCCTTGTACCTGAGAGCCTCGGGACTAAAGTTGACTCAATCCCCCAAGCATCAGGGCACAAGAAGGCACGTTTGCAGAGTGGTGGAGAAAGGGGGCTTGATATCTGACCACCTCTCATCAATCCAGCTTACTGGAGGTAACAGGAGGACTTACTAGAGATAACAGGAGAGCTAGTTGGCCCCCAGGGACCCTCAAGAGGCAAGAGAACTTCATCCCCCAAATAATAGTGCACCCAGAGGTGAATTTGCAGAGTGGTGGAGAAAGGGGCCTGGCCTGCTATCACCTCTCAGCAATCCCACTAGGTGGACTTACTGGAGGCAATTGGTGGGCTAGCTGGCCCCTTCAGACCCTCACCAGTGAAGGGTATATTCACCCCCAACTAAACCATGCCAGGAAGCGTGTTCACAGAGTAGCGGAGAATGGGGGCATGGCCTGCTATCAGAACTCAGCAATTCTGTATAGGAGGGGTAATTGGCCCTCAAGAATGACCTTGGGGGACAACTACCCCTCCTCTTACCTCCAGTAAATCCCACACAGGATTGCTAAGAAATTGTCAGAGGCCACACCCCTTTCTTCACCACTCTGCAAATGTGCCACCTGGTGCACTACCAGTAGGGGGATACAGTCCCCTTGCCTCCAGAGGGACCTTTGGGGCCAAAGGCCCTCCTGGTACCTCCTTTTAGACCTACACAGCGAAATTCCTAAGAATTGGTTGAAGACCAGCCCCCTTTCTCCACCATTCTGCAGACGTGATTTCTAGTTAAAAAGGATTTTATAATTAGCAAAAAGAATTTAAAAACCTTTGAAATTCACTAAAAAACCAAAGGTTACAGGAATGTTACAGTTACGCTGATATTTCACTCATACAAAACCAGAGAAATTCAGCTGTTATAGTTAGATGAATTAACTATAACTCCCACCCCCACAATGCATTGTTTATGACCTCACATATTACATCACTCATGTCATGGTCAGTGACATCACTGATAACATCCCGGCCGTTGTTTCACATCCCACCTACTCCTTGTGGCATCACTTCTGGAGCACCTGAAGCAAACGAGGCGAGGATGGCACAGGAGAACCGAGATATGAGTGCTGTAGTGAGCAGAAATGAACAACGTCCCAGGAAAATACAGAGATCACTATGCACTGATGCGAAAAGGACATACCAGCAGGGGCGCCCAGGAGAGGAGAGGTCCCGGGGGAGCAGGCCCTGTGCATGAGGTGGCTGTCATGCTCCACGGCGGATTGGGCACAGGCTTGTGACAGGGGCAGGGGCTACAACCGGACCCGAGAACCCCGTAAGAAGGCATCTCCCTGCTACTCAATAACGAATAAGGCAGCAGAAGCAGGGCGCCGCAAGAAGAGAACTTTGCACTGGGGAGCCGCGTGTGTCGTACATGCAGGCGGAGGCAGGATCCCGGCACGAACTGACAGCCTCCTAAAGCGTTAAGAGCAACCAGAGATTCAGAGAACCAACCTGCATGCCTTTTAAGAGCCGTAAATGCAGGGATAGTACCCCGGACTGCCGAGGGCAAAACCATACATACTTTAAATAACGGAGAAAGAGCAGCTCGGCCAGCGGTGGGTGACGGATGCTGAGGTAAAGCCAACACACAGCACACAGAAATTGCCACAAATATTGACTACTTGGCAACAAAAATTGACTATTTTGCTCCCCCTGCTGGCCATCTCAACACTTTATTTCTGCCAACTCTGCTCTTCTCCCTAACCAATTCCTTGTGCTTTACTCCAATTACGGACGTCTGCTAGGGTTGTTTACTGTTTACTTTCCATTTCATGCTGCCCTCTGCTGGCTGCCTCAAAGTTTGTCTACTCTGCTTTATTAGATTTGCTGACCCCTTGATCACCTGGACCATGGTCCGCCTGGGTTATTTGCTATTTGTCCCTCTGCTCGCCTGCTCCGTCCCCCTCCTCCCCGCCCCGCTGGCCACCTCAACCCCTACTCTTGCACGACTAATTCTGGAATGACCTGTGCTAGACTTTTACTTTAGTGATGGGGCAAACTCATGGCCACAGAGAGAAAATAGTCTGTCCCCCATACTGATGCTGCTTGTTCCCATTTAGTACGCTTTCTTTCTTTGTCTAATTCCTTTGCTCCTATCCCCTCTCCCCTGAGTCTCTCCCTTTGCCTGCTACACCGCTTAGCCCCCTGTCCTTTTGTGCCCTTTGACTAGGTACTCCTTCTCCCCTTGTTGGGGAAAGGTCCAATATTTATACTCTGGAGTCTCAGCGAACCTGCAGAGAGAGTCCAAAGCGCTAAGGGAGCCACTCACCATTGAGTTATGGTATGTGTTAGACCTGGCACCTTGGCGTGAGTTTCCCTTCCACTTTTTGCTGATGTGCCTCCGATGTTTTGCTGGTTTTCCGATACTCAGGGCACTGCGCCACGGCTGACCCGTGCCGCAGTGCAAGTGCTCCCTACTGTAAAGTGTACATGTGATTGGTACCCCTGATTGGTTCATTGGATTTACTGTTAGTCCCTAGTAAAGTGCACTAGGAGTGCCGGGGCTTGTAGATGCCAATACTGCTAGTGGGCCTGCAGTGCTGGTTGCGCCACCCACCGAAGCAGCCGTAAAAGATGTGTCTGGGAACTGCGACCGCAGAACCCGCGTGCGGTCTCGTACTGCCACGCTAGCTGGGCAAGTGCACCCACTTGCCAGCCCGAACCTTCCCTTGACTACATATTAGTCACCCCTATGGTAGGCCTGAGGGCAGGGTGCGTTGTAGGTGCAAGGTAGGACAAGCCCTGATGTGCGTGGCATGTCCTAGTAGTGACTTACAACCAAAATCGTATTTCACTATTGAAGGCTACCTGCTCCCGTTAGGCCAGACTGAGCTGCTGGAATTATTACACCCTATAATCCCAGCAGGCTCAGGGAGCATGGTAGCGAGTCGTGTTTAGTATGCCTGAACTCAGGATGATAAAATATTTGTTGTAGTCAAGTTTATTTTAGTATCCTGGGTTTGCAAATGCTACTTTTAGAAAGTTATCATTTGCTTGCCTAACCATTTCAGCCCGCCTCTGCTGGTATGTGTGTCTGACTGTCTGGGATGTGTGAGTGACAGGGCTGGGGGATGACAGGTGGTGAATGCGCAGATTACACCTTAGTGGGAGGTAGGAGTGGCTCTTGACTCTGGATCTTGCTGTGCTCTGCCACCACAATGCCGGCTCCACCCTCCTGGGGAGCGACTGATGACTCAGCCGACACCTGGCCCAGGAAGGGCGAAGCCCCCATCAACAAGGTACTCTGGCTGCCCCTGTCCACACAATGGTGGCTCCACCTCCTGTGGGGCGTCTGATGCGCCTGCCCCTCACACTGAAAGCAGAAGCCGGAGTACACCCACCAGAGTACTCAAGGACTGAAGGTGGCTATGCAAAGGCCCCCTGGCCTGCGAGAACAAAAGAAATACCGTATAAAAGAAGGAGCCCTGCTCCTTGAAAGTTAGATCCAGTTTGGGCTACAGAAGGAACTCTGCCCAACGAGAAGGACCGTGAAGGACATGGAAGGGTGCTGTCTCTTGCCTGTGTCTGGTGCCTTGCTGCCGAAGGAGAGAAAAAGGAAAGACTACGAGAAGACTTTTGCTTGACAAGACTTTGTGCCAAACTCTGCTGAAACGATCTCCAAGGGCTTGCTCTGAACTTGCCCCCTGACCAGCGCCCCAGGACCAGTGGGCGCTACACCTTGAAGAAAGCGACTGTGTGTGCTGCTTATCCCTGCAGTACCGACGGAGGAATCTCCTCCAAGGCAACGACATCCACCTGACCACCGTGACCGGGGCCCAAAGCAACAGCGAAAGCAAAGTGAGGTCCAGCCGCCGCTGGCCCGAACACCGTGACCGCAACTGCACCGGGAGCCCGAGAGCAAAGCAAAGGAGGACCCGTCCGGTCCGAGCTCTCGAGTTGACTGCGCCACGAGCAGCCAATCCACTTGCAAAGACGGACAGTCGCCCTGTGAGAGTCCTCTAGGTCGGTAACTTGCCCGACAGCTCAGCTGTGGGCGCACAGCTGCATCAGCACTTGGCTGGGTACGTCCTGCAATTGGGGACCGTACTGCCACTTGCCGCCACCACACAGCCGTCCCCTCCAGGGTCGGAGCGAACGACGAGGAAAGGACCCTGCCGCCACAGAGCACCGCTGCCCCGGATGACCCGTGACCTGCTCGGCTGAGAGCCGCAACGACCAGCGACCCCGGGAAGGCAACGCGACGTGGGACAGCTCCCCTGGAAGCCGCCCGCTCCACAAGAACTTTACTGAACCGGCCGGAAGGCCCTAAAGAACACTTATTGCTAGAAAGAACTGTGGCAACTTTAACTAAGTAACTTGGAACCGCTATCTTGAAGTCTGATAACTGTATTCACTTGCCTGCTTGAAGTTTATATAAAGAGATATATTTTCAAAGAATACAGTTTGGTCTCATTGTGTGGTGGGTTGGTTGTGACGGTGTAATATTGCAAGTGTTTAACCCTATGTGCCCCAAAGATTAGCCTACGACTGCTTAAGCCACACTACCTAGAGGGTAAGCGGAGGTTGTCTGGAAGGTAACCCTCAGCCCTGACGAGGAAGAGAGAGTCCCTGCTTGTCGCTAGTGTCGCCACTGCGCCAACTAGAGCCTCCCCCTTCCTACATTGGACGCAGCGGTGAGGATTTTTCGAATCTACATTTGCAATATTTATACCTGAGCTTCTGACCATTGCACAGTGATTACAGTCCAGTTACTTAGCCACAGACTTGGCTTTTGAATTTTGCCGAAAAGAAGATTCCGAGTGTGAGAACCATGCTGGGCGCGAAGAGCCTGGATGGAGCGGAGTCCACGACCTCGGAGGTGTTGGAGGTCGAGTGGGACGCCGCGAAGCTGGATACGTACTCCAGAGCGGAACTTAAGTTTTTTTGCAGGAAACTCAAGGTTCCGCACGCTGGTTGCAAGAATAAGCCAGAGCTCTACAAGGCCCTGAAAGCCTGGGTAGAGTCCAGAAAGGCCCCGGAAGATCAAGACGCCCTCGCGGAGCAAGTTGCAACGGAGGAGCAGAATGCACTTGGGGATCTGGTGGATCTCGAAAGACAAGACAGCGTGCACAGCTTTGGTAAAGGCATGTCGCCAGAAGAGCTGGCAGATAGGAAAGAAACAAGGAATCACGAGAGAAAGCTGGCAGAATTAAAAATCCAACTGGAGCTTGAAACAAAAAGAATGGCGCTGGAAGAGCGAAAGCACCAAATGGATTACGAAGTGAAAATGAGGGAGATGAGTCTGAAGGAGAGAGGCTTGGATCGTCCTCCCTCTGGTGGCAGCACATCGCCAGTGCAGGTAGAGTCAAGAGTGCACATCCCGAAGGACGTAGTTAAAGAGTTCTTTAAGGGGGATGACATAGGACAGTGGTTTAGGGCATATGAGGTAGCCATGTCAGCCCACCGGGTCCCTGACAAGGATTGGGGAGCGGGGTTGTGGGGAAGGTTCCTTAGCGAAGGGCGAGATACCTTGCTAGATTTGCCCGTTGAAAATCAGAGATCCTATTCCCACATGAAAGAAGCTTTAATGAACAGGTACGGGCTTACCCCTGAAATGTATAGACAGAAGTTTAGGGGATGTAATAAGCGGCCTGGGAATACGTATGTGGAGTATGTGACTTACTTTTGCAGAGCACTGGATGGTTGGGTGAAGGGTAGCAAAGTGAATGATTTTCAAGGTCTCTTTGATTTAATTGCATGGGAGCACTTGTCTGATCACTGTTTTCCGGAGTTACGCCAACACCTGATCGATAGCAAGCTGTCCAACCCGAGGAAGCTTGCTGAGGAGGCGGACCGCTGGCTCAGCACCAGGGTCCACAAGGGTCCCGTGGGAGACTCCGCCAAGAGTGGGCAGGGTCCCCAGCAGAAGAGTGGGGGGGACAAGGGGGGATAACAGAAAGGGTTCCAAAAAGGCCCCCAAAGTAGTTCCCAGGGGAACCAGCAGCAAGGTTCTCAGTTCTCAGTGACATACTTGGTGGACATGAAAACGCCCAGGAACCCTTTAAGGGTCCTACATGTCAACCGCCTCAAGCCCCACTTACGAAGGTCCGAAGTGGGCATGTTGTTGGCAACTGATGACGGAATGGAGGAGGAGTCGGAGCCTCTTCCTGACCTCTTAGTGGCCTGTGAGAAAGACGGGTCAGTGGATGGAGTTAACCTCTCACCCACCCTGACCCCCGAACAACAGGAAGACTGCCGCCAGCTGCTGGGGCAGTTTCCAGATCTGTTCTCCCTGGTTCCGAGTGTCACAGATTGGTGCGTCCATGATGTGGACACTGGAGACAGCTTACCTGTGAAGCATAAGGCTTACAGAGTGACTGACAGGGTCCGGGCCTGCATCAAGGAGGAGGTCTCCAAGATGCTTGCCCTTGGGGAGGACCCTCCAGGGAGGAATTCTGCAAGGAGCAGAAAGAATGCCCTTCTCTCGTGGGTATGCGGCAGCAGGCTGCAGACCAGGCCAATGGTGTTCAGGCCAAAACACATTATGTGTACTGGGAGAACGACCTCCTGTATTCAGAGCCTAAGGCTGCTGAACCTGGGTCAGCCCGTGTGCTGGTGGTACCCCAGAAGTTCCGAGCCTTCCTACTGGGTCTGGCTCATGATGTGCCTTTAGCAGGACATTTGGGGATGGACAAGACCTATGACAGGCTTGTCACCCACTTTTACTGGCCCCAAATGCACAAGAGCTCAGACGCTCATTGTAGAACCTGTCCGACTTGCCAGGCAAGTGGGAAGACCGGAGGGAAGAACAAGGCTCCCCTCCAACCCTTCCCTGTGGTCGGTACGCCATTCCAGCAAGTGGGTATTGACATCGTTGGGCCTCTGGACCCCAAGACAGCCATGGGCAACAGGTTCATCCTGGTCTTGGTGGATCATGCCACCCGGTACCCTGAAGCTATCCCTCTGAGGACAGTGACGGCCCCCGTGGTGGGACGTGCACTGATGGGAATTTTCTCACGAGTAGGATTCCCTCTAGAGGTGGTGAGCGACAGGGGGACCAACTTCATATCCAAATATATGAAGTCCCTTTGGCAAGAGTGTGGCGTAACGTATAAGTTCACCACGCCTTACCATCCCCAAGGTAACGGGTTGGTTGAGAGATTCAACCGAACCCTGAAAGGCATGATCATGGGCCTGGAAGGTCCAATGAGGCGTAAGTGGGACGTCCTCTTACCATGCCTGCTCTTTGCATATCGCGAGGTACCACAGAAGTCCCTAGGGTTCAGCCCCTTTGAGCTACTGTACGGTCACCCCGTGAGAGGACCACTGAGTTTGGTAATGGAAGGCTGGGAGCAATCTCCCAGGAAACCTCCCCAGAATGTATATAGCTACATGCTGGCCTTCAGAAACCAAACCAGACGCTTCAGACAACTTGCCGAGGCAAATCTGGAAGCGAGCCAGGAGGAGATGAAGCGGTGGTATGACCAGAATGCCACTCTGGTCGAGCTTCAGCCTGGACAAGAGGTGTATGTCCTGGCCCCAGTGGAGCCCTGTGCCCTTCAGGATAAGTGGACAGGCCCATTTGAGGTTGTGGAGTGCAAGAGCCCAGTGACATACTTGGTGGACATGAAAACGCCCAGGAACCCTTTAAGGGTCCTACATGTCAACCGCCTCAAGCCCCACTTACGAAGGTCCGAAGTGGGCATGTTGTTGGCAACTGATGACGGAATGGAGGAGGAGTCGGAGCCTCTTCCTGACCTCTTAGTGGCCTGTGAGAAAGACGGGTCAGTGGATGGAGTTAACCTCTCACCCACCCTGACCCCCGAACAACAGGAAGACTGCCGCCAGCTGCTGGGGCAGTTTCCAGATCTGTTCTCCCTGGTTCCGAGTGTCACAGATTGGTGCGTCCATGATGTGGACACTGGAGACAGCTTACCTGTGAAGCATAAGGCTTACAGAGTGACTGACAGGGTCTGGGCCTGCATCAAGGAGGAGGTCTCCAAGATGCTTGCCCTTGGGGTGGTTGAGTCTTCCAGCAGTCCTTGATCCAGCCCCGTGGTCTTGGTCCCAAAGGCTGCTGCGCCGGGAGCCATACCCGAACTCCGGTTCTGTGTGGACTACAGAGGACTCAATTCAGTCACGAAGACTGACGCGCACCCCATCCCCAGAGCTGATGAGCTCATTGATCGGCTGGGGGCTGCCCGGTTCCTCAGTACGTTTGATTTGACGTCTGGGTACTGGCAGATCGCCTTGACCGATGGGGCAAAGGAGAGGTCGGCATTCTCGACACCGGATGGGCATTTACAGTTCCGGGTTATGCCATTTGGGATGAAGAATGCCCCTGCCACCTTTCAGAGATTGGTCAACCAGGTGTTGGCTGGGCTGGACGAGTTCAGTGCCGCCTACCTGGATGACATCGCGGTGTTCAGTGGCACCTGGCCAGAACACCTGCGACACCTCTGGGAAGTGTTGATGGCCCTGCGCAGAGCAGGCCTCACAATCAAGGCAAGCAAGTGCCAGATTGGGCAGGGTTCAGTGGTGTACTTGGGACACCAAGTGGGGAGTGGCAAGGTAGCACCCTTGCAACTCAAAATTGAGACCATCCTGGCTTGGGAACCCCCCAAGACCCAGACTGCGGTGAGAACCTTCCTGGGGCTCACTGGGTATTACAGGAGGTTTGTCAAGGGCTATGGCACGATTGTGACCCCCTTGACAGAGCTGACTTCGAAGAAGCAGCCCAGGAATGTGATTTGGACTGACACCTGTCAGAAGGCTTTTGACACCCTGAAGACTGCCATGTGCACGGCGCCCGTGCTCCTGGCTCCTGATTTCTCCAAGGAATTCATAGTGCAAACAGACGCTTCAGAGCATGGTGTAGGGGCTGTTCTTTCACAGATGACTGAGGAGGGCTTTGACCAACCCGTAGCCTTCATAAGTAGGAGGTTACTTCCACGGGAAAGTAGGTGGAGTGCAATAGAGCGTGAAGCATTTGCTGTGGTCTGGGCGCTGAAGAAGCTAAGACCCTACTTGTTTGGGTCTCACTTCCGAGTTCAGACGGACCAAAGGCCCCTCATATGGTTGATGCAAATGAGGGGTGAGAACCCGAAACTGTTGAGGTGGTCCATTTCTCTACAGAGTATGGACTTTACGGTGGAACACCGCCCTGGCACCGATCACGCCAACGCTGACGGTCTGTCCAGATTTTTCCGCCTTAGTGATGTGGAACTCCCTGGGGAAGGGTAGTTCCCCCCACATTTCAGCTGGAGGGGACACATGTTAGACCTGGCACCTTGGCGTGAGTTTCCCTTCCACTTTTTGCTGATGTGCCTCCGATGTTTTGCTGGTTTTCCGATACTCAGGGCACTGTGCCACGGCGGACCCGTGCCGCAGTGCAAGTGCTCCCTACTGTAAAGTGTACATGTGATTGGTACCCCTGATTGGTTCATTGGATTTACTGTTAGTCCCTAGTAAAGTGCACTAGGAGTGCCGGGGCTTGTAGATGCCAATACTGCTAGTGGGCCTGCAGCGCTGGTTGCGCCACCCACCGAAGCAGCCGTAAAAGATGTGTCTGGGAACTGCGACCGCAGAACCCGCGTGCGGTCTCGTACTGCCACGCTAGCTGGGCAAGTGCACCCACTTGCCAGCCCGAACCTTCCCTTGACTACATATTAGTCACCCCTATGGTAGGCCTGCGGGCAGGGTGCGTTGTAGGTGCAAGGTAGGACAAGCCCTGATGTGCGTGGCATGTCCTAGTAGTGACTTACAACCAAAATCGTATTTCACTATTGAAGGCTACCTGCTCCCGTTAGGCCAGACTGAGCTGCTGGAATTATTACACCCTATAATCCCAGCAGGCTCAGGGAGCATGGTAGCGAGTCGTGTTTAGTATGCCTGAACTCAGGATGATAAAATATTTCTTGTAGTCAAGTTTATTTTAGTATCCTGGGTTTGCAAATGCTACTTTTAGAAAGTTAGCATTTGCTTGCCTAACCATTTCAGCCCGCCTCTGCTGGTATGTGTGTCTGACTGTCTGGGGTGTGTGAGTGACAGGGCTGGGGGGATGACAGGTGGTGAATGCGCAGATTACACCTTAGTGGGAGGTAGGAGTGGCTCTTGACTCTGGATCTTGCTGTGCTCTGCCACCACAATGCCGGCTCCACCCTCCTGGGGAGCGACTGATGACTCAGCCGACACCTGGCCCAGGAAGGGCGAAACCCCCATCAACAAGGTACTCTGGCTGCCCCTGTCCACACAATGGTGGCTCCACCTCCTGTGGGGCGTCTGATGCACCTGCCCCTCACACTGAAAGCAGAAGCCGGAGTGCACCCACCAGAGTACTCAAGGACTGAAGGTGGCTATGCAAAGGCCCCCCTGGCCTGCGAGAACAAAAGAAATACCGTATAAAAGAAGGAGCCCTGCTCCTTGAAAGTTAGATCCAGTTTGGGCTACAGAAGGAACTCTGCCCGACGAGAAGGACCGTGAAGGACAAGGAAGGGTGCTGTCTCTTGCCTGTGTCTGGTGCCTTGCTGCCGAAGGAGAGAAAAAGGAAAGACTACGAGAAGACTTTTGCTTGACAAGACTTTGTGCCAAACTCTGCTGAAACGATCTCCAAGGGCTTGCTCTGAACTTGCCCCCTGACCAGCACCCCAGGACCAGTGGGCGCTACACCTTGAAGAAAGCGACTGTGTGTGCTGCTTATCCCTGCAGTACCGATGGAGGAATCTCCTCCAAGGCAACTACATCCACCTGACCACCGTGACCGGGGCCCAAAGCAACAGCGAAAGCAAAGTGAGGTCCAGCCGCCGCTGGCCCGAACACCGTGACCGCAACTGCACCGGGAGCCCGAGAGCAAAGCAAAGGAGGACCCGTCCGGTCCGAGCTCTCGAGTTGACTGCGCCACGAGCAGCCAATCCACTTGCAAAGACGGACAGTCGCCCTGTGAGAGTCCTCTAGGTCGGTAACTTGCCCGACAGCTCAGCTGTGGGCGCACAGCTGCATCGGCACTTGGCTGGGTACGTCCTGCAATTGGGGACCGTACTGCCACTTGCCGCCACCACACAGCCGTCCCCTCCAGGGTCGGAGCGAACGACGAGGAAAGGACCCTGCCGCCACAGAGCACCTCCCCCGGATGACCCGTGACCTGCTCGGCTGAGAGCCGCAACGACCAGCGACCCCGGGAAGGCAACGCGACGTGGGACAGCTCCCCTGGAAGCCGCCCACTCCACAAGAACTTTACTGAACCGGCCGGAAGGCCCTAAAGAACACTTATTGCTAGAAAGAACTGTGGCAACTTGAACTAAGTAACTTGGAACCGCTATCTTGAAGTCTGATAACTGTATTCACTTGCCTGCTTGAAGTTTATATAAAGAGATATATTTTCAAAGAATACAGTTTGGTCTCATTGTGTGGTGGGTTGGTTGTGACGGTGTAATATTGCAAGTGTTTAACCCTATGTGCCCCAAAGATTAGCCTACGACTGCTTAAGCCACACTACCTAGAGGGTAAGCGGAGGTTGTCTGGAAGGTAACCCTCAGCCCTGACGAGGAAGAGAGAGTCCCTGCTTGTCGCTAGTGTCGCCACTGCGCCAACTAGAGCCTCCCCCTTCCTACAGTATGGCACCCCTTGCCAAAGCACTCCTTCTTCACTTTTTGGGGAAGGATCCAGTATGAAGGCCTTGGAGTCTCAGAGACCCCTCTGAGAGAGTCCACTGGGTATAGGGAGCCTCTTGCGACAGAGATGGGAAAATGATACCACTTCCCCTAGGATCAAAGCTTACTGGACTTTGGATGCAACTTAATCGTTGTCTACCGGTTTGTGTCCCCTTCACCCTCCCCCTCCTGTTTCCATGCTGTGTCTCTCACCCTCCACTCCACTTTCCCTCCTTCATTCTCTGTCTCCTACCCCCCTGAATCTCTCCCCTTGCTTGCTTTTTCCATTATGTATATGTCCTTTTTGTTTGTCTTGACCTTACATGTAACTATGCTGCCATGCTTTAATCACTGTGTAATTTACAATGTTACCTGCAACTATGGTCAGATACTCATGTAAAGCGCTCTGATACCTCTGGGTCTAGCCAGCGCTATATAAAACCTTTAAAATAGATAAATAAAATACAAATAAATTACATCATCCACAGAATGTCTGACTCACCCACTCACACCCCTATAAAATTGTTTATACATCCACTACCACTCCCACACAACCATTCACACACCCATTCACAGAGCCATACCAGTATTTACACACCCACTCGCTGATTCATACATCTAAATGCACATCCACTCACTCATCCAAACTGCTAGTCATACACCCACTCACTCACTAATACAGCCATTGACATATCCACTCATGCACCCATTCAAGCCCTCACTCACTGAGTCAGTCACCCATATAACTCTTAACACGCACCTAGACACTCACCCATACAGTCAATCATACAGCCACTTACTCAGGTACGCACAAACCCACTTACTTACTCATACAAATAGTAACACATACACACTCACCTATACAGTCACTGACAGAAACATGTACTCATCTATTTAGCCACTCTCACATTCACTCACTCACTCAGGCATAGTCACTCATATACCCCATAACTCACCCATACTGCCTTTCACATACCGAATTACTGACACATACTGACACATGCACTCAATCACCGACACAGCCATACAGACACTCACTCACCCATACAGCTTCTCACACATGCCATACCCCATACAGTCACAGGCTCACCCACTCACTCATCTATACAGGCAGTCACACACCTCCTCCCCCACACATATAGATACCGAGACAGCCATAGAGGTATTCAGACAACCAATCAATCAACCATATAGCCATTCATGTACCCACTAACACACTCATACACCCACTTAGACTTCAACTGACCAACAGATACACATATTTACACAACCAATCACTCACCCATACATTCACTGAGACACCTAATCACTCACTTATGCAGTCAGTCACGCACCCACTGAGTCATCCAGACAGACACTCACACACCCACTGATTCACCATTACACCTTGATATATGTATTTCACACTCATAAACTTTTTTTAAACACTCACAGTCACTGGATGAGATAATCACTAATGTCATCAGTGATGCCATTTGAGATGTCATCAATGATGTCACTGACCATATCATGAGTGATATATGTGTGTGTGTTGTATATGTATCTATATATATGTATAATTATTTAAATTGGCAAGGTACTCAGAACTTGCACTTTTTTAATTTGAAAGAGATAGTACCAGCACTTTTCAATACTGTTCTGGTGCCTTTAATGGGAGAGTACCAGCACTCACTTTTTAGCAGTAAACAGGTACTCTGGGATATAAAGTACCTGCACTTCTATATTTCCACATCAAGCACTGATTATATATATATATTCCAAATTAAATATGTCATGTGAAGTCTGCGATGCATGATCATGTACCATTATTTCAGCTCTTGCTCTGTACTCATGTACTGCTGTGCTATTATGTGAAGTGCTTCTGATTAAAGGGCTTACCAGGCAATAATATAAACTATGTCTGTGCACCACAGCACACTTATGAGCGACCTCTTATGAATTGAAGCAATGATGTTCAGCGACGTTGATGGCATACTAAAGACACACAATGAGAACAGGATAATAGCTGCACTGTGCCCATTCCAGGAACCATCCCATACCTGTGTATCTATATTACTATGCATAGCCAACAGACATTGTTTTTGTGGAGATTTTTGGCCGCAGTTTTATTACTCATTTACATACGTCTTATTTAGGACACCTTCTCGGGCCAGGGTCATAAATCATTACCATACATTATCACAATTTGTTATCAGTCAGTGTCTTTTGGTCATCATAAATTGTGGGTCATAAACCATCGGGTATCATAAATCATTCTGTCATCATTTTGTTGTCATAAATCACTCTGCCGGAGCATCATAAATCATTGTCATAAATCATGGTCATAAATCATTGGGATGCCATAAATCATTCTGTCACAAATCTGTCATCATTCTGTTGTCATAAATCATTCTGCATGGGCATCATAAATCGTCAGCCATAAATCATCAGCTGGCCATAAATCACTGGTTTGTCTTTTTGCTCATTTGCATATCCTATTGATGTAAATCACCCTGACAGCTTGTAGATTGTTCTTTGTTGTTTTCCACGCCCTTTGCGTGTGCGGGAGGGTGGGGAAAGGCCACAGCTCGCTACCTTGCTAGTTTCTCCTACGCCCTGCCGTCTGGCGGGGGCTCGGCTGTGAGTGCTGTCTCTGTGTGCTCCCCTGATTTTTTGTCAGGCATACTCACCCAGCCGTGAGGCATCCCAGAGTGAGTGGCCCTCCTTCTATACACTGCCCTGTCGGTGTGTTTCTTATAACCAAGCCAATACACCTTTTGTTTTCGCCCAGTTGGGTTGGATTTGCACTCTCCTTGCACTCTCCGCATAGGGGTAGGCTCTTCCCGGAGTTAGGCCTCAGCTCGCTACCATGTTGGACTCTTTTGTGCCCTGCCGACCGGCAGGGGCTGGGCTGCGAGTGCAGTCTCTGTTTGCTCCCCTTTATTAGACCACTTCACTCAGCTGTGAGGCACCCAAAAGTGAGTGGCCTCGCGGGTCCCGCAGCGCTTGCTGTATTGACTCTGTGAGCTGTTTGCGGGAGACCAGAGGAACGCGGGGCAGGTGAGCGAGCTAGCGGGGCTGCGAGCATTGAGGCAGGGACTCCAGCGTCCAGGAGTCCCTGCGCGCCCAACCAGTCACACCTGGGCTGCTCTCCCCGCTGGCCACGCCCCCCCGCCAACGGAGCCAAAAGCGGAACAATCACTCGCCTTCCTGGGACCCTCCACGGAACTGCAGAAGCCCTTTTGTGGATCCTGACGCCCTGGGAGAGGACCGTGCACCCCTGCACCTAAAGACTGTTGTAGCGCCTCGCCAGACCCGCCTCGCGGGTCCCGCAGCGCTTGCTGTATTGACTCTGTGAGCTGTTTGCGGGAGACCAGAGGAACGCGGGGCAGGTGAGCGAGCTAGCGGGGCTGCGAGCATTGAGGCAGGGACTCCAGCGTCCAGGATTCCCTGCGCACCCAACCAGTCACACCTGGGCTGCTCTCCCCGCTGGCCACACCCCCCTGTCCACCAGCCAATCTCTAGTAGTAACGGGGTATAAGGCAGATTACTGTTACCGCTCAGGGGGAGCGAGCGGGAGCACGCCGGGAGAAGCCCGGGACAAGGGCGGGACCGTCTGTGGCCGTCAGAGGCCGGAATAGGCTGGGCTGGGCCTACTCTCTTGGCTTCGCCGCCTACCCCCAAGTACAGAAGCCGATAAACCACCTTATTGCTTGTATTACACCCCAAGAAACTATGCCGTCCCCGGCAAGGGAATGTACTCCCATAAGACAGGCAGGAACAAAAAACATGACCTTAGATAATTACTTCCCTCGGGCGGGGGGAGAAGGGGACAAGGAGAACATGTTAAGCCGGCTTAGGGCTGAGCGGAGACGCTCTATAGACAACTTGAAAGGCCGACCCCTAGGAGATTATCCCCCTACACCTAGCTCAGATCTAACACTAATGGAAGACGTCCCTATCCCGCTTAGGGATGTCACAAAAACGCCCCCAGAGACACCAAGGACCTCAACCCCAGTGAGGAGCGTAAGCCCAAGCAGGGAGACGATTGATTTAATTTCCCAACCTCCCCCACAATCAAAGTCTAGAAAAACCAAACCTAAACAAACCGCTGCGCAGGGTGTATTTGGGCCCCCCCCAAACAAACGTAGGAGGAAGTCGAAGGGTGCCCAGGTTAAAAATAAACCCAAGATCTCCCACTCTGACTTTGGGAAGCCACCTAAACATACCACACCAACTGTGACTGTGGCGGGTGATTTACACCACATACCCACGGCTCAGGACGGTGGGGTCCCCATTTTTACTAAAGAGATGGCTAGTAACACCGCCAATGCCCCTCTTTCTGTTGCTCCGCTGGGCAACCTAGAATTCCTGCTCAGGTCACTTTTGCTACCTATTAGTGAAAGTATTAAAAAAGTGGAAATAAGATTAACCATTCTTGAGGCCACACTAAGTAGCATGAAAAACCCGGCCAATTCCCATGAAAAGGTTCTTAAACCCACTGTCAGTTCAAAAGCCCCGAATAGCGTACTACATCTGGCTCCCCCACAGGCGGCCATTACGGCCGCCCCACCACAAACTCAGAGGAACAACCCTGCCTTAAATAAACCACCTAACTGTACAGGATCTAGCCCCCCTGCAAAGGTAAACAGCGTTCCCCCAGCACAGCCCAAAGAAATTGTAGCACCTACTCCATCAATGAAGCCCCCTCGTAGGCCACGCAGACCCAACTTACCACCAGAGGCGAATGACTTCACAGTAGTTATGGCGGGCGTCCCTCTTATGAATTGAAGCGATGATGTTCAGCAACATTGATGGCATACTAAAGACACACTATGAGAACAGGAGAGTTGGAGGTTTTGATTGAGTAGAAATCCACAAGTTGTTCTGGTTCCAATTTGTAGAGTGAATTTGTGCGTTTTAAACAACACCAAACAATTTGTTCACTTATTTTGGTTGGGGGGCGTGGGGGGGTTGTAGTTAATCTTGTTTGGTATATTGTTATGGTTTTAGAGACTACGCCTGATAGCTCCTCTCCGTACCACATGCTCAATATATGTATAAAACACAACCGCACTTTAGGGACCAGTTCTCATGTCTCTCTCGGTTACCGTATGTATCGCATAATGTTTTTTAGCCCCCATACTCAAAATATATGTTTCAGGTTCAGCTGTAACCTGTAACTTTAAGAGGCAATTTTTTTATGTACATTTTAAAGGTGTTTTGTATTTAATCTTGTTGGTATATTTTTATGGTTTTAATTAACTACACAATAAAATATATTCTGATTCACTTGATTAATTGCATCTGGAACTATATCTTACCTTTCCAACCCATGGCCTGTTATCCCTTTCGTTCCATTACCCTAAAACCTCATGTGTGGCCTGGTTAAGAGACACTTTCGAATATAATATATAATAAAGCTACATTACATGGTTAATCACGCAAGTTTTCCCAGACGTGTTGTAAATCTTATCTCTTTACGCTATTCTTGGCGCATAATTTAGAGCCCATTGATGGCACTTATTCTTGAGGCACAGGGTCAATACTGTGGAAAGCATCCAGGGGGTCTTACCACCAAACACACCTCCGCTCGGCTGCTCTGTCTGCAATCTCGGTTTGTCCATGTCTGTCCTTCAGTCCTCTCTGCTCAGCAGCCTCAGGGTTCGCCCACAAGGCGCTGTCCAGCATCAGTGTGCTGAAACCGGATGCAGAGTTCCGAACTAATCCCGGAGAAATCACTCTCGCATCAGAGCCAAACGCGCCGGGCATTGCATGAACCCAAGAGCACACGTCGGTGCCATTGTATCTCCTTGTTTCTTCTTAACGAATAAAAACATATCAAGCCGTGTTATACGAAGTCTGATATTTTCGGCCGTGCTGCGTATTAACACCATAGTTGACGCTCCTTAAGGGACAAAGTGCACAATGCAACACCTTCGTATCTTTCCATGCGATGCATAGGATGGTTGCTTAATGTATTCCTTCCCCTGAGGCGGACAGGAGCTGGAAAAGTACCGTGTATCTGGAACTGAGCTATAGTCGAAATATGACCGTCGAGCTCGTAAATTTGACTATCAGCAAATGTCCAGATTACCTTTTACGATTAAATATGTTCCAGCTGACAACAGGATGTGGACCCAGTCCGAGAATGTCCCGCGACTGCCAGGAGCCACTAAGAGCTTGTTAAAGGCTGCTGGAAGGTTCAGACTTCTGGGACACGCGGCAGGCAAACGAGAACGAAGCCTGGGTAAATGCAAAGCGCACTGTTTGCCATCCTAGTGCAAATATGCACTTTATGTGCGTGAGTTATTGCTTAAAAGCCGCTCGCGGTCCAGCAGCAGGGCTGCAGGCCGTGCATGTGTTTTTTCAGGAAGCATTACTCCTTCCTCGACGAGTAGGGTCGGCTCCGCGGATAGTGATACGACGTAGATGCCTCCTTCTGCTTTTTTTAGCATCCACCCTCTTGGGAATACCGGAGAGATCGAAGCCCATCCAAGAGGTGGGTGTGACGTGGGCCCTGGCTTTCGTCGATGTGACGTGGAAGCGTTCATTAGCATCCAGCCCTGCAGGGGTGTCCAGTCCGAAGAGGAGCTGTTTGTGAGGAGGAGGGGACCAGCGCCTGTGCTCTTACAGTATCTGTTCACATAGCAACAAGGAGCGGCGGCCAGGAGGAGAGGAGCAGCCGCTGCGCGTCCGGCACTGTACATTTCTCGAGTGCGCAGCCTGCCATGGAAGGAGGGTCCCGGAGGCTGCATTCGGTGGCCCTGGCTCTGCTCTGTTACTGCTGCTGCTCCACGCACGTCTCCAGGGCAAGCAAGCAGTATGTCAACGAGTGGGCAGCGGAGATCCCCGAGGGGCCACAGGTAGCGCGCGCAATCGCCCAGGATTTGGGCTACGACCTCCTGGGACAGGTAAAGTGCACTTTCACCACTCTTCTAACTTTATCCGCATGCGCGTCATCTCGTCTCCGGGGGTTGCAAATCAGCTCGTCGGAGTGTTTAAAATTGAACTTGGCAGCTGGCTTCTGAGCATAATTCATCTCCAGCAAACATGATTTATACAGCCGCAGATGAACTCCACAGGTTAGGATTCGACCTGCGGGCAAAGCACAAGTCACAGGTTGAAATCCATACGAGTCAACTCAGTCTTTCATTCCACTGGGAATGATCTGGGTCACTGAGTTAACAGTATTAATATTACACCTTCCATCCAATAAAGCAGTAACCGCTTTATTGGATGAATTAATACACGCTTTTATGCTGTCTTTGTTCAGCACATCTGCTAATCAGTCTATAAGCAGACTTTGTTTTTTTTCCTTCAGTGGTATAGCCCACACTGATTTCCATCTTTGTATCTCCCGACCCCGACAATGCCCACATAATATACCGTGTTGGTGCCTTGTGCTCGCCTGTCTGCAGGCAGCACGGCGGCTGGGTCCAGGCTGGGCTTCCCGGAGCCAGGCGCCAGGGCTGAGGCAGGGAAGCGGGGTGTGTTTGCTCTTCTGCCGCTGCCTCCGGCGCCTGAAGCAGGATGTTGTGTTCGCTCTTACAACATGGCAGATGGTGTCTGATAACGGGTACAGTGCAGCACAAAGGGTTCCACGGCTCGCCCACCGCCTTGGCACACAGGTGCGGCCGGCGCGTGTCCGGCGCCGCCAGAATATGTGCGTCAGTCTGACCAGCAGTAAGACAATATTCTACTACCTGTTAAAATACAACACAGCCTTTAAAAACGGGTCTAACGGTTGCATGCTACGTTATGATATTAGAATGTAATGTGTCAGCACTGCAAGCTAAGTGGTCTCTGTGACGACAAAGTTTGAAAACTCGAGGAGAGGCACAGGAAGTCACTTACCTGGGATCCCGAAATGTATTCGAGAGGTGCAGTTAACATTAGAACATCTGATTCAAGCAGCACATCTAGTAAATACATCTTATCTCTGAGGCACCCCAGTAGAGGTAAAAGAGCGCCATGTATCTCAAATATTCATACTCAATTAAAAAAAAACCCATATATTAGCCAGTTCCCAAGACACAGGCTCATAATTAATATATGTAATATATATGCAACCCACGGCTATCGCATGGCCTGGAAGTTTGCCTGGATTTCTTCATGAAACAGCTACAAACTGATAGTGGGTGTGTTTTTCATTTTCCTAATCTGATTAGTGCCCCAGCATGGCGGAAATTGTTTTTCTCTCCCTCTAGTGACTCATGATCATTTTTAGATATCCTGACACGACTCCGTTGCTCTACACAACAGCTTGTGCGTTTACACCAAGCGTCTCATTTCTCGGAAAGAGAATCACGTCACTGGAGCCTGCAAATGTGTCATTGATCTTCAGTGAAGACAGCAGCGTTACTGCGCGCCCTTTCTGTGCTGGGAGGGTACACAGGTGAACAGAGACCACCACTGAGGGCAGGGGGGCTATGGGGTACCTCGGCCTGGTGAGCAGAACCACTCTGCAAACGAAGGGCATTGGGCTCGTACGCCTATAAGGCTGTTAGTAAAATAAATAGCATTGGGACACATCCCAGAAGTGAAAGTGTGACTAAGACATTTCTTGCTCAATTGGTGCCAGGAAGAAGCGCAGATGGAGTGTAAATGGAATGGGAGGAGAAGAGGAGAGGTCGAGTAAGCTTGCCTCCAAGATATTCTGCTTCAGGATCGTTTCTCCCATGAACATACCTCTGATGAGTTAATTCCTTTTAGATATGCTTAGAAAATCTGTATTTGAGAGGCATTTATTATCTCGGTCCATAGAAACAGGTGCTATTCCAAATACTCCCTCCCCACGTCAGTTTGCACTCTGTGAACCCTTGGAACTTGTTCAAACTTCGCCAGCAGGTGGTGCGGCCAAAAAGAACCAATCAAGGCTGGGAACCACCGGAAGTGCCTGCGCCCCTGGGGCCTTATTTATGAAGGCCTTGCGCCACCGGTGCGTCACTTTTTCCCATGTTAAAAGTGACGCACCGGCGGCGCAAGTCCTTCATAAATAAGGCCCCTGGGGCCTTGCAGGGCTCTGACGTTCGCAAGGAGCAGGGGAGTCGCCGATGTGCGTCAGTGCCTGCCTCAGCCTTTGCCCTGTGAAGTTGAAGTAATAGGACAATGCAGTTTTCTTTCCTCCGCATTATATGTGCAAACATGTTGTTTTCTTAGAACCCCGTTTATACTCATCGAATACCTTTTCTTTAATATTCTTGTAATTGTTAATAACGATGACATGCATTGCACACGTTACAGGCCCCTCGAGGTTGGAGCCGATCCCTGGCTCCAGATAATATTCAATCATTCATTAAAGGGTGGATGTCATGATTTGGAAAACGATCCGACCACACTGAGACAAACAGGGAGACAGTAAGGGCCCGCCAAACACCCAAGGCTTTTTGAATTGGAGCCCAGCATAACCAAGACCAGTCTAACAAAGCCCTGCCACATGGTCTGGCATATGGAAGTGTAGTCAATGTAAACAATGACCGATTAATAGGCGGTGCTCTTGCCTTCTCTGGTTCCATGCCACCATCTTCCTTTAGCTGTGGGCAGTCCAGTGCATGAGCGCCCGGAGCAGTATCTGCAAAACTAACCAACCAGCCTAAGACCTCCAAAACGCCCTGAGGTCCCAATCAACGTCTCATTTAAATGGTAATTAAAGAGACAAAATAGGGAAATCAATAGAAATATATATCAGAATAACAGAAAGGAAGCTGGCTGCTAGTGACTGAAGTTCACATAAGGCGGTGTGAGTGAGAGCGCACAGCCTGAAGCACAAAAGACTCGGGCGTTTGAAAGCTGGTGGGGACAGTAATCTTCCTTCAGAGAATCCTCCACTCCAGGGACACCCCCCCCCCTCCCCCCCAGACGGCTGAGTCTCGATGCACGTTGAAAGTAGAAGCCAGTAGTGTATGTGTCTGTGCTGCTAACACATGGGTTGTTTTTCAAACCCCACACAGTATTAAAGGCAGAAGTCCCAATAGAATGAACGCATTAGACATTATTAATATAACTAAGCTAGGCCTTTAAGAAAAACTTTTTTTTAAAGGGTCTGTTTAAAATCACCAGCAAAAATCCTAAAATACTGCTTATTCGCCAGCATTCATCACATACCGGTAATTATCCAAAGCAAAAAAAAAAAGAATGACATATTAACAACAAAGACAATATTAGCAAATGACATATAGCCATGGTGTGATATCGCGGACATATCGATTCATGAATATTTAGCTCGAACATGACAACATAATTAGGTGCCACGTGGCCAGAGCATCAGGGTGAACCGATGACAATTTCGGATGAATTGGCATTAAGACTTCGATCTCATCTCACAAAACCTGCAAAATGCAGAATTAAAGGTTCCATGCAGACCCAATAATAGCAATAACAACGTTTATCAAGTGTTTCATGTCATTTGTGAGTATTGTGGTTACTAATACCAGCTTAACGATTCCTAGTTAACTGGTCTCAGTAAAAAACAAGAATGAATAATCTTTGTGAACATTTCAACGAGTGACTTGCACACCACTGCAGGTGTCAGTGGCGAGCCTTTTTATTACTGAGCCACCCTGTGGTACGATCCTGGCAGCACGAATGATACCACATACATCACACATGTTATAGGCTTAAGCACTTTCATTTTCACATGTTGCAAGCTTACTTTTAACTTTAGTGTCACTCAGAGTACAGTGTTTTAGTGAATGTTAATTTAATGCACGCCCTTTCTAACCAGGATTATCAATAGCACTTCGTTAACTAAAAACGTTTCAATGCATTTTATGTATTCTATGTTGTACTTTGCTAGCAATAGGCTCCTGATCAATTTTACATCAAACATAGCTGTTTACTGACTATAATTGTTTTTCCAATTGAAACCATGAATGTAGTGAAGTACACCAATATGTTCCGTGCAATACGTGAGTCAGGGCTTAGAATAATGATCCACAATGTCACGTGAAGGATTGCATTTTTTTTGTGGTTAAAATTCATGGATTTAGGGATTAATGTTGCTGCAACTAAAAACCGAGACATAATGCGATAAATTCCTGCTAATGCCTGCACTTTGTAGTAGTGTGTGGACTCTCTGCCACGTGCTGAGGACACCACTGCTTGGCATTCCTCATACACACAGCTGGTGATTCATCTCAGGGCCACTTCAAGTCTCTCACACCAGGAGAACATTGAAGGGGTCATCCAGTGAATGGTGTGGCAAAAGGTTTCAGCCCACAACTAGATATCATGAAACAAGTATTGGCTGGAGAGGGTTGGGTTATTTTAACGTCTCTTCTAAGATAGCGCCCATGCACTGTTGCTTGCTAGATATTTTTGATACAATAAGGACTTAGAGCCCTCCCGCTGCTTAGCAGTCATTGGCTTCATTGTCACTCCTGTTTGCTGCCTCCTAATTGGTCATGCACTGGCTTCGCTTCTTCTTCTTTCGTGCGGTGCATGGACCAAGTATTGATTGCTTCATCTTGATTAGTGTCCTTCCACTGCTTGCGCTGTGATTGAGGAAATATTTTTATTTTTCATTCTTCTTCATGTCCTGTTGTTTCTTGTCTCCCCCACACCTTGTGTCTGTGGTGCTTCTTCCCTTTCACCCACCAGTGTCCATGTTGCATGCCTCACTCCCCGTTGTCGTCCATGCTGCGTTTAACCCCCTTTCATCCTCCATTTTCTTGGTTACTTTTAATCTCCTCCCTCTCCCGTTGTTCCTGGTGTTATTTTAACCTCCCCAACCCCCCATTCTGTGTGTTGCTTTAAATCCCTCTCACCATCTGTTGCCCTTGTTGCTTTTAAGCACCCTTCTGTCCATTATGGCTAACAAACATTGGCAAAGCCAAGGCTGGTTTGTCTATGTGACCGCTTTTGCCAAATTGCCACTGAGGCGAATATGACAAGGTGTGCCCCTAAACCTCCCTATTCTACCAATCAAACACTTCTCTTGCAGAGATCTCAAGATGAGAAAAGTCACAGGTGTGTGGCCTTGCCTTGTCCTCTGAGCTCTCTGTAGCTCCATTGAGTGAAACCTAGAAGAAGCTCCTCGCTGACACCTAATAAATGAGTCTAACAATATAGGTATGACATGGAAGCATTGTGGACAAGTTTGACCTTTGCCTCCAGCATGCTGTGTCGGCTCACAGGATGTCCAGGCAGTAATCCAATAGCCCCCAGGAGCGAAGCCAAATGCCTCAACTTTTCTCAAAGGTGTTTCCCTCACTGTGTCACAAGGAACACAACAGGGAGGAAAGAAAACTCCAGAAAATGAAGAGACCAACAACAGTCAGTCAGCTGAAGGAGATGATCAGGTAGGCAATGTGGATAAAAGCTGTAGTGGGGGAGAGAACATAACAGAAACAAAGTTGTTATATATAGTGGATGACGAATTCCTTCAAAATAACTTCTTGGTCTCAAAAACAAACATAAGGTTCCTGGTTGTTTTCACCTGCGACTTGTGAAGTTCCAGCTTTACTGCACCGCCCAATAGGAAGTGTAAACACAAGAAGGAGGCAGCGTTAACGAATATGCACAATATTAGCAGAAGGCAGGCGCGCAACACCCATTGGAGTCACCGGGCTTCAGCCCCCCCCCCCTCGTGTGTGGCAGCCCGAGATGAGACAGATCCCGGGCACACACAGAGCCGCACCCGAACGTTTCACAGGTCTTTTAAAGACCATTTAAATGTTAATTAGGCCTTGCAGTTGTTTCACCCTATTTAAGAGCCCCTGCAGCTCCACTCTGCCTATTGATTAAAGGTTCAGCCCCCCCCCGAAATTTTTTCTTAGCCCCCCCCAAAAAATTTGGCTCTAGTTGCGCCTCTGGCAGAAGATGAATAAAGTCCAGCAACTCTCCTGCACTAAAGAAGACTCGTTATCAATCCAAAGGAACAATATCCCTTATCCAAGGATATGCAGGCTGTGGAAACGCGACAGCGCTGAGCAGAGAATCCAAATGAACACGCTGGGGCGTCTCCGACATCCAGGCGTAGCAGCGTCTCTGATACGCTGTCTGTTTGACAATTGTAAAATAAAGTTCATTCAAACAGGAAAAAGAAAAGCGCGTCTGCCCGTTACAACAATATTCACGGGGACGCGATAATACAAATACCGCAGTGATAGTGCTAGAAGCGAATCACTCGCAGTTAGTCACTACAATTTCTAAACAAAGCAAAAGCGCTGAAGAAATGTGAAGGGTGCTAAAGGAAGTTTGGTTGTTATCAGGGAGCGGGCGGGACAAGGCGGGTCATCACGGGAATCACCGCAGTAGGAATTGAAGCGATGGCGCTTCCTATCGGAAACTAGGAACAAGGAACATGGCGATAAACCGGCTTGAGATCCAAAGGGGTGAAAGGAGCTTGACACGAGGGAATGAGGAATCCAGCAGGGCAGATGAAAGAAGGGAAGCAAAGCCAAGCGCCGCCATGTTCTCCCTGGAGGCTTAAGAACCTCCCATCAGAATCAGATGACCTATTGCAAGGCAGTATGGGACAGGACACTCCTCACACCCCTAGCAATGCATTATGGTCCTGGTAGTGCAGAGGAGGAACCCCTAGTTTGAGGTCTAACATTTTGCTAATGGAAGAAATGGGGACGTACAAGTAGCATCTGTTCTTAACAATCCAGTGAGAGGCATGATTGAAGGGACACGTTAGAGTCCTGCATTTTGCCACCACAATACCTTGAGTGCCACAACAGACGGAAATATGCATTGGACACTTCGTTCTTCCTGACACCTGATGATGTAGGCTGTATTGTAGACACCAGTGGTGGGTATTTTTTTTTTAGTATCTTAGCAGAAGATACACCAGAGAAATTGGGCATATGCATGATCTACGTCTTGTAACCTACCAAGGCGAATGGTAGAGTAGAGATGGCACTGAATGGGCATTCCCCCAATGTATTCTGTGTCACTTCCCAATTCTATCCTTGAGTGCCAGGCCACTGAGTTTAAAACAAGCCATTACTGTACAAAATATTGTATACATGCTTTAACTCAATAAATGCGTGATGTATGCCGTGCATTGTGTTGCTCATTACATTCTGACCTCTTGCAATTCTTCTGTGTGCGGACATATCCTTTACCCATGCATACTGTTGTGGCTGCTGCAGGGCCACAATGGAAAATAAAAAGTAGCCCTGGCAAAACTGCTTATAAAAGCACTGCCCCCTTTGTCTCTTCACTCTCTCTCTTTCTGTACACCCATTCTTTCATCTCTCATTTCTCTCTCTTCCTCTGATCACTTTCTTTCTATCTCTCCATAACATAATTTCTCTCTTGAAGCCTCCCCATGCCAGCTGCAATTAACCTTGGGACCAGGGGAAAGTGACAGAGGCATCAGGAGTGGTCGCGGTCTTTCAAAACGGACCACAAAGGGCTTCAGCCCACCAGGGAAATGCCCAGCCAAATAAAAAGCCTAGGCTGCTGCCATCATGTGTCAGTATTTGACCAATAACATGTCTATTATTTCATCATTTTTCTTATCCATGACGGGTACTGTTCTTTGAAAACACATATTGCTGCTATCTCATGTCCCTTCAACCCACCTTGTTCTCCTGTCTGTCACTTTTGAAAGCTGTTACTCATTTTTGGACTTGGCCCTTTCTGCCATGTCCTTCCCAGTCATTTTGCCTTCACTGTCTTCTTTTCTGAACCTATTTTTGTTGGCTTTTAGGACTCTGAGCACCTTACCACTGCTCACTAGTGTTAAACTTCTTGGGCTCTCTCCTTTAAACATGCTAAGAATGGCTGACACCTAAGTAGCACATTTAATTTACTTAAACCTCATCAGTAAGTTTGTACTATATGTACACCGGGCATGTAAATAAAATGCTGCCAGTGGGCCTGTAGCACTGATTGTGCCAACCATTTGTTTAGCCTTTTGAACATGTTTCAGGTCTTTTATTGCAGCGTGTGTGTGTAGTTTTAAACTGCCATTTCGATCTGCCAAATAAACCTTTTGCCAGGCTCAAACCTTCCTTTTTAATACATATGTCACCCATAGAGTTGGCTCTAAACAGACCACAGGGCAGGGTGCATTGTATTAAAAAAGGTTTTCTTCACTGCAAGGCCTGCCTCTCCCATAGGATAACATTAGTATATCTTATTACACTTAATAAGAGACAACTTTTACTTTGGAACAGGTAGAAAGGTCATGTTTAGCCCCCATTTAATTGTAATTTAAATCACCCTTTCATAGTAAAGGCAGATTCTAAGTCACAATTCTGAAAAACCACGTTTACAAAGTTAGCATATTCTTGTTCTAAACATTTAGTGCCTGCATCCTGTTTCCTGGGCCACATCACTAGGTGTAGTTGGCAGTTTGCCTTTCTGTATTCCCTCCATACAGTATTGAGTAGGGGGACTGGGTGTTGGCAGGATGGGCCATCCTAACTCGATGAGAGGGGTGGAGCTGTCACTTGCCATACTTGCACTTCAAAGGAGCTGCCTCAGCACACTCCCAAAGAACTTAAAACATGCCTTTTTTGACTCCAGACTTCCTGTAACCAGGGCAGGGGAAGGAAGGAAATTCAAGAACCAGATGTGGATAAAGTCTAGAAGTTTCTCCTGCTTCGAAGCTGACACCAGGTATAAATATTAGACCCAAAGACCGTCTCTTCACTACACAACTGGACCCGTGGATAGTACATTGGAAGGAATGCCCTGCTGCTGAGCCCTGACCTCCCCACCCACACCCAAATAAAAAACATGACTGGCATCCTGCTATTCTCCCTTTTGAGGAATACCCCCACACGTACCTCCAATGTATTAAAAACATATATATCTGGTGTCTTTGCACCCACCTTTATAGAAATGAGAGGGTCCCTTGTAGCTCACCAAGGGATTGGGATACTTCTACCAAGTTAAAAATGAATTTTCCCTGGTCGCTATGTAAACATGTAGAAAAAAAGTCTCCTATTGATAAATGCCCACAGTGAAATTTCCTAATATACAACCCATGTAATGGGCAAATCAACAAAGTACATGAAAAAACTAAAAAGATTTAAATGTTATCAAAAAATATTTATTAAAATTCATATTGCAAAACCCACAAATTTCACAATAAAAATTACGATTAAAAGTGACTCAATTAAAAAGATTTTTTTGTTACATACAAGATGTCACAATAATGAATTGAAAGATAATTTTAGTGAGAGCACTACAAAATGCAATACAACACAACCATAAAAGAAGAGAGAAAAAATCTACAACAGACAATATCCTTTGTCATTTACAAGTACATATCCATTTACACAATATTTTAGCTGGGTCCCGAACTGGCCTGACTTAGGTATCTATGGATCCAGCCACTGATATGGATTGTGTGAGGACTGCGTCGACGCGTTTCGATGGAGTTACTACTTTAGTTCCATCTTTATCAAGACATCAAAATATAATTCTCTCTTAATTAACCCTTCCCATGCTCGTGATGGAACCGTTCCATCACGAGCCTCGGGTGGGCTGTGCTGGTGACGGAACGGTTCCGTCACGGCCCCCGCGCCGAGCCTGCGCGGCGCGAATTCCGCGCCTGCGCTAACGTTCTCTGGCACGGGCGGGGCCATGACGGAACCATTCCGTCACAAGCACAGCTCACCCGCGTGCCGTGACGGAGCGGTTCCATCACGAGCACGGGACCGCCGCACGGTCCCCCACCCCCTTAGCACTGCAGCGGAATAGCCGCCGCAGTGAAGGAGTTAATGTCAGCTTCAATCCTTAGTACAACACTATTTGCCCACAGCACAGCACTTTGTTAACCACTCCCTCAATGGGGATCCAATTGATCAGGGATCTTGATTGTTGCAGTATCTTAACAGGAATCTGCTGAGGGTTACTCCATTATAAGATTCATTGGAGCCTCTACGTAAAAGAGTCCCTTACAAGGTTTAGCTTTCTGTCAAAGTATAATCCCCTATTTAGGTATTTCTCGATCCCAAAAAATCCCGCTGTGCCCACCGTCAATAGATCGGTGCTAATACACGGACGTTATGCTGAAAGGGACTAGCTTCACATTTATTAGCGCTTAATAGCAACTCTGTGATATATAGATGTCCCGCAATGCGCGATACGGATTCCACCATTAAATCTCGTTTCACTGCCGGCTTGCTGTCCATTACACCCACACCCAATTCCACCACCCTACAAATTTACCATTGCGTCTTCCTTCAAATAAAAAAATTTACATCCCACCCAGCTCAACCCCTCTTCAGAGAAGCACCGCACCATCACATCCCAAATATAAAAAAATACCTGACCTCTTACCATCTACCCACACCACCATTTGTGTTTTCTCCTTCCTTTGTGACCAAATCTGATCCCCACTGAGCAGAGAGTCAGTGCCCAGGAAACCCAGGCAAGACTGGGGATCACAGAAGAGACAAGCATTTCGCCTTATAAAATGCTCACACTACAAAACAACTTTTTGTTATCCGCTGTTGCTAGCTAATAGCAGTAAATAACCAGATTTGAATTCTGTTTTTCAAGTTATTGGCTATCTATGACAGTCATTTAAACATTACTTCACCAAAATCACATTGTCGACCTAAAAATTGGAAAAAACACAAATAATAATAACAAATTTATAAAGCGCCTGGTTACACTAGAAACAGTGTGTCCCCGCGCTGTGAAGAACGGACCAGGCAGCTTGTCAACAATCAGGTAAAATAAAGGCAGAAAGAGGACCTAACCCTGCTTCGGGAAAAGGTACGTTTTCAATTTCTGTCGGAACCTCAACTCCGATGGTTCCATGCGGAGCTCATTCCGTAGAGCATTCCATTGTTTACTGGCCAGATATCTGAAGGATCGGCCGCCCATCCGTGCACGGTAGATATGGGGTACCTGGAAGAGCATACTCCCTAGGGATCTCAAAAGCCGATTGGGCCGGTGTATGGGCAACAATTTTTAGAGGTAGATGGGACCCTTACCCTGAGCGATGCGCTGAGCCATGCACATCGTTTTGAAGACAATACGCTCTTGGATAGGGAGCCAGTGCAGCGTGGCTAGAGCACGGCTCCCCGAAGACTTCCTGGAGAGACTCAATGCCAGCCTGGCAGCCGCGTTCTGCACACATTGCAGTCAGTGCAGTCCTTTTTTGCTTAGGCCAATATACAATGAATTCCCGTAATCTAAGTGCGGGGCAACTAAAGTGTGAATCAACGTTTTCCTGCTAGTTACAGGGAGTAAATCTAGGGTTTTGCGCAGGCTTTTTAGGATTCCATAGCATTTGCCAGCCACCCCTCTAGTGTGGTGTTCGAAGGACAGGTTGACATCCAATCTAACCCCCAGGTTTTTCATCTGCTCCGAGGGGTTAGGGGTGGGCCCCAGTTCTGGTGGCCACCATGCAGAGGACCAAATGGAGGGTGCTTTCCCCATCACTAGGAGCTCCGTTTTACTCGCATTGAGGCGCAGTCAGTTATTTTTCATCCAGCCTGCCAGTTCTCCTAGACAGGCTGAGAAATTTGCTGCAGCCTCTTCTGGGGGCTGGGATAGTGTCACCACCAATTGCGTATCATCAGCGTAGGACACTATCTCCCCCCCTTAGGCTTCCACTATCTTAGCAAGGGGTTCCATATACAGATTGAATAGTGTGGGACTCAATAAAGAGCCCTGCGGGACCCCTTGCCTTAAAGAACGAACTTCCAATTTAAAGGGGGGACAGTGGACTTGAAATCTGCTGTCTGCGAGAAACGAGCATAGCCACTCATGTGCCGATCCTCCAACCCCTGCTTCCCTAAGGCGAGAGAGCAGAAGGGGGTGTGAGACGGTGTCGAATGCCACGCTAAGATCTAATAGCAGCAGCGCGGCCATCTGCCCATCATCTACTCTCCCGCGCAACAGTTCCATGGAGAAAAGCAGGGCCGATTCCGTGGAGTGGTTATCCCTGAAACCTGACTGTGAAGGATGAAGGAGTTGGCACTCTTCCATATATTTCACCATATGTGCATTCACAATTTTCTCCACCACTTTAGCGCAGAAAGGTAAAAGCGAAATGGGGCGAAAATTGTCCAACTAGGCCAGACTAAGATTAGCTTTCTTTTTATTCGGAATGACCTGCGCTGTTTTCCAGTCCTGTGGCACATAACTCCTTTGGAAGGACAGCTTTGCCAGATGACTTATGCGATTTATGAGAAGTTCTACCAGATTCTTCTGCGAACTATCGTCATCAGCTCAGGATTGTCAGGGACTACGAACTGGTTAAGGCAGTTACTACCCCGCAGTCTCCCTTCTCTGATTTGTTCTATGGGCAGCATCTCCGCTCCCATCGGAAAGGATTTATATATGGTTTCAAAGAAGTCCGCTATCGCTTCACAGATCTCTTTAGAATAGACATCCGGTGCTAGAGTCCTATCAAGTGATGTGAGCTCCTTGTATATAGAGAAGAGCTCCATAGTCGAGCTCTCTGCTGATTCAATTCTTTTGTTTAGAAATTCTCTAAGTTGTATTAAATGTACTTTTTGACTTGCCCTCTCCAAGTAGCAAATATTGTTAAATGTTTTTCCTTCTCAGTTATATGTGCATCGAAAATGTAGTTAAGGCCGTACTTCATTATGCAGTCGGAACCTCTGGTGCTCAGGTTTCTGCCTTTCTTGGGTCGCAACATAGACCCTTATCTTGTACCTCAATATTTCATCTTTAGTTACACTTAAGAATGCCTGAATTGGATAATCATTCTAAAACATATTTTACAAATATGGGTGATGCAGCATCAATTTAGTTTCACCCTGCAAAATGTCTCCACCAATTGACATTTACAGACACACTGTCTTTCTTTCTAAAAAATATACACATCTGCCGTGAAAAAGTCCCAAGTATGGACAAAATACATGTTGCCTGCGATGATTTAAGCATGTATCTAACAGAAATGAATGATTATAGTTTTTAAGCAATATTAATGCACTGTTGCATATAATTTCTGATTGCACTTGTGTACAAATATATTTAACATTTGCGAAGTGTATATGAAAAACTGCACTGGATACCTAGTAGTGTACATGTAGATTTCCCTGCTTACAACAAACACATTTAACATTGGAATAGGTTTGTTAACTGGGGTGATATTATTAAAATGGTTGGTTTCCAACCATTTCAGCCGACAACACTTTTAGCAAGGAGTCAAATGGCTAAAGCATACTTCAAGGACTCAGTAAAAGAATACAAAAATAATGTCAACATGTATTATATTTCAGTTAATTTCTTGTTGATGTGCAACAACAAAAGCAGCAATGCTACCTTAGTAACAGTTCACTAAGTTAATGGTAAATCTATTTCTGTTTTATCACGAAATAGGAGTATTAATTAATAAGGAATAGTCCTCAACATCTTTGCAAAACAGGAAGCAATGAATGGGAATTGTAAGACCTTGAAATATTAGTTGGGCTGGGTGACTGTCCTATAAATACAGTCACTGACCTGTTAGGTCAAATCAAAGGTTTCAATAATTCAATCCTGAGCTCAACCCCTGGTAGCTAAGGCACAGAACAGAAAGACTGAACTTAGAGAAAATGTGCAAAGTATTTAGAAGTACCAAAACAGTTAAAAGTTATTTACACATTACAATAAAAAATGTCATTCCAATTTATAAAAATAGAGAAACATTTAATAAGCCAAATGACACCAAATGACAAAAATCCAAGAAGTTAACCAGAGATATGAATTTTTAAAGATTTAAGTGGCAAAAGTACCTAGAAAAGGTAAATTGCCAATGCTCACAGTAGACCAGGACCAAGGTGCAATTTAAGGCCAACTGCGATGTCGCCTAGGTCAGCTATACCAAGTGAATTGTTCCCGATTTAAGTCTGAAAGTTAAAAAAAGTTTCCAAGTCCCACTTCAGAAAAGGATTTTGACACTTTTTCTAAAGTAAAACAGAGGCACTACTTTGAAGTTCCAACTCAGAATAGGACATTATCTCTTTTGAGAGGAAACATTCTTCTCTCTCTTGTGGCTGCTGAAATTGTGGCTGCCACCATGGAACTAAAGGGCAGACACCAGAAGGAAGCTGATCCTGCTGACACTCTGGAGATCTGGTGATTTCTTTCTGAAAAGTTTCTAAGTCCCAAATTGGAATGGAAATTAAGCATTTTTTTCTGAGGAGCAGGTGCCTTGAGTGGGATGAACCTGAAATCCAATCTGATTCAGTGGAACTACCTGTTGGGTACTTTCCCCTGAGACTATGTAGTTCTGGCGAAAACTTTTTCCAAAGTTCAAAAACTTTCCTCTGGTGTCCAAGGAGCCCCAGGACCTCATGGAAGGTAGATAGAGATGCTCATGGTATCAGGAATAGCCCAAGATCAGAGTCCAGTCTAGGTCCAGCTGATGCTGGTCAGCAGGGCACATCAGTAAATTGGCCTCTTGCAGCTTGCACCACAGGAGGTGGTAGACGATTGACCCTCTGAGTCATTTGTTTCTCCTGGTTAATAGTGGAAGCAGATTCAGCCCTTCCGATCTCTTCACAGGTCTCAAATAGCAGGTGCAGTCCTTCTTATTTTCTTCCTGGTCCTGCAAGTATTCTGAGGTGGTGCCTTGGGGTGCCACATTTATGCTTGGCACCAGCTAATGGGTGGTGACACCCAGCTCTTCTCTAACAAATAAGCTAAATGTTTTTAGGGGCAATCATCCCCTCTTCTGCAGCAGTTCCTTTTTACCCTATTGCAAACAGTTCCACGTGGCACCTTATTACCAAAATACAAAATGGAGAAACCCTTTTCCCCTTGTGCAGAGCCTGTGTGTTCACCCAGAGGTGTGGTCAGGGTAATTAACAGTCCCCTCTTCTGTAATCACCAAAAAAACAGTTCTTGGGTAATTTTGCTCCCACTGGGTTTAGTGCCAGTCTGACTATGGGAACAAAGGCTGGGCCTTTCCAGGCATCACGTAACATTTGCTTGGGACAAGACAGACTCCTATAAAGTTAATTAAGTTCCTGGGCCCACCCCACTAGTCTTTCTGCCAACAGAAGAAAACACCTCCCCACAGGTGACCATTCTCCCTGCACTGGGAACAGTTTTCACTCCTCATTAGTGTGAAAGCTGTTAGTCATTTTTGGACTTGGCCCTTTCTGCCAGGTCCTTCCCAATCATTTTGCCTTCACTGTCTTCTTTTCTGAACCTATTTAGACTCATTAGTGTGAAGCACATGATGTACTGCTTCTGGATAGCGAATGTAAAATAGCTTTCAAGAACTTGAGACAGAGAAAAAGTAACTTTCTAACAGTTAATTTTCCGAAATAATTATTAAAATCCAATTTGGCAATTGAATTGGGTCTTTAATTAGGCCTAGGTGAAATTTATATTGCTGCTTTGCAGCAATATTATTTGTCTTTCACTGTATAATTTTATGATGAACGCCCCATTCATGATAATAGTTGACCCCAAATGCACAGGAACAACAAAGCGCGAGCATCTGTTTTCTGTGTTGCTTTTGTTTGATTGCGTCCTTGTTCAAAATTGACCCATTTTGCACTAAAACATAGCACAAAGTAACGTATTGGCATTTCACTCATGTATCCTAAATTTTGCTGAAATTTCATGTAATTATGCAAACGCATTTTTGTGAATTTTGCACACCCCTACAATTAATAAACATTAAAAAGAAAGGTTTAATTATTTTTCCTAAAGTGCCCTCACCCAAGATACAAAATTAATATTTTAATCTTTACTCAAGTTTTCCCATAGCACAACCAGGGCCATCCAAAGATACGAATAGCTTTTCGGACATTGTCGCTGAAGGGACATGGTTTCATTAAATTTCTATATGCTCTATTTTTAAATACTAGTTACCCTACCTTGTGAGTTACAAGGCACACACAGGGATGACTTATTAATATTCAAAAGGGAGTGTTTTCCCTTGACAAAAAGGTTATTTTGACAGGTTGGAATGCAGGAATAAACTGCAGCAGTCAGGCTACAATGGTAAACTTGAAGACATGTTTTCCTTGTCATACCAGTGGATGGCACAATAAGTGCAGCAGCCCACAGGTGACATTTACCTTTTCATGCCATTTGTGTATTTCCGCACCACGTACTATAGATTTATAGGAAAATTAAGTATGTCAATCAGGGTTTAGCCAATGTTGACATGTTTTAGGGGTCAGAACACACACACTGGGCACTGGACATCAGTGCTCCAGTGTGTAGAGTCTAAAATCTGCAATACAATTGAGCACAAAATGAGGGTAACCACACAAAAAGGTGCATTTTCTCACAGAGATGTATTTTCTCTATTAAAAGTCGTTTAACGTGTATTGCAGGACTGAAAATAGGCAATCTAGAAATGAATACATATAATAAAACAATGTCAAATATTCCTAATACAATAAGATTGTAATTTCTCAAAAGAGTTTATAATGAAATGAAAAAATCACTGGCAAAGCCAACAGGGTAGGCTTTAAGGTGTTTATGCATGCTAACACAAAAATTCACAAATGCACATAGACTACTTTTGCCAAGTCACTGTGTACTCTGCGGCATAGCGACACAAGTACAATGAATAGTAAACTGCGAAGAGACACAGATCTGTCAGAAAAACATGAGACAGTGCTGATGATATTTCCCCAATTTCGTCCTTGTGAAGCTGCGAGGGTAGGCAAGGGAAAACGTAGCTAGAGCCTCATTACCAGATCCTCGTCAAGCATAAAATAGGTAAGGAAATTGAAAGAGAAAGAAGACAAAACATGGTTGTGGCACTTCATCTACTAGATTGAAAATGAAAGGTAGTTCTTAGGTATTGATATAATAGCTCACGGTAGAAATCTTGTGTTGAAGTTTTGAGGAAACAGAATACTTAGGTATCTGGTTGATCAAAGCAGTCACAGCACTGATCACAAAGCGTGAACAGACGTACCCTATGCTCTGGATAATGGGCAGTTGGCAAAACCAAGACATTAACAGGAGTCCCTCTCTGAGTCCGAAAGCACAGGAGAGGGCCGCCTGTTCAGCAAAGTAGACTCAGCAGACGCCTTAGCAAAATAGAGAGAGTGTCACAAGATCTACAGATAGGAAACACGAAGAGTGAAGACAAAAAAAACCCACAAAGAAGCAAAAACACCCATTTTGGTGGGAACAGAGAGAATGGGGAGATTTATAACATAGCAAGTTATGAGACACAGATTGTTTCTCACTGTCACTACATGAGGTCACCTGAAAGAACCCACCTTATTATGCTGACTAGGCAAGCATTCCTGATTGGTACTTTGACTCAGATTGCATTGCAGTTCACTTTTTCTTAGCCCCAGTCTCCAGTTGCCCATCTTCAACCTCTTCCAACCCAGACAGGTATTACTTCTGTTCTATGTTTTTCTATCTACGGACAGGCTTTCTTTCTTTGTACTGGCATGGCTAGTCGCAGGCACTCTGACTAATTGTCTTCCAACAAGAAGGCTAAAAAATAGATTGGTTGCACAGGGATGAGAGTCACATATTCTGTACTTAATTTTGCATGACTGTGTTTACCTGCCATATCACATTAAAGCCACCCATAGGTTCCGACAATGTTTGTTCAGTTTTTTTTCAGTGAGGTGCCCTAAGTGCAAACAGTGCGATTCGCAAAAATCTTCAGTTTGCACCAGCAAAAAGGGCTTCTGCGATGCATCAACCTGTCAGACTCTTGCAATTTAAGAAATCGCAAATTATTGAGATTTCTTAAATTGCAATTGCATTTAAGGAATTGGAAATTGTGATTCCTTAAATGCAATGCATGATGGAATCACAAATTGCGATTTTGCTAACATGGGGTGCAAATTACCATCAATTTGTACTTGATGGTAATTTGCAAAAAGTTATGCACTAAAGTGCATTTTTCAAAAGTGTAGGTTACACATACACATGCCCTTGGGGCATGTGTGTGCGTAACATGCGTGCACAGATCAATTTCAGGGGTGCAACAGGGTGTCCTTTTGACACCCCTGTACGCCTGAAATTGCATGCGCAATTTGCGAGTACCTATTGGTACTCGCAAATTGCGCATGCAATCTCCCATTCATTAATTGCGACTAGCAATTTGCAAGTCGCAATTAAAGAATGTTTGGGAATCCCTTATTTTATAGCGATTCCTACATGTATAGGCTTTTGCAATTCCTTAATTGCGATTCCTTAATAATTGCAATTAAGGAATCGCAGAAGCCGACATTGATGCATGTGCCTGTTAGTGCTTTCCCTGCCTTACTGGCAGCTGTTGTTGGTGTTCATTGTCCTGGATTGCAGCTTTGTAGACTGTCGTCATCCTTTCTATGGTCTCTGCTGTACCAACACCCGTGATTATTGCTGTTTTGAAAGCTGTTGTTGCTTCTGTGAACACAGCTGTGTTGGGAGATGTTGTTTCTCTTGTGGTGCATGGCATGCTTACTGCCATGGCTTCGGTGCTGCCCCAGGTGTTGTGACTGTTGTTGTACAATTTGTGGGGACATTGTGGTCTTTTCTGCGGTTGCAGTCACTGCCATTGCGTCTTTTGTGGTCGTAGCTGTAGTAACTGCCATGGACCCTATTTTGATTAAAGCTGTGGTGAAAGCTTTCTCACTCCTGCTGTGGGTGCAGTGATTTCAATGTCTGTTGAAGCTCTTGCTGCATTAGTATTGATTGTGGCTACAACTGTTGTGACTTCTGTTTTGATACCTGTTATTGCAGCTGTGGAATCTGCTGAGAAAGAGTTATTTGAGCTGCTATTGTTTCTGCTGTGGTGGAAGCACATGGTTGATATTGTTCCTGCTGAAGCTGCGGTTACTCCTTCTGTTCCTGTTGTTTCCTGACTTGGCAGTAGGTGTAGGAACGGTTCTAGTATCTGCTGTGGTTGCTATGGTTACAGCTGTGTCACAGCTATAGATACTGTAGTCATTGCAGTTGATGTTGCTTTTGTTGCAGTCATTGTTGCTGCTGGTTTGGGGGCAGTTGTAATGAATGCTGTAGCTGAGTTTGTGTCAGGTGTGGTGGCTGCTATGGTGGCATCCATGCTTGTGATTGTTATTTTGGCAGCTGTTGTTACTGATGTTCCTGTTGTAGCTATTGCTTTGGTCACTTCCGTTGTCCTAATCTTACTGACAACTGTTGTTCCTATTGCTGTTCCTGCCATGCTGATGCTTGCTCTTTTGGTCCTTGCTGTCCTCCCTCCTGTTAAAAAAGCTTTGGTTACTTATTTATGGGCATGGGTGTTGCTGCAGCAGTCCCTGGTGTGCTGTTGTGAAAACAGTTGTTGATGTTGTCTCTTTTGTGCTGAGAGATGTTTTCATTTCAGTAGTTGCAGCTTTAGTCCCTGCAGTTTTTCCTATCGTGGTGGCAGATATGGCTGCTGCTGTGAATCTTGCTGAGGTAACATATGTGGTTGCTGCTGTAGATAGGTGTTGTCACTACCCGGGTACAATGCCCCTGTTTGTATACTTTTTTTTTAATGACATAAACTCACGCAGAAAGTTAAAGATGCTGCTACCCTGTTCTGATGAAGAATCCAGGATGGCAATCAATGTGGTAAAAACAAATCCAATTGGGCTTTTAGTAGGGAAGCATAGAGTGTGGCAGATATGAAGTTAAAAGTCACTCCCAGTATTTCTCAATGGTGGTAAATAGTCAATAATATTTTCGTTTTGATGCACAAAGTATTTGTTTTTAAGGAGGTGTGTCATATTCCCTCCTTCAATTGTGACTTACTCTTACATTTCCATGATGAAGACGCGTTTGATTATTTAAAAATACCTAAATAAATCACCCCTTATGTATCTATGTATTGCACAGGAATATTCCCTCTCATTAATGTTTTTGTAATAATTGGGTTTTGATATAAATGTGTATGCAGTTGACTGTGAATTGCAGGCATTTAAATATTTTAGTTCCTTCTTGAACATTTGAGTTAATGTATTACACCAATTATGTTATTGTGCAGATGCCAAAATACTTTAAACGTATATTATTTGTATTGGAGTTCAATGTTGCAGAGAACTGATAAAAAAACCTACAAGCAGTGAAAAAGTAAATTGACGATTCAGTCAACATAACTGTGAAATGTAAGCAGTCAACTAAATACCATTTATACGTTTGGCTAAAATAGGGAGGTCTTTGTCCATTAATATATAATTTTCAAAGGTCTTCCAGAAAGATTCACCAAAGTAATGGACCTTTCATAAAAATAAAAAAAAAACGTGATGCACATTTAAACATGTTATCAAATCGGCAAGTGAATTTCATGCTTGCAATGTATGCAGAAAGGCCTCACACAAATATGGGTCTACAATTGTATCAAATAAATATATATTAAAACTGGTGTGATCTGATTAATGTGGCCGGAATTACTAACCTCACACAATATTGTATGATCTCTGGCCATTTACTAAATATAGAATACTTGTTGAAGTCCTTGAAATGGAAGGTAGTTTTCATCTATTAGTCGAGCCTGTTGTTGGAATTTAACAAACCTTCTGCTCTGGACAATAAAGGCATCGAATCTGTAAATCGTGGAATTGTTTAGTGGTAAGATTGAGAGTGTAAATTGGTCTACAGCGCTCAATAAACTGACAGAAAACGAACACATTTGGTGATACTGGTCAGGTGATCTTCTGTAATTTTGAAGAATAACAATCAATTGGTGAAGTGTTTACGGCAAATATTAGTAAGAGGAAGAAACATGGGACCTGATATTATAATGAATGTCGGTAAATATGGTCCACGTCAGACAAGCCCTTAAAAGGCACCTGTGATCTGATGACCCCATGGGTAAGGGACTAACGACAATACAATTAAAAGAGTACCAAATGTGATAAACAATATATTTAATAAAGAGAGAGATGTCAACGTTTGTGCTAGGTAGTTATGGATAATGGTTAAGCAAGAGAGCACACAGATTGAGACAATAACTACATTCCATATACAACAAAGCTTCAGCGGGATGAGTATTTGCAAACTTTATTTGGTCACTCTCAATCTTTGATTTACTCTAAGAATTCAATCAGCTCTCTCAATATTGAAGGTATTAGTTTCAATGGATTTGATATTGTCGCTGTTATAACCAACGTATGGCGGTCTAAATCCATATGCCCTAATATGATAACCTATACACATGGACGCTGCAGTGTGGCCGAAGCTTTTGTTGCCAAATTTTAAGTTAATCTACATAAAATCTGAACTCTTAGACTGCTGGAGATGTTCCTCGATTACTTCAATTCAAAAGAAAGCAGGTGAAAGTGCAAATTCGTAATTTTATTGTTTGTTGATGCTATTAGATGTGAAGTGGAAGATATATGTGCATATTCTGTTACTGCAAGTGAAGGCTGGGTAGAAAACCTAGGACTAATACCAGAGGTAAAACAGGGTTTTCACCAGGTCAGTTCAGGTCACACCATATTTTCACATTAAACTGTATTATGAAAAGGTTTGTTGAGGCAAAAACACTATGAGTCTGCTTTATTGGCTGGTGGCAACTATGGTTTAAGCTTACCGCTAAGGGTACTCCAAACAGCCTTTTAACCCCTTAGCTGCGGCGGCTATTCCGCTGCAGTACTAGGGGGGCCGCGCAGCGCTCCGGTACTCGTGATGGAACCGCTCCGTCACGAGCCTCGGGTGGGCTGTGCTTGTGACGAAGCAGTTCCGTCACTGCCCTTAATAGAACGTGCCACGCAGGCGTGAAATCAGCGCCGTGCAGGCGCGTCGAGCAGGCCGTGACGGAACCGCTTCGTCACCAGCACAGCCCACCAGAGGCTCGTGACAGAGCGGTTCCGTCACGAGCACGGAACGGGTTAAAGATGCATACTACCACCACTGCTGCTTTGCGTTTTTATTTAGGATCTCCCTGCCTCTCTTCAAGTACCCAATGCGAATCCGCATTGAATTGATAAATGTCCAGTTCACATATTAGTTCATGCAGAAGATTTGGTAGCTCTAGATAAAACTACTCTTGTTCTTCAAAGGCAATTGTTTTCCCTTGAAGCCTATTGTATAAAGAATAGTATAGTTGTTAACTTAAAAAAGTCATCCAGATCAGGGGTAAAAAAATCATAACTTAACTGAACATCAAAAATGAACAACTCCAGGTTGTTAAATCCTCTGAATATCAGAGAGTGATATTTAACAAGAACCCGAGTTTCTGAGAGCAGGGAAATATCATTTATCACGCGGTCGGACCCACGCAATACCTTTACCATGCAAATGCCTACACCCCACATTCATTTACCACACACGCCTTTACCCCATAGATGCCTTTCTCATGCATGCATTTACCACGCATGCCTTTCTTTACCCCATAGATGCCTTTACCATGCATGCATTTGCCACGCATGCCTTTACCCCGTAGATGCCTTTACCATGCATGCATTTACCATGCATTCCTTTACCCCATAGATGCCTTTACTATGCATGCATTTACCACACATGCCTTTACCCGGTAGATGCCTTTACCATGCATGCATTTACCACACATGCCTTTACCCGGTAGATGCCTTTACCATGCATGCATTTACCACGCATGCCTTTACCCGGTAGATGCCTTTACCATGCATGCATTTACCACACATGCCTTGACCCGGTAGATGCCTTTACCATGCATGCATTTACCACGCATGCCTTTACCCCGTAGATGCCTTTACCATGCATGCATTTACTATGCCTTTCTTTACCCCATAGATGCCTTTACCATGCATGCATTTACCACACATGCCTTTACCCCGTAGATGCCTTTACCATGCATGCATTTACTATGCCTTTCTTTACCCCATAGATGCCTTTACCATGCATGCATTTACCACACATGCCTTTACCCGGTAGATGCCTTTACCATGCATGCATTTACCACACATGCCTTTACCCGGTAGATGCCTTTACCATGCATGCATTTACTATGCATGCCTTCATCCCGTAGATGCCTTTACCATGCATGCATTTACTATGCCTTTCTTTACCCCATAGATGCCTTTACCATGCATGCATTTACCACACATGCCTTTACCCGGTAGATGCCTTTACCATGCATGCATTTACCACACATGCCTTTACCCGGTAGATGCCTTTACCATGCATGCATTTACTATGCCTTTCTTTACCCCATAGATGCCTTTACCATGCATGCATTTACCACACATGCCTTTACCCGGTAGATGCCTTTACCATGCATGCATTTACCACACATGCCTTTACCCGGTAGATGCCTTTACCATGCATGCATTTACCACGCATGCCTTTACAAGAATATATAAAAGGATATCTTAAACCAGTGTTGTGGAGGCTGGTCTGTGGATGATGAGCTCTGAATTTGATTATACATTGGCTCTACAAACAGTGAAAGTTGCACTTGAAGTGGCTCTATTTTTCAATGCAGTTACTATACAGACTACGTAATTCTTTCAAACTGGAATAGCGTATTGTAATGTGTTTTATCAGGCTAATGAGACTTCGTAATTCGTTTCAAATTAGAATTCTATTATGAATGCTCTATTTTATTGTGTTTTAACAGGCTAATTAATTTAATGTGGACAAAGAAGTCTAATAAATATTAGTTTCGCTACTCAAAATTCATTAAACACAGCTTTTATGTTTGCTAGGGTAATTCTTTCGAAGTCCAACTGAATTGCTTCGCTATAATCCAAATTAGATAGTACAGTGACCTGAACTGCACTGTTATGTTATAACCACCAGAAGGATATAACTGCTGTGTTTCCTCAAGAGATGAAGTTGATAATTTGTCCCTTTCACCAGGAGGCCCACAGTGACAGCTGCCGCCAATCAAACCTGGCAGTGTGGCACGTGGACGGTGGGAGTGACTGGGAAATAAAAAAGAAGTAATAACTAGAAATCACTTATCTGCCGCTTCTGCTGCGGACTCGTTGCTCCTTCAACTCTCCTCCGGATGTGGATTGGCCTGAAAGCACAGACTCCCCACCCAATCCAAACCCTGCTCTCACAGTATGAGTGCAGCACTAAAATTGTTCTGAGTGGCCCCGTTTGCCTCTCAGACAGTGCATTAGGGCCAGTGGCATTTCCCCAGCAAGGCTGTGCAACACAGTTGGGTTGGAGAAACATAAGTGCGCCTAGGACTGCCGGCCAAACAGACATGCGCACTTACAAGTGCCCACCATTCCTGTCTTTCATGGCCTGGCCTGCCCCTCCCACTCCCACATAAGCTGTGCTGGGATAAATAAAACAATAATACCAATGTTTTATTATCATTATATTTATCATCTGCTGGCAGTGGGGCGACACTACTCCTCCATTAAAGAGGAGCCGCCCCTAAATGCCCAATGATATTAATAAAATATTGTACTTTAGAAACTGTGAAATTCAGCTTTGTATAATCCAGGTATTAGTTAATGTTAATGTTAATGTTATAGTGATTTGTATAGCGCACGGCTGCCCCAGCCAAGGGGCATCCCGGCGCTGCAAGCAGACAGAATGCAGAATAGTGCACGTTAATCCCATGCATTGGGACAAGATCACTCAATGCATGTGCAAATCACAGCCAGAGATACATCAAACAGGATATAATAGATGAGTAAAAGAATACCACAAGCTTAAACAGGTGAGCTGATATGCTCCTCAAAACCCTCCATTTGTTGCAAACCCCTGCTATCTCACATTGTTCTAACTTACTCATTCTTCCCAGCCCGACCTCTCCTACCACTCCCAATCAACCGGATGTGGTTTCCAATTTTTGTTGTAGCTATAACAAGTTGAAAACTGCCATTCATGGCCACGGTAAAGGTTCTAGATGGCTAATTGATTATAAATATCTGTTTCTACATGCAATAGAGCAAGTGATTTCTCAGAGTAAATGAAAAGAGCACACAGAACTCCCAAAACAAATCACATCACGTCATATGTATGTATGCACCTATATGTACTTCTAAAGTCTGAACCTATGTAAAGATCAACAGCGTTCAGCATAATTATTAGTAAACAAAGTATTGGACAAAGAGATCACTCGTGCCTTTCAGATGTGAGGTTCCAGCCAGTACTACTGATAGATACATGGTGAGCTTGAAGGGGTGGGTACACCTTCTAGTGGGAGGAAAGTGACTAAAGCTCTGTGAAAACCATAGGTACTGTTTCAGCACACTAGGGGGCTTCTTAATTAGTAGCCGCATTGCAAGTCTAAAAGACATATTGAAAGGTCATTACAACAGAGTCTGAAATAGAAATATTCTTAACAAGCAGATGCCTATTCATTTTGCAATTTTTGTCAGTTAGAAAAGAAGTCAACGAAATTTGGTGTGGCATTTCTTCAGAAACTCACTGACAGCTCTTTGACGTAAGAGATGATACTGAAAACAGGCTTACAACATACACTTTTAAAAACATTTTACTAACTATAAAAACAGTAGCAGATGATGTTATATATAACTGAAATACTTTCAGAAAATAGGCTTTTTGACAATGTACCTCTTTCAAAATGAAGAGCAGCGCAAGAGAAACAGTAAATGCAGATCCACATGGATGAAAAAATGGGGGAGTATCAAATAATAGGTCATAAAATAAGGGCAAACTCGGCTGACAATGGACATTATTTAGGGGGTGTCAGAGGTCACAGCTGCGACCCCTTGCCTGTCCCTTGAGACCCCTGGCACTGTGATTGCGTTCCTTGGCCTCAAGGTGGGCAAAATCAGTGCTAATAAACACAGGGACAGCCACACATTCCTTATTTTTTGCTCGTTTTTGATTATACTAATAGTGAATAACACTGAAATATTCACTAATAGAGTAATACAAAGTGGAGCACACCTAGCAGGAAAAGGACCTTTGGTGGCAGCTATGGTAAGCCGGTTCCAGAGAGAGATATTATTGTGATCGACACACCGCTGATCACTCATAAGGCTGATTATCCAAATTGTACACACACGAAGGGGGTGACTAGAGTAGACCACACAAACAAAGCACAAAAAAACATCAACATAAATATCCCAAGCAGGCAAATCGCTCTGTTTGGAAAAACTGCCCTCACTCACATACCGAAGTATGTGACATGCTTCATCATTGGGCCTGCTTACAAAACGCCCTGGTGTACCCAGGACGGAGCATAAGGGAGGGGGAAAAAAATAATAAATTCCACTTAACAAGACGTACAACCAGAAAAATTCAACATAGGACTACACATAACATAAATTGCGGTGAAAGCCGTGCAAACACCCAGTGACCAAAACTGTAAGTGCGACCAAAAGTGCAGTACAAGGGATGTGCTTAAAACTGATTAGGGGTGCCAACCAAACAAGTATTTTTATTCAACTTTCCTTGGTACCTCTATCAGCATTAAAAAGTAAGAAAGGGATGGGAAATGCCTTAAGGAGAAATTTAGGAATCTCAAGGCTTCCCTCCTACCACTGCTAAAGTCAACATGTTTCGACTGTTAACTATGTGCCTCTAAGGGTCAATTCGGTCTTCTTCAGGACTGTCGCAATCAGTGCCACTCCGGGTCCTCCCGTAATTCAGAGGATGGATCCCAAGGGATGGGCCGGTCAACTGGATCCGTACCATTCCTACGTTATGTGTGGAGACTGATCCCTGTGGTGCAGGACTTCATTCACGAGTTTATGTGGTCCATAAACCCGAACTGGTGTTCGGCAGGGAGATGGCCAGAGAACACAACTGTTCCGTAGGCGCACCGTCTCCTGATAGCCTGTATTCCGTCACACCGCGCAGGGGTGGTAGAGTCTAAAACTTAGAGGACCCTCACCCCTTTTCTGTGTTGAATAATGATTATCCAAATTGCCATGCTCCTTTCCCTCGAGGGAGCCCATACGGATGCCAGCTCCCAAGATCATATATCGTTTGACCGCCACACCGCTGATCACTTACTCGGTCCAGCAGATTATTAATTCTCCACATGTCTATATAGATACACTCTAGTTTTAAACATTAATGCAGGTTCTGCCTCAAATGCAGCCTTTCCCAGGAACCCACGTAATATTTCCTTATCGCTTAAATTTAATTTCTGGATCATTATTTTTTATTGTTTCGACGTCATTGAATGTCTGGGTGGTCTACATACGGGCACTGCTGGCATGCCCATTCTTGTTCATTTGCTATTGCTCTGGGCCCCTTTACACAGACTTATATAGCTTTTGCTCTGGTCCGATGATAACCTCAGAATAATAGAGCTCGAAACGTTGTCAGAGAACCAGACTTAAAAGGACTCCTTTTTTACTGTTGAAACTAACCAAGATAGTAGTCAATTGTCTTTTTATAAGTGATGCACTGTTTGTTACTCTGTCCATCACCCCTCATTCCACCTTCCCTTCAGGTGTAAGCATGAGCACTAGGTCTTGTTGATAAAAAGCAGATTCTAAATTAATAAAATTATACCTTTTTCTATGAAAACATGTGTTCTTGAGTCTGTTACATTAAGTTAAAAAAAGAATTGATCAATGTGTGCAATTTATGTTTCCCTGCTGGTGAAACTCCTAAAGAGTTTTACTTCCATATGATTAATTGTTTCTTTATACATAAAGTATTAATGCAGCATACAAAGAGTAATAAAGTGAAAATACAACATAAGAAAAATACCACACCAATTTAGAAAAACTAGAGTACATTTTTATAAATTATGTTGAGTTATGAATTTTTAAAGTGTAAGGTTAAAATAAGTGCCTGAAAGAGAAAACTGCCAACCGCGAACATCTAATCATGCAAGTCTGGGTCACATTTGAAACATATGGCCAACAACAATGGAGCATGGGTCAGATACAAGAAGTGGATTGGGCCCAGTTGACGGCTACCTTCATACTTGGAAGAGATTTTGAACAACATGTTCTGAGAATGTAAACCTTTACTACCATAGTCAAGCCTCAAATGCTTACCTGTTCCCAATCGAAGTAAACACTTATTAAATGTAATAAGTTGCCATAATGTTATCCTATGGGAGAAGTAGGCTTCACATAGGTAAAAAACGAATGTAGGAGTTTTGGATTACCACGGCATGGCTCATTTATTCATTTACTCATTCATTCCTTTATATATTCATATTGGTACGTGAAATAAAGGGATTTCTCTTGAATATTGTAAAATGATGTTATGTTAATTGGATTTATTAAGCGCAGCTGTTACCCTGGGGTGTCCTGGCGCTATGTAACTGCCTGTGCGTCAACGGAGTGGAGGTCAATGAGTAAACAGCCAGGTCTTCAGTCCCTTTCTAAAAGAGAGATCTGCAGCATTCCTCAAATGGAATGGCAGGTCATTCCAAGCCTTGGATGTACATGTAATAAAACTCCTGCCTCTCCCCCCAAAAAAATTAAAGTGGGGATTTGGACATTTTTTGCTCCAAAGGACCGTGTGACTTAACGGTCAGAGCTGCCATCATTTGAACTAGGTTCAAGTTCCCAGTGTCAGCTCAATATCCTGTGATTCTGGACAATTCACTTAATATCCATGAACCTGCAAAACAAATATGTGTTGTTATGTAATGTAACCTGGTGCTTTGACCAAGTTTGAGATATATAAAATTGCAATTTGAGAAGCTGGAGTAAGCATATTCTTATATTTCCAGCCCAGCTGAAAATCATATTGAATGGTACCTACTCATTCTTCAAGACCTTTGAAGCAACCTTTAAAGCAACCTGGGAATGGCTGGAAAGCTATCGTACTGGCCAGGTTGCTTCTGGCTAGTCTGAGGCCTCATCATCGAAGTGGGGAAACAACACTGCTGAGAGGGAGCTGCACGCAGGGGGGCCCAGAGAGAGCAGGTCGTCAGAGGACGGGTTGAGACACTGCTCATTATGAACTCCGCTGCAATTCTATCTCAGGGAGCATTTGCTGAACCATTATTGGAGCACGACTGCAGCAGCTCAGACTCAGATCAGACATTAACAGACACTCCTCACCCTCCCCAGAAGTAACACGGCAATTGGCGGATGATCTGTGAACCTCCCTTTTGGGGTAACTGGATTGACGGACACATTGGCCACCAGTTGTCAGCTGGAGGTAAATGTTTGGTCACCACGCACTCCCCACAACCGACTTTGAACACTGATACTAGGTGTTAAACCTTGTAAGGCACCCCAAGCATCGATGTGAGAAAAGGATCCAGGAGAACTAAGAAATTCCATTCGGAACACACCCAGCACAATTTCCTAGGCTTCTAGCCATAGGACTAATTGAGAGAACTTTGGGTTTATTGATGTTAAACATTTCCTTTTTCTGGTAGTAATGGTATAGACTGATAGTTGTTGTGATTCCGACCTGGGTGGCGTTGGGAATGTTAATAGTTTCATGTCTGCTTCCCATGCAATGCCTTGCTAAGGTTAAGTGACCCACTGTCATCCACAGATATGTGGGGGACCCAAACACTGACTAGCAGAGTACAAATCAGCACCAAGAACAAGCAATGGGGCTTACTTCATGCCCCCTTCTCACGTGGAATGTAAGGGGTGATGGCGTGCAGAGTTACCTGCTCAATTACCATACTCACCTGGGCCCTACACATACACACTTTGAACAGGTAATCCTGCTTTTACCCTTTGCCTATCACTTTAGGACTTATACCTATACACATTGACTTACCAATCCTTGTCACCTGTATTTAAAGTCCTAAGGGATCGAAAAAGGTGTAAGAATAATAGGTAGAAAATAACATTTACTTTCATAAAATAACCAGAGACTTGGGAAATTTTTAAACGCTTTATCTATGCAAAGTCTTAAATGTCAGAGTCCCTACAAGAGCAGTTAAAGCCCTTTCAATTAGGAAAATAACAACTAATGCAATGATATGTTGAAATATTACGAGATTTCTTTTAGACATTAATACCTGGGAAGGGTGAGAAAGGTAACAGTATAATGACAACAGATTATATTTACCTAGAATGGTGTGAAGACCAACCCTGGCCATGGGCTGGGACAAAGAAACAGGGCTCCCGACAAATCTGGTTCCAACAGGACAAGATAGGTGCAGATCAGGACAGGACAGGTGCAGATCAGGACAGGACCTCAGCTAAGTGCAATGCCAGCGACACACCCCTCTCTCTCTGCGGCTAACACTCGAACCCCGACTGGGTCATCGATTCTTCTCCCTCAGCAATTCCTGATTCTTCTGACAGAGTGCTCGACTAGCACCTCTACTCTCAATCTCCTCCAGCATACGTTGGGTCAGTGACTGGTCTGTGACAAGTTGGACAATCTAACTAGCTAAGCCTACTTTAGATATACCAATTTCCAGGGCAATGTACCACACCCCCCACTGGGGCAAATCTGTGTATTCCCTTGATTTGATTGGTCAAAAAGGCGAAGAGAGGTCATCACACCATACCAGTATGAGATAATTTCCATTCAATACCATGGATCAATGTTCCCGCCCATAATTCACTTTCCCATGAATTTATTCCACCCAGTAATATTATTTCAATTTAATATACAATGTATAATGTTTTGTGCTTTCTGTTCCTCTTGGAAGTTCACGGTGTTGAGTTCCCAGGTGCATCGCAGGCAAGACTGTCATTGGAATTAGTTCAATCCCACTGTTCGAAGACTCTTGGTACTTTGGCTCATGCGCATTTCAGATTCAATATGGCGTTACAAGTCACACTTCACGCCCAGGTCTGAGCTAATAATAAAGTCAAAGAAAAAGGGAGAATAAATGAATGCACTGTATACCACTTATCTCTACTCTATTCCTATTATTCTATTTTAACTATAGCATTAATAGTTGATCAATGTTTAGTTAAAGCAGGAGCAGGTGCTTTAGTATGTGAAACATGAGGCGGCCATCTTTAATACTAGTGCGCAGCTGCAAGAATTCCCACCAAAGCAGAGATACATCACACCACGTAGATGTGGCAAACGCATGCACAGAAGAGTTCCCGCATTTTAAGCGGACATTTTAGGACACTCAGGTTACTGTTAGTAAAAGCACATAAGCAAGCTTCCCCTAAATGCTTAAATTTGTGTAATGTAATTATTAGTATTACAAAACATGTTGATTAATAGGTTACATATTATTTCGAGAGGATTGAATCCGAGCAAGTCTCTTTACGTATGAAACCTTGCTCCATCAGGGGTATGAGTTCCTTGTGTAAACAGCATTTAATACTGACATCTTAAAAGGAGAGGGTAGACATTGCATTACTGCAAGAGATGCACCTGGGGGCAGGGGACTCGCATGGGCTGTGCAGGTGATGGAGGAGACAGATACATGCCAAAGGGTATTCATCATATGCCAGGGGAACACTTACTTGGGTTAGACCTGGCATCCCCTTAGAACCAATTGCGACATACTTGAACGGAGAAGGACAATGTGTTGTGCTTCAAGCTTGACTATAGGGAATAGAGTTGCTACTGGGCAGCATCTTTGCACCAAATGTGACTAAGTCAGGGTATCTGGAATCCCTGGCCCCAGTGCTGGCCTTTGGGCAGGAGTTCCCATGATGTTAGGAGGTGACTATAATTGTGTTGAGAACCTGAGCAGAGATAAGTCACATTCCCCACTTACGGATGCACTTCAGATGCACTTGGTGCGAGAATGTGTGGACTGGGCAAGACAATGGGGATTGAGAGATGTGTGGAGGCTGAGGCACAACAATGACCATGAATACTCATTCTATTCAAATGTGCATGACCTAAATGTCACATTAAGGGAGAAGATGTGGCCTAACGGCTAGAGCAGTCAACCTCGAAGCTGGGGAACAAGGTTTGAGTCTCGGCACGGACGCTCATCATCCTATGATTCTGGCAAATAACTTACTCTCCCTGTGCCTAACTAAATGAATGTGTCGATCTGTAACACAACTGGTGCTCATGTAAAGCACTCTGATACACAAAACGCCAAAAATAAAAATACAAAATTAGACCACTTCATGTGTACTGGCGATATTGGTGGGGGTAGTCATGCTCATTGAATATTTAGGCCATACATTGTCAGATCACAAACCGTTGATTATGAAGGTTGCATGGGGAAATCAGAGCACAGCAAAACACACAAGGTGATGGATGGAATGTTGCACATTGGCAAAACATTCACCCCCAGTCACATATCTGGGTTTAACCATTGTTATTTTGCTCACCTCCCCAGTACAGACATGGCCATATTCAAATCAGTCTTGAACCTGTGCCTCATGAGAACAATCCAACCCGAACTGCCAAGCCATGTCTTCCCTGGACCGGAATCAAGCATCCTAGGACCAGTTTCTGGCTATCAGCGTCATCAGCCAGGATAGCTTGACTTCAGTGGCCGAAATCAGAGCACAGCCATCCCTATTTGGAGACTTCAACCTTTGCACTTTGAGAAGAAGACCTTTTGCACTACTCTGGGGGAAATGATTGCTTAGTACTTCCAGCTCAATAGTGGAATGGCTAAGCACGAGGAAACGGAATGGGAGTCATTCAAACTAATGGTGAGGGGGCACTGCCTGTGCCAATCGGTTAGAGGTAGGAGGTCTAGGGAGACTGAATTGATGGTGCTCGAGAGTACCATTCGTAACATTGAAAAAGACCTGCCAACTATCCCCTCGATGTAGCCTCAGTGTTGCTCAGAAAAAGAAAAATACGGAATGATCCAGGGTAGACTGACGGTTTTCACGAAATACATGTATTTAGCCAAAACCCATGCAGAGTGAAGCAGGGTCGGATGACTACTGACATGGTTGGTGAGGCTGGAGGATCAGAGCCTTATCACTGTCCTTACCAATAGAGAGGGTGCAATAGTTCTGCAACAGCATGAAATACTTGAAATCTTTGTACATCACAACAGAGAGGTATAGGCAAAGCAGACGTGGAAACCTGGGGCTGACATAGAAACATATCTAGATAGGGCATGCTTGGCTCAGTTAGCCATGCAGTCCAGCAAGGAGTTAAAGGGCAAAATCACAGAACAGGAGATTAAAAATGCAATTAAAGGTTTAGCGCAAGAATCCAAGGGCAGATGGTTTGCAAGCCGAATTCTATCAGCCATATGCTGACCAATTAGCCGGCCATGTACGCATGTGCTTTAGAAAGAGGCAACCTTCCTGACTCCACCAGAGAAGCGCTCATAATGTCTATTCGCAAATCCATGGGTGATGCTTTAGACCCTGTGGCCAACAGGACCCTGTCCAGGCTCAACTGGATTATAAGATTCTTAATAGAGTGTTGGCTAACTGCCTGCTGGCGCACTTGGCAAAGCTGGTACATCACGACCAGTGTGGATTTATCGCCCATAGTAGCACCTCCTCCAATATACAGATATTGCTCCGAGTGATGGAAGAAACCCAGGTGCAATGTTGCGGTATAGCTATTGCACTTTCAATAGATGTGCCCATGGCATTTGATACTGTTCACTTTGATTATCTTCAATCACTAATGAAAGGTATGAATTTGGGGAGAGGATGGGGCCACTGGGTTGAATTGTATGTGGGAGTCAGGTTTCGGACAAGAAGATGTTTTTCTGAAGCCTTTGGGGTGCATAGGGGCATGTGACGGGGTGCCCACTGTCGCCAATGCTTTTTCTATTGGATGGTGGAGTAATTTGCCAGTATTGAAAGAGTGGGAAGGGACAGGGAAGGTCATTCTCTAGGGGGAACTGGAACGTTTCATCTTGCTGTATGCATATGATATGCTTTTGTACCTTCAGCAGGCAGAGTCAGTAATCCCGTGTAGTGTGGCACTGCTCCAGGACCTAGGGAGAATTTGGGTCTCCACACGAACTGGAACAAGGCCTGTGCCTTTCCGATTTCCCCAGACGGGCAGGCCAGACCTCGTCAGTGGAGCAAACGGGTGGGAACCTCAGATTCTACACTACTTGATGGTCCATATTGATCCTCAGCAGCTGATGTTCCCAAAGGGAATGCAGGCACTGCGCGCACGGAAAGGGACTATTCAATTGTGGTGTACGTGGAAGTTATCTATCATGGACCAAGTAGCCCTGTCAAAAATGGTAAAAATACCAAGACTACTTATTATTTTGCAAAGTTGCCGGTCTGGATACCCCAAGCATGGTTAAAAGACATGAATTCTCTGCTTCTGGATTTTATGTAAATGATGGCGGCCAAAACCAGACCTCCCTGGGGACACTGCAGCACACACCGACCCTTGGAGGTTTGGGAGCCCCAAATTATGAACCGTACTACCTGTCGGCCCTGCTACAATTGCTGGCCTGCTGGAAGGCAGGTCACAACATGGAAGAACTGGCCTTTGGGGAAGGACTTCTCATGATCTTGGGGGTTGACTATAATTGTGTTGAGAACGTGGGCACGGATAGGTCACATCTCCCACTTATGGATGCACCTGAGATGCTCTATGCATGAGAATTTGGGGAGGCTAGAGTGGTCGACCTTGAAGCTGGGAAACCGGTTCGAGTCTCTGCATGGATGCTCAAAATCCTGTGATTCTGCGCAAATCACTTAATGTCCCCATTCTTTACTAAATGAATGTGCCCATCTGTAGCGCAACTGATGCTCATGTAAACCACTCTGATACCTTTAGGTCGAATATGCACTATATAAAGCTAAAACATTTTTTTAAAGAACTGGTAGAACTAGGATATCCTCTGTATAAGAAGACTATGATAGCACTGCTAACAGTACAATGGGCTCTTTATGCCCCGACTATTCTGTTGTTAGGCCTGCCTACATCGTGGGGGGCTTCTTCACAGAACGGAGAATGAAAGGACAGGACAAGGGCAGGAATATAAAAAGTGAGAGACTGATATGAGGGGGAGGATACGCACGCGGGATGCTTTGGTTGGTGAAGTTAGTCAGCACAGGACACTGTTTTTGATGTAAGTGGCATTATGACATGTGCTGGTTCAACTGTGGGAGCACTTCCCCTCGAGGGTGCAGACTCATGCTCTCCTCCAGACTTTGCTTATATTAGGATGGGGAAGTAAGCTAATATCCTGGCTCTGTAAAATGGTTTTACATATGATGACGCCTGACCTCTCTACCCTTAGAGACAAGTGAGAAGGAATACTACACTGGGAAATCTGTGGAAAGGAATGGGAACAGACGTTGTAGCATGTTCACAAAATTTCCAGGAACACACATATAAATATATACAATTCTATTCCATACATATGACATACCTCAATCCTCACAGATTTAATATCTTGACACACAGATACAATGTGTGGAACAAGATGCTGCCTTCTCACACATGGTATGGAGCTGCCCGGTGGTGGCCCGTAGCAGGAGATATGGATCGTACACTTAATAAGCAGGGTGTGCAGACACTAGAAATCCGTCTGCTTGGTTTCTATTCACGCAGGCCTGAAAAAAAAGGCAAACAACAAATTTCTAGACCTGGCCCTGGGAGTGGCAGGTAGGGGCACAGCTCTGCATCATGAATCAGCAAATAGCCCACTGCACTGTAGGTAAAAACAAATGTGGAGAACTGGGCTATTGCAGAAGGGGTGTCCCTCCGAAAGGAGGAACAGTGGAGGGATTCACAGGAAGCTCAAAGCCGATCTCTGGCTCGAGATACTAACGGCCTTCATTACTGAAGAGGGTGGAACTTAACATTGACGTCATGCCGCTTGAAAATTTCTGGAGGGGTTTACTTCCTGGACTGAAATCTCTTTATGTTTTATTTTTCCTTTATGTTGTCACTATGGCAACTTATTCTGCGCGATATGCGTCTAGTTCAATCCAGTGCCATAGCAAGGTCAGGTGGTACCTGGTGCAGAAAATTTCTTGTCTTGTCACCCCTACATTGAAATTATTAAAAGAAGGAAAAATAAGATACTTAAAGCTTTGCCTTTCTGTTTTTTTCTTTGCTGTCCATCACTCATTTTAAATAATATTATTTTTTCTAAAAAAGTGTCTTGAGCCCCCAATTTGTTTTGCTATTTTAAAAACACATATTTTTGCTATTCTGACACACCCCTCAGTGATGACACCCGGGCGGCCCGCACCCACCAAACCCCCCTTCCAACGCTGCTGGTTCAATCAATAAAATGTTTTCTGAAGGCTCTTGGAACATGACTACAAAAAATATTATTGAAAATATAATAATATCAAATTATTTGTGTGATTTTTTATTTGTTTATAATTCAGACTGCGAACCTAGAGCACATTGAGACTGTAGTAAACCATTATTGACCATTTGCTATCTGGATTTCTGGGCTGATGGAGGGTCACACTACAAGCGCTACCTCGCAGGTTCAGGCGGCTTCTATATGCAGATCAGTGTAAGACTTCTGCACCTGAATGAAACAGCCCCCTGGGCTAGGTGGGAGGAGGAACAAAGCACTGCAGAGGTGAGCCAGCAGCTATCATGGGCTTTCACCAATTTGGCTCAAACTAGCCAGACACTGGATTTGTTCCACTTACATCTTTAACTCCCATTACATTGACACTAGGATATTTTACTAATGTCTGTCCACAGGAAATAGTCTCTCTTCGGGGCAGTACAAGGATTTTGGAGTTGTTTCAGTTCTACCATGCACTTGAATTTTTTGTCTGATGTGCTTTTTAGGTCAAGCCTGGGCAGCGCATGTACTACCACAAGGCATGCAGTAGTGGACTATGGCTTTGAAGCCCCGCCCACTCTCCGCCCATATTTTTAATTTGCTTGTGTCATTGTCCTTTATAAATGCTGACTTCCGATTCAAATGTTAGTCACTCCTTGGTACTGCCTTGTCTCCATTTGTTACCGCCCATAATGACTGGACCTTTTATTGGTGTTGTTACATGATCTGCAATATACATTGGAAAGCACTATTTTCCATAATGCTCTTCCACTATTTCACCCACAACATCGCAGAACGTCGCTCACTTACTACTGTATTTATTTAAATTACTACGAGGTCCGCTTTAACTTTAGCGGCCGCACTTATTCAATTATTTTATTTAGGAAGTGGCCTCTTGCAGTTTAGCAGTTGTGCTTTTTTAATTATTTATTTTACAGGCGGCCAATTTCACATTAGCAGCCATACTTATTTATTTTATTAATTAACAGCACGGACCGCTTTCACTTTAGCGGCCACGCAGAACGTTTCTAAATTATTTTATTTTTTTCTTTGTGTGAAAGCACACCATATGTGCTTTCAGTTTAATATTGTCTGTGCCCCTTTGTTTAGACGCAGCTCACTATAACCTGAATACGGTGAGCAGCATCTAAAGAAATGGATGTAGCCAACATTAAAGTGCTCACACATTTGCAAGAGTTTGTGCTATTGGTATTACAAATAGCATTGCCTTTTATAAACGTGTTGGGTTTAAAACACATAAATAAAAGGCATTGTCATTTATAATGCCAATTGCTTAAACTCCTGCAAAAGCCAGATCTATTGCATTGAAAATGCTTGTTGGTTGGGTCACATGTCAACACTGTTTGCACAGCATCTGCTCTGGGGTATTGCCAGTTCTTTGTGTTGTCTGGCTGCACTAATCCAGCCAAATGCAAAGGACCTGTTTGCAAGGGTTCACAAAAATCCTGACGCATTAATATTCATGAGATAGGCTAATAAAATGACTAATTGCAAAGGGCGTGAATATAGAAATGAAAGACTGAAAGGGATAGCCGAGCAAAGTCTTCGAATTTACTTTCACAATGTGCCGGTTTGTGGCAAACTGTTGTAGCAATTGCATATTCTGAAAGAGACATTGGTGAGAGGAGCACAGAGAAATTCATGTGACAGCTGTCTAGTCCACCGCCTCTATACGGATAGCTGTCCCACGCCAAATGCCAGCTGTCCATCATATAAAGTGTTCACTGGGAATTGATTCTCCAATGTACCACCCTGTATTCGGTGTTTTGTGACCACGTGAGCAGCCACAAAGCATTGATACATTTATTATGAGCTGCAAGGAGGAGGGATGGTAGTTTACCACCCTATAATCCTGTTGTCTCGATAGAATTCTCAATATTAGCACTGATGTCTTCAGATACATTTCTGATTTGTAATGTCATTTCATTCTATCATAACTGAGAACTTTGTGTTCATAAACCCTGCCAATATATACAGTGGAAATGCAGTTGACACATTTAGTACTTTATGTACAGGAAGAAACAGTGCTGGAGAATCAGAATGAGTGGCACGAGTAAATCTGGTAATAAGTAAACCTCTTAAGAAACCACACGATCTGTGTGTTCTTAAACTAAATAAACATAAAAGTTGCCTCATTCTTGCTAAGCCAGGCCCTGATGTGCGTGCGCCTGCCCAACACTTCCGCTTCTCCCGGTGATGGCCGGCCCTGCAGCTGTTGCGCGTGGAGCTGCAGAGCTCAGCTCCATGCCGCCCGGACAACTCAAACAGTCTGATCAGACACTCAAGCTCCTGCACACTCTCTGGAGCCGTTGCAACACTGCAATTTTTGACCTGTCAGGGCGACCATTGGTTCTCTTGTGGTCTATGGTTGCTCAGCAAGCTTTTCTTCAACTTCTTCTCTGAGAGCATCCTGAGGTGGTTTGTTGACGTCACATGGCCCAATCAGTCAGCGAAGGAGGGCACACCAGAGAGGCTTTAGGCTTGGGGTCCGGGCAGACTGATGGGCAATATAGACTCCCTTCCCTCACTGCGTTCTAGCCTCTCGGGGAGCGGGGGCTTGGATGTGCGGCAGGGTGGGTCTTTTGCTTCTAGCCAGCCCCATAGATCTTACGTGAAGCCTAGTGAAGCCTTCTGAGGGTAAATGGAACCCAGTGTGCCCAGGCTCTACAGTGCCTTCGTCCCTTTTTACCTGGCCTCCACTAACATCTCAATCCAGGAGTTTATTGGAAGAAGTTGACTCTCCTTTTACCTCCTGGCTCTATTGACTATGAATTATCACTGAGTAGCATTTGGTTGGAGTGGTGTGGTGGGAATGGTAGTGAAAATATGCCGTGGCGTGCCCAAGAAGGAGGTGTTGCTTTTTTCTTCTTTGTTTGGAGCAGTTTAATCTTTTTCCTGCAATAGATACCTTTTCTTACATCTCCCCTCCCATGCTTTGCCATAAAAGAGCCCTCCTGGGTGTCTCAAAAGGAAGAGGCCAAGGGAGGTCCTGAAAAAGGAGGAAGGCAGGAGGGAAGAAGGGGACTTCCCAGCCTGACTTATGCTCCATATCAAATGTGAATGCTCCCGCTGCCCCTTGCCACATCAATAAGGAATTTTGTCTCCAAACACTTTAATATTGTTTCCCTTCTTCAAACAGGTGAGGTCTGAGAGATGTCCAGTGAGATGCCCAGTGTTTCTTGTCAAGCAACTGAGGGAGCATGCTTGGCAAGGGATTGTGCCCAATAAGTCAATCCTCTGGAAGCCTCGCCGCAGGCTAGGAGAGCGGGCTCAAGATTGTCTTCTTTACTTCGCCTCAACATTTCTTTTATCCTCTTTTTCATTAAAATGACTTGATTCCCCACTGTCAGATCATAGCGGAGGTTTTTTAAGTGGCAATTTTGACTCGTCAGAAAGTAGCACAGAGGGTTAATATGCCTGTAGTAAAGTAACAGCACCATACAAATCACAGATTTGTATTTTATGTAGATATCTCAGTGGGTTGCTCACAGATACCCTTTTGCTTCTTGCAGATTCCAAGTTAATATAGCACAGTGAATTATGAACTGTCATCAAAGAATTCCATAGAAACGGCAAGGCATAGCTTTTAAAACCTAATGTTTTTCCCTCAGCCCTTAATTGCTAAAACGGTTTTGTATGGGTAGAGATAATTTCTTATTGGTAAAGCCAATAAGAAATATTTCTTATTGGTTAAGCCAACCCCAACCACTGTGTTATGTTTTAAATCCTTCGTGCTTCTCCAGACCAAGCACTCTTAAAATATTCTGCCTACCAGCATGGATGGCAATTGACTCCTACACCTTGTGACCCTTTCTGCCTTATCTAACATTTCCTGTATATTGACTTACACATTTGCATGATTCATGGTCTCTTTAAAAAGTGTGTGTGAGATAGAAAGTGCTCTGGCACCCCACATTGGTATGAATAGTGCTATGAAAAGAAATGTAATACATGTAAAAGGAGGGCTATTGAGAGATGAGGGGTGCACTTGGAGGGTGGTAGTGCGGGAATCCTTGAAGAAGGAGGTCAATGGGGGAGTTAAAAAAATAATGTTACCCTGGGCGCCACCAGTGCTAAAATCAACCCTGGTGATCATAGACATATTTTCAGTGGCTGTGATGTGGTGGAGAGGCCAAAAGAAAGCTGATAGCCTCTTCTGTAGAAACCGGAGACTAGGTCCATCGATTCTCTGTCTTCAAGGCCATGAAATGGAAAAGGCTCTTGTATAGTGCATGGCTACCCAGGGGCATCCCAGCACTGTGGCAGGACTGCGTGCAGGAGGGGGAGAGTCCTCAAGGGAAGAGCCAGGTCTTCAACTGTTTCCAAAAGGCCAAGTAATTGGGTTCTTTCCGGAGAGCGAGGGGAAGCGAATTTCACAGCTTGGCTGAGTTATATGAGAAAAGGAGGTCCCGATCTGGACCTCCTGATTCTGCGGATGATAGCCAGATGAAGATCATTGGAGCGAAGCGTCCTAGAGGCCTTATAGGGTCTAACTAGGGCATTGATAAACGGTGAACCATTTCCCTTCAGGGATTTATGGGCAATACACAAGGCCTTGCATTAAACTCTCTGCTGAACAGGGAGCCAGTGGAGGGAGCGGAGGACGGGTTTTGTTGAGCAGCGGCTGCTGGTTCCAGTGAGTAGTCTGGCCGCTGAATACTGCACAACCTGCAGCCTGGTGGTTACTGAGCTGGGAGCACCCAGATAAAGGGGATTGCCAAAGTCCAGCTTGGACTCAGGGCCAGGATCAAGAGACTTTTGGGTCTGCTGGAGAGCAAGAGAAGGATTTTACGGGTCGTTTTGGGAATGCCATGGCACATCGCAGTGGTCTTTCGTGCTTGGGTTTTAAATGAGACTTCTTGGTCTACCAGATTCTCAGGCTCTTTATTTCGGTTTTAGGAGTAGGAGCTGGGCCCATGCAGGCAGGCCACATGGTACTTGATTTCCGGGTCAGCTGGTTGCCCAACACCATCAGTTCAGTTTTGTCGGCATTGAGCTTCAGATGGGATAGGCACATCCAGTTGGTGACTTCCTTTAGGCAGGAGTGGAGATCAATGGGTGACTGCTTGGCATGATTTAGTTCGACAACCAGCTGGGTGTGGTCTGTATACGTGACAATCTGAACCCTGAAGGGGGATACGATGTCCGCCAACAGGGCCATATACACATTAAAGAGGTTGGGGATCAGGGGTGAGCCCTGAGGTACTCCACAATGCCGAGAAAGGAATTTGGATATGATGTCTCCTTCAAATACCTGAAAGTGTCTGTTTTCCAGGAATGACTGAAGCCAGGCCAGAGCTGTTCCTGACACTCCGACCTTTTTGAGATGGTGAACCAAGATATGTTGGTTCACCGTGTCGAAGGCCGCGCTGAGGTCGAGGATAATTATGGTGGAAAACCCTCCTTGGTCAAGGATCTTTCTAGAGGTCTCCCCCACCGAGAGCAAAGCTGTTTCAGTGCCCTGGTGCGGTCGGGAGCCAGTTTGGGAGAGGTGGACGTGGCCGTGGGATTCGAGAAATGCTGACAAGGAGCTATTGACATGTTTTTCTGCCAGCTTACTGATGCCGGGGAGGAGTGTGATGGGAAGATAGTTGACCAACTCCGCTGGATATAGATGAAGTTTTTTAAAAGGGCTCTGACCATAGCATTTTTACATTCCGGCGGGGACAAGTCCAGCTGCTAGGGATGCGTTGATTAAGTGAATGATGTTGGGGTGATAGTGGACAATACTCTCTTGAGAATATTGAGAGGCGCAGGGTCAAGAGGTGACCCGCTTTTAACAGTAGACAGAATGGAGAGGAGGGGGGGTTTGTGCTCAACATCTTCCGGGTCTTTGTTTGGAAGTTAGGGTGGGATTTCTGGGGGAGGGATGTGCTTCAAAATATTTCGAATTTTAGACTGGAAGAAGTCTGCAAGTTCGTTGCAGTGCTTTCCTGAAGGGTCCGGTATTGCCTGGGGTCTGGGAGTTTGAGAAGCCATTTGATAATGAGGAACGAGTCTCTGGAGGGATTGACTGATAGAGAGAGTTTTTGTAGTAGTAAGAGGCCCGAGTAGTTTTTATTTCGGCCTTATAAGTTGCTATGGCCGTCCTGTAGTCTCCTTTTTTTGGGGGGGGTGGCGAAATCTTTCCCCATAGCCGTTCTAATTTTTTTGCATGCTGTTTCAGAAGGCGGAGCTTGGGGGTAAACGATGCGTGTTTGTTAGATCCGGTTCTCTCTCGGATGAGTTTTTTGGGGAGCACCGTGTTTAGGGAGCTTTCAATCCATGTGGCAAAGTCCCTGTTAGATGAAATAGGGTTGTCGTTACGGGTGGGTCTGGACTTTTCTAAAGCAAGGGTCCAGTCTTCTACAGAGGGTTTTGACCGGGGCGGATTTTAGTGAGCAATGGCAGTGCTGGGAGCGCAAGGGTCGATTTAGGGGGGAACCAGAGGAAGGAGACTAGGGAGTGGTCGTACCAGGGAAGGGGAGAGGCTCGGTCCCTTAAAGTTGTGTGAGATTTGAGAAAATAGGATCAAAAAGATGTCCTTTGATGTGTGTGGCTAGTGAGACCTTCTGGAAAAGCTGGTAGGATGCAAGGTCAAAGGCTAGGTCGGTTACAGGTTGGTCCAGCGGGTCATCCAAGGATGGTAAAATTGGATGACTTACTGACGATAGTAATGGATGATTATGTTATAGAATGAGTGAATTTGTTCAAGGCTGCGGGGGGGGCAATAATTGAGGATGCCTGAGAGGGTAAGAGTGGGGGAAAATTTGATAGTGAAGTGGACATTCTCACAGTCGGATAGAGGGCTACCTAGCAACTCACAGATCAGCTGGTCGTTGTGGATGATTGCAATCCCGCCCCCTTTGCCACAAGGTCAGTCTAGTAATTTGATCTGAAACCCCAGGTGGAGAGCTTGTACTATGTCGGGATCTGAGCTAGGGGTGAGCCAGGTCTCTGTGAGAAAAAGCACATCTGGTGCGAGGTCACTCAGGAGCATTGACATTTCTATGTGGTGCTTGGGTAGGGATCTGCAGTTGAGTAGATATAGTTTGAAGGGTTTTACCAGCTCAGGTACCAGGGAGCCAAGTGGGGTAAATTCATAAGAGCAGAGTGTGCACTTGTTGTGGTTCGTGAGAGAGATGGCGTGGGAGCAGGGAAGTTCGTTCAATTGTTTCAGCTCTTCGCTGGAATACAGGATGCTCTCGGGGGAGGTAGACTGCTGACCAGCAGTGCGAAGCTCTGCCGGAAGTGGAGTCCTTCCGGTGAGTCAGGTCTTCCCTCCACACAAACGGAACAATCCGCGGTGGACCGGGGAAGCCTGTTAGGAATCCGGGAGAAAAGTACAAAGTGCGCGGTAGGTTAGTCTGATAGATTTTTAAAAGCAGCTGGTGAAAGTGCAGTTTAAAAGCACTGTTTAAAAAGCAACAATATGAGAGGAATGCCCAGTGTGCTAGGAACCCTTTGTCAGGCATTCTGTGGGAGACTGGGTTAGGGTGGAGACAGCTGAATTAATGCGGGGGAAAGGAGAAGTGCTGTTAGAGTGAGGAACCCTTTGAAAGGCGTTCGCTGACACTTGCCTTGGGTCTAAACTCCAGGGGTCACAGGCAGCAGCAGTGTTAGAGATGAGAGACAGCAAGAGTAAAGAGGAGAAGAAACAACACAAGAGGAGAGAGATAAAACGGAGCAAGTAAAAGAAAAGGAGGAGAGCAAATCAGATACAAAGAGAAAGCAGCCATGATGTGAAGAAGAGAGGATTAAGAAGAGAGAAGATAGAATGAAATGATGTGGAGGACAGGACAGAGGGAAAAAAGCAGACAAATGATAAAATGGAGACACAGCTAATCACTGCTAGAGAGTGATAGTAAAGAGCCAAGATTGAGGGGAGAGAGAGCAGAGCATGGATAAAAGTGAAGAGAAAAAAGGGAAGGGCTAAAATGAATAAAGGGCAAATCAGATACAGGGTGTGACAAAAATTATAGAAAACAACTAGAGAGGTGAGAGGATAGACTCTTAGAGCAAAGACTTAGGGGACAGAAAACAGATAAAGGTTAGAAGATAGACTGAGGCAGTGAGAGTGTTGAAAGTGGGGCTCACCGGAGGACAAAGTGAACGGTGGCCTCCTTGGCAACATTTTCAGCACTCAGCACCTGTACTTCTTTTTTTACAAATTAAGCACTGCTCTAGTGCATCCTATTCATGCACTACCGAGCACAGCTTTTCTCTGAGGATTGTGCAAATAGCTACACTGTCGCATTTCTTCCAGAAGTGTAGGGGGCAGCTCAAGGTGCACTTCAAACAGGCTCATATGGTGTCATTTGATGACTTATTAGGGAGTCATTTCACAGCTGACATATTTGGCATTTATATAACGGGACATTCATTTCTGGTATATATTTAATTTGTGAAACGTATTTCGATACTTATCTAAAACAGATTTTTTTTAATCAGTTTGTAGAATCTTCCTACTCATTTGTTATATATAGTAATGATAAGAATGGCTTGACCCTAGTAGTGTAGGCTGCCATTTCCTTTGATCATCTGAAATCAGATGTGTGGTGAAAAAAATAAGCTGTCATTTAAGTAATCTTTTTTTTATTTCACAGTGTTAGGTTCCTTTCCCCTGCAAAGCAGTAACATGTTCAGATTAGAGGTCTCCTTATTCCAAAAATAAAAATTAAAGCAGGATCTAAGATATCACACAAAAAATGAAGATTGGTTTCTTTAAAAATAAAAATTGTTATTAGGGTTTCCACGTATACACAGTGAAACAATGTATGGCATTATACTATGTTGAGGTCTTGTTCTATGGGTTACACAGTTAGGCAAAATACATATGCAATAATGTACCCTCTTATGCACATCATAAGGGTATTGCAAGTCACAGACGAGTTCTGTGACCATATAGAGGAACAAGGCCAAGGAATGAGTTTCATTATATAAGGGATAAAAAAACTTGCAGTACATTATAAGGGTATTGCAAGGTACTGAGGAGTTCCATAACCACATAGAGGAACAAGGTTGAAGAATGACTTCATTTATAAGGTGATGGAAGTCCGAGTGAATTGCAATGTCCTTAGCATATACTGCAGGGGGCACTTTATCCCATTCAATACAAGGCCACACCATCACCTTTCCCACAAACCCCCTAAAACCTTGTTGAATAGCACTTTCATAAGAAAGAGAGACCATGTTATCAAAAGTGAATAATTGAAAACTCTAGTGCAAAATTAAACACATCAAAAACCTGTTAGATATTTGTTGCACAAAGACATTAGAAACTGTTCAAAACAAGTCAGTTTAAAAAACACAAAGCTGCAGTAGCTGGAAATGTGTAAAAACATGCAGAAAGATTCTAACATTTCTACAATTTTCTAAGAAGTTCAACAAATGTTTTCCTTCTGCTTGCTACTATAAACTAAAGAAATAGAGCAGAAGAAATGCAACATTTCATTTTGATTGCTTTAAGCAGCTGCTCCATGACCTGACCTGCCTTTCACCTCTGCTACTGGCTCCAGCAGCAGGCATTGTGACATTAGAATTCGACTGAAATAACCTGTTATAGGTGAGCTCTGGCATCTTTTCTTTATAATAAGTGACTAGATGTACCAGGAGCCACCCATTATAAAGAAATTATAGATGGTTGTTTATACAGGGATTGCAGAGTCCCATGTATTATAAGATAATGAAGCTCTGCAATGACTTGCAACATATTCATAATGTAATGCCTGGGCTACTTTTTCCTTATAAAACATGATCACACCATGACCCTTCTCACAAACCATTTATGTCCTTGGACTGGTGCCCTTCAATAAGAAAGAGATAGGATATTTGCACACATGAGAAATACAATTTGACTCTCGAGTGGAAAATTAAACAGAGCAAAAAGCAGCTAGATATCTGTTACAAAAATTGCAAGTCAGATACAAAAAAACTGCAGCTCAGATTGTAAACAAAGATGCAGAGAGAATCTGTTTTTCCTTTAGCTACCTAAAGGGTGAAAGAAATTAACATGTTGCCCGAGAAATCTTCTTTGTTCTTATCATTGTTGATCTGGAAATAAAGAGCAGAAGAAGGAAAAGTTACATTTTATTTTCGTTTCTTATAGGTCAGCTTTAATTATGCTGTGTGACCTGCCTTTCGCTTTGGCTGTTGGCTCTTACCTCACAACTCAACTGTAAAAAGTTATTACAGCTGAGCAGTTACTTTGTTTCTTTATTAGGAGCAACTAGGGATGTCTCAAGTTGCCTGGATAAAGAAATAACACACTTATTTTGTACAGGGATTGCAGGCTGACATGTATTAAGAGTAGTATAAGCAATTCAAATAATATCCGTCCCATTCCACAATCCCTTGAATAGACACTGTGTGGCCTATTTGGAAGAAAAAGGATATAAAAGAAATGAGCTGGACTGGGAGGGGCAACAAAGAAGGATGTGAGAGACTGGAAGGAAGAGGAGACACAGAAGCAATAGTTGCAGAACAACATTGTATTTAATAGTTTGCCAGCAGTAGCACTAGCATGCAATTGAACAATGAAATGGTGAAACCCACCTTAACAGAGACAAAGATAATCTCACAAGATAGTCATTGGAAACTATTTGGCAAATTGTCCAACAAAGATGAACCTAGCTTTTGGTGCATGAGATGTTGAGCATAATTGAGCCTGGGGGTGTCAAAGAGGTATGGGAAGTACATGCACGTCTTCTCCTGACAACGACTTTCAACATTAAGGACAAAACTTAATCTCAGGTTTATGGTAACTGAGACTTTCATGGAGCAAACTTTCAAGTCACTTTAGTAAGCACAGGTGGCATTTCATAAGGGTAAAATACAAGTCACCTTAATTCCTTGTTTGGGTATATCTGTGAATTGTCTCCTCATACAGGTGCAGACTATCTTTGGATCATATCACTGATAACTGATCTTTTCAAAAGAGGCAACATGGAGAGTTCTGAGATCCAGTCTATGTGATTTGGTGTCACAGGTCTGCTCCAGTGCCTGAGAGTGCACATTTTTGCCATCACCATTGAGGTAGATCCCCACCTGCACCAGTGAGCGATCATGCTTGGTAAATTCAAAAGATGTAAAAAGGGCAGTTGAGCCATGATCTCAAATACAATGCCGCTAGGATCAGACATGGTGTTTCAAATTATAGACCAATATAAATCAAGATTAGGACATTTCCATAGAACAAGTCTGCCCGTCCACACCTTTAGTACCCAGAGTCATAATACAGTCCAGGGCCAATTCTATAATATTTAAAAGTAAATAAATGTAAGTCTTGCTGCCTTTGCACAACCATCATACTACTCTGTAGCTTAAATAGCTCCTCAACAGTTTAATCATGCCTTGCCAAAAACAACACATTAATTCGGCCATAATAAAAATGAACAAACCGGATACCACACCTCTGTGGTAATCACAGCTCGTAATGTAACTCAAGATATGTGATGTGGGTTAATATACAGGCACAGGACCCATGTAGGTTTTGAGGCAATGGACTGTAGTGTGTGGTCTAGCTCCCTGCGGTCACGTGACCCGGCCAAGGATTGCGAGAGATCATTACAAGGGGGGGCTGGGCCACTGGAGACCACAATAGGGAGGACAGTGGACCGGCTCTCCCCTCCCTGTATTGTACTTGATCTATAAGGCCAATAAAGGACGTCTCCGAGGACCAAGAAGGTGCGGAGCTTTCGTACCCGGACAGCATCCTGTGCATCGCCAACTGCATCCTGGGCATAGGGGGCACCTCAAGAAAAAAAAACTCCTGCGAGCTATCCATAGGTGGCGTCAATGTCATTATGGTAGCGGACTCTGGATAGCCCTACACCATCATCCAGAAACAGTTCTGGGATTGAGACTTCGTCCAAGTGGTGGGTGACCATCTGTACCCCCACAGTCACATGCTCGGGTGAAAGGCTCCCCATGGTGGGCTTCAGGCAGCTCCCATTCGAGTTCAAAGGACAACACACCACAGAGAAGTTGTACCCGGCACAAAAGGGCCGATCGGTTTTGGGTTGGGCCGATCAGGGTGCTCTGGGGATTCAGCTCAACCCAGGCAGCGACAAGCAGGTGCTACTAGCGGAGGATACATCCATGCCATCCTCACTCCTAGCAGAGTTCCCCATTGTCTTCAGTGACCAGATCAGGAAGTTGAGCAAGTTCTCCCACAAGATCGTCCTAAAAGATGGAGCCGTACCATTAGCCCACAAAGTCAGGAACATCCCGCTAAACTGCCGAGAAGTAGTACAGCTAGAACTGAAGCGCTTAGAAGACAGAGGCATTATTGAACATATCGAATGCGCTGATTGGCTCGCGCCTTTAGTGGTGGCATGCAAGCTGAGTGGGAAGATCCGCTTATGCATCGATCTCCGCAAACTCAACAAGAACATCATTGTGGAAAAGTTTCTGTTGCCAAAAATCAACAAATTACTTGCCCAGACCAAAGGCGTCAAGTGGTTCTCCACCATCGACCTCAAAGCCGCTTACCACCAGATATCACTTCACCAGCCATGCCAAAAACTTACATCCTTCGTCACACCCTTTGGGTGCTACAGGTTCAGACGCATGCCCTTCGGCCTCGCATTTGCGGTGGCCATTTTTCAAAAACAAATGCACCAGCTGTTTCAAAGTGTCCACGGTGTCCTCTACTTCCAAGATAACATCTTTGTCATGGGAAATCCAAAGCTGAACACGACGGCACACTGCACACCGTCCTACGCACGCTTTCAGCCAATGGCCTCATAGCCAAATTAGAGAAATGCAAACTCGGTCTCCGTAAGGTCACATACCTAGGGCATAAAATCAGCAACAGGGGAATCACCCCCAAGGCAGCAAATGTGGAGGCCATCCAGTCAGCTCCCTCCCCGACATCTAAAGATGACGTTTGTTCGTTCCTGGGGCTGGCGGAGTTTATAGCAAGTTTGTTAGGAACTTTGCGATGAAAATGAACAACTTACACCAACTGCTCAAGGAAAAGAACAAGTTCACCTGGTCGGAGGAAATGGAAGTGGAGTTCTTGGCCATCAAACAAGACATATGCAAGACTGTTCCCATACAAGGATTTGATGGCGCTGCGTCCAGCATACTCACCACGGATGCCAGTGACAAAGGTCTGGGAGCAGTCCTCTACCAGCGGGTCTCTGACGGTACCAAGACCACCATGGGCTTCGCATCACGATCCCTCACCCCCAGTGAAGAGAAGTACAGCGTGATTGAGAAAAAAAATGCTGGCTGCCATATCGGCGATGGAGAAATTTCGACAGTATCTGTGGGGGTCAAGATTCACACTCTGCACAGATCACAAGCCTTTGATCAAAGTCCTTACATCCAGCGGCAACGTAACAGCCACGCCACAAATTGCCAAAATGACATTGCGTCTGTTGGACCTTGTCTATGACGTGGAATACTTCCCAGGCACAAAAAACAAAGTGGCGGACTTCTTGAGCAGAGCGGCAGCCATGGAAGAACCTGTCACATCAGCAGAGTGGGATGAGTACAGTGTCGCCTTCATGAAGGATCATGATCACACCATCACTGCCCAAGACTGGGCAGAGGCCTACACGCAAGACATGGACCTCTCCCAGGTCAAAGGGTACATCACGCGAGGCTGGCCAGAGAAGAGACACATCGACGGCAACCTCAGGAAATACTGGGTAGTCCATGAAGAACTCTCCATTGGTGAAGATTCCACATTCCTGCTACGGGGAGACAGAGTGGTGCCCCCTAAGGCACTGTATGACCGCATTCTTCACATCAACCACAAAGTCCACCTGGGCATCGTAAAAGCCAAACGGCAGATAAAACTGCTATACTGGTGGCCCGCCATGGACGTCCAAGTGGAAAGGTTTGTGAGGGACTGCGCCCATTGCGCCAGAGCGGACAAAACCCTGGTCACCCTGAGGCCCCCCATGGGAGAGTTCTCCACTCCCAACAACCCATGGGAGGATTTGTCCAACAACATCGTAGGCCCGGTTCTAGACACCTGGGGAACACCCAAACACCTCATTGTCGTAGTAGACCGCTACTCCAAGTGGCCAGAGGTCGAAATCAGAGACTCTGTAGATTCCAATGCCATCATCACTTTCCTCACCAACATCTTCTTGAGGGAGGGCATCCCCAAGTCCATCACCGGCGACAATGGACCCCAGTTCACGTTGGCGAAATGGACAGCCTTTACCAGCAGAAACGGGATCCGGGCGAGGCACACCCCGGTCTACCTCCCGGCAGGTAATGGCCAAGTAGAACGCTTTAACCGGGTGATCATGGGCTCGATACAAGCAGCCATCAGCACCGGACAAAACTGGGAGTCTGAAGTCAGGAATACAGTATGGGCATACCGCATCACAACCACCTTGACAGGCTACAGCCCATTCAAGATCTTAAGAGGCAGAGAACCGTTCACCAGAGACAACACACCTGGATGACCATGAGACTCCAAAGCAAATGGTCACCAGCCATTGTCCGCAGCAACATAAAGAAGGCACAAAGTATCTACAAAGCACATTATGACAAAAGGAACAATGTGCGTGACACCTCATTGGCAGAGGGCGAGTGGGTCCGAGTTAAAAAGGGCCAATAAGGACTCAAAGGAGACAGCAAATTCAGTGAGCCCCTATGGGTGGTAGAAGCATACTCCCGCTCTGCCTTATTGAGTGACCGCATGATCTGGTCCAAATCTAGAATGGTCAAGTGCAACAAAATCCTACATTGGGGCATAGGCGACAGTGAGTTGGGAGAAAGCCCCGGTGCAGCGGCAGCGGCCGCACCCACTACAGACCATGTGAGTGAGACCGGACCAGCCAGGGCTGAAGGACAATCACCGGGACAACCAACGCCGTATCTGCCCAACCAGGTCACAGAGGAAGGTGGCATCCCGGGCGAGACACCCATGCCATCCAGAGAGATCAAGAAGAAGGCACAAGGTCAGACGGACCCTGCAGAGGAAGAGAGCAGGGGACCGGAACACACACCCGCAAGGGCCGTGTGGTGAAGCTACCGAAATACCTAAGTGACTTTCATCTGTAACCCTCTCCTTCTCCTTTCCCTGTCTTTGCCTCTTTTCGCTCTCTCTCTCTCTCTCTCTCTCTCTCTCTCTCTCTCTCTCCCACTCTAACCAGTTCCGCCACACCTCGGGGGGCGCACCTACAGTTGTCATTGATTGTTAAGGGGGAAGATGTGTAGTGTCTGGTCTAGCTCCCCACGGTCACATCACCCGGCCAAGGATCGCGAGAGACGGTGACGCGGGGGACTGGGCCACTGGAGACCGTGATACAGAGGACCGCGATACGGAGGACAGCGGACTGGCTCTCCCCTCCCTGTATTGTACTTGTTTTATAAGGCCAATAAAGTACTCTTTAAGTGCCCTATAGTTTCCGCACATTCTTTCCGAGGGACATCGCCCCTCCCCCACATGGACCAACTGGGCTACTTACCTTAACCTACAGGGTTCTACAATTAACAAAACAACAACTAAAATCATGATATTCCCGAACAAACTTAAAGAACCAACAGCTCCGATTTACTAGAGATTGAAAGTGGAAATAGAGAGATTATGTGACTGACACACTATATGTTCCCATGCACTGCCTTAAGTAAGAAGAAACAAGATAACAATATAAGATGATAATCTGTACGAAGATCTTTATTTTTACAAATCTGAAAGATAAATTAAAGAGAGATTTAATTCCAGAAAAAATACATTGCTACCCAGGTTTAGGTGCACTCACAATGCCAAAAAATGTGGATAAACATATAATTCATTATGAGGTGCTGGCTGGGATGGACTGAACAACAGGTGCGTTAATAGATGTGAGTGGACACAAAAAGCCATGGCTGCTAAAAGTTAACTTTAGAATATTTCCCACACTTTTATGAATTATTCCGTTGATATACAGTTGTTCCAGTATGCAGAAGAGTTAAGTGTTACCCTGCTGCACTGGCAAATATCTACACAAAGCAGTCTTAAATCCCTGGCACAGCTTTCATGAATTAGTGAATGGTAATAGGACGTTATTTTTGTATGAAGGGGAAGTGAGCTGCGGATTACCTCCCAAAGAAACCCTAAAGACGCAGCCACCCCTCAAGGAATGCTGAAAACCTAAGAGTGTTTCTTTTCCAACTAATCTTAGGTGTGTGGATCGAGTTTCTCCAACCAGTGAGGAAAAACAAACATACTAGGGCAGAAAAAGCAAATGTACTGTAGTTGTGTTTCTCAGCACCCAGGACTACGTTCTGCTGGAAAAGGAAGGCATGTTTGGCATTTGATTTATGAGACCTGAATACAGGAAAAATAGAAGGTGAAATGCATTAGACAGAGTGGCGGAGGAAATTGCTGCCAAGCACCAGGATATTTTCTCAGTGGCACTTTAGGAGCTGGAGATAACAAAATAAAAATATCGCTTGCAAAAATAAGTGTTTTTGAGGTGATCGGAGCAGCATTTCTTTCGTGTATAGTAATAATGCAGCTGCGAATGTTGTCTAGCTTTGGGTAAAGCAGGACTTTTTAAGTACGTATAAACCAGGGGCAGCCAGAATTACAAGGCCGCTCACCACTCGGGATTTAATTGACTTTGCATGTTTTGTTAAGTACCCCTGGGTATGCATTCACTGTCTGCTTTTTACCTTGAATGTGTTTGTTACTACTATTCGGTTGAAGGCACGCCAGTTTGGGAAGCTGTGTGCCAACATTTAACATGCCAAATGTTCACAAGTAGATTTTTGGTAAGACAGGGGGAAAATAAATGTTTGTTACGCTGGCGTAATATTGCTCAATTTTAAGTTTTTCGTGTTATGATTGTTACCTCCAATTCCTGAAATGACTCCATTACACCACTTCACGGAATTTGAAGTTTATTCAGGTAAAAACATTGCAAACGAGAGCGAGCTGCTGTTGTTCGCGGCACTTGCAGCGTTTTGTATTGAGCACAACATGCATCCTTGTATCCAAAATGGATGAGGATTGATTTAGCACTAAAATGTATTGCTGCCAGATTAGCATTTCATGTAATTTTTCATCTTTTTACCCAAATTTCATGTAATTATGCAAAAGTAAATGATGCAAGCGTCTCACACCCACTATATTCTGCAGGATTGCTAGTTGTGTCATGTGAATTAACAAATATCCAAGAACTTGTTATGACAGTTTGGCAGCAATACTCCTTCCCGTATATACTTCTGTATAAAAATTATTCTGAATATTAATAAGCAAATAGGTACAAGTCTACATTAACACACACGGTTGTATGGCATTACAGCGCGGGCTTTTACCCTGCGTGCCATTACAACGCTGTTTTTACACTGCAAGTGGTTACAACGACTTGCGCTGTAAGGGCTGGATAGTGGAATAGTTTAATTTTCTATTCCAACTCCAGCCCACTTTACAGTAGGGAAGGTGTTGGAATAGAAAATAAACTATTTCCTATCCAACAGCGCCCTCCAGCGCAAGTCGTTGTAACGACTTGCGTTGTAAAAGCAGCGTTGTATTAGCAGTGCGGAATAATGCCCGCGTTGTAAAGGCTGTTTACCACACACACACTTGCTTTCCATGACTCATCACTCACTATTGTTATACTAATAGCAGGTGGGTAGCTATAGAATTGCCAAACAATAAAAATAAATGTGAGTTGTTATTACTAAATCAGATGTCTAAATCAATAGAAAGAGCAACAGTCAGTAAGTGACTTTAAACACTCTATAACGCATTAAGCTAGCACTCTGTCACTCCTCCTTGAACTCGTGCATACATTCATCCACCCGATAACTCATTCTAGCATTCATACACTAACCAGCCACAATCGAAAACACAGATAAACTCAATCAATCAAGTGGTATTTATAAAAAGTGGCAAATTACCCGAGAGGGAATCCAGGCGCTGTGCTTCGGTTGTCAGTCGAAGACCCTGGTCTTGAGTCCCATCCTGAAGTGAATCCACCAGGGGGTTACAGAGGTGGAGGGGAAGGATATTCCAAGGCTTGGTGGCGAGGAGGGAGAAGGAGCAACCTCTTTTGCGGCACTAGCGGATGTGTGGTATCTGTGCGAGGGCAAGGTGAGCAGAGCAGAGGCTCCCTGGAGGTTTGGTGGAAATTCAGGTGGCGGTTCATGTAGTTAGGTCCTAGGTCATGGAGGGCTTTGTAGGAGTGGGTCAGAAGCTTGAATTGGCATCTTTTCTGGATGGTTAGCCAGTGGAGGTCATTCACATGCTTGTTGGTTGATGTAGGTCCTCCTGGGCATGTTGCGGATCAGACTGGCTGCTGCATTCTGGATCGTCTGGAGTATTTTCATGAGTTTGGTGGTGGTGCTGTAGTTCAGTCAACTGGTGACGAGGTCCTGCATCACTGTTTTCCTGGTGCTGTTGGGGAGTTACTTGAAGACATTGCAAAGCATGCAAAAAGTCTGGAAGCAGGTTGAGGAGACGGCGTTGATCTGACATTTCATGGAGAGTTTGCTGTCCAGGATGATGCCGAGATTGTGGGTGTGGTCTTTTGAAGTGGGGGTTGATCCTAGTCCCAATGGCCATAGGAGTCATTGCAGAGAGAGGTGTTTCTCCTGAAGACCTGAACATCAGTTATTGTCTGTGTTGACCTTCAGGTAGTTGTTTTTCATCCATGCTGAGATGTTCTTCATACAGTTGTGGAAGTTGGTCTTCATTGAGGTGGGGTCCACTAACAGCGAGAGGATGAGCTTGGTATCATCGGGGTAGGAGATGATGTTGATTTTGTGGGTTCTGATGATGTCTGCAAATGGTGTTTTGTAGATGATGATGAGGGTTGGACTGAGGGACGAGCCTTGAGGGATGCCGTAGACAGTGTGCTTGGGTTATGAGGTGAAAGGAGGGAGACTGATTTTGTGATTGCGCCCCATGAGAAAGGATGTCATCTATCTGAATGTGTCATCCGTGATTCCAATTCGGCACAGTCGATCAATGAGTGTGTGGTGGGAGATGGTTTCAAAGGCTGAGGAGAGGTCGAGCAGGACCAGAGTAGCTGATTCCCCTCTGTTGAGTTGGGTGCAGATGTCATCAGTTGCAGTGATCAGGGCTCTCTCGGTGCTGTGATTGGCTGTGAAACCTGATTGGGAATAGCCCAGCAGGTGGCTTCTCTCAGGTATTTAGTGAGTTGGAGGTTGATGGCCTTCTCCAGGACTTTGGTGGGAAATGGGAGCAGTGAAATGGGGTGGTAATTCTGGAGCTCACTGGGGTGTGCAGAGAGTTTCTTGAGGAGGGGCATTGCGTAAGGTTGCTCTGGTGCTAGAGGCATTGAGGAAGGTGGTGAGCTGGTGGCTGATCTCGTCTCAGCCGAGGTTATAAAGTCATTGGGGGCACGGAACCTCAGGACCGCAGGACCACAGACCCACAGAACCACAACCAGCTGGATTGTTTGGAGGATCTGTGCATTTTTTCTAGTTTGGTGAGAGTGACTTGGTCGGCAGCACTGGCGATTCAGGTGTTGAAGTTCACTAATGCCTGGTTCAGTTTGGTGGTGACGGGCTTTGTGATGCTGAGGGCATCAATCCATTGGTGATGAGTGACCTTGTTCCAAGGGTGGAAGGGGGCACTGTGGCAGATGGGGGTGGTGAGGGGAGGTCCAATGAGGGTGAAATGTACAATGAAGTCCGACCAGGTGAGTTCCGTGTTGTGGCTGTATCTGATTCTGTTGCTGGATGTGAAGATGAGGTCCAATGTGTGTCCTGCTTTGTGCGTGAGGTCTGTGACAAGATGCTCTAGGACGATGTTGTCCAGTCTTTCAAGGAGGTTGGTGGAGTTAATGTCAGTGGGGTCATCCAAGTGTGATGTCATTGGGGTCATCCAGATGAAAGTTGAGGTCTCCCATGAAGACATAGTGTTTGGATTCAATGGCGAGCAGGGTGATGAATTCCGCGATTGTGTCGCTGAGAACAGTTTGTGGAGCTGGCGGTCAGCAAGTGAGGACGCCTTTGATGGCGGTTTTGCCATTGGTGCAGAGCTGGAAGTTCATGTGTTCCATGGTGGTTTTGTCATTGGTGGTAGTGCAAGTGATGCCATCTCCATGTCTTTTGGTGCAGTCACTGTGTTTCATCTTGAGGCCGCTGGGTGTTGCAGTGGTGCTGTCTGGATAGAGGTGGGGATGAGCCAGGTATCTGTAATGAAGGTCACATCGGGGCGAACGTGGAGATGGTGTCACAGACTTGGTGATGTGTTTGCAGCACAATCTGGCATTATTCAGGAGGCAGATGAGTTGCTCCGGGGAGGTCTCAGCCACCGGGGATAGCATGGCTCTGGTTGCTGCAATGGTGGTAGGTCCTGGAGTGGAGTTGAACTGGCAGTAGATGCAGGTGAAAGTTTATATTGTGCAGCGAGTCGATGGGAGACAGCAGTTGTTGTCGCAACCGGGGTTCATGGCACCAAGGACTGTGGCATAGGATCTGTGGGAGTGCAGGGGGCGAGGCTCCCTGATGCTGGATGCGTCCAGGCACAGACTGGTGCAGACAAGCTTGCCTTTGGCGCGCCAGCAGTGCGGCCGTGCAGTGGCCTCCATTAGTAGTCCTGGGAAGTGGGAGGGGCTGGCTTGGAGGTGGGAGGCGGCGATCGGAGAAAAAAATGGCGGGAGCAGGAAAAAATGGTGGGAGCGGGCAATGACCAAGATTAGGGAGCTCAAAATTAAGACACAAGTCGTGGGGGAAATACAAGTAGAAATACAATAAAACAAGTACAAATGGGCGGATTACAGTGAAAACAATAGGCACTGGAGGAGATATGAGAAAAAAGAAAATCACAGGTGCAAATGGGCCAATCACAAAGAAAACACTAGCACTCAAGAAAAAAAGTTCAACTGAAAATAAGCAAGCGCAAAAGAGCTAAATACTAGTGAATTAACGTACACTTAGTGGTCAGTGGGACTGAACTGGCAGCCTCAAGGGCTGTGCACTAGGCAGCAGTCACGAGGAGCTGGGCAGTGCCAGCTGGGGGAGCGACACATGGACCAGGAGGACAGAGGCTACTCAACCAGCATAAGCAAGATGAGCTAAACGAACGAACATTGAAAATAAGAAAAAATGTAACAGCACATGGCTGGCGTATGCTTTCTAAAACAAATATGTGAAAGAGGTAATATAATAATGTGCATTCCGTATTTTATAGTTCCAAAATAAGTGTCACATTTAGAAGTAACGTGTGAGCCATATTGGATTGATGAAATAGCAATAACATGGGCTTAGAAGTGATCTATTGGCCATTCCAAGATGCCCACTTGACTTGGAAGCAGTGACCATGCAGAATGCAGTGAACTGCAAAGCAGCCCGCTAACACAGTCTGTGAATTGCCGGTGCTTCTGAAAAATAAAGAAGTAAAAGTAAAAATAAAGAGGAAAAGAACTGAGAGGGGCTTATAATATGAGAAAATTAAAAATGAAAGGACTGATTTGCGCCCTAGCACTGAAGCACACTCATATCCAGCCAGGGATGGACATGTGCATTCGATTAGAAGAAGTTTCGTCACTCAGAGAGCCAAAGTGAGCCTATAGGTAATGTTAGAAATGGGCTGACCCATTGAGTCATGCTATGTGGTGTCATAGGTAGAAACAAAATGTGAATGATAGTCCAACAGACCAATGAGTGAGGTGGGCTAAACCAGATCCCCTCTATGCATGTGCTTATGTATTTTGTATTAATTGTTTTGATTACAAGAGCCTGGCAAACAGAGTTTCATAATAAGGTTCTGATATCTGACATAATTTGTCCCAACGAAACAATTGGCTTGTAGACTTGATTACTGCCTTGTCAACTTAAACTACCGAGGCCTACTGAACTGAGTATAATCTGTGCAATACAAGCACACTTTTTCAGTTCAAGCACACAATGTCTGCCCAATCACATCCTGTGGGAATGGGTGGACGTAACCCGAGTCCCTCACAGAAGCGTCTTTTTAAAGGTCTTAATATGTTGATCAATAAGGCTTGGCTTCAACTTCGCTGTCAAGTAAGGTCTAACAAAGAATCAGTTACAAGAAAAATAATGTATGATGGGCAAGCTGCATAAAGAACATAATGAACCAATTTGCAATTAGTTGTATTCAGTTATATAGTTCAAAAGACTTTTGCCAAATACTTCTACATTATTATCCTTTCCTCTAAATAAAATGATCCCCCCAGTGTTGCAAGGGTTGACAGTTCTGAGAACTATTCCTTAGCTTTAACCAAGTATCAGAGTTCCATATTTATAAAATGATCTTCTCTTAGTAGCAATTGTCCATTACATCCATAATTTAATGTGACAGTCTTGTATATTTTGAAATCCTATTAAAATTTGATTTCTGCAATTTAGTTCCATAGTCGATTTATTTTGGAATATGATAGAAGCTTTTCTTCATAGGTGCCTTTCTGTTACAAGCACTGCCAATCCAGAGTTCCATTCGGAGTTTTCTTATAATCCCAACTTTCCAGCAAATAGAAATTTCCAAACTGTGCACTTCAAGTAATATGGCCAATCTGCATGTGATTATACTAAAACCAGGATTCTTCAGCACGCATTTTGCCAACTCAATACTGGAGAAATTTGTCCCCAAGATACAGCCATGAATTCTGTAGTTATCTGTGGAAATTGGTGCGGTAACACTGAGTTCCTCAATAACTTACCATTCTACATTGCCACATGTTATGCCTCATGTACAGTAAGGAAATTCTAAAATAATGTGATTATATCATGAGGTGATATTATCTCTCATTCTGAATATTACTGTATGATGTGGAATTGCCTCTCAGTGTTCACATAAGTATTTTATTTCATTCGGTAAAATTAATTAAATGCTATAAATCACAGGTTTTTAATTTTGTATAGCTTTGTTTCTGTGTCTATATGCATTGGATTTAACCGGTAATTGCCTGCTGGCTATGTAAATTTTTTTTCATAGACAAATACTCTCATATTCATTTTAATATCCAGCAAGCCGGCTTCATCTTCTATACTTTTACCATTTAGGCCTTTACTCGATCCAACGCTTGAGGGCTACCGCCAAAACCTTCATGCCAGAGATCTGGTTTGCCTAGTCAGTTAGGTTGAAATGGCTTTTGAGAAAGCCAATATTAACATTTATCTGATAATCTAGAGAAGGACCCAAATAAAGGTCGCAATATGTCACTTTTTAAGACACGTTACTGCACACTGCTGCACCAATCCAACAGATTTAGATGTTTTAAATGGCAGTTCTTGTGTAGAGGATGGCAGCATATAGATGTCGACCATAATTAGGGCAATGCACGATGGGCCCGATGTAGGTAAATCTACATTTACCACTTCATAAATACCGAATCATACCGAATCGGTATTTATGAAGTGGTAAATTAGAGGGGGGGAGATGTAGGTATTTCAGATTCGGTAAATACCGAATCTGTAAGATTCGGTATTTACCGATTCTGTAAATACTGATTCGGTATCCCCCATTACTTCCTATGGGCCTTGAAGCCCATAGGAATCAATGGGCATTACCGAATTGGTAATTACCGATTTGTGCAAGGGTGCAGGGGGTGTCACTTTGACACCCTCCAGCACCCCAAAAAAAGGCATGTGAGCCATGTGGCACACAGACATGCCCTAAGGGCATGTCTGTCTGTCACATGGCATAGGTGTGCATGCACACATGTGCATGCACACCTGGATTCGGTATTTTAACACCCAATTGGATTGGGTGTTAAAATACCGAATCTGAAGGGCCTGTGGGACTGAAAGTAGTCCCACCTACATCCCAAATTTAAAAAATCGGTAAAATTACCGATTCGGTATTTTTGCAATTCGGTAATTTTACCGAATCGGTAAAATACCGAATCGGACAAAAAAAGGTCCCCTACATCTCAGTAGGCCAAATACCGGTCGGAAACGGCCGAAATTGGCCGTTTCCGACCGGTATTTGGTACCTACATCGGGCCCTATATGTTTTATTTTTAACTTTATCACATTCATATCATTCAAGCACACAAGTGCTGTCCGTTTTATGGTTCATATAAAACATCTGAGATGGTTTTAAGGAAGTTGGATCCTTTAATAAGGGCCTTCATATTTAGTAATTCTTTCATGAAATGGCTAGGAGAGGAGAGTATGTAATTCTCAGGATGAACTGTGTTCTTGTATATCCAGCGGCTGCAGTCAATCCCATGAGCAAGGTTAAATGAGATTTTTACAATACCCATTGATAGTAGAGAAGAGCAATTAGAAGGGACAATAGTATAATTCATAAAGTTCCTACTTAAAAGGATGATGGGGCTACACCTGGGCTTTTTAGCTATTCCTCAAAAGACTGGAAGTATCAGGTCAAATAAGGCTGAAATGAGGATAAACGAGATCTGTGCCTTCTTTAGGGCCTACTACATCTTCAGTTTGACTTGACTTCTGTCAAATATTCCAAGTCATTCTATATTTTCGTGAGGATGAGCAATAGGGCCTACATGATTAAGGGCCAGCTTTTGATATGATAGGGATTTTCTTTTAGATTGGACCAATTTCTCAGAGGGTTATTCTTCACTGTGCTAAATAGCAGTAGTTCCCAACAAGCACAAGAGTTGTCTTATTGTTGTCAATGTATAAGGGCCTAAGGCCGCTCTCTATTACCAATATATCAAGATGTTTTCAACCTGGGAAGGTACTCTTCCAGAAAGATGTATGCATATGACGTTGATTAAGAAGGACATTTTCTTTTCTATTCAAATTCACAGGTGCCTCAATATGATCTGGGTTCAGAACATATGGCAGGTGTTCTGACTCAGCAAAAACAAGGAGAGGATGGACGTAGTGCCGAAAACTTTCAAACACTCACCCCTAGTCACAGATCTGCGTTGAATTCATCATCGCTCTTTAGCTCACTTCGCCACCACAGTATGGACCCAGCCTTATGCAAATCGGTCTTGACCCTGTGCCTCATGGGAACAGTCCAGCCCGAACTGCCAGGCCAGGTCCTCCCTGGACCGATACAAGCATCCTGGGACCAGTTTCAGGGTAACTCCTCATCAGCCAGGCTAGCTTGAATCCAGTGGCAAAGTGAGCAAGGGACCCGTGTCTGGGCATACCCTGCCAATTTAGGGCGAGCAAAGCAAACACAAGGAGATGATGGATGTCGTGCTCAAACTTTTCAGACATTCACCCCCAGTCACAGTTCTGGGTTGAATCCATCATGATTCTTTAGCTCACTTTGCCACCCCAATTTGGACCCAGCCATATGCAAATCAGTCTTGAGCCTGTTCCTCATGGGAACAGTCCAGCCCGAACTGCCAGGCCAGGTCCTCCCTGGACCGATACAAGCATCCTGGGACCAGTTTCAGGGTAACTCCTCATCAGCCAGGCTAGCTTGAATCCAGTGGCAAAGTGAGCAAGGGACCCGTGTCTGGGCATACCCTGCCAATTTAGGGCGAACAAAGCAAACACAAGGAGATGATGGATGTCGTGCTCAAACATTTCAGACATTCACCCCCAGTCACAGTTCTGGGTTGAATCCATCATGATTCTTTAGCTCACTTTGCCACCCCAATTTGGACCCAGCCATATGCAAATCAGTCTTGAGCCTGTTCCTCATGGGAACAGTCCAGTACGAACTACCAGGCCTGGTCCTCCCTGGACCAGAAACAAGCATCCTGGGATCGGTTTCCGGGTAAAGTGTGCACTATTGATCTAATGTTAAGCCTTTGCTTTCAAAAAGGCACAGAGATTTGACCATGCCTTTGTTCCTTTGATACACATGGGAGTGTTGGCATATTTGATGGTCAATAACCAAGATATTCCTTTGACAAGATTCAGTCGCATGTTCTTTCTATTCACTAATTTATCCTTCCCAATTCTCGACCTTTTCAACACTTTGAAAATATTATGATGTGTGCAGTACAAAGTAATTTCACCCAAGACACAAGGCCAAATCTGGAAACTGGGATGAAAATTATCTGGATTCTTAACAGATATTCCCTAGAATTTCAAAGCAGAATAACATAAACTATAATAGAATCCAATTGCAGATGGACATGTTGTGGATATATGTAGGAAGATGTTGCCGAAGAAGATGAGTTGTCTCCAGAAGAAAAACTCCTTTTAAAGATGCGGGAACTATGAGTTCTTTTGAAATGCGGAGCCTACAAATAGCATGAATATAATAATTGCTTGAAGAATGGAAATCATGTTAGCTGTGCACTGTAGTAATTGACTGTGTTGTGGCGCAATCAATTGACCTGATATAGAGAGCTACAACTTATTGTCTGGTTCACCATATTCAAATACAGACAATTCATATTCTGGCTGAATCCAAATTCATGTGAATTTTTAATCAATGTTCTTGCATTGAGATATATGCTGCGTCAGCATGGCTAGAACTGCTCCACTTATCATTTCCCCCATTTATACACCACTCATCAACAAAACTCCTAATGATGGATAGTCACTTGCAGGCGCAAGCATTACATCATCTTTTTGCTGTCTAAAAATACCACCAATGACCCAGCTACAGGAGTAAGCATTAGACCTCTCGGTTCCTCCGCCCTGTGCATCCATATTCTTAGAAATGCCAGTCAACACACAGTTCGTTGTACCCCACAAGATGAACAGACTACCAATTGATTATCAGCCTGGATTATGGCCCCATCGTAGCACTGAAACCACACTCATGAACATATGCGAAGAATTGCTAATCACTAGGCACCGGGCGGGGGATTGAATGTTTCTTCAGCATGCTAGGTTTGACATTCATGAATTGATTTTAGTTTTCAAAGAGCACCTTTCACAAAATTCACATATTTACTGTCATCCACAATGTATAAACTTTCATTATAAGCATTGAATTTTCCATGTCTTGTCTTACCAGAATATAAAATATCAGAATATCGTCTGCCTTCATTATGCAATCCTAAATGTACTTTCCAAAATATCACTTCATTAATATAGTATTTACATACAATATTGCAATCGTTTTGTAAATAATGTTTAGGGCATGATATTTACGTCAGAAAATATTTCTTACAACAATATCCTGACATATAACACTTTCTGGAGTGCTTCTGAAAAGGGTATACGTGAAATTATAATTAAGTTCATAAACGTTGACAGTGACCTTACTCTTTACAGTTACTGTTTACATTTTCTCTTTTTTTCAGATTGGATCACTTGAAAATCACTATTTATTCAGACATAATAGTCACCCGAGAAGATCAAAAAGAAGTGCAATTCGTGTAACAAAGAGGTTGTCAGATGATGAGCGTGTAAGTATTACTCCTACACATATTATGTGGAACCTAAACGAGGTTGTGTGAAAAATGCTAATGGTTTTAAAAATAATATTTTTTTGTTTTTTTATTTGGAAGAAAAAATAATGAGCTGAGTATTGCACCTTTCTGAAACACTTACAATCTTGATAAATTATTGTTGTAATTACTGCAGATTGGTGATCATTATTATATATTTTTGTGTTGTTGTCTTATGGAGAACGCAACAATGTCACACTAGGTATTACATATATTATCAAGGAACCATCCCACCAAACCATATCGTACATCTTTATCCCACACCACACTAACACAAAACCAGTCTTTCTTCAATCATCACATTCCAGCACACCCCTACGCCATTTCACCTCTAATCATGCTACCATCACTTGACACCACTATCTCTCCATACATGTGCCAGCAGATAACACAATAAAACCCCCTTCACACCAGCAAACATCATATCATTTGACACTGTATTAAAACCAGATTACACTAGACAGCAAATCATCGTCTCTCCAACCAATTCCACATCACACAGCACCACATCACACCATATATTATAATATCTTTTATCGGACTCCATCCAGAGGTGACCCTGTCTGGAGACACTGATAGGACAAGGACGAAAAAGGTGTATGGTGCAGGTGCCTGAAGGTACACCACATCGAATGTCATATCAGATGCAACAGGAAAATCTGATTTTGGTATACATAGGATCTGCAAGGTGTAGGTGCAACTCTCCTGGGAGTTAAATACACCAGGAGATCCATTACAAGGAATCACAACCAGGTATTGCATTTTGAGTAGAGATAGGCATTTCCCAGCAGTCCATAGGATATAAACGTATTCAGTGTGATTGATTGCCTGGGCCACCAGATCACGCCATCCACCTACTGATCAAATTCTGTGACCAATTCTGTGATCACTATACACTGTTTATATTTCTTGGCACCACTCTAAATGGGACAGGCTCATCAGTACAAGCACCACTATTTCCATATAGATAATTATGCTGAATGTCAATCTCAGAAACACAGATAAAGGAGAAAGTTTGTTTAATTCTCAGGAAAGCTGAGACAATGTGAGGGACATGGATTCTGAGATCATGGAGCTTTTGAAGCAGGGATGTCCCAATGGCTCTTGGGAGACATGGTGAATGGGAGACGCCTGGAAATGGGACATGGAGAACCAGAGACTGTTCTCCCAGTGACACTGGGCCTGGAGTTATTAGGTATCAAGAAAAAGCAACAGTAGTAAATCTGTGAACCATGAAAACAGTATGAGAATAAGTATAGAACAATCTCAAGGATTATAGAAGGGAAAACAAGACTTTGGGGATCCATTAGTGCTATTTGAGCCTAGATCAGAAACCAAACACTCAGACAAGAAACAAAACAATTACAACACACTAACGAAAAATAACAATGGTTGTGTGACTCTTGGTTAAAAATGATTTATAAATAGTTAATATATTTAAATGTATTCATTATTTAATACACATTTAATGAGTTAATGTACTGTAACATTTTAATTGATTGTTTGTTGGGTAATAAATATTGTAACAATTTACATTTGTATTCTACATGAAAATATGTTTTTTTAAAGAACACTTCAATAAATGTTCCTATGCTTTCCAATAGGAAAAGCAGCGGCCTAGATCTCCACCTGCATGTTCCATTAAAAGTAATTATTCACATGCAAATCCTATTGTAGGTGATGGAGACATAAATCTGCACCTTGCAAATTGAGTTACACCTCGGTGTAGTAGTACATGTACATATGATTGAAGATACACATGTACATTTACCTTCATGACTAGGCCTGATATGTCCAGCAAAGTGTCACATTGCAAAAATGAAACAAAGATGGAAGTCATGGCAGTTCCAGGGCAAAATAGTGGAATAGTGTACAATGTACCAACAGCTTTATTTGCCAACGTGTGCGGAGTAAAACCAACTATTACTTGCTTTTATCCTCATTACACAACTAACTGCGTGCTTTGAGCAAAAAAAGCAATCACCATTAGCCTCTGATCAACGCACCCATGCAAAAGATGTTCTTTAAAAAGTGCTCCATGAATACATCATCAAAGGTTGTCATTCTATACATTTAGTTTACTAACAATGCTGTTTTCAGAAGTTCATGTATTTAATACAGTGTACAGGTAACTGCACAATTTTGAAGAGTGAAATTCTCTTATGTAATTGGTTAAATATTTGTTGTAACAATATGGATAACCTGAGTAGCTATGTGACCCTTTCCACAAGTTCATTTCTTGTCAAATTGAAGCTAATTTCAAAAGTGATAAAAATGGCAACACTTTTATTACTAGGGGTGGGTAGATCTTGCAGAGTTTCACTTTGCAGAATTCCCCTGAGTTACAGATCAACTCAGTCAAATTCCGCTGAGTTCGGGAAGCGGGTGGAGTATCTTCTTTATCTTATTTCCACTATGGGATGCCTGCAGTTCCCCCTGGCTCTATATAGAGAGAGCAAAGCCTACAGCCCTAGGTGCTACTCTCCTTTCCTACTTCTCCCAAAAAATAAATCCATGCAACGACCCACATAACATGCAGCGTCTTCCCAGTTCTGCCTCTACTTTGGACGTTACAGGTCAATTTTAACAATGCTACGCACAAGTGAGATGAGAGTTCTAATAAATACATATCTGTTTATTTGAAAGTACTTGATATCTGTTTAAAATTTCTGTCAATTATTGCTAAATAATAAGAAAAATGACCTGAAGAGACTGACATTTCCAGTTGTTATCTTTTTCTTTAACTGTATTATTAGACCTAAGACGAAGGACAAGCCATTGCAAGTATGGCTTCTGTTTCTATAAGGGCGGCCGGTGGAATTAGGGAGGTGGTGTGTACTGACAACATGGCGTCTGTTTTAAACCGCATGAAAATACATTCTCATTTCCTCTTACATGGTCCATCTTTTGTTTAAGAAAAAAACTTCTACATTCTACCGCTCCGTACTGTTCCTCTGATGTGCAATGTGACATTTACGCAGGTTTCCTTAATGAACATACATTTTTTGCTGCAATTACATTTTTTAATAAGATGAATGAGTGTGTATGGCACCTAATGGGCAACCACTTTACACAGCAGGACATTTTCCTGCAATCAATATACATCTAAGGTGGTTGCCATAGTCTGATGATAAGATAGGCAAGCACCACAGGTTACAAGGCTGAAGGATTTTTTGGCGTACAGACTCGGGAAAGCAGTTATTTATATCACGACAACCTTCAAATAAAAAGATAATCCTGAAAGATAGCAAGGATTTTCTACTGAGATCTTACCTGCCTTTCAATTTCAGATATAGCTCGGAATCCGTGAACAAGGTGCCATGATGATAAAAACATGAAGCACGTGGGAAGCAGACCAAAAGAAAGGCTTACGGCTGCCACACATAAAGATTAAGGGGGCAGTCTTATTGTTTGATACAAAGACAATGACGAGAGTACTGGGGGATGACCCATGCAGCAGTCACCTCAGCACTTGTGTAGATTGCTTACAAAGTCAAGCAATGGGGGTGGAAAGATAGACAGAAAAATGCAACGTGAACAAGAGTGGCCACCGGCAACTGATAAATGGCACGGGACCATTCAAGGAAAACAAGCATTATAAATGCAATAGGGCTCGCATTAGGAAAGTTTGAGCTATTGGTCTTATAAATGTTTTTTTTTTTTATTTATGTGTTCTTTTTTCAATTAGTTAAATTAACAGCTTTGTCATTTACAATGCCAATAGTGATAACTTTCGCAAATGTGACAACTATAGCATTTGTAATGCAACATGTTTTGTATTTACGTGACTTGGATGTATCTAATCTACCAGTTTCTATACATTTGATTGAAAGTAATCCGATGTCAGTAAACATTCAACCCTTGTAATAAGTGTTGCAGCTAAAAACGTTCAATGACTTGTTTCTTCGTGCAAGGGACTGCTATAGCTATGTGTTCTTTTTGAGATACAAATGTTTTTTTGCTTGTGAACAATTTGTTTTATTCTATGTTAACGAGGGTTCGCAGCTTCCTCAACAATAACCTTTTATCAAAACAAACGTGGCAAATCCAACATTGGCAAGCCAAAAGAATGCTAACCAATGCCATACCTAATATTGACTTTGTCAAAGCTTTTTTTTTTATGAAATTTCTTTTTTTTACATGAAACTGCACCTGCTTAAGTTTTCTGTTTTTTGACGTATCTCGCTCCTAGGGCTAAAAATATAAACAAAATGCAGCATTTCTTAATAATTGCATATTCCTTGCAGATAGACTGGTGGGGTATTGATTTTATTTTTATATCATGTAAAAATTGCTTCCATGCCTGCAAGTACACATATGACCGATTCGAAGGAAGATTATAACCTTCCTTTACAAATGGAAATGTTTATTTTGGCTCCTGAGCACATATGTAATATAATTGCAAGGCATCGAGGGTGGTCGGGTCTCTTATTTCATCACGAGAGAATGATCGTATTTAAAAAAAAAAAAAGTATTTCTCCTGCTTGTATGGCAATTGACAAGATGTGCAAGTGCTTACAACCTAGTGCACCTTGTTTCATTTTTATATTTCTTGAAGGACATACCATAATAGATAGGTTGGATTTAGCTGATCCTGTTTGCGTTCAACTTTTGAGATTTTGTTTTTACTTAGAAGTAAGAGGCTAATTATGGATTTGGTGAAAAATGTGTGTTTACTTTTCGAATGCACCTACAAGGTTGAAATTATGCTAATCACGGTCTACGTATGCCAGATTGTTCACTAACCTGATAGTTTTTCATAGTCTTTGCCAGTGCCCTCCCAGTTAATGTAGGAGTCCGACTGTCAAGAGCGCATGAAAGGGCTTGTGTTGTGTGACACATTTGGCATTCATGTTTTAAATGTGAGTTGTGCTTGATTTTGCTGTTAACGGGAGTGCATGGGGGGTCGCATTGAAAAACGTAAAACCAGTTGCTTCTGTTGATGATCTCGCTCTCTCCTGCAGAGACTATTAAATCCACTACCAACAGTAAACAAAAAGCAACGCGTGCATACTAAAACAAGTCACCAGAAGTCACGAGAAGAGAAATGCAAACTAAAGTAGATGCATAAAAGGAGACACGGCCGGCAGCCGTGAAAATGAAAGTACGGCCGGCCGTCCGTGAATAATTAGGGGATGAGCGCACGCTGAGAAGCTGCCTTTGATGTGGTAATGCGAGGCAGGCAGGCAGGCGGCTGGTGGCATTGTGCACACACTTTTTAGGGCTTGCGCTTGCGCAATGACCTAAAAAGCACATGCACTGCAAGAAATCGCCAGTGGAATCGTGCTTGGTTAAACGCTGTTTAACCCCTTCTGTGCTCATGACAGAGCCGCTCCGTCATGAGCCTCGGTTGAGCTGTGCTCATGACGGAGCGGTTCCGTCATGGCCCGCTCGGCGCGGCGCAAATTTTGCGCCTGCGCGGCGCGTTCTATTGAGCGGGCGCGTTCGTTTCGGAACCGCTCCGTCACGAGCACAGCTCAACCGCGGCTCGTGACGGAGCGGCTCCGTCACGAGCATGCGAGCGCTGCTCGACCCCCCGCCCCCTTAGCGCTGCGGCGGAATACCCGCCGCAGCGAAGGGGTTAAGCCCCTATAGAGCTTCGCCAGCTGTGCGCATGCGCACAGCAGGCGAGCCCTAAAAAGAGTGCACCGAACAATGGATAAATAGATCCTAAAGTAATGGGACATGTAACAGGGCCAGTCTCCACGAAGGGTAAAACACACCCAAAGGTGGGACGAAGAGCAATCTTTCACCAAGCAGCAAATTAGACAGGCACACAGCAGAACAAATGGAAAGCGGTCAGCGTAGTCTAAGCCCCCGGAGTTGATACATCATGCTTGCAGAGCAAACATGCGCGCTGCTAGGCTCGACCTAAAAAGGGAAAGTGAAGAGATGTTATAAAAAGGAGATATGGGAATGTGAAGAGAAGTTAAAAATAAGACAGACTGTGGCAAGCTGAATACGTAGAAAGCATGAACACAGATGAGAAGGAAGACCTAGATACAGACAGGTGCAGTAGTCGTCCCGGTGAGTGAGTATAACACCCTGCACCATGGCATGATGTGAGGTAGTTGAGTTACATTGTATTATAGTGTGCAGGACTTCCTGTGGGGAAAGCCATTTTATAGCTATATAAATTTGTCGATAATGAACACCCATTACATACCTAATATCTTCTTGGCAACTATTATTATTACAACGTATGGTGGCAGACTTCAATATCCATGCCAATGCTTTGTTTGGAATGACTGCTTCTAGGTCACATCCTCTACCCTCTGCATGCCCATCTATCCCTGCCCTGTTTTTTAATAATTATACATATGCAGCACTGTCATTTATTGCGTCCTTCTATATAGGATTAAATAATATATGTAAAATTAAACAATGTATGTAGCATCGATGATTGCCATATTCCTCCATTTTCATTACAAAACATGTTTTCAGTTCTGTGCTTTCATATACAAAAGATAAAGCCATTGCAGCTACTCAGGTTGCTAAGTTACATTAAATAAAAAATTCACAATCCAGTGAGATTCTCCAAGATTTCTAGGCAACATGATGCTTTAACCAAAATGAAAATAACACAGTATATGATGGACTGCATGCATTGCTCACTGCCGTACTGTGAAAGAGGATTCATCAATACATCAAAAGGCAATATTTAAACAAGATAATAAAGTAGGCTTAGCAATTTATAGCATCCCCAGACAATAAAAATGTCCACAGTTTTCCTCAGAAAATACTTCTGTTGCGTGTGTCATAAAATCGTAAGCAAAATAAACAAGCGCCTATTTATTTCCTTTGCCTTTCACTTAGTTAACTTTCCTGGTAATTGTAACAAGCATTGGCAAAGCCAATAGGTTTCACCTATGAGACCATTCAGCTTTGACAATGATTTTTAGCCATTCATGAAAATAATGTAAAAACGCGCTATATTGCAGCCCTCACTTCATTTTGTAGGTGTGCACCAACATAAATGTTCAGCACTACAAAATGAAGTGTCATTTTTTAAATTTTTTTATTACCAATCTGAGATGGATTAGTAAATAAAAAGCTACACAAAACAAACTTTTTAGTAATAGCGCTAACCCACTTTTTTGACAGAGGGCTAATGCAGTTTAAAAAAAAAACTGGGTAGGGAGTTGGCTGTGGAGAGCAAGTGGGGGACGAGGTAACATGGAGGAAGGGAAGGTGGGAGAGAGAGATACAGATTTAGCTAACGTGTGTTAAATGTTGATTGACAAAAGCGTGTGTGTTCGGTTTGGTCAGATCACCCTTCCGTGTGTGTATTCTGGTCTCCTGTGAATGGACTCCATGGTTCCTGTGTGATCATTGGTCATTGGATTATCTACTAATCTGACATCAGCATGGGGTTTCAAGCATTGCTATAGGTGTCTCCTGTCCCATTCACGCCTTCTCTGCAGCTTCAGGTTCAAACAGTTATTTTTAGGGCTCGCGCCCTGCGTTGCACTGCATAGCAGTGCTTCGCAGCACGAGCACATTTTGTAATTGAAAAACGGGGTTTGTAAACTGCCCTTGGAATCACACAAGCTTGTGCATGTGCTTTTCCTTCTGTGGGCAGCTATTGGCCCTTGCATGCGTCTTTTAATGAAAGACTGCACGTAATAGGCCACAGGTGGGCGCATTGCTCAGCCCATGGCCTATTGGTGTCTATTACGCGCTTATTGCGCGTAATAGACACCAATAGGCCGTCACGTGTGTCGCAGTGGCGCGCGCGCACCACTCGCGCCGTTCGCTGGCTTGTTTTTTTTACAATAGTGATCCCGAAAGCGATCGCTTTGAGTGCCGCTTGTATTTAGATGGTGATGCTGTCTTGTGAAAGCAAAATACCTGATATGGAACCTCGCCGCCTTCATGTTTGTCATGCAGACACAATCTCCACACTTAGAAAGGTTTGTGCTTCTCAGGAAATGACAATTTCCACACCGGGGAAGGGCTGTGCATCACATTTCACCACCAAGTGCAATTGTCTCACAAGAGTTGAACGTCATATTTCATCAAGTGGCACACTTTGCACACTTAGGGAGAGCTGAGCATTCTCCAGATTCAAGCTGCTAGCACAATCTGTGCAAAGAGGTAGCTACAATCTGTGCATGGGCGCGGCCAGCTTCACAATTGATCTGCAGGTTTAATTTGTGTGTTTGGGTTACACTTCCGTTTCCTATTCCACCTGCCTCCCCAGCCTGCTTGAATACACGGTTTTCTTTTGCTACTGCATCTGCTTGCACACACTTCATACACACGGCGAGGGTTTGCGCAGCACGTTCGGCGTTCACACTTGCGAGACCGTCATCAGCAGCGCCTGCAGCCTGACCAACCGAGAGCTCGTTCCTCCTCCGGGTGTGCCGTCTGAGGCAGGCTCGTGTAGAAACTGAGTGTACCCCCGGGTGCAGCAGGAGCAGTGGTGCACCGGGCCTGATTATTGCTCTATTTTACAATTCAACTACAGCAGCTGGGGGGAGGGGGCATTCCCTTCCTTGCACTAGTGTTCATGACACACGGGTCACACCACTGCCGGGTATAGCTGTGCTGTCTTAAAGCAACACCATATACAATCTATGTACAGGACAGTGCTGCTGCCTCGGGTGTCAGTGAGCGAAATCGGTTGTGTTGATGGGGGGGTAGGTGGGCTAGGGTCGCCCTGCTATCTAAGACACCCGCCTGCACGATCTACGCATGTTTGACTTTAAGGGCATAGCTTATAGCTTTCTTGTTAAATATATAATAAGAGTGGACGCCATCTGGGTGAATTTTAGCACTAACTTTCCTCCCGAAGGAGTGAGCGGGCACCATCTATGTACGTGCGAGGGACTGCTCAGCTGTATGGGGGCATCTGTGGGAATTTTAAGGGCTCTCGGATGAACAGATCTTCAGCCTGCACCATCGATGTGCTGCCAGGGAACGCCCTACTGCTATATACACTTCTGTGTGTTAGCATTAGGCGCTCTCCACACACCATCTGTGGCATGTGGACAGTGAGAGACAGGTCTGCTGTCCTGTGTATATGTAACCGATATCACCCGAATGGTGCAGCTGGTGGTCTCGAGCGGCTGTTTTAAACTCCCCGAAGTAGACGAGCAAAGTTCTTCTCTTTTGCACACTAAAGCGCTTAAGCGTGCAATCTTCCTGTAAGGCGCACTGATGTCCTGCTCTCGGTGATTCCATTTCATCTCTTGATAAGTGTTTTTATTTGGATCATGCTTCTAAACTGAAAGACGGTTTGAAGATCAGCGAAGTCTTCAAAGCCTTGTCAGGGTATAGGAAGCGCTACATGAATACAATTGACAATTACAATGGTGATTATTTACAAAACAACGAATTGAAAAAAAAAGTTACACCCAGGACATTTTAAAGATGAAAGAAAGGCTTCAAAGGCGGATATACCAAAATAGAGACTCCACCTTATCATAGCATCTGTTTGCGTCAAGGACACTTGTTCGCCTCCCAGACAGTTCTTACATCCGCTGTCATCTACTACGTCCATCAGGTAGATTTGTGATTCAGGTGTCATAACCTGTCCTTACAGAGCCTGCTTTAAAGTGCCTCATGCCGCTATGCCGATGCGGAACGTCACTTTATCTTCACTGTTTCCATTCGAGCGTGACAAACTCCCCCGCTTCTAGGCGCTGCAGCAAAGAACGCAAAACTCTATACTAGCAATATTTCACTTGCCATCTTCTCAACACTAGTTTTTGTAACAATGAACCCTTAAATCACAGCTTGCTGTAACTTCTGCTCCAGATTTTCAGAACATTGCCACTTTGCCACGCTAGAAATTTCGTTCTCCCTCTGGCTGCCTCTTAGTATGCTTTGGTGTAAATGCTGTGTGTAGTGTCCTAGCATGGACACGTTCTAGTGTTCAGGAGTGATGTAATATACTTTACACCCACCCACCACAGACGTCATGGTGTCACATGACGCTGCCAATGAAAGAGGCCGAGCGCACGTGCTCATGGCCATGCTTGCTACCCCTTACTGAGTGTCCGTGTCACGTCTTTACCACAGCATGAGGGCCTAGGGCCCCATCATTACACTGTGTTTCTTATCTGCTCCGCTGTGCCCTGGGGGTCCCGATGCCGCTAGCAGCCTCGCTGTGTCCATAGCGCAGCAGCAGCTGAGACACTGGGCACCGACAGCACCACCTGGACTGGCGCGGAGTGCAGTACTGTGCTGCCAGCCTCCAGCGCCCGTACACGCTGCACTGCGCCGCTTCTCCCCTATGGGGAGACGGAGGCCACTTAACACGTGCACTGCCAGGTGCCTGCAGACGGAGATATTTCAGTGTTTTCCACCGAAGCCCCGGGAGCCACCATGCACAAATTTACAGAGGAAATGTTCACACCTTTGTGTGTCCCAGCGTTCGCAAAACATCTGCTGCCCCCAGGGTGCAACTAAGACAAGAAACTCAAGGCAGTGATAAGGACCCATGTTTTAACCCCGGCACTCGGGAACAAGACTACAGGATAAACTCTTGACCCTGCCCACAGGAGACTTGGCCTTTCGTCCCGGCACTTGATCGACACATTGGGTGAACCTGGGTGCACCACTTTTCCTCCTGCGAATGCAACTATAAACATGTGCAATTGTAAGCTTGTAAAAATAACTGTACAGTGACCAGTCCCAATCACCTCCTTACGACTCACCACCACATCCCGTTACTCTAAGAGCAAAAGCCACAGACCACCCGAACTCCGAGGTACTTAGAAGAGTGCATGAAGGGTGGCCGTGACCTATTGCGCCTTGCCACTGCACGTGCCCCCTCGAAGCGCTGCTAACGGCGGACCTGAGGGGTTGCTGTACTATCCAGTGTCTCATGTCCGTGACGCTTCTGCTACAATAGCATTACAATCCTTGCTATCTGGGGCTCAAACAACCAAAGGAGATGCGATCTATTAAAACAGAGGCAGACTTGTCCAGAATGTCTGTTTTCTCACTCATCTAAAATGTGTAATCGTGTGATAAGCGCTGTTTACGGCTATGCTCCCAAAAGGTGATGCTGGGACCACACTACTGAGCCACACCAAGTTGCAAAAGCATTTACAATGCAATAGGTCTCGCATTATTAACGTTTGAGCTATTGGCATTGCTAAAGAATGCAACACCAATAGACCAAACTTTAATAATACGAGACCTATTGCATTGTAAATGCTTGTTTTGTTTTGCTTCTGAAAAGCGTTGCAAAAACGAAAGTGATTACACTAATCATTTACATAGGGATTTCAAGTGTAGGTCCAGGATGCCAGGGTGCCTTCATTTTCAGATGTCCACAAAAGATATACTTGAAAACAAGAAATCTAAACACAACCAATTTAAATAGTCAATTGTGAGCCTGAACATTTGGCAGTGGTCCTACGTTTGTTAGCCAAGATGCATATGATTCATGGGAAGAATAACTTTATTTAAATAAACCACAGCTGAATTCCTGAAAATCTTTTATAGAGCCAGCTCTTGTATGCTAACATATGACACGTTGTTCCACGACTTGGTTCCATATTCAGTTATAACGAAGCATTTTCTCTACAAACTCTTGTGTAACTTCTTACTTTTCCTTCTGTCCTCACTCACAGCCCTAATAACAGGGGTAATCATGCACAGAGAGAAGGAACTACAACACACCTCTTCAAATAGCATAGGTCCTTGAGTAATGAATGTTTATGCATGCAATTTTAATAATCTCAAAAGTTCTCCTCATTTTAAATCTCTGAAAGCAGCGCAAGGTCACAAAATATCAATTAAGATAATTTGATCTTAAATTGCCCCATATTATGAACATGCAAAACAAGAAATGAATCTTAGTCCCCTCACCTACACAGCTGTCTGTCTGCCTTTCTGTTAACCCTCTTTAGTCATCATTCATCTCTCTTTGTACCAGTGCTTAATTTGAGCTGGTGGTTTCTGGTGCCCGGCACTCGCACTTAATTGTCAACACTGGCATTCTTAATAGTCTGCCACATGGTGGCACTGTTTTTAAGTGCACACAACAGTTCTTTAATGAATTAATACTCATTAAAATGACTAATACCTACCGCTCAAGCCATTATTATAGCTTTGGGGACCTTAAAACTTTTTACACTTGTAGGAAGGTGATGCTTGATAGTTGTATTGGTAATTTCATTGACAACATTGGCAGGGACATTGGGAAGTGCAACCTGGCACTTATTTTTCTACAAATTAAGCACTGCTTTGTACCCGAACAGACGCAGAGAAAAGCTGTCCTTTTCACCCAGTAAGAATAGCGAGTGCTTAAACAGACTCCGGGCAGTTAAAGTACTTTATTTTTACCATTGCTTTCTGTCTGCGAAAACAGTAGCAGCATGTGCTTGCTGCGTCAGCGGTGGCAACACAATAGTATTCGCTGTGTGAAATGCTGCACTGGACTGCCAATCATTTCAGCTCCAGAGTACTTGATTACAGCGCTGGTGGAGACAGACATTCGGCATCTGCTCCCTCGCGAGTTAAATGCTCGGTGTCAGGCGAGATGCTGGGCTCGGTTCACTTCTCCATGTGGAGTTGTCAATATTGCCAAACATGGTAATTAGTCTCGTGGTGTTTACAGCTGATGATGTTAGAGGAAAAGTTAAAAAGTTGAATACCCTGCGGTGTGTCAGACAGCCCAGTGTGTAGAGCAGTGCGATGAGCGCAGTATTGCATCAATATATGTCCAAGCCACTGTGTAGACACACAAGTTTTCATTGTGCTCTGTTGCAAAACTCAGAGCAGTGTGGCTTGACCCTGCTTCTCGCACCCCACTTCAACCGATAGGGCCCAAATGGCATAGACTAAAGGTGCTCCCACACGCCTTTGTATTTGGGATGAGGAGGTTGGCTGTCCTTTAGAACTCTAAATGAGGTTATAAAACCACTAATGATTGATCGATTCCATCAGGTCAGACCTTGGTCTATCAACTAAACCACATAAAAACATACTGAAACATTCCTCAATATTTTACACTTTAAAATCTATAAAACAAGGCGAACCATCCTACACTAAAACAAATACTCTTCCTAGTGCACATAATTTTCATACCATTTATTAGCAGCTCGTTGTTAAAATCTTTTTAGGAACTCATTTACTAGTATCAAAAATCTTTTTATTGCAGATGATGCATTCAGGTATTTCACATCAGTTAAGAGCTCGACTGTTTGCCAAGGTTCTAAAACACAATATTTAATAAAAGTTGGTCTTAAAAATACTTTACGAAACATCAACAGTTTTTGACCATTGTTAGAAATGGGGGTCTCTAGTCAGCAGAGGGAGGTATATTTGTCCAGATAGGGACACTTATTTCTAGTCAGGGTAAGGGGGATACACTCTTTAGATAAACCCTGCTCATCCCCTTGGTAGCTTGGTACGAGCAGACAGGCGTATCCCAAAGGCAATGTGCAAAGTTTTTGTACTCAAAACACACAGTAATACAGTGATAACACAACAAATGGATACCACACCAGTTTGGAAAAATAAAGTCTCTTTATCTAAACAAATAAAACAACAAAAATCCAACATACAGGTAATGAGATATGATTTTAGAACAGTTATTGCAAAATAAAGCATGAAGAAAACAAATAGCTCCACCTGGGGCTATTGCAACGTTGTGACAGCAATAAAGCCAAAATACGGTGCCGACTGCCAGGTGCGCGGCGTCGGGCACGGAGTCACACGGACCTCCAAACAAGCATCACCTTGGAAACGAAGTCCAAGATGATGCCCGGTGTCGTGGAGGTGAGGTGTCAGTGCCAAGGTCGATGTCTTCTTCCTGGCTGCCACGGGTGAGGTAAGGCATCGTGTCCACGAGGAGGTGACGTGTTGAATACAGGACAGGGGAAATTGGTTGTGCCGGCAGTGAGTCGTTGGTTCCGGTGACGATTAAAAGTCGGCGAGTTTGTGGATTCACCCTCAGTGGTTATTGGTGCTGGGATAACAGGATGCAGGCACTGGTGTTAACAGAGTTGGTGCGAGCGCTGGCGTCAGGAATGCCGATAACTGCAGGCATCAGCAGGTGTCAGAAGATGTCGGAGCGGTGGTGCAGGTCGGGCAGTGAGTCGTGCACTTCACAAGCTGGGCCCTTGGGATCGGTGCAGGTCATGGTGTTACTGACAGCGTTGGAGACAGGTTTTCTTTCTTCTTTAAGGTTTCTTCAAGCTCCCAACAGCAGAAACAGCCCACAGAGGCCCTAAACTGGGATAGGCACCTCCTGGAAGGTCAGAACTCTCGACAATAGAGTTCAGGGGAGCTGGGGGTGGAGTCGCTGTGTCCCTGAGACTTCAGAGCATGAGGCCAGCACACACTGGCCTTTGAAGATTCTTCTTCAAGCAGGTTCATACCAAAGTTCCAGTTCCGGATCAGTTGACTATGGGTGAGTGCTTGCAATGTTCAACACTCCGTCCATCATCCCCTTTGGTTTTGCTTTGTTCATCCCCAGTCCCTGTCACTCCAAAACCAGTCAGTCAATCCACAAACAGGCAGAGGCACACAGAATGGTGAAACAAGAAAAGGCCTACTATCTAAAAGTAGCATTTCCAAACACACAATTTAAACCCCATCTTTACTAAAATATGTGTTATTAAATTGGGAGTTCAGAGAGCCTAGAATGTATTCCTCTATCTTGTCCATATGGGAAGTAATACTTTTAAGATGTTACAGTATCTCCCATTCTATCCTATGGGACAGATAGCCTTTCAATAGTGAAAAACGAAATTGACAGTATTTCACTATCAGGACATGACAGACCCACACCAGTACATGTCCGGTCTTTCAGATACACTGCACCCTGACCATGGGGGCACCTTGGGGTTACATGAGGGGTGTTATATATTTAAGGAAACTGAAGGTTAGGGCCGGGCAAGTGAGTGCACTTGCCAGTTCAAAATGGCAGTTTAAACTGCGCACAGACACTGCAGTGGCAGGTCTGAAATACATTTTAAGGGCTTTTGGATGGCACAATTAGTGCTGCAGCCTCACTAGTGGCATTTGATTTACATGCCCTGGCACACTCAGTGCACTTTACCAGGGACTTACCAGTAAATCAAATATGCCAATCAGGAAGAACTAATTGTAATAAGAATTTACATAGGGAGCACTTGCACTTTGACACTGATCAACAGTGGCAAAGTGCCCAAAGCATCTAAGCTAGTAAAAACAAAATCCATTACATCATCAAAAATACAGGAGGTGGAAGCCAAGAGGCAAGGAAAACCTCACCAAAGATGCCAAGTTTCCCATTTAACCCACAAGTACATTTTCCATTGTCATTTTTCACTGTTTCCCTCCTAAAATATTGCTGATTCTAAATTTTAACAGCTCCTTTCTAAAGGAAGTTTTTGGTAAGAGTTAGACCTGACATTCTTGGTGCGATTTCCCCAGCAGCATTTTGCCTTCAGACCTCCAGTTTTTGCACTCTAAAATCACTTTTCCTGTAAACCAGTGTGAACATGTTTGCACTCTCTCCTTAAAACATGTTAGATTGACTTATAACCAGTCGGCATATTTAATTTAGTTGTAAGTCCATATTAAAGTGGTGTTACCGGTGTCAAGGGCCTGTAAGTGAAATGCCACTAGTGGGTCTGCAGCGATGATTGTGCCACCAATTAAGGTAGCACTTTAAACATGTCTTCGACCTGCCATTAGAGGCTGTGTGTGCGCAGTTTTAAACTGCCATTTCAACATGGCAAGATACACTGTTTCAAGAAAAATTATGTTGGTGGGATGCACACCTGTTTATCCAAAGTTTATCCATATTCGTCCTCAAAGAGTGCGTGCAAACTGGAAAAATGTCTTGCCCAAGTGACTTTAGAATTGAAACAAACAAGATGTGGAGCGTATTTTGCGCGCCATCTCCAGTTGCACTTCTAAATTGCGCATTACAGCGCCTATTTATATGTTTAAGCATTGTATTCAAAAGTAATCCATGTACTCCATATTTTTAAATCCATTTTTTCTTCTCACAACTCCTATTCAATCCACTCGCAGGAATATTATGCCATTTCCATAGCTTTCCATGTTTCAGTTGTGCCCATCCTGACCTCTTTACAGAAACACGCACTGATGCATAATTCGTCCAAGGCAGTGTTTATTAAAAACCCAATGCATTTCGGGCTACCAGAGCCCTTCTTCAGGGGTCACTATAAATGAACAATAAAAAATGTATCTTTAACTTAGTGGTCGTTATTGTGTGTCTTACATGATCAGTTAATTATTATTGTGCATATTTACAAAATGAATCCTTGTTACATAATACAAAACCTAGTTGTGTAAAACAAAGTTAACCTGAATCCCATAACATTATTGGCTCGTCCATTATTCTCTGTTGATCGACCTATGTGAAAGCAGTTCTATTTATACCCTGCCATTTAACTACCACACCATTGTTACAAAGTGAGTCTTTTGCTTTCGTCATCTTCACCCTCCCTTCTCTCAATCCTTCACATTTATCATTCACCACCATTAACGGTTCCCCACAACCTCCCTTGCACACCTAACAATGTGTTAGTTAAATAGGTGGGAGAGGTAGATTACGAGTGATTGTGGGAGAGGTAGATTACGAGTGATTGTGGGAGAGGTAGATTATGAATGACTGTGGGAGTGTTTGTGTGCATCACGATAGGGACAGTGAGTAAAGTGGATCTAAGGGTGGAAAGTAGGTTGTTTATAAATGGATGAGGGATAGTTGTGATGCAAGCGGAATGAATGTAGTAATGGTAAGAGGGTGATATGGGTACTTGGCAAGTATGTTTGTGTCAGGGAAGATTTGTAAAAATAGGTGTGCAAGGGAGGTTGTGGGGAACCGTTAATGGTGGTGAATGATAAATGTGAAGGATTGAGAGTAGGGAGGGTGAAGATGACGAAAGCAAAAGACTCACTTTGTAACAATGGTGTGGCAGTTCAATGGCAGGGTATAAATAGAACTGCTTTCACATAGGTCGATCAACAGAGAATAATGGATGGGCCAATAATGTTATGGGATTCAGGTTAACTTTGTTTTACACAACTAGGTTTTGTATTACGTAACTAGGATTCATTTTGTAAATATGCACAATAATAATTAACTGATCATGTAAGACACACAATAACGACCACTAAGTTAATGATAAATGTTTTATTGTTCATTTATAGTGACCCCTGAGGAAGGGCTCTGGTAGCCCGAAATGCATTGGGTTTTTAATAAGCACTGCCTTGGACGAATTATGCATCAGTGCGTGTTTCTGTAAAGAGGTCTGGATGGGCACAACTGAAACATGGGAAGCTATGGAAATGGCATAATATTCCTGGAAGTGGATTGAATAGGAGTTGTGAGAAGAAAAAATGGATTTAAAAATATGGAGTACATGGATTACTTTTGAATACAATGCTTGAACATATAAATAGGCGCTGTAATGCGCAATTCAGCAGTGCAACTGGAGATGGCGCGCAAAATACGCTCCACATCTTGTTTGTAAGGTACACTGTTTGCCTTGCCAAAATCTTACTTTTGTATACATGTAGGCCACCTCTAGGGTAGGCCCAAGGCAGCTCAGAGGGCAGGGTGCACTTTATTTAAAAAGTAGGATGTGCACTTTTAAGTTTTGCATATCCTGGCAGTGAAAAACTATTTCATTCATTTTTCACTACTGCAAAGCCTGCCTCTCCCTTAGGATAACATTGGAGTTACCTTACTACATTTTAGAAGTGTAATTTCCAAATGGGAACAGGTAAACAGCTCATGTTTGGTGTCTTTGGAATTGTAATAAAAATCCTAACTTATGGTGAAGCTGCTCTGAAGGACTGCTGTCCTGCTGGACTGACCTGCTGCCCATTTGTCTGGGTGAGAAGGACTGGTCCAGCATCTCTTGAACCCAGAACCCAGAGTGACTCCAAGTGCTAGTTGTCTGGCTTTCAGATCGGAAGCCTTAAGGACGAAACAGGCCTCCAACAATCTTGAACCTGCACCTGATATCCGCCATCTGAGTTTACCCTTCCCAGTAGTGCAACACCAGTCATGGACCAGTGAAAGCATGCATAGGTGCTCTACGAAACTGATATCTCCTCTGCTACATGGATTGGGCCCATCTCAAAGACCTGCGTTGCCTTTGCAGCCCATCAGAACAGCCACTGCATGAAGAGCCCTCGGTTGCAGTCCCTTGCATCCCTCTTTGACGGCAGCCTCGATGACGATGCTGGACACTGTATTGCAGTCTCACAGCTCTTCTGAACAAACGTATCATCCTGACTGCAGACCGCATCCTCAGTGCCGGTCTTTGCATTTCAAGCCCCATTTACGGGATCCTTTACAACATTGTAGCCTTGCTACATCTCAGAACTGACGTATCGCTTTGGCAGCATGATGAACCTTTGATGCAGATCTTCGCAAGGCTCTGCAAAGCATGATTTAAGGTGCTTTGCTCACTGGGCCTAACTGGGTCCCAGTAGCTAGTCCATGCTCCATCGCAGCTGGCCTAGACTTGCGACTTTGACCCGGACTGAAACGACCAGATATCAACGGTTGGTGCTTTGTCCCTTTTGGCACTATTTTCAATAAAATCTTTAAAATTGCACTTCCACAGCTCTTCTGATTGGATTTTTGCTGTTTTGCTCTTACTTTATATATCAAAGAAAGTTCTATTTTTCTACTTTGGCATGAGATCCTTTTTGTATGTTGTTTTCACTTTATTACTGTTTGAAGTGCTGCACAAATACACATTGACTTGAAGTTAAGCCTGACTGTTCTGTGCCAAGCTACCAGAGGGTTGAGCACAGGTTAATTTAGGAGTGACTTGTGCCTCACTCTGACGAGGATTGTTGTTCAGTGGCGGCTGGTGCATAGGGGCGAAGGGGGCGTTGCCCCACTAGCCTCAGGACAATAATCGGGCAGGAAGACAAGGGAGACACCACACGCAGTGCAGCAGCCTGAAGTGCTCACTGCCCGTGTGCCGAATCCGATCGAAAATTACATTCTGTCTGACTCATTTGTTTTCTTCAAGGGACAAGTCAAGCACGAGGTTACAGCAGGTCAGAGACTTCCTGCGCATGTGCTGGCCAGGGCGAGGAAGCACATGCGACAGGAGTGATGTCATCAGGAAGGGAGTGGCCAAAGAAAGCGGAAAATGCCTGCTTTCAAATGGGGCGCCTATGCTGCTCCCCAGGAGACTTCAGCAGTGCGCTACTGAAATCAATGTCAAGGGACAGGGCAGTAGATGCTACAACCGGAGCACTCCCCTTGCCTTCACGCTAGTCCCAGGCCTCCTGATTGGACAATGGGAGGCGGGACTCTGCATTGCTCAGGACGACAACGACACCGGCCACTGTCACAGGACTGTGTAAACAATCTGGGAGTCTGGGTCGACTCTGCATTGAAATTTACTCATCATACAAAAAAAGTTGCAGCTATCTGCTTTGGCATCCTGCGCAACCTAAGACCTACGCTGAAGTTCTTCAACTGTCACACCCGCCAGGTTATTGTCCAAGCTATTATCCTCTCTAGGCTGGATTATGCCAGCTCCCTTTTACTGGGCGCTAATCAGGCGGAAGTTGTTAGACTTCAGAGAGTGCAGAATGCTGCCGCCAGAGCGTTGGTAGGTCTTCCCCGCCACTCTTCAGTGGCGGGAGTTCGGAAAAAACTGCACTGGCTCCCGGTGGGAAAAAAGATTCAGTTTAAGGCACTTTGTTTCGCCTTCAAAATCCTTAAAACCGCCTCCCCCCCGATGCTGTGCCCCCTCCTGACGAAGTATATCCCTGGGAGGCGACTGCGCTCAGCAGGACAACATCTGGTGGTCATTCCCCGTACCAATCTAGCCAGAATGGGCGGTCGTTCCTTCAGCTTGCTCGCTGCCAAGCTCTGGAACAGCCTTCCGGAAAATATTCGTGGCATTCAGGATCTGTTGGCTTTTAGAAAAGCCATCAAAACCCATCTTTTTCAGTAACTGCATCTTTTCTCTTCTGGTATTCCCCTTCTGTTTTTAGTTTCGCTCGCAGCGCCGGGACGCCCCTTTGCTGGGGCAGCCGAGCGCTATATAAGTTCCCAATACAATACAATACAGCAGAACACTCTCGCCCTCCAGCCTCTGTCTGACACGCAGTCATCCTCGAGCCTTAGGGAATGCAATCCATAATTCAGCTGGAGTAAGTCTGCTTCCTTTATTTTTTGGGCTACCAGTACCTATATATTAATCAATTGCAGAGTTGTCACTTGGCAAAAAGCGTGCGCGTTTCAGGCTTCCTTCCCTCCCTGCCATGGTCTGCCACACTACAAGTGAGGTAGGCGATAATGTATTAGTAATAATACGATTTATGGAGCATCCGCCGTCTAAATAATTCCTTAACTCAACCTACCTTCATTGTTCCTTGTCACGCATGTTACACGATTACTCTCATTTATCAGTGAAACGATTTGCTCATCCTGCGAATAGCAGGTTCTAAAAGGACACACATTTGCACTTTGACCGACTGAACTGGATTGAGCTGCCTGCCGTGTAATTAGCCAGCAAGGCGAATGTAGATTTTGTGTCATGATGCTATCGCTGTCATCGCATGTGCAATCTAGATACGCCTTTATGCACTTCCTGGTTTCATCATTTTGGACTTCGCTGGTTTTTATACGCAGGTAATTGGAAGTAGTTCTGGCTTTAAACGTTTATATGCATGGTTCTCCTTTTAAAAAAAAAAACAATCTAAGTTTGTTGATTCTTTTTTATCCAGTTCGACATAGACCATAGATTGGCTTCAGAATGCAATCAACGTGCTCCTCATGGGAATAGAAACTGTTTCTTGTTTTTTATGGAAGTCCGTGACACAATAATAAAGTGACATTTTAATACTATCCTGTCCTGTCAAGGCTGTAATGATATTCTTTCCGTCTAAAAAATGCTTACGAGGCGATGGATTAAATTTGAGCCAAAAAAGAGAATTATAAAATGTTGGGTTCCTCTTGAGGGAACCGTCATAACATTAATGTAGCGGTGCTGTCAACACTCGGAACAACAGTATTGATGTGGCATAACATTCACCGTTTCAATTATGTTTTTAACATACATGGTATCTGCGCTTTCCTTTCTTGAAGCCTTGAGCCAAATAGGAAGAGGAGGTTAAGTTAAGCTCTTCACCTCGCTCTTTCAGTTACACGATTTCAAATTCACCATAACACAGACAGGAGTCACAGAAACAGAATTTGCAGATTTTCAATGGTGTGACGTAGTCAGACCCCGTGTAGCAAACAACCGAATAAGAGTCAACATGACCACATCCTTAGCTGTCACACACAAGCCTGGTTTATAACTAACTGGTTGCCACACCCGGAGGCTTAGATTTGTTTTGCAAGTCACGCCTGTCTCTGTTTGAATAGGTGTCTGAGGCTTTGCTGAAAGGCTGAGTCTTTTTTCTCTCTCATATCTGGAGATTAATTAAAATCCATTAAGGAGCGGTGGAGGTGCAAATGATGGAATGAAATCCGGCAGCATTTTGTTTACCAAGATATAAGCGACTCAAAGTAATAAGGAAATATGAATTACTCTGTAAAATTGCCTTTGTCTAAACGTTGTGGTTGTATGCCTGCATGGGGGAAATTACAGCCTCAATGCCAAGCATGCACTCATGATTTACTTCCTCTGCGCTACTACATTCTCGCACTAGCCAAGCTTTCATTGAGAGGAGGTGCGAATGGGAAAGATCGACTGTGGTGGTGAATGCAGTGCAGAAGTCTTGGAGTAGCGCACGTGTACAGTACTTTCAGAAATTCCCGAATGTGGCGTGGGTGGTTTAATTGATATATTTGTGTGCTTGTGGAGTTGAGCTTTTGTTGCCGAAAGGAGGCATAAGGCATTGTTTCTGTTTGGCAGAAGTCAGTTGAGCCCCCCCCCCCCCCCTCCTCCCACCACCAGGCACTCAACTCGGACGGACCTCCACGCCTCACCACCTCCAGATGTCACCAGCCGCCCCTGTTGTTGTTGCTGCCTGACCAGGGCTCACACCTCCATCAACCAACAGCCCTATTTCTTACTGTAAGGTATCTTTATAAGGGGAATCATTCCTCTCTCTGCCAAGATGACAACATGAATCTGGTTAATGACGTATCACTTAAATACCTGAAGTCATGTTCTCTTGTACGCTTTTCTTTTATTACACTGAGTTCTGCCTTTGAGATGGATATTTGTAAGCTTTGGCCTTCTACATTTATTCCCAACCCCCTGCAAATATCGTCCCAATTTTTCCAAACTCCCTTTTCCACTTTTACTTGCTCAGTATAATCTCCTGCTTGCAGAGGTTAGAGATTTGGTTATTCCCCACTTTACAAACGTAACCAAGATCTTACCACCTCTGCAAATACAAAATAGCTCCAAGCAATCACATTTAATTCATTCTGATGGCCTGGACCTTCGATGACTTTGGTAACAAAAGTAAACTCTTCATGCACTTCTCCTCTTCCTTTTCCCAATCATGTTTACCACTTGAATTCCAATCCATATTGAGATTGTGGAAGAATCTTAGCAGTACAAACTGTCAGGCCTCGTCTCAAGGTCGTCCCACCATAATCTTTAAAAAGAGCATGCTTTTGATTCAAGTGATTCAATGCGTTCCTTTCACTGTACCTTCTCCTCAAGCCATACCCCTATATATGTACATCTATTTTCTTTTTCCATTTTAGTGGATCCTAAATGGCAGTAGTACCTTACTGACTTTTCAGATCTTCTCTCAAATGTTAACACTTTGGTCTTTTTCACATTCACTATCAATTTTTTCTTCCTGTAAAATGCTTCCTCTGAAGACCTATCTCAGTCACATCTAAAATCACTAAATCGTCCACATATAGAAGGTATTCAATGTGCTTCCCACTCAATGTAGGATCTATGCCCTTTGATGTACCTAACACAGAAGATGGGTCTGCTAAAAATCGGGAAAAGGTAAAGGTGCCAGTACACCACCCTGTCTCAAACCATTATTAATTCGTATTTTCTTGGTTAGCCTTTCTGCATTATCAACAATTACCTGTGCCCAGTTCTGCTGAAGTAATTCCTTTAGAATAAGGCAAAGACTAGTTGGAATATACACATTTATTATTGTTTCCCATAAGATTTCCCCAACCCACCATGTCAAATTCTATTTGAAAATCCATGAAGCAGCAGAACATATTACCCCTGCGCTGCACAAATTTGTGCGCCAATGTCCATAAGCTAAATCAATGGTCCATTGTGGAGTGTCCTTCCTTAAACCCACCAATCTATGGAAATCATGTTATTTGTTTCTAATTCCTTTGGCTCACCCAAAATTATTTTGGATAACTGTTTTCCCCTACACCAAGTAAGTTGATCATTCTTTAGTTTATAGGGTTTTTTGCATCATCCTTCTTAAAAATCAGTCTTATAACTGCGCCCGTCCAATTTTATAGTAATAGACCAGTAAGTAATATTCCACGAACCACAAGCTGATAAAATTTAACCCACTAACCCATATTTGTTTTAATTCTGATGGCAGATAAATTATCTGTATCTGAAGTTCTGGTTAATCTTAGTGATTTAATGGTATCCTTAATATTCTTATCAGTGAACAGCGACAAAGTATTATTCTCAATTATATATTTTTCCTCTCTTTGCTCTTTCCCTCCTTCCATACCATATATTTCTTACAACTTCTTCCATTATACAACTAATTTTTCCTTCTTCCCTTCCTGATCCATCTTATACCAGCTGGCAACACTTTTTCTTACATTTTGTGTTTCAGCCGCTTCCACCGTTTCTCCTTATGATTCCTTTTCTTATTGTTTATCAATTGTTTGTACTTAATTTTAGTATTGAGGTGAATGGTGTATCTCATAGTCAATGTAAGATATATCATAGATATGCATATTATCATTTATTTCTTTTAAAAGCTCCTTTTGGAATTCCATTGAAGCCCGAAATATTCATAAAGCCATTGAGTTCTCATGAATACCCCTGCATGACCTTCAAATACTTCAATGTCTGCTGTGGCTGGGCAGCCCCACATGCAGTGAATCACAAGAGTTGTAACACAGCTTTGGCTACCGTTTCAAAACTGTTGCCAAGTGTGCATTGTTCGAGACTGGCACAGCTGATGCTGTGCGGCCATTTTGCATTGTTCTTGTCTTTAGGTCAGCATACTGGCTCCTAACTCATGTCATCATGTCCAAAACGTTCACTGCCTGTTACCAAATTATACTAATCCTATACAATTATGTCAGGTAGAAAATTGAAAGGGCACACCTCTTGCTACAGCTCTTTGTCAATTATTTGTGAATGACCACCCGACCCATATCTCCAAGCCACCGAATTGTCAGCTTTTTCAGTGCTACATGTATATCTTACTGCCACTAAAGGCAGTATGCTGCCGGAGTTAAATTGAAAACAAACTTGCCTTAAAATACTTGGAAATACCATATAGAAATACTGTTTAAAAAGGAGAGCTGCCACTTCCTACTTTTACGTATTTAAAATAAAACGCTTTTCTTCCTATTGTAACAGTTTCATGTACTAGAGCCTGCAAAGGAAAAGTGCAGGCTGTTGATTTTATGGTACTTGCATCTTTAAAAACAAGCATTTACAATGCAACGGTTTCGCCTTTGCAAAAGTTAGAGCTATTGACAATGTAAGTGACAAAAATGTTATTTATGTGTTGGTTTTGAAAACAGATAAATAAATGGCATTGTAATTTACAATGCCAACAGCTTAATCTCTCGCAAATGTAAGTCATATTGTACCCTACTGGATGAGCTCAGCAGACAGCAATTACTACCACACACACACACCCAGAGCCAGCCACACACACACACACACCCAGAGCCACACACACACACACCCAGAGCCACACACACACCCACACCCAGAGCCACACACACAGAGCCACACACACACACACACACACACACAGAGCCACACACACACCCAGAGCCACACACACACACACACCACCCAGAGCCACACACACACACCCAGAGCCACACACACACACCCACACACCCAGAGCCACACACACCCACACACCCAGAGCCACACACACACCCACACACCCAGAGCCACACACACACATGCCCAGACACCCAGAGCCACACACACACAGAGCCACACACACCCAGAGCCACACACACATACCCAGAGCCCCACACACCCACACACCCAGAGCCCCACACACCCACACACCCAGAGCCCCACACACCCACACACCCAGAGCCACACACACCCACACACCCAGAGCCACACACACCCACACACCCAGAGCCACACACACCCAGAGCCACACACACACAGAGCCACACACACACAGAGCCACACACACACACACACACCCAGAGCCACACACACACACACCTAAGAGAGCTAGCACAGCGAGGGGGCAGGGAAGCAAGCGCAGCCAGGGGGCAGGGAAGCAAGCGCAGCCAGGGGGCAGGGAAGCAAGCGCAGCCAGGGGGCAGGGAAGCAAGCGCAGCCAGGGGGGCAGGGAAGCAAGCGCAGCCAGGGGGGCAGGGAAGCAAGCACAGCCAGGGGGCAGGGAAGCAAGCACAGCCAGGGGGCAGGGAAGCAAGCACATCCAGGAGGCAGGGAAGAAAGCACAGCCAGGGGGCAGGGAAGAAAGCACAGCCAGGGGGCAGGGAAGCAAGCACAGGCAGGGGGCAGGGAAGCAAGCATAGGCAGGGAAGCAAGCACAGCCATGGGGCAGGGCTATAGTCTTTGGAGTGAGGTCATGACTAACGTACACACGTTTGGAATAATGAGCAAAGACGCAAAGTAACTGAAGGCTGCCAACAGACACCGCAAATGGTCAATCCTAAGCCATCACTCTCTTTAAAGAGTAGCACACTTAGATCCTCTGGATGAGCAGAATCAGCCAACCTGTAAGGAGCTGTGTGAGACATCACGAGTGGTCTGATCCACTCGGGGCTTTCTTAAGTTTGGGGATGTGTGGTGGTCTCAAGGGAGCTGTGGGGAGGGTGGCAACTAGGCGAGCATCTGTTGGCATCTAAGGGGCTTCTGGAAGCTATGTGCAGGACAGATAGAGGCTATGTGACTGTCAGGCGCTATTTCAAAGTCTGGACAATTTAGAGGTTTGCAGGGGTGTGCAAGCATCTTCATGTGGGTGCGTATCCGAGCAAGCAACACGAAGGAAGCCCTGTGAGTGAGGTTAAAATGAGGGCTTGTGGATCTGGCTATGCAGTGGACGAATTGGTCTAAATTAGGGTATATCTGAGAGCCACGTGAAGGGGCACTAATCACTACTGTTTTGTAGCACAATGCACCCACAGCCATGGGGCAGGGCTATAGTCTTTGGAGTGAGGTCATGACTAACGTACACATATTTGGAATAATAAGCAAAGACGCAAAGTAACTGAAGGCTGCCCACCGACACCGCAAGTGGTCAATCCTAAGCCATCACTCTCTTTAAAGAGTAGCACACTTTGAGCCTCTGGATGAGCACGCCCACGCCCACAGCCCTGTACCGGCGTATATCCGCTGGAGCAGCGGGTATGGCGGCTACCATCACTCACTCTAGTCATGCGCCAGAACCAGCACTGTCAACAGGGAAGGCTCAAACTTTGTGCATGAGTGAATGGTTAGGTTCATCTCTGGACATAAAGTGCCATTTCATGTTACCCCACGTGCTCTTCAGACCAGGGGTGGGCTGCACCCCGGGGCTCTCCTTTCGTCTGCCTCAGGGAAGGGAGGTCTTGTCGTCCCGTCCCCGGCCTGCCTGACTTCCGGGGTCGCGGCTGCGGCCAATAGCAGCGCGGCCCTGGGTTAGGGAGGCGGGACAGCGCCTCACAGAGGATCTTCGGTTTATTTAATGCGATTTTATATAGCGCAAACATTACCCGAAGGTGTCCGAGCGCTTTACAAAAGAACCAGTTGCGATACATAAGTAATTAGGATTACATAAAAGATACAACCACGGAAAGAGCCTTCAAAAGAAACAAGGTCATTTTGGGATTCGGGGGCGGGAATCGGGGGCGTGTTTTTCGCGCTCTCCCCTTCCCATTGGCTGGAAGGTAAAATTCCAGCCAATGGGAAGAGGAGAGGGCGGGACTTTAAAAAAGACTCAGAAACGTCCCCGAATCGCGTTCTGACTGGGAAAGACTGATTGACAACGATGTCTTCCAATGGCTAGCCTCCATTTACGGAGCTAGCCAATGGAAGAAGGGGCGGATTCAAGTCCCACATACTGTAAACAAAAGTTTTCGCCTGGGCGTAGCACTGCTTCGCAGTGCTACGGCCAGGTCGAAACCTAAAAAGTTCTACCTGTGGAAACTCCAACCTTACTGACTACATCAGGGTTCTCCAAAGTCGGTCCTGATGGGGCGGATCCATGCCAGATTTTTTTGATAACTACATTTATCTAAATGGGGAAGGATGAAAGAAAGAGGGAAAGAAATAAAGAAAGAAAGAAAGAGGGAAAGAAAGAAAGAGGGAAAGAAAGAAAGAAAGAGGGAAAGAAAGAAAGAAAGAAAGAAAGAAAGAGGGAAAGAAAGAGGGAAAGAATGAAAGAGGGAAAGAAAGAAAGAGGGAAAGAAAGAAAGAAAGAGGGAACAAAAGAGGGAAAGAAAGAAAGAGGGAACAAAAGAGGGAAAGAAAGAGGGAACAAAAGAGGGAAAGAAAGAAAGAGGGAACAAAAGAGGGAAAGAAAGAAATGTGTTTAATGAATGTATTAATTACAAGAGCCTTGCAGACAACTAAACCGGTCAGGCAGTCCTAAGAGGATGTGGCACAGATTATCCAAGTGCAAGTCTTCGACATCTAGGGTTTTTCAAAAGGGAGTAATCAACACAAAACCCATGACTACTTAGGGAATCTTTAAAATTACTTTCAACAAACAATCTAATGGCAGGGTGAAATACCAAGCCACCTTTGAAGGGCCATTGGTTTTAAAATAGCTTTTTCTCCATAAATAAGTCGGTCCTACTGCCTTTGTTGTAGCATTTCTCTACCACACAAAAATGGCAATGCAAGTACTATTTTTCAGTAGAAGAACACACTTTTCGCCTAATCAAATGCAATCCGTTGTGTTTCCTAAATCTAACTTTCTGTTGATTACATAATGCAAGTGAATGCGCTATTCAAAGATTTGTATCTTTGACCTGTAACAACTCCGTGTGGATTTTCAAGAACGAAGCCACCGCATAATTTCTTCAATACTGAACCCATACACAGCAAAAGTACATTATTTGGTACACATCGGTCATTTAAATGCCTCTTCAGGCATGCAGTTTTGTATTTTACAAAGCTACGCTGCAGCTGCTCTATTGAGTTAAACTAGGAGAGCTCTGGTTTTGTCCATCTCGGTTGTACATGGGGCACAAATGAAGTGAAATTGACATTTAAGTCTGCTTATCGTTCATCAAAATGTAAAAAGGATTACAAAACTACTTCCGCTCAGTGACCAGGACGATTCTTTGGGTTCACCGAATGCAGCTTAAAATACTGTTGATACAAATGCTGAATCCGTTTATAAGCTATACAATGAAAAACAATACCTTGAGCCTTATTCGGGCTGTTAACAATCATTATTCCTCTCCAAGGCAGCCTCAGGTGAAAACATTTCCCAGCCATGCCATTTGCAACCGTCATACTTTGAAAATGTTTCTTCCTCATCAGTAAACGTTAGGAACAGGTTACCGTTTCAAGTACTTTATCCCACCTTCCCATGAGACTATTCTCCAAGGCTTTTGTCCAGGCAGCAACAAAGAACCAGCGAACGCTTAATCCGAGTGCCATTGAAACTATTTCTGTAAAACACTATTAGTGTTTCATTGTTTCACTTTTAAGCGCTTGGAAGCCTCCCCAAATGTCGTGGACAACGGATCTAAAAAGTAGGCGAAACAGCCCTGCCCGGCTTGTTCTGGAGCCTGCAGTCACCAGGTGCACAGTGGTGAAAGTCAGTGCGGAAATTCACCTCAGGGCTCCGGCAGCTGTGCACAAAGTCACGAGCACCGGCTTTAGCCAATCACTGACGTTCATTAACTCTGCCTGGGGACAGCACGCGCACAGGCAAATGCAATATGATTTCAGTTTAAACGAAGTGCCACTCTTACCCAGGGGAGTTGCCAGAAAAAACTCTGCTACTTATTTACAAATGAAGATTATCAGACAAGCGATCGAACGAAGTGAGCCCTCCTTGTCAAGATCAGTTTAGGGGAATTATCCCCTTCCTATTGTTTACAATGAATTTTATTTTCATTGGGACAAATGGCTGATTTTAAAGCCCATTTTGTGAAATTTACGTAATTGTGTGAAATTTCAGGGAACTTCTTCGAAATTATGCCTATTTACTTTTTTTTTAAAATCAATGTTTTAATGGTATACGCTAGCGTGAAATGTGCCCTCGTACTACATTCGAAGACACATTTATTTCATGATAAACAAGTCAGTCCCGGGCCGACAGCCAATCACAGCGCGGCCCGGGAATGACGTCACAGGGGTGTCCCGGGCCGGCAGCCAATCGCAGCGCGGCCCGGGACAAAGGGGCGGGGCTTAAAAAAAGCACCAGAAACGCCCCCGAATCGCGTTTTCGAGAGAAAGCGCAATTGACAGCCTCTGCCTCCCAATGGCAATCCTCCATTTATGGAGCTAGCCAATGAGAGGCAGAGGCGGGGCCGACATCCATACTGAAGACAATAGTTTTCAAACTGGGAGGGGCACTTCGTGCCCCTCGCCAGGTTCGAAACCTAATAAGGAGATCTATTACGTTTGCTAATGCTCGTTTCAATTAGGTCTGTGTTTTTAGAGCATTTTATTGGGTATGATTGATATGGCTTTGTTATTGCTGTTAGGTGATGAGGATTCATGAATTTCTTTCTGTTACAGTGGATTTACGTTTTGTATATTGTGTACTTAAAATCAATAGCAATACGCCGTTTTGCGCATGTGGGATATATTGCATCATCACTTGTTGCCGTGCAAGTTCTCAAGATTAACTGGGCTCTTTTTAAATGTCCTTTCAAACGTTTAAAACAAACAATTATACAAATACTGATATTAATGACCTAATTCCCAACTCTAGCTTTGTGCATTTCACATCTTTTATTCACATCTTCAGGTCCACTTAAAACTTGACACAAAATGTACTACCAAATTTTGTATAGTATATTTGTATATTTTTTTTTTTCGTGATCACAAACAAGGACAGATTACAAAACTGCGATATATATCTAAGATATCTTGATTAATTGCTTGCAAATTCCTTATCAGCCTCTCTCTCAAAATTGCATGTTGGCTTTTGTGATCTGTTCCTTGTGCAAATCAGCAGACATCATGCACCAGGAACATGTAATGTCAGTAAAAATATCCCTATAGAATTAACATTTACTACTAGTATGATTATAGGGTGACCAACTTCCTCCAGGCCATTATGGACACTGTTTCCAGTCCTGCACATTTGTGTGACAGCCTAATGCAGTCTGGGTGTTGTAGTCTTGTTTCACTATGTATTCGAAAATCAAAGATCTTTTGATGAAAGTTCATGACTGGTGTTAGTGTTTATAATGCCCTTGAATGTTTTGGTCACCCTTTTGGAAATATCCACAGGTTTTATAGTCCATTCACTGAAGAAGGAATGCTATTGAAGTAAGACAATGTCTCCAAATGGGAAGCAGATATGCATCCTCTTTTGTGGCAGCAATACACGGTGCATAGAAAAAAGGGCACAAATAGAGGTTCAAGTTCAAGTTCAAGTTCGGGCATTTGTATAGCGCACTACTCACCCAGAGGGTCTCAAGGCGCTAGGGGAAGGGGTTAGGGGTTCATTATTTGTCGAATAGCCAGGTTTTAAGTTCTTTTCTGAAGGAGATGTGGTTCTGAGTAAGGCGGAGGTGGGTGGGGAGTGAGTTCCAGGTCTTGGCAGCCAGGAAGGAGAAGGATCTGCCACCCATGGTGGATTTCCAGATGCGCGGGACTGCGGCGAGGGCTTGATTGGACGATCTTAGTTGGCGGGTGGGTTTGTAGAAGGACAGTCGAGGGTTGAGGCATTCGGGTCCTAGGTTGAAGAGGGCCTTGTGAGCGTTGGTGAGAAGGCGGAAAGTAATTCTTTTGTTGACGGGAAGCCAGTGGAGGACTTTTAGATGTTCGGTGATGTGATCTTGGCGCGGGATGTCTAATATGAGTCTCGCTGACGCGTTTTGGATGCGCTAGAGTTTTTTCTGTAATTTTGCTGTGATTCCGGCGTAAAGTGTGTTACCATAATCCAGTCGACTCGTGACCAGTGCGTGGGTGACAGTTTTTCTTGTCTCGAGGGGGATCCAACGGAAGATCTTTTTGAGAATGCGAAGTACGTTGAAGCAGGATGACGAGACGGCGTTGACTTGTCTGGACATCGAGAGAGAGGAGTCTTGGATGAAGCCAAGGTTACGTGCATGGTCTGTGGGTGTGGGTGCTGTACCCAGAGTGGAAGGCCACCAAGAGTCATCCCAAGCTGAGGGGGAAGATCCTAGGATGAGCACCTCCATTTTGTCTGAGTTGAGTTTAAGGCGGCTATGTTTCATCCATTCGGCTACTTCTTTCATGCCTTCGTGAAGATTGGTTTTGGCGGTGTTGGGGTCTTTGGTGAGGGAAAGGATTAACTGGGTGTCGTCGGCGTAAGAGATGATGTTGAGGTTGTGTTGACGCGCGATGGAGGCGAGAGGACTCATATAGACGTTGAAGAGGGTGGGACTGAGAGAGGATCCTAGGGGTACGCCGCAGATGACTTCGGTGGCTTCTGAGTAGAAGGGGGGAAGTCGGACTCTTTGAGTTCTCCCGGCGAGGAATGAGATGATCCAGTCCAAGGCTTTTCCTTGTATGCCGATGTTGCTGAGGCGATGTATAAGGGTGCTGTGGCAGACTGTGTCAAAAGCGGCGGATAGGTCGAGTAGGATGAGGGCCACTGTTTCTCTTTTGTCCAGGAGTGCTCGGATGTCGTCAGTCGCTGCAATGAGGGCGGTTTCGGTCCTGTGTTTGGCTCGAAACCCGGATTGAGATGTATCAAGGGAGTTGTTGGATTCAAGGAAGGCGGCGAGCTGGCTGTTGACGGCTTTCTCGATGACTTTGGCCGGAAATGGGAGGAGGGATATGGGTCGGTAGTTTTTAAGTTCAGAGGGGTCAGCTGTGGGTTTCTTCAGAAGGGCGCTGAGTTCAGCGTGTTTCCAGCTTTCTGGAAAGGTGGCAGAGTTGAACGAGCAGTTGATGACATTACGGAGATGGGGTGCGATGATGGAGTCTGCTTTGTTGAAGATATGGTGGGGGCAGGGGTCAGAAGGCGATCCAGAGTGGATTGAGTTCATGAGGCGAATGGTGTCTTCAGTGGTAATTGGGTTCCAGGTGCTGAGGTTGTTAGTTGGCGGGGTAGGATCTGAGGGGGGTGGGGAGGGTTGATCGCTGGGAGAATTGGCGAAGCTGTTATGGATGTCGGCAATTTTGTTGTAGAAGAAGGAGGATAACGCGTCGCAGAGGTCTTGGGAGGGAGTGATGTCGTTAGATGCTGCGGTGGGGTTGGTGAATTCTTTGACGATGTTGAAGAGTTCCTTGCTGTTATGAGTGTTGTTATCGAGACGATCCTTGAGTGCTGATTTCTTGGCGGATCGAATCAGTTGGTGGTGTTTGCGGGTGGCTGTCTTGAGGGAGGCCATGTTGTCTGAGGTTGGGTTTTTTCTCCATATCTTCTCCAGGGTGCGGCATAGCTTCTTGGAACTTTTAAGTTCATCATTGAACCAGGGAGCCTTTTTGCTGGCTGATTTCATCTGGTGCTTTTTCAGGGGTGCTAATTCGTCAGCACTGTGGGTGATCCATTGCCTGAGGTTGGTGGCCGCTTGGTCTGGGTCCATTGAGAGGGTGGGAGGGTTTTGGTTGAGAGATGTGAGGAGTTGGTCAGTGGTGGTTTTGTTCCAGTTTCTCAGAGGAATAGGTTGTGGACGTTTGTGGGTTAGGGTGGTTTTGTAGCTGAAGTGAACACAGCTCTGATCTGTCCAGTGGAGAGCTGTAGTGCGATCGAAGGAGATGTGCTTGCTGGAGGTGAAGATAGGGTCGAGCGTGTGTCTGGCTGTGTGGGTGGGGGTGTCAACAAGTTGTTTGAGTCCGAGATTGGCCAGGTTGTCCAGAAGGGTGGTGGTATTGCTGTCGTGTTTGTTTTCAAGGTGGTAGTTGAGGTCTCCTAGAAGGATGTAGTTCTCAGAGGCGAGGGCGTGTGGGCTGACGAAGTCCGTGATGTCATCGCTGAATTGAGTGCGGGTACCTGGAGGCCTGTAGATGAGGGTGCCTCTAAGTGTCGTCCTGGGGTCGGTGTGGATCTGAAAGTGGAGGTGTTCGGCGGTTGCAAGATTGTCGTCGGAGCTGGTTGTGATTTTGATGGTGTTTCTGTGGATGATGGCGATGCCTCCTCCTGTTTGATTGGTGCGGTCTTTTTGGATAATCTTGTGAGTGTCCGGTATGGCTATGGCGATGTCAGGAGCAGATGATGTGTTCATCCATGTTTCGGTAAGGAAGGCGATGTCAGGTGACGCAGTGTTGATTAGGTCCCAGAGTTCTGTTGCATGTCTGTGGACCGAGCGGGTGTTGAGCAGGATGCACTTTAGGCGGTTAGAGTCGGAGTTGTGTTTGGGGGGCGTGGATTTGGTGAGGGTTCTGAAGCAGTTGAACTTGCAGGAGAGGCAGGCAAAAGGGCCGTGGGTACGTCCTGGAGTGGCTTCGCAGCATAGTGGTGTACGTCCGGGGTTAAGGGCGAGGAGAGTAGCGGCATCATATGTGATTCTAGAGGGTTGGGAGTAGCGGGGACCAGAGGGACAGGTGCTGGGCGCGGTCCAGGCGATGAAGGGCGTAGACGGGCTTACCTTTGGCGCACCTTTGGCGCACATAGGGCGCGTCCGCTGCGCGTGAACGCTGCGCGTAGGTCCTTCTGACATAAATGGAGGAGTGGAGGGGGGCGGAGCGTGGGAGGGGGAGCTGGGAGGCGGGAGCGTAGGGGGAGGGACGGGCTGCAGGCACAACAAAATGGAAGATACAATAACAGGAGGGCAGGACGCTGAACACAAGGGCGCAGTTTACAATAAATTAAATACCAAAGCATTCACAAGTGAAATAAGGTCAACAGCAGGCAAAGCAATGCGGAGCGTGCACAGTTTAAGAACTCTAGAGACACAAAGCAATGCGGAGCGCTACGCAACAGAGCGGGTGCCAATGTAATTGAAATAAATAATTTAAAGTTTGTCAGTGGTGGGGGAGCAGCGCTTTGATACCAGTCACAGCGTTGTGGGATTCAGGAGGAAGGGTGGAGCGACCGCTTCACACGGAGTCAGGCTGAACTAATGTGATCATTACCTAATAAATCACTCCTAGCACAGCATCCAGGGGGCGGTGCACTGATATGGGCAAACATGGCGGTCCCAGAGGCTGCCAATAGAAATAGTACACCAAATTCGAGGGAAAAATAGCATCGTCTGAAATATTGAATTCTTCACCTTTGAGAGAACGTATCTCAAACTTAGCTCAAGGGAAATGAATATCTACATAACGTCAAAAAAGCCATTTCAGTTTTCCTTTTGAACATTTTTAGGTATCCTGGGCAGAACAACAGTATGAAAAACAGAGGAGTAAGCGTGGAGTGATACCAGATTCAGCAGAAAACCTTTTCAACGACCCGATGTGGAATAAGCAGTGGTACCTGGTAGGAACCAGTTTTTTACACATGTTTTGTTTAAGTAAGTACAAAAAAACATGACTGTCCCACTCTTATGAACAGAACAAATCTGCTGCACTCTTCAAACAGGAACATAAGATCTACCAACCGTGTCTGTGTCGTAATCACTACCAATAGTATAGCAGGTCGTGGAGATTGATACTTTTCTGTAATGACTTCAATGCTATTGAACCAACTTTTTTTGCCATGACTTTTCCTTACTTTCTTTACATCACAAAGGTTAACAAATCGCTCACGCTCAATTAACTCTTACCTTCCCTTTGCTGCTTGTCTACTTTTGCCAACAATTCCTGGGATTCTGTCAAGAGGAAGTTCAAATCGAACTATGCTCATAGCAGAAAATTGCCAAAATGCAGGCTAATTTTTTTCAAGCGTAACTTGATTTGTCATGGAGTAAACATCATAATTCTTGAGACCTCCAGGTGGCAATTATAAGAATACCACAAAGAGGCCCCATTCACATGTAGTTTGCACTCCAATGGATTTATTTTTTTTCAAAGATAACATTGTTCATCACAGTCTCTCATGAGGACATTTCCATGGTTTGATACAAGTACTGGCAACTAGTGTTTCAAAGACATACCACTTCCTCATGTCTGAAAATTGAACAAAAACACAATATACTCTCACAAAAAGAATTGAAAGTTCATTGTATTGCAAATATTTTTATCACATGCAAAAAAATGAGAAAACAAAGACTGTAGAAAATGGGATATATCATCATGCTATTTCTTAGTGACACTCAAATCTCTTGGTTGAATTCAGTTTTTAGCAGAATCCATTGTAAGAAGGAACTTCAAATTCAATGTACATTTTATTTATGTGTTATGTTTAGCATAAAAAAAATCAAACTGCAAACTCTCTACATGGCAAGACACCATCATTTCTAGTTTCCCCTAACTCTACTTTTTAATATGATTGAAATTGAAGAAATTGGAACGTTCCTAGTTGATAAAATGAAAACAGATTAAAGACAAAGATCATACCATGTTTAAGACCCTAGCATCAATTCTATTATCATAGCAATTATCTCCATAATACACTTGTACATGATAAAACTATATGTGGACTCCAAGCATAAACATTAATCACTAAATCATTATCAGCAACTATTGCATTAAACCTTTTACCCATCAACTAAAAAAAGGTTCCTCCTGCGGTTCCTGGGGTGCTTGGAGGAATGCACAACATGTGTTCCCCTATGTGCATGCACCAAGGTTCTTGCAGAGTATAGACTATACAGTCCATGCCGCACAGGAACTTTTTTGGCATTCCCATTACGGTGCCCATTTTGAAAGCCACCACCATGGGACCAGCAAAAAAATCCTGCCTGACAAAATAAACTCTTGTAATCTGGCGGGTGGCCCGACCACAGGTATGCCGATGCTGCAGAAGGCCACTGGCATGGTGGTCCGCTCTCGCATCTCCAAACTCGTAATCAGGCACTCTCGGGCAGATTTATCAATATGTCACGTGACATAATGCAAAAAGACAACTTGCTGCACTGCATGACTGAGAGAGAGCAGGATTCCGCAATATCCACTAAGATATGATGCATTCCTGTGCTCTCCCTGCACAGAAAGCCTTCCTCCATGGTGTAAGAATGCCTGCTTTACAGGCAGGATTGTTTTTGTCCAGGAATGGACACATTCCTGCACAAAAACAATCCTTAGAGGCATTTGCCTCTTTTGACATTTACTGCAGATGGTAGAAAGCGGAATTAAATAAGAGCAGTTAACATATTTATCCTTATTATGCCTCTGTTGGGAAAGCATACTATTTTGACGTATTACCAGGTTTACTACCCTTAGTAAATTTGGGATTGCCTCAAAATCCATGGGTGGATGCATGCAAATGCACATGCTCCATCCATGGAACCCCTTTGCAATGCAGAGTAATGGAAGACAGTGATTTTCACTATGTTGTGTTACTCTGGATTTACTAAGTCATGCAGAGGCATGCAAGCTGGTTTTGTGTGGCTTAGTAAATCTCACTTAAGCCCTTGCATGGGCAGCATAAGGGTTTATTTAATCTAGCCCTAGAAGTTTACATTTTCATACCTCTCTCCAGTGAAGTCTACTTGATGGTGGACTTTAAATGTCCTTTGTTTTATGAGAACATTAGAGAATAGCCAGCAATCTGCAAATATTTCTGTATACTCAGGCCTGAGTGGAACCCAAGAAGAAATGATTTTGATTGTGCTACTTCTAATTTTTTCCCCGCTTCTATACTTGAGTAAATCCGACCACACAGAGCAGCGGATGGAATTATCCATCCATCCTATTAACCATGCAGAATTTCTATGGAGATTAATGCAAGCAAAGGCTCCCGCAGCACAACCCAAACAGCTTCAACATCAGAGCTTCAAGAGGCTTAGTCACAGTGACAAGGCCTCCTTACCGTGTGCCTTACCGCATCTTCGCTCAAAAGGCATTAATTCACAGCACAGCCCTACCGCGACTATCCCATTTCTCCAAATGTCATGAGGGCATCACGCAGAAAGTGAATTAAGAACTGGGTTTAAATTACTCTCATTCAATCTCTTACCCACATAGAAGGGATTTGAATATCCAGACCTGCTCTTATTATCATTCACAATATTCACTCTCCTAAAGCATAATGGCATTTTCTGCTTAATGATCACCCCCTGGCCCCTAAATAGAGTGCCTGGAAAATGGGTCAAATATACAGTAATCGGATTACAGCAGTTCAACATGTTCTGTTTAGTCATATTAAAAAAAAGTATAAAGCATTATATATCACAGGTAAACTGTGACGGATACCACTGGCTCAAAAACGAATGCTGAGTACTCTGTACATTAATATGAAAAACGTACATAATAAATTAGATTGCCGCAAATTGTTCCTCATTCATCTGTGAAATCACTAAATCACGGGTTGTACCGCTGTTTCTGAACGCCGGTACTGTAAATACAGTGCAAAAGTACTGTCCCTTATTTAGTATGCTGACTGCTTCAGGCTGAAGCACTCCATCTGTTAGTGTGACTGATGGGCTAAGAAAGAAAGTTGGTAAAGAGTGAACGCTGATGCAGGAGGATGCTAAAACACATGGTCACAAGACAGTGATGCTTTCCCCATTAATATCAGACCAAACCTGTTCCTGAGTTTTGTACAGTTTAAAATTGATATATGTAGTTTTGGGGCAGCTAGGGTTAGCATATGCATACCTGCTGAAAATAAATAGGAGTAAAAAAGAGGATACATCTGCCAAAAATCCTTAACTGTTTATGATAAATATTGAAAAAGTATTGGCAAAGGCAGTGGATCTCGGCTCTAAATGGCCGACCTATTGCATTTATCAATGATTTTTTTTATTTGCACATGTGTGCACATGCGAATATGCATACGTATAAATGACTAGAATTTTCGGAAGAGGCTTTCTACAAAAGAAAACACATTCCAAGATAGCTGCTGATGTGCATGCAGGCATCATGGCATGTACATTAGGAAGTCTGCACACGTCTAGTGATATGTGTGCGCATGCGTCATGATGAAGGCAGTGATTTTTTATTTACCTCTGTAACTTGGCAGATGGTTATTTAAGAATAGTAAATTAAAATGTTAAAAAACAAACGCAGTGTGCGTGATAAAGAAAGCAAGCAACCCTGCACCATACTGCAGCTGAAATCTATCGTTGGAAAAAAATAACATTGGGAGCAGGGTGGGGTGCATTGGGCAGGAAATGGAACAAAAGGAGGTGTGCGCAAAGCAAGTAGCCTAGCACTCTTTGCATCTAATGGGACCGCCAAAAAAACACAATACAAATAAAAATGTTTTGAAAAGAACACAGGGAGTGGAATAGAGAGCGGGCTGGGAAGAATCAAGGGCAGTGATACAACATAGGAGGGATAAAGACAAAAGCATTTGCAATGCAACAGTCTCGGCTTTAGTTAAGCTTAAGCAATTCTGTTTGTAATGAGGTGGCTTTTTAGTTTTCTTTTTATTAGTGTTTTTTAAAGAACCATGTACATAACATGCATATTTGTGTATCTATGTATATGTAAGTATGCATTAATATTGGTATTGATATAGATATTCAGATGTTTATATATGTATGTATATATACATATATATACACATACATATATTTACGCATATATATGCATGTTATGTTCATGAAAGTGTGAAAAACACTAATAAAGCTAGCCACCTGACTTCAGCAAGATGGCCGCAGGGGTGGGAGCTCGGAAGCCGAGCTCCAGGCACTAAACATTTGCCCAAGCAGGGAGCTCTCCCTAGATGCCCCCCACCCAGCCTCTGGACCCGCACCGGACTGCCGCAGTAGCTGGAGCAGCCTGACTCGTGAAGGAAGACAGGGAACATCGCCACATCACTCACCAAGGTGATCGGCTCTCCCCTGCCCTCTCCCGACCCCAGGACACCCTCTTACCGGAGCCGACGAAGCTGAAATCCTCCTGAGTGCCGATCCCTGCTCCCAACCACAGCTGCTACGGGACGCCCTCCATTCTTCTTCTTCTGATACACGAGAAAAAATTGGTGCATGAACCTCGAGCGCAGCTCTCCGCCTCGCCTGCTTCAAAGATGGCGGACCGACAGGACTCTCCGATCGAGTAACACCAGCAACTACCAACTTGCAGGGCTCTCAGTCAGAGGCTCAGGTGAGTCCCGCCGGCGCTGACCCACGGCGTCCCGACTCCTGCCTCTGACTCGCCCCCAAGCAGCCCCCACAAAAAGTTGAGCCCCTTATTCTCCTCTAAGCATGGGCGGAAAATCCGTTCCGCTCGCGGATTTTGCGGATTTTCGGTAAATTTGCAATCCGCGAACGCTCGCGAATTTACCAAAAATCCGCAAATTCACACGCAGCGGATTTTTTTTTCTTGGTGATACAAATTTGCGGCGTGCGGTGTAAGTTCGCAATTGCGAACATGTAGGTGCGGCGGGCAGCAACAATCTCGCACTCGCGAAATTACAAAAATTGCAATTCTGCACAAGAAATCTACTAGCAAGCAGCATAGACCTTCTGAAAATGATGATTTTTATCAGAATAACTCCTCAGGTTGACATTTGCCTGCACTTTTTTGGATTTGAGGCCTTTTGATTTTCTTTGGATAACTTTTGGATTAGAAATCAACTTTCTCATATAAGCTTGTTCGGGGCATTACAGTTGCTGTAATGCTGTTCTGCAGAAAAACGAGTTTTGCAATAGTGAAAGCATTCAGCAGGTTCAAAAGTTCAAACTCATCATTAGTAACCATTCCCTGTAGTGCTTCCTGACAAGGGCCCCTCCAGAGTTCAGTTGCTAGTTGCAACAATTGTATGACCCTGCTCTGACCCTCACAGCAGGCTCATAGAATAGCTACAAGTAGGCCACAAAGGTCCTGGAAAAAAAAATTGCACTGCAACAGAATGCAAATTACAGATAAGGAAGCAGGTGCCAGACTGGAATTTTAAAACAGTGACACATTAATAAATCAACCCCAAAAAAATTCATGTCAGTTGAAGCAGGCAGGTGTGCTTGCTTTTTCCCCCCATAATCTACAGTGATGATGAACCAGAGGGTGGCATTGATTTACCAGAGGGTGGCATGGGTGAAACAGAGGTTGGCAGGGGTGAAACAGAGGGTGCTGGGAACCTGTAATGATGATGCAGATGTAGAAACAACATAATCGTGACCATTGCGAGCCGACATGTAAGTTCGCAATTGTGAACTGGTACAAAACCCTCGCGAACTGGCAGAAATCCTTGCGAACTGGCAGAAATCCTTGCGAACACACAAAAAAAAAATCAGCAAATTCGCGAGAATTCGCGGATTTTGCGGATTGCGAGTTCGCAAATTCGCAAAATTCGCGAACGCCAGATTCGCAAAATTCGCCCATGCTTATTCTCCTCCGCTGCCCCACCTGACTCAAAAATGGCGGCCGAGCTGAGGCGTCCCGACCAGTAATGTCCCGGGCTGCACCCTCGCCAGGAGACCGTCGTGAATCCTGATAACAATCTCGAGCTGCTCCCACCATTGAGCCCTGACGACTGCTTTTTGCTTCGACACGCACCCCGAGCCTCCCTCACCCGGGCGATAAGACCTGCTTGACTTTAAAATGGCGCCCCCCCCTAAGTCAATCCCACCCGGTTGTTACTAGCCTCTCTCTCTCTGTGGATTAATTCATGGCACTGTCACACCACCACCTGTTCTTGAGACCTCCTACCGCCATAGATCTTCTTCCCCCAGCTGCTCCTGCTCAAAACCGGAGTAAGAACAATCAAACACTGCCTGACCAAAAAATGTCTGCCAGCAAAGATATCTCCATCTAAAGCTGCCAGCCTCAACGCTTCGTGAGTTTCTCTGAATCTAGCAAAGGATATTGCGCTTGTCCTCCCCCCTGCAACTGCCTATCAGTCCCTGCCATCTCTCTTTAGATTTCCACGCCATCGTCTGCCCAGATAGCTCCCCGAGCTAGCACCATCGAGCCACGCAGCGCTAGAGGCTGCATCTTTGCCCCTGCCATCACTCCCAGCTGCCAAGTCCTCCCCTAACCAGTGACGCCCCGCAACGGTTACCCCCTCGCTCCCTTGGTCTCTAACCAACCCTCCTGAAATTAGACACTATCCTCACTCTGCCATCCCTCTCTGCCCAGCTAGAATGCCCCCCTCTGCTCCTCCCTCCCCTAACCCGCTCTCCTCACCCTACATAAAACAGCACAGCCTTAACTCCTTCTGGATCGCCCTCTCACCCTTCCTCTCTCTGAAATCCAAAAAAAACCCTTAAACACAAACTACTCAGACAATTCCCGGAATCCCTCTTTGCTGACCTTTACCACTCCTCCGCCCTAGGCCAATTAAAAATGGACCTCATATTCCACACTTCTAGACCCTCCTACTGGATATCAGTCCTGCGAGTCAGATGCCAAATCACCAAAACGATTAACACGACCCATAGCTGCAAACTATCCTTTTACATCCCCTCCCCCTACCTCTCTGTGGGCTCACATTGTGACCATCTACTTTAACGGCACAGTCCTGATCCAAGCCAACAATGCCAACCTGGAAGCTTTTGACCTCCTCTTTCCATCGCTATGTTACATCAGCTCCCCCACTCCTCCACACCGCATGCTGATCACCCGCCGCCTGGAAAACCAATCCCCCTTAAGGAACTCTCACCTCACTCCTCCTACAGCTACCCCTTCCTCCGTAGTGCAGTCTCTGACCTCCGGAAATCCCCCTCTCTCCACTGATGTGCCCCCCCGCTTTACCTCACCCCCCTGATCTACCTCCGACTCGGAAACCACAACATCCCTCGCAGGGTCCCCACAGCCCACTCCTCAAGCCTCGCCCCCCCTGTCCCCCTCCCACTAACAAGAACAACAGGCCATCTCTCCCCGATCCCCTATCACTCCCCATACCCCAACCCATCCCTTCCACTAACAACAGAAGTCATCCTAATTCCCCCAGCGCTCCCCGGCACCGAAGAGATCTCCCCAAATGGCTCCCCACCCCTCGTCAAGATGAGACTGATTGCCGCCTCGCCAACATTGAACGCCTGCTCTCCTCCTTACTTCAGGGCATGAGTCTCATCCTCTCCAACCTCCCGTCATCCCCCTTCAACTCCTCCCCCTGCCCCCATCCCTCACACACCCATGGCCTCCGAACTCCCTGCCCCCAAGCAGCCAGCTCACTCTCCCCTCCCCCAGGCTCCGAGACCAAGGAGGACTGAAGAAGCCATGTCCCCAGAGGAAGCGATCGAGCTGGCCTCCTCCTACTTCTCCCCTCCTTCCCCCGTCCTATACTCCACAATCCATGTAACCGAACTAACTGCATGCTCATAAACTGCAGGTCTGCCTCGAAACATGCAACAGAACTAGCCGAAGCGATTCTCACCCATGACATTGACATTGCCTTCATCACCGAGACCTGGCTCAATGATTCCTCCCCCCTGATCCTATATATGCTCGTCCCCCGGGTTTTTCTTTCATCAAGAAAGATAGAATTGACCAAAAAGGCGGAGGTGTGGCCATCATCCACAACAATAACCTATCGGTGTCCGAAACCGAAAACTTCATATATAACTCTTTTGAATGCCTTACCGCCATCATCAAAACCACCTACAATAAGCCAGTGCACTTCCACCTCCTATACCACCCCCCCAGGCAACTCCGTCACTTTCACAGAGCACCTATCTGACCTAATCGCCCACTGCTCGCTCCAAGATTCCAACAATATCATTCTAGGCGACCTTAACCTTCCCTGGAATGATAAGAACAGTGCTCCTGTACAAAGCTTAAATGACCTTCTCCTCTCCAACAACCTCACCCAGCACTGTTCTCAAGAAACCCACAACAAAGGAGCAATCCTGGATGCCATCATCGCCAATCATGATGCAATATCCATAGACCACATCGTGCCCGTCGACTGGTCAGACCATCACCTCATCCTATTCCACCTCCATCTTCAGACCATGCCTCTGCCCTCCATCTCTAACCCCCCCTCATGGTCGAGAAACGTATAGCAGATCAACACAGATGAGTTAGAAGAGAAAATATCCTCCCGCCTGCCCATCCCCTGATAGGCCTCTCCACAGAAGAGCTCACAGCCCACTACAATGTTACCATGTCCTCCATCCTTGACGAACTAGCCCCCTTGAAACTGAAAAAATCCAGGAACTTTCCCTCCAGATCCTGGTTCAACAAGGACATTAATGAGGAAAGAAGGCAACTCAGAGCCTCTGAACGCCTCTGGAGAAAAGACCCCTCCTCCAACCATTACGAGGAACTCAGAGCAGCAAGAAGAAAGTACAAACTCCACATCAACAACGAAAAATCCAACTTTTTCTGCGCCGCGCTGGATCAAGCCAAAAACAGACCAAGAGAACTCTTTGACATCATCAAAAAACAAATGTCTAAGCCAACAAATAGCCTCGTCCAGCTCTCAAAAACCCTATGCGACAACTTCGCCAACTTCTTCCACTAAAAAATATACTTGATCGAACTCTCTCTGGACCTTAACCTTCTTTCCCCTGAAAAAACTGCTCTCCAACAAGCGAAATCTCCTCAAAATAAAATCCGGCAGCAACCTGGTCCTCCTTTGACCCCGTCTCAGAATCGGAGGTCCTCAATCTTATCTCCTCCTCCATGCCATCCTCTCACAACCTCGATCCCATTCCCGCTCAAATGGTTAAAGAGCAGAAACTCTCCCTAGCTTCACTTTGGTGCGAAATCATAAACAGTTCTCTAAAAAATGGTTCCATTCCAGTCTGCCTTAAAGTCGGCCAAGTAACTCATCTTCTGAAAAAACCAGGCCTAGACGCAACCGACCTGAACAATTTCCGTCCCATCTCCAACCTCCCTTTACTTGGCAAAGTCCTCGAAATATGTGTCCTTCGTCTAAAGAACAAACACATTGACAACATAAACCTGCTCGACCAACACCAATCTGGTTTCAGAAAAGGATACAGCACCGAAACTGCAATCCTCAACATCATGGACTACATCTTCAACTCCCTCGACGCTGACCACTGCTGTCTCCTCATCATCCTAGACTTGTCTGCTGCATTTGACACTGTAGACCACAGTTTTCTCATCAAAGCTCTCAATGAACGGGCTGGCGCAGAGAAAGTGGTCCTTCAGTGGTTCTTCGCCTTCTTCCAAAACCGCTCACAAAGAGTAAAAATCAAATTCTTTGCCTCCGAACTTGTTCCATTCAACAGAGGAGTTCCTCAAGGCTCCATTCTCTCCCCTCAACTGTTCAACATATATATTGAACCTCTCACCTCCATTCTGAAAAAAGTGAATATCACCTTTCATCTCTATGCAGATGATACACAGATCTACTTGGAAACCCCCTCCCTCAATGACATTCAAAGACTCAACAATACCCTCAATGAAGTCCAAGAATGGCTAGCAAAGAACCACCTCAAACTCAATCAGGGCAAAACCGAGATCCTCCTCATCTCTAACAAGGAAGAAAACCCGCAAATCGTTGAATGGTTGAAAGCTATTGATGCCCTCAACGGAAATCTCACCCTGGCTACCTCGGTCAAATCACTGGGAATCACCTTGACCACAAACTCTCCATGTCCAATCACATCAAGAACTCCGCCAAGAGCGCCTTCCTCAATCTGGAGCTCCTTAACAAAATCAAACCCCACATCCCCTCCTCCGACCTCAAGCAAGCAACCCAAGCCTTGGTGTTGTCCAGACTGGACTATGGGTACGCAGTTCTCTCCGGGACTGCTCCCCCTCACCTAGCCCCGCTCAAAACCACCCTCAATGCTGCAGCCAGAATGGTCACCGGAATCAAGAAATTTGACCACATGTGCTCAGAGATCTGAAATGGTTACCAGCTGAAATGCGGGCCAGTTTCAGAACTGCCTGCCTCACACACAAAGCCCTGCACACAGGGAAACTGGAATACTTAGCCTCCAAACTCAAGAAAGCGGGTCAAGCAAGAAACCTCAGGAGTTCCAACTCTCTCCTCCTCATTCCCTTAAAAACGCGTAAACAAAAGACTGCTGCCCGCTCTTTTGCAGGAAACGCCCCAAAAATCTGGAACGCCATCCCAATCAACATCAGACTCACCCCCTCCTTTCCAAAAGTCAAAAGCCTCCTTAAAACTCTCTACCTCAACCGCGCCTTCCCGAATGCAATTACAGGATGCCCTTGCCTCCTCCTGGCTGCCCCCCGCCAGCGCTCCCCCAATGGGTAGCCACTAGTCATCACACAGCCACTTCCTACCTCTTCCATATCTCAGCCCCCCGGCTGACACCACGAAATGAACTTCTCCACCACCAGTCGTGCCTTCCTAGGACTTTGATACTACCTCCTGACCCTTCCTCCTCTATGCGTCGCTTGAGGCTCCCTCGACCCCTCTACCTCAATCGGCTCCCTGCGAAGACCCAAGAGAACTGTAAAGACTCCTTTTGAACATTTTTTCCCTCAATCGGCATACCCCTGACCGTCAGTTGAACTCTGTAATGCTTCCATTTGAACTTTTTCTGTATCTCTCCTTCCTTGCCCTTACCCTGTATTTTTGTCTCTTCCTCATTATGTTGTAAAGCGCTCCGATTCCCTCGGGTCTGGCCTGCGCTATAGAAGACTTCCAAAATAAAAAAAAATTAAAATAAAAAAAAAACAGAATTGCTTTATGTGTAATAAAGATGAGACCTATGGCATTTTGTGCACTAGTGCCGTTAGGCAAAGAGTAAAGGTTTGGAGTAAGGTTAGGCTGTTTTTGCAGATTGAGTAGTAGAAAGTGAGTAGTACACAGTGAGTAGAGAGTACTAGAGTGTAATAGAGAGTGAGAACAAGAGAGTTAGTAGTCTGATTAGTAGAGTGAGTAGTACAGAGTGAGCAGTAGAGAGTAGTAGTAGACTAATGGAGAGTAGAGTTGTAGAGAGTAGAGTAATAGTGAGTTGTAGGCAGTAATATAAAGTGAGTAGTGTAGAGTAGTATAGAGTGAGTAGGAGATAGTGTGTAGGAGTTAGCGAGTTGTGGAGAGTAGTAGAGAGTGAGTGGTGGAGATTAATGAAGAGTACAAGATAGTAATAGAGGGTAGGAGAATGAGTAGTAGATAGTAGAGTGAGTAGTAGATAGTAGATTTAGTAGAGCGAGTAGTAGAGAATGAGTAGTAAAATTGAGTAGAGGTTAGAGAGCAGTAGTTAGTGAATACTAGAGAGTACTAGAGTGTAGTAGAGAGTAGTAGAGTAGTAGAGAGTGAGTAGTAGATAGCGGAGAGAGTAATAGAGTGAGTTGTGAGTAGAGTGAGTAATAGATAGTAGAGAGTAGTTAGATTGTGTAGTAGAGAGTGAGTAGTAGAGAGTGAATAGAGAGTACTAGAGAGTAGTAGAGAGTAGTAGAGTAGTAGAGAGTGAGTAGTAGATAATGGAGAGAGTAATAGAGTGAGTTGTGAGTAGTAGATAGTAGAGAGTAGTTAGAGTGTGTAGTAGAGAGTGAGTGGTAGAGAGTGAATAGAGAGTACTAGAGAGTAGTAGAGAGTAGTAGAGTAGTAGAGAGTGAGTAGTAGATAATGGAGAGAGTAATAGAGTGAGTTGTGAGTAGTAGATAGTAGAGAGTAGTTAGAGTGTGTAGTAGAGAGTGAGTAGTAGAGAGTGAATAGAGAGTACTAGGGAATAGTAGAGAGTGAGTAGAGAGGAGTAGAGTGTGAGTAGCAGAGGGTTACTTAAGGCATTTTTTGTGTTGGAACGTCGTGAATATTTTTAATTTATGTTCTGAAACTGTCACTTCTAATAAATGCCAATAAATACACGGATACAACCTAATATACTAAAGTGAAACGCTCTGACTTGTTAAAGGAATACACCTTTTAAAGGTCTTTATCATATTTGCCAGGTTTTTTGTTGCGCCGTTAAAGTGCCAAATTCATGTGGTACAGCAAGACTCCACAGGTTTAATGAAGAGGTAACGTGCACTACTTCCTGGTTATTCTTTAGAAAAGGAACAAAACATACAAGAAAATACAAGGCAGAACCTCTCCTAGGCTATTTAATCGATATTTAATCGCTATTTAAAACAGCGTTGTGCTGCAGAACAAAAAGGGGATGCACAAAGCTCCCAAATGTTGTAACCGGGATACAATAACAATATATCATTAACCAACAAGTTATTGCGAAAAACACATAACATTTCCCCATGCACTAGATAGGTTGTTTGACAAAATGATCCGAGGTTGATAGTGTGTCCACACATACAATTGTATTTTTATTCGTAACCGTTTTTAGGCCTGGACTACTAGTGCATGTTTTGCAATCCTTTCTTGTGGCGCCAGCTGAAAACTGCATGGTCCACTAGATGTGTTGATACGGAGCAATCAACAGTCCGAAGCCAATACAAGTAGGCCACTACGCTGGCCTCAAGGCGATGAACAGTCAGTGCAGGTTTGCACATAAAAATACAATTGAAAAACGACATTCCAGGCTATATAATCAGCATGAACATTTGTTCCCATGAGGCACAGGGTCAGACTGGTTTGCATATGGCCATGTCTGTACTGAGGTGGCAGAGTGGGCTAAAGAACGGTGATGGATTAAACCCAGATCAGTTGACTGGGGGTGAGTGCTTGTATTTGTCAACGCTCCGTCCATCATTTAGTTTGTTTTTTCTTTGTTCGTCATAAGTTGGCAGGGTATGCTCAGACGTGAGTCCCTTGCTCACTTTGCCACTGGATTCAAGCAAGCCGGGCTGAAGACGGCTGAAATGCCAGAAACCGGTCCTCGGTAGCTTGTTTCCGGTCCAGGGAAGGCATGGCTTAGCAGTTCGGGCTGGACTGTTCCCATGAGGCACAGGGTCAGACTGATTTGCATATGGTCATGTCTGAACTGGGGTGGCAGAGTGGGCTAAAGAATGGTGATGGATTAAACCCAGATCAGTTGACTGGGGTGAGTGCTTGTATTGTCAACGCTCCGTCCATCATTTCCTTTGGTTTTTCTTTGTTCGGCATCACATACAGAGCAGCACGACAGCAATGTGATGCTCCCAGGTACTCCAATCATAAGGCACACCAAGATACCCATACCAGGTGAGACGCCAACTACACTGCGGGTTTACCAGTGATAACCAGACCTAAGTAGCATGGTAAACAAACCCCGTTCACCTCTAGTAAGTAATACAGCCCTGGCGAAAATGTTGACTGAAATGTGAAATGTGTCCAGCTGGGTGCAGTTAACAGAGGGGCATGTCCCCTTTCCCTGACAGCATGTACTGATGGTTATTTCCAGGAAATGATAAGAAATGGCAAGACACGTTCCCGTGATGGAGCCCGAATGGAGAACAAGAACGATGCTGCAGGTTAACAAGAGGCGCCACATGCCTTTCTGGAGTTAGTGAGCACAGTCAACAAGGCGGGCAGCAGCCACATTGCAAGGGAGCATAGGGGTCACACGCTGTGGTTGGTTCCTTACAGTTTGGCCTTAGATCTGCCACCAAGGAGCATCGCCCCAATGCCAGTGCCTTAGGCTTATGGTGTTGGGGCATACATGTTACACGTGCAGCTAAAGCAAGATGGGGAGAATGTAAAAGCTTACGGTGGCCCGATTTGAAAGCTATGATCATTTCTCGCATTCTATAACGGGCACACAGTGCGCCAGTGTGTGTGTGTGTGGGGGGGGGGGAGGGGGGGTGAAAGCTGCACTGGAATAACTATACCTTGGAAAAGCTTGGGGCCTGGAAGCACTGCTTCCTTTATTATTTTGGATGTTATGTTTAAGTGTGGAAATGTGGCAGATTATCATTTAAAATGGTGTTTAAGTTTGCGGAAAGTCCACAACACAAGTAATGGCTTGATTCTGACACTATGCACATGTTCATAACACAGCCACGTCGTGTTTTGGTGTGCTAAAGCAATACATAGCTGGGGGCAAGGTTGTAAAGCTTTTGTGATGGCCTACTGAAAGCATCGGGGTAGGCGGGGCTCCAGCTCAAGCAATTGTATTTGTCCTAAAAAAAAAGGGGGTGAGGGGTCAGTACTTCAAGTGTTGATATCAACGTGCTCTTACTTGGTGAACGAACACATCAACAGGGTCGTCCAGGGGGCTGCCTTGGTGACTATTCATGGAGATGAAACTGAAGCCCATGTGCACGTTGAACCACTTGCAATGACCGGTGCCTCGAAGCACGGTCCCCAGGTCCTGCTCCTCCGGCTCTACCTCCTCCAAGGAGGACGACTCCCCTGCCAGCCTCCCAGGCTTCAGCTCCTCTCTGCTGCTGCCTCCTAAAGGGGAAAAGACAAGGTGGTCAGCAACGGGGCGCACATGAGCAGTTGGGCCCCAGGAGAAACACACGCCCCCAAGCACACAACGGTATAGACTAGCTCTCCATTTGCTTGGCTGCTCGGAAGCGTGGTGTGCGCGGTTCCCCCTTGCCGCTCAGCCTTGCATCCCGCCTGCCCTGAGCGTCCCCGGGCAGAGCTCGCATGCTCTGAGGCGCAGCCCCTGCTCTTGGCTCGGCTGCCTGCGGCTGCCTCCCTCCCACAGCTCCCGTCCCCTGCGCACATGTGACTCACCCCATTACACGCTTCCTTGCTGCTAATTTCGCCTCAGCTCTTGGAAGGGACTGTCAGGGAAAGGGAGTGGTGGTGGGGGGAGGCAGGCAGCCCGCCCCGGCTGGGATTGGATGAGGGGACGGCATCGGGACGCAACGCCGCATGTAAACATACTCCGCTGCCGCCCTCGCTGTAGGCGCACATGCAGCCTGGACCGCCATCCACCGCGCACAAACGGAAGCGTGCCAACTGCTTTGTTGATTGTTAGAATGTTTCCAATGCTATGTCTTCTCTGGTCACCTCTGTGCTTGCTCCGTTTGCTATGCCCATCCGATCCGAATGAAGGACAGTTATTTCTCTAATGTAAAAGGTTCAGTAGCTGTCACGAGCATCACAAGTGCTTTGTGTACAGCCTGCAATCTTTCGACATTTCAAACAAGCGCTGGAAGCACAATCCATGACGGACAGTTTTCTCTTTTTTGGCCGTCCCACTCGGAAGGCCTCGGAAACCCTCGGGCTGACAAACTGCTGCAGTAAAAGCTTTCTTATCTTCTTTATGGGGCCATCTGTTTCGCCCCATAAAGAAGTTAAGAACGCTTTTACCGCAGCAGTAAGTCAAGTAAGCCAGTCTGAAAAGGACAGGGCTTACAGAGAAAGAAGAATGTCACTAGGACCTCTTCTCCAATGGCTGGCCACCGTTTAGGACGCCAGCCAATGGAATAGAGGGGCAGGCCTTAACCTCGCTAGTGAATAATCCTCTATCTCATTAAATCACATGTGCGCAGTCTTTTGCAGGCCGAGACGTAAAAAAGGGAAATGGAGAAAGGAAAGACATGCACTTCCAGGGAGTGCTCAGTAGTAAATAAAACAAGCATTGGTTAAGCCAGTAGGCCTGGTATTAGCTACCAATCGTTTGGCTATGTCGATGCTTGTTTTGTTTAGTCATAGTTTTTTGAAACTTTAATGTTGAGAAAGCTTCTAGGAGCTTACAAATATAAAAATGAAGAAAACATTGGCTTAAAGCAAGTTTTTTTGGGTCTCAAAAATCACACCTTGCCAGAGTAGTCCCTGGCATTGAAGTGTGCAGACGTGCTCCTTGTGAAAGAGTAGTGTCAGTACTCACAGTGAAGTTCGCCAATGGCTGGAGTAGACTGACCCTTTGCCTATACAGTAAGCTGTAGTGAACAGAAAGAAATGTGAATGACATAACAACAAACCAATAGGTGAAGAGGGCCGGCTGAAAGCCTTTATAATTAAGCTTGTTATATTCAGAATTGCAGTGAAATGAAAAGGTCTTGTCTAAGGCAGGACCTAAAGAGCCCCCTCAAGTATAAAGTATAAGAACACAACTCATCCCATTGGAGCACTGTGCCTATAATGCTCCTGGCCGGGAAAAATATAAGAAAATGGTGGGAAACCTTTGCATTGGGACCACATAGCTGAAAAACACATCAATACATTCCAATCATGAGCAAAAGGCTGATCCAAAGCCCACTTTAGGATTATGTTATGTATTGTTTTGTATGATATGTGACAGCAAACATTTCCTGAAGCCAAGGCCTGAAAAGTAACTTTAGCTCTAGTGAAAAAAAGAAATGTACAGTTTAAAGTAATGGATTCACACACAAACATTTTTTGTTTTAGCACTCATTATGCGCTGTATTGGAATTTATATCTACGCTGGCTGCCTCGATTAGTGGTTCTAGTCCTTGTTTTCAGTTTAAAATTTCCTTGTTTTTATTTCCAGTGATTATTGCATGACTAACAAAACCATTTGCTCCCTTTTAAGTGGACATCTCTCTGAATTTCACCTTTCTGTAGCGGTTAGTACTATTTTGATGATTGTTGCAGATGTATTTAATGTTCTGATTCTATTTCTAATTGAGGATTTGGCCTTGCATTATAACGTGCATACTGGTATAAAGTTGGAATTTTTGTAGCTCCATTGACAACACTGGATTGGCCATGGGCTATAACCAGTGTTGGAGACCACTACTATCAATATTACATTGGCCTCATAGACAGGCTCTGCCTAGAGAGAGGCATATATATGCTTTTCGCTTGGCACCAGTGAAGAGTCTGTCCCCTCCCTCATGTCATATCCATGATGTCTATACAGTGAGAGCACAGTCCATGGAGATGGTGAGGCGCCTTAGCTGTTTGGGCCTTTATATTTGGCATGGTAAATTGCAGGAGAAAAGCAATTTTACAAGGAAGCTGGAGAGGAAGGGGCGTAGTCCGTATTTTTCTGTTGCCCTCATCAATTAGACAATGCTGATTGCTTCTGGGGCCAGATTTGCCAGTATTTCTAGCATTCATCGGCAGTCACACAACTATCATTCTTTGACTGTAGGAACCATGAGATAAGGAGGTGGGAAAGCTGATGGGAGCCACTGTGGTACTTTTTATGGAAGCATTCTTTTCTCACAGAAAATAAATGTTCCATTGCCTCATAGCTCAGTGGAGTAGGCTATTTTTTATATTATAATTCTGCCCTACCAAAGGCAGGTCTATGATTCTGTAGATGGGCTTTTTTTACTTTTTTTTTAATCCTCATATCACCATTGTGTCTGCAAAACTTAGACCGCTTATTTCCATTCCAACTGTCCCTCGGTCTATTGCATACACTTTTTTCCCATCGCACTAAGGCGAGCCAACCAGGCTGGCATCCTGAGCGATGCCATGTTGTAATCATTAGATCTTATATAGATACAGCAGTAGGTTGCTCTGATCCAGCCCACACTGTTAAATTCCTTCCCGAAAAGCCTACCATGTCCCTATGACAGGTCCATTTGGCTGCCAAGATCCATTCTATTATATTTGGGGATACAGGGTCAATCCAGTGTTTGCAGATCTCCCTTCTAGCAAGAAATATCAAAATAAAAACAAGGCCAATTTGATCTCTACTTAGTATACTACGTTATCCACAACCAATAGAACCAACATGGAGTACAGTGCGTGCCGACATCCAAGATGTCTTTCAAAATAATCTCAATATTTGCCCAAAAGGATTTTATTCCATGACAGATGAAAAAGACATGTTCCTCATCCGCTTTCGTGTGACCTCATCTTCTACACCTTGGGCATGGTTGAGTTATAAACCTTGAGATCTTTTGATCAACGTGTTCTTCATAAATGCTTGGGCAACAGGAGAATCCTAAATAGGGGCAAACTTAGAATAATACCCTATGTTGAGTATCTTCCTCATCTTAGGCCAGATGTTTAATTCCGACTTAATACCTTTACCAGGATCTTCCTAAAATATTTTGGGGCTCCAAACTTCCCTCACCAAAGCCCCTTACCATTTCCCCCAGGAGCTTCTCCCATATATAGCTATCTGGTTTTCCAAATAACAACCGGATGTTTTTAAACTGGAATGCTAGTCAGAGCAGATGAAAATCTGGTAGAGCCAGTCCCACTTTCACAAGCCTCAACTTCTTCCAGGCCAGCCTTCCCCCGTATGAGGCCCATATAAAACTAGAGATTTTCCATTGAATCTTATTGATGGCAGGTTTTGGAAAACTGAGAGGGGTGCAATTAAATAGAAATGTGAATTTGAGTGAAATTGACATCTTAATAAGGTTCATCCATCCGTAAATTTTCAATGGCAAGTTCTTCCAACTCAAAAACATAGGGTCCACCTCCTTAGCCACTTTCCTTGAATTATGTGCTGGAATTTCCTCTACAGAGTCAACAATGGATATACTGAGATATTTTAACGAAGAAGATGCTTCCCCCCTCTACCCATCTATATTTTGGCACATACTTTTTTTTTTTAATTGTTCACTTCATACCGTGAAAGGGCACCGAACTCGGTGACCAGCCTCTCCACCCTAGGAAGGGTTTGAGCAGGGTCAGATGCATAGATTAACAGCTCAACTGAATACAACATTGCATTGTTGCTAAAAGAGGGAGAATTAAAAGGAATAACTAGCTCATCTCTCCTTAGCAATTGTTCTAACAGCTCTATATAGATATCAAACAAAAGGGGTGACAAGGGAACCCCCTGCCTTGTGCCCCTTTGGATACTAAAAGACCTGGTCAATGATCCATTAAGGAGGATCCTAGCAAATCAATGTTCATACCCTGCTCGTTGTATAGTGATAAAACCCTGGCTAAAGCCTATAACCTCCAGTACCATCCATAGGTATGCCCAGCAGTTTCGATCGAAAGCCTTGGCCGCATCAATTGTAGCCACAGCCAAGGGAATCGAGTGGGCAGTAGCCAGGTCAAAAATTCCTATACATTGGCGTGTAAGCTCTTGAATTTGCCCCCGTGGCACGAACCCTTTCTGATCCGGTTGTAACAATAGGAGGGCTACGTTAGCCAATCTCCCTGCCAAAATACTCAGAAAGAATTTATAGTCTGCATTTAGGAGAGATATTGGGTGATAGGAAACTGCCGTCTGATGATCCTTAGCTGGTTTTAATACCAGGGCAATTGTAGCCTCCTTCCGTGAATTTGGAATCCGTCCCCCATAAATAAATTGAGTTGAATAAAGCCTCCGATTGCGGGACTATTTCATCCATTAAAATCTTATAAAGTTCTGAGGGTATTGAATCTGGATCTGACACCTTCCCTCGCTTTACTCGCCGGAGGTGGGATCTAATTTCCTCCTTGGTTATCAGGGCATCCATAAGTTCTCTACCTTCCCTTGTGAGCCTCTGGACTCCAACACCACCCAACCAGGCTCTAAAAGTCTCAAGATCTGGGTGGACTACCTCTGTATACAGCTCATGGAACATGGATACCAAAAAGGACTGCATGTCCTCTAACTTGTTCGTTATGTCCCCCTGTACATTAATAACTAGCTCCTTAATGTCATTCCTAGACCTCTCTGCCCTTGCTTTCCAGGCCAACAACGCCCTCTTTTTCTCCCCCATTCACATTGCCTCACACACCCGGCTAGCCATGTTTCTCTACTCTTTGCTTCCAATTTATCCCTGTAATTTATTCTGGCCGCCTCCAATTTGCTTGTTAGCCCCTCCCAGTTAGTATTAGAGCATGCACGCTGATGTTGCATTTCGGCTTCCAGACCCATACCCTTTCCCCCAGACTATTAAACTCTGTCCTCTGAGTTCGATTCTTACCATTTATCAAACTTTTCAACACCCCTCTGATGTAAGTTTTAAAGGTCTCCCAGATTATATCCAGTGAGGAAGAACCTACAACCGATGACTACCTCTGGATCCAGGAGGATCACCCTTTTTAATGTCCACCGCGCACTATTATGTCCTCTAAGGCTCTTGAGCACCATGCTAACAGCAGCGTGGTCTTATATATGTAAACGCAGGAGGTTAACACTTTTTATTTTGACCTCAAGGCTTTATAAACCAAGATATAATCAAGTCTAGAGAAGTGGCCATACTTCTTACTACGGAAGGTGTATCCTCTTCAACCCATTAAATGCCTCAACGCATCCACCAGACCAATATTATGGAGCATGTACTTGAGAGCTTTCCTTGCCCTAGAGGATTGGACATGAGCTTTTCTAGTAAATCTATCTCGGAGGGGGGTCCATAAAGTATTGAAATGATTATTCGGGTTGCCACTTCCACCAAGTTCCACTCCAGATTTGTTATATATTGGGGGTTGTCGAGGTTCGGCCCAAAGAAACTAACAGACACAAACTCTGAATCTACACATCTCAGGGCTGCCATAATCGACATTCCAAACTCATCGGTTTTTGAGGACATCATCTCCACTTCAACTCCCCTCCTTATCAAAATAGCCACCCCTTTATTATGCACAGTCTGTTCTAAGGCAACATATCTATATATCCAACCAAATTTTGTAAAGAAGGCTCTACTCTTACTGGGCGTTAAATGGGTCTCTTGTAATATGATGATGTGGGCCAGACTATCCTCTAAATTTTTCTCAATATCAACCTCTGATGATTTTTTATTCTGAGGCCATTCAAGTTCCATGATATAAATGATATATCTCTGCTAGCACCCATTCTTTTCCAGGGGACTGGAGCCTTTGTTTAATGTTGAATGGCCTACCATTAGGCAGGTATAATACCTGATTTTGAAAGGTGACATTGAGGACTTATTTTAGTTTTTTCCCCCACTGCTTTCTGCCCGTTGCCCTACCTGTGACCCACCATCCACCTCCCCAGCGTCCACCCTGGGAAACCCTCCCACTGCTAGCAGGCATAGATACCTGATGAGCTTCCCCACAGAGAATTAAAGATGCTCAATTTAACTTAACTTGGGGGGGAATTACCTACTCCCCCCAGCTCACCCTTCTTAACCTTAATAGGAGATCAGGGACCTGCCCTCTTCTTAATGAGATCAATAAGGCCCCTGCATCTTCCACGAATCTGAAATTGTGCATTTGATTGTTCCACATAACCTGCAGCATTGCTCAGAATTTCAGCTGGGCTTTTGCCCCCAGTTAATGAAAGTCCTCCATCCTTTTTCACAGCTCCCACTGCCTCTGGTCTGCTGCGGGACAGGCATCCGATCTAATCACAACGGAGTAGGAGCTGGATGAAAAGGGGCCCTTCCTTAAGGCTTTACTCAGCATTGCCTCTTTCACTGAGTATGAGAGAAGGTTCACTAAGATTTTCCTCGGCTTCCGCCTCTGGGGATTCCTTTTAAAACGATCTCTATGTACATGTTGTCTTTCCAGGTTGAGATTAATATCAGGTCTGTCTTTAAGAATCTTCTCTCGCAGGAGCTTGATTATAAAGGACTTGATATCAGGTCCCTAAGGTTGTTTCTTCGAGAGTGGTTACGCCTCTTGAGATCCTCTCTTAACACTTGATTCTGTTTTACAAGCAAACTTAAGTCTGAAGAGTTTTTCGTAATGTCTTGTCTCATAAGACCTACCTCTTTTTCCAAGGCTCTGGTTCAGGCGGCTACTTCATCCAACTTTTGAGCAAGAGCGGAGCAGGAAGCCTGCATATCTGCCTGATTGGCTTCTGATGTCTTGAATCTGTGCTTCATCTTGTCCCTTAATCCTAGGAGGATACAAACCAGTGATCCTTTTGAGTGCTCCACAGTTACCCCCTTTGCCTCCAACACTCTCTGACACCTACGAGGCATTGAGGTTACTTCATTGGGTGTTGTGAGAACCTTGAATCACTTATGTGTAGGAATCTGGACTACACTCCTTGTATCGACCGCAGGAACCTCATCCACCCCAGTCCCATCGCTGTTATATTGTGGGCTGGTTCCACCTAGTGTAAGAGGCTTATGAGGGACTTCCATTATAGTTGGAAGCTGGACTCTTCCCTTTTCTGCTTCTCTATCCTCTCTGGATAGTGTTCCCGCCAACAGAACTTTGTAAAAGTTTTTTAAAGAGTTGGTCACCTTCATCTGCAGGGTCAGGATTGTTTTGCCTCCAACTCGTGGACTCTTCCCTGCCTGTTTTGCCGTTTTCACTGGCTTCCCATACTTTATCACTTTAGACTCTAATTCCACTGTTTTGCTGTGTAGGTGACTTACCCCACGCTGTGTCTCCTTAATATGAGGGGCCGCACAAATTGAGGGATATCCGCAACCAGGACTTCCCTTAATCACAGTCTTTGCAACTCTAGGACATAGAGTGTACCTCGAGACCTTACTGCATACTTTGGGAGGTTTCTCTGGAGATACACCGCTTCTCTCCATAAACAAAGAGGATTAGGCACAGCAAGCCTTTTAACAATTACTGTATCCAGATGGCAAGGTTATAAGGCTCTATTAGAAGAGTGAAATGTTGGGGGCTGCATTGAACACAATTGAGAGGATGTCAGCTCTCCGCCCTGGTTGAGGGAGAAGAGGCTTTTCTCTCCCTCCTCCGCCACTCCCACTGACATTTTCGTGCACTCTCAGAAGGAGCCGTAATAAGAAAGGAGAAGTCTCTGAAGCCCTTCCATCTCCCTGTGTCCTGCCAATTTACAGGAACAAAGTGGTTTGGCAGAACAGAGAGAGACGTGGGAGTTGGTAGACGTCATCCCCCTCACGCACAGGCAAGCGTGCGACCCAGTCAGCAGGCGATGTTAGATGAGTGTGCGAGCCGTGGGAAGAGAAGGGGGAGCCTCCCACGGCCCCCTGTAACTCCTGGGTAGGATGATTCATATGGCAGAATGCTGTAATTGCATTGTAGCCCACCCACAGCAGGCTATGCGGTATATAAAGAGAGGAAGGACAATTCTAACACTGAAATATCCTTCAAAAGGATCAGATCTCAAAGATTTTCCAGTCAGAGAGAGTCTTTATTTGTAAAATTAGTTGGCCAGCGTATGTCTTCAATATTGCTCATACACACGTCTGGGGGGATTTACTCCCACTGACACCTGTGCGATCAATATGCTGAATCCAAGGCTCACGCTCATTAGTAGGAACACAGTACTATCCCTATTGCATGCTAATGACAGTCTGTTGCAGGTGTAGACATTCTATGTGAGCACAGCAGAATAGTCTGATGCTCACAGCACTGGCTTGAGGAAGACAATGCAAAATCTGACACGACCCTATGATTGAGCAGCATAAGCACAGTAGGTTATTTAGTAGCAGGTCCCATGAATGCTCAGCAAATTAGACAGGATGCTATGAATAGGGCAAAAATGGTTCGGAAAGCAAATAGAATACAGTTTATGGAGCTGAGATTATTCCCATAGCACATTTCACAAAATAAAGTATTTCGGGCAGTAGAGATTATCAAAGCAGATAGGACAGGATGCCTCCTAAGGGGGGACTGAATAGTCTCAAAGCAAATGAGACAGGATGCAGTCTAATGGGTAAGAATAATTTTTAAATCAAATGATCCAGTATGCAGTCTATGTCCTCTGTAGCTGCTCCCGCAGTCAAAACCTTCTCAATGGCTGCCTTATGTCCGGGGCTGAAGGTCTCCTTTTTCCAAAAACGGATGCATAGGGTCTTCTTGCACTTGTACTTGTCTTGTCTTTCGGTATTTTGCAGCAGGCTGCGGACCCTGGAGGTCTAATACCTACTGTCCCAATTTCCTTGCGTTCAATGCAGTAACTAGTCCAACATTCTCTGCAACATATCTTCTTTTATGAGACAAAACCTATTTTATGTTATTTTCTGACTTTGACTGCTGTAACAAAAGGAGAAAACAAGAAGGACAAATGACTGTCTTAAAGGCACTCTCTTTGATAGTCAATAGTTCTGGGGCCATACTGGAAAACCCTTAAGGATAATGCAAATAAAATAAATATCTCACAATAAAGTTGGCTTCTCTGATCGAACTGGCTGAATCAAACACAGTTTTGTCTATTATGTTTTCCCTTAGTATTTTCTTGTTTTTTCTTTGTATTTCAGTATCTAAAACCAAAAATTAAAATTAATGAAAATACATATTGATTTAAGTATTAAAATCATCCAAATATGCACACACGTGAAATATGATACAGTGCATAATTCAGGGCTTCACTTCACTGCAGACACATAGGTCCCCATTCAGAGCTGAATTGAAAAGTGTAACTCCAAGGTGCGATAAAGTCCACACCCTTGAAATTTTCCCTAATTAAATTTAGGTAGATCAAATCTAACTTCATTTAACTGATTCAAAAGACCTGGTGAGCACCAAGATCTGTTGATTTTGGGGGTGGAAAGCCCCGTAATCTTCTTATCATTTCCCATTGTTAGGGAAAAGCTTGAAATAGGTGCTATTTATTGCAACCGATAAATTCAGATTACTGACTTTTTATATTCCTTCCAGATTTAACTCGGTGTGCGCAATGAGGTTGGCAGCATTTTAGAGGAGTAATTGTTGGAACTAAATAAAGAAATCATGGCAATGTTGGTCATTATGCAATTTACAGGACATGCTGTGCACTTCTATTTATTGTGTCTCAACACCTATGACGCTTGATCGATAAATAATTGCCATTAAAATGATGCCCGCATTGAAGCTCTAGGGGCTGTGTTCTTTAATATGCAGAACTCTACTTGAAGAGGAGCTGAGTGAGTCATGCCATCTGTGTGTTTTTTCACCCGCAGAAACAATTTGCATTAGTGATTTGTCATTGGACAGGGGTTTCCAATTGCATGGACATTTCCTTTACCGCACCGTAATTGCTAGCAGGGGCTCCCCCTTTGCTCAATAAAGGAAGAAGCAATTTATTTTCCTGCAATAATCTACATCTCTCTGTCCTGACACATGCAAGATCAATGCTTGATTTTTTTATTCTTTTTTTTTTTAGCAAGATACAAGGACGACACCAGCCCTGCCAAAACTGGACCTTCACGTCATTCCTGTGTGGAAGAAAGGAATTACTGGCAAAGGCGTGAGAATCACAGTGCTTGACGACGGCTTGGAGTGGAATCACACTGATATCTATGCTAATTATGTACGTTTTTGAGCTGCATTTCAAACACTGCATTCGCTCCACTGCATCTGTATATTACGCCGGCCCCCACGAGCACAAAACCTGCCCCAACCCCTCCCGCCTACCTGGGAAATGCCTGGTGCCTGCTACCGCCAGTCCAGCCCAGGGCCTGATCTGCCTGATTGGAGATGCCTCAGGGCCCGATTTAGATTCTGACGGATGGCCTGTTATTCTGCCAGGGGGATGGAGTACATTACTCCGTCCTCCTGATGGAGGGACTGCCTACCGAATTTAAAACTGCCAAGCTGGTGGTTATTTATAAAGTATTGGCAGGAAACGCCACCGCAGTGGTTTCTGCCATTACATTTCGCTGTTTGGTGCAGGTCTGCGTCAACTTGACACAGCCCTACACCAAACAGTTTTGTTTTTTTATTTTCAAAAAGAATATCCTAAAACAATATTTCCTTTCGGAAAAAAAATACCCCCCTCGATATGGATGTCATCTCTCATAGAGAGGGAGCATTATTTCTATTTTACTGTCCCTCACCACCAGGGTTTGCCTGGCAGAGACGCACAGTAAAACAGTGGCAATATGTCTCCCACCTGCATTGGGTGGGGGGGGGGCATATGGCCATTTCTCAGATTGCATTTTCTCTGTCTGGCCTTTGGAGAGGTTTGGATATGGGGCTGTCCTCCCGCATATAAATGGGGGGGGGGGGGGGCAGACTATTATGTTGGCGGTATGTGTACTCTATCACCGTAGCAATGGAGTATACATAACACCATCATATAAATATGGGCATAAGATTTTGTCTTCAACCAGTGTCAGCTAAAAGGGCCAGTAAACAGAACATACTGCAAATTTGGTGGCAGGTTGTTATATCTGCGAAAATGAAGTGGCCTCCCAAAAAAGAAGAACAAAGAATGACTCATTCACTAAAGCGAAATGTATTGCTCCATGCCATACTTTGTTTCTTAGAGAGATATGTTTGCGTAGCTTACAGAGATGCCTGATATGTGTGTGTGACTGTTTGTTTGAATTCTTCACATTTAAAAATGCGAGCCTAGTAGTAAATTTGATTTAAGACTGATTATGAGTGCAACAAGCTCAAAGGGGGCCCTTCTTCGCACTGACTATAACCACCAGAGCAGTACGTGTGTGCTCATTACCCTACAGACTAACATCAAATAAATCTGAGTCAATGAGAAAATCACTCTACTGCAAATCCTTTAATATGCTGCTTATGCTGAACCTACACCACAATATCTGAGGTGGGGGACAATAGAGGGTGAGTGGGCAGAGACAGGCGTTTTCACACTTTTTGTGTCTCAGGGAACTTTAGTTTTATGGATGGGGTCACAGAGGCTAATTTATTCAGTATACTTCAATCAATGGGGGTGGGGAGAAGGAAATTCTTGATCCATCCAGTTTCCTTTATCTCAATCTGTAAATCAGTGGGGGGGGGTGGATCACTTGTCCTGCCAACCTGGATTCCTCAGGTGTTCGGTACGTCCCTTGGTAAAAAACCCTCATGCACTCGAGATGGAGTCGAGAATAGCGGTATATCTTGATTCTCCGCTATAGTGTCAAGTGTCTGCATAATCAGAGGGTTGTTTTGTATGCAGCCTCCACCAGGAGGTAGTCATCCAAGGTTATGTGCAGTAGTGTCCAGTGATTAGTGGAGAGTGGTGAATTCTAAAATAACTCGGACAGCCAGAGATTGAATTTTAATATTCTGGATTCGAGTTAAAAAGGAGAAAATATTCTTGGTATGCGTTTCGAGAGTTACTAGGCTTCTCTACGCTACCTATTTTCATGATTAAAAGGTCGACATGTTTCAGCCCTTGTTTGTCAAAATGATCAATGGGCTTTCTTCAGGACCGGGGTGCAAAGGTGAGAAGGCAACGTATTATTCCCTTCTTTGTTGAAGTCAATTATGCCTATGAAAAAGAAAAAGTGTCACCTTGGGAGAAGGTTCTGGGACATATTTACATATTAAAACTACCAGCTTTGTGCTGGGGGTGAGTTAACTGCATAGCCATACAGTGCTTCCCCATTATTCTGTCTGGAGTAACCACATACCCAAACTCATTCCTTTCATTCTCTAGATATCAAAGATTCATTTACTAGTTTCTAGTATTTCAAATGCGAGATTTGTTTGAAACCATCAGCCCTCATTCATTTGGTGTGATTCCTCACGAATCACCACGATTTTAACGTTATATTTCAAAAGTAGAACATTTCTTATACCCATATTCGACATTATATTCTCAAAACCTTTGCGTATTTATTACTTAATGTGCTTTCATATATGTGCCCTCTGATAGCGACTTTTCATCCATATGCGCAGTGATGTATTGTGGGTATTACCCAAAGAAGCCTTCAATCAATTTAGTTTATGGTATTTGCCTAGGTGATATTTAAAAAGAATCAATTTTTTTGTCCCCAAACGTTTCTAACGCGCTTAACCTAGCATGCAGTTCACGTACCTCTGCACGTGTTATTACGTGCTTCCGCGGGTACCCAGGGAGTCTGTGGGGAGGTCTTTTCTAGAATTTAAAAGGGGAGGCAGGGGTTATAAAAATTCGAGAGAAATCAGTACTTATCTATTTAGTAGGAAGCGTTCCCCTCGTGCTACCTGTAGATCCTCCTATGGCGCCTTGTGCTGACTCTGCCGTCCTGGACCCGGTTGAGTTTCCAGGTTCCCGGATGGTCTTTATATTTTCCTATTCTCCCGAGTAAACAGGGAAGAAAGACTGTTGTGGGTGTTTACTCTTTCACAAAGGTGTCTTTATAAAATAAATTTTATTTAGTCTCTGAAAAATATTTGTTTCTATTTCTATATATTAAGAAATTTGCGGGTATTTTGTATTTTTTATGTTATTATTTGACAAAATTGGGCGCAATATGTTTCTCTTGACTACGTGGGTGTTTTTTATACTTTTAAGTTAAATATATCGTTTCACGATATGTTTGTTGTTTTTCGTACATTAAGAAGCTAGTTTAGTGATTCAGAGGGAATAGCGTGTTTTTCTTCTACGCGTTTTCTATGTTTTTATTCTGATCTTGATCAATGTCGGGCACAATAGGCTACCCTTGACTCTGTGGGTATATTTTTTGTACCTTTCAGTTAAACATATGGTTTTACGATATGTTTGTTGTTTTTTGTACATTTAGAAGCTAGTTAGAGATTCAGGGGGAGTAGCGTGTTTTCATCTACGCTTTTTTTAATGTTTTTATTCTGATCTTGATCAATGTTGCCAGTTTGTTTATATGGGAGAAATGTTCATGGTCTACTCATACTTGCCCATGGAACACTGTCATTCAAGCCTCGTACATCCGTGCCCAGTCGATGTACCCATCTCTGTTCTTTTTCGAACAGGATGCGTTCTGCATTGTGGTCCTTGATCTGTAGTGTCTCCAGGATCACCCACTTTAAATCGTCTACTGTGTGGCCTTTTTCCAAGTAATGTGTTTCCATTTTCGTTGTCACCTTCCTACATTTACAGTAGCAAACCAAGTAAAAAAGATCATAAATAAACACTGGCAAATTCTTACGTCTGCAAACATATCATGGCCAAAACCACGCTTCACCAACAAGCGAACAGGGAATTTGAAAGATCAATTGGTTCACACGAGACCGAGAACCATTGCCCCACCAAGAGATACTACTTTGTGGAACCTACCACCGATTGTGGGACATTACCCCTGTGGCTCCAGTTCGGTTTGTCCATTGACGAGACCAACGAAAGAACTACAACTTTTACCAAATTTGAAATGGACTATGCGGAGCCATATGAACTGCAACACGAGTCATATAATTTATATGATCACATGCCCCTGCAGTATGATTTACATCGGGATGACGTGCCGGAGGGCAAAAATAAGAATCAGCGAACACCGCAGCAACGTCAAATGTAGGAAGGTGACAACGAAAATGGCAACACATTACTTGGAAAAAGGCCACACAGTAGACGATTTAAAGTGGGTGATCCTGGAGACACTACAGATCAAGGACCACAACGCAGAACGCATCCTGTTCGAAAAAGAACAGAGATGGGTACACCGACTGGGCACAGATGTACGAGGCTTGAATGACAGTGTTCCATGGGCAAGTATGAGTAGACCATGAACATTTCTCCCATATAAACAAACTGGCAACATTGATCAAGATCAGAATAAAAACATAAAAAAAGCGTAGATGAAAACACGCTACTCCCCCTGAATCACTAACTAGCTTCTAAATGTACAAAAAACAACAAACATATCGTAAAACCATATGTTTAACTGAAAGGTACAAAAAAGATACCCACAGAGTCAAGAGAAGCCTATTGTGCCCGACATTGATCAAGATCAGAAAAAAAACATGGAAAACGCGTAGAAGAAAAACACGCTTTTCCCTCTGAATCACTAAACTAGCTTCTTAATGTACGAAAAACAACATACATATCATGAAACAATATATTTAACTTAAAAGTATAAAAAACACCCACGTAGTCAAGAGAAACATATTGCGCCCGATTTTGTCAAATAATAACATAAAAAATACAAAATACCCGCAAATTTCTTAATATATAGAAATAGAAACAAATATTTTTCAGAGACTAAATAAAATTTATTTTATAAAGACACCTTTGTGAAAGAGTAAACACCCACAACAGTCTTTCTTCCCTGTTTACTCGGGAGAATAGGAAAATATAAAGACCATCAGGGAACCTGGAAACTCAACCGGGTGCAGGACGGCAGAGTCAGCACAAGGCGCCATAGGAGGATCTACAGGTAGCACGAGGGAAACGCTTCCTACTAAATAGATAAGTACTGATTTCTCTCGAATTTTTACCAACCCCTGCCTCCCCTTTTAAATTCTAGAAAAGACCTCCCCACAGACTCCCTGGGTACCCGCGGAAGCACGTAATAACACGTGCAGAGGTACGTGAACTGCATGCTAGGTTAAGCGTGTTAGAAACGTTTGGGGACAAAAAAAATGGATTCTTTTTAAATATCACCTAGGCAAATACCATAAACTAAATTGATTGAAAGCTTCTTTGGGTAATACCCACAATACATCACTGCGCATATGGATGAAAAGTCGCTATCAGAGGGCACATATATGAAAGCACATTAAGTAATAAATACGCAAAGGTTTTGAGAATATAATGTCGAATATGGGTATAAGAAATGTTCCACTTTTGAAATATAACGTTAAAATCGTGGTGATTCATGAGGAATCACACCAAATGAATGAGGGCTGATGGTTTCAAACAAATCTCGCATTTGAAATACTAGAAACAAGTAAATGAATCTTTGATATCTAGAGAATGAAAGGAATGAGTTTGGGTATGTGGTTACTCCAGACAGGATAATGGCGAAGCACTGTATGGCTATGCAGTTAACTCACCCCCAGCACAAAGCTGGTAGTTTTAATATGTAAATATGGCCCAGAACCTTCTCCCAAGGTGACACTTTTTCTTTATCGTAGGCATAATTGACTTCAACAAAGAAGGGAATAATACGTCGCCTTCTCACCTTTGCACCCCGGTCCTGAAGAAAGCCCATTGATCATTTTGACAAACAAGGGCGGAAACATGTCGACCTTTTAATCACGAAAATAGGTAGCGTAGAGAACCCTAGTAACTCTCGAAACGCATACCAAGAATATTTTCTCCTTTTTAACTCGAATCCAGAATATTAAAATTCATCCTCTGGCTGTCCGAGTTATTTTAGAATTCACCACTCTCCACTAATCACTGGACACTACTGCACATAACCTTGGATGACTACCTCCTGGTGGAGGCTGCATACAAAACAACCCTGTGATTATGCAGACACTTGAGCACTATAGCGGAGAATCAAGATATACCGCTATTCTCGACTCCATCTCGAGTGCATGAGGGTTTTTTACCAAGGGACGTACCGAACACCTGAGGAATCCAGGTTGGCAGGACAAGTGATCCACCCCCCCACTGATTTACAGATGAATTTATTCAGTAGTAAAGATTGTGCAAGTACAGATTTTATGCTTGCGCGATTCCAGGGGGATTTTCCTTATTTGTCTGTGGGTGTGAACCCATGAAAATGAGGTGTCACATTTGCACCATAACCTGCACCATGTTATAGCTCAGCAGAGAATAAGCCATCAATGGCCCTATTACAGATGGGTTGCACTTTTCCTATTTGCACCATGGCGCACCTTAAAGCAGGTGCCTCCGGTGCAAGCAGGGAAAGTGTGTCCGATTAGGAAGAAAGCACTGCCCTCAGGGCAGCCGCGGACTTGCAGTGAAACACATTCAGGAGAAATACATAGCAGCAGTTTAAAAGCGGCTCTGTGTTTCTCTGTGCAGGCAATCCCCACCTGTAATTTCAAAAGGAATTTGCGCAGTCGCGGCTGCTGCCTAGAAGCAGCAGTTAGGCAAAGAGGCGCTGGGATTGTGTAAAACAACAAATCACTTACCCCTCTGCCAGCCGGGGAGGTCTGCCGCCGTCTCTACTGTGTCCCGTCCACTTCCTGGCTTCTTGTGAAGAAGCAGGAAGTACCAGGGCTACCATGCTCACCGCAGCCAACTACAACGTTGCAACGCAGCGTTGTGATTGGTCTGAGTGCAGTGACACAGCCCTCAACCAGGGGCTAGAGGGGTGGGCATGTTCTCCATACTTGGCTGGAATGCAACCTGCATGGAGAGCAGGGACGTGTGCATGACTGCTTTGGGCAGCACAAGAAGGCCTTACCTAACAGTCATTGGGCAAAGGAGTGCTCTACAAGTCCTCCCCTGCTTTGCCGCCCCGCCCCCTCATGCACACTGCCACAGCAGGAGGACAAAATAACATTATAATAACAATACATTATTATCATTTTATTGTTTCCTTTCTTTTGTTGCTTCCTAGCAGTGGGACGATGCTCCTCCGCCTTAGCAGAGAATGGATTAGCGATCCCCTTCTGGTGGGGGAAGTGAGTGACTGCAGCCACCTGCACATGAGATGTCTGTGGGGGTCCATGAGACCCCTTTGATCGATTGAGAGGGCTGCCCTAAGAGTGTGCTCTCTCAGTGCACCACCTAAGGGCATGTTTGCCTCTATGCCCATGTTGGTAATATGGCACAGGAGCAGAAACAACGTGATTCCCTCATTTTCATGGGGTCACACCATCATGTAAATGAGGAAACACCCCCCTCAAGAGAGTGCTAGTGCTACATGTGTGCCAGCGCTATGAAGGGGCCACATAAACATCTGTGGCTCCCTTCTGTAATACCAAAGTGACTAGGGGGTACACAAAGAGGATGCAAACAAACATTGTTCCTCAAGGGTACTTCCGTAATACAGCCTCAGGAGGCTCACTGATTGTGCTCCATATATGAGGAGGCGCACAGCCTCCATCACAGGCTTGAATTCACTGGAGACAGCACATTTTCTACAAATTACTGTCCCTATCTGCGTCAGGAACTCCCACTTGAGGGTAAGTAGCACACAATCAGTGCACCACTTTTTCTATATTTTCTTTCACATCAATTCATTGCAAAGCAGGATAGTTTAATATAAGAACACGTGTTTAATTCAACATACAAAATTCCCAAGTTCAGACTTCAAGCAATATTTTATTTGCAGTCTTCTTCGACTTTTAGAACACTGAGAGACAGGTTGGGTTGAGGTAAGGGTGTGCAGGGTTTGCGTAAATGTTTTAAATAGTCAAAACATTTCACTTTGGGATTATATTTGAAAGGAGATTAAAACATTTGACTTTCAGGCATTAACAGGTATATGTTAAATAATGCAGAATATCTTTTATGTAGGATCCAGATAGCAGCTATGACTTCAATGATAATGATCATGATCCATTTCCCAGATATGACGCTACGAATGAGAACAAGTGAGTTTCTATTCATAATATTGATCAAGTTTTGATTGTTAACTCATGTAACATGCTATGTCTAAGTTGTATTTCACTGGTGCCTTACCATGTTCTACAAACCTGACTTTGCATGACATAGTTGAAAGGTGCCTTAAAGTGCTGATGTGTAATTTGTTGCAGCTGTTCAATGCTTGTTTTTAGCATTATCATCATAATTATCTCATCCATACTGCCTCTTAGTATGACTCTATGGTGGCATAAGTATGTGTCAATTAATACAACATAGTGAAATGTATTTTCACAGATGGTTGTTTGGATGGTGACTGATATATTAACGTGCTGCATTGAAGGGTCTGGATGGAGATAATAGCTATCATTCTTACTGATTTGTATCTGCCCAAATTATAGTTTCTATCATTGGATTTGTAGCATCTAATGTGTGGTGCTTGGTCATTGTCCTTCGGGCTGACTGTGAATCTAGTTGGATCAGGCTAAGAATGGCCCAGCGCAGAACAATTCCATGTGTACACTATAATGTGAAATGTTCTTGCTGAGACTCTTCCCTACAGATTCCAGAAATAGATCACCAACATGTGATCTACATTTAGTGGCCTTAAATGGACCCTAACAGTCCTGGTAGGGTTCAAGGTAGAATTTATATTTTGAGATTTAGAGGTAAAAAGTTACATTCCTGTTATCCAATTATTTCTCAATGTAGTTGTCAGGCCATAACATTTGTACACTTATATGTACAGAATCAGTGATTTAACACGTTTTTAAAAATCATTTACTTTTACAAAGAGTTCCATTTATTTGGGGGTCACCAGACACTCATAACAGCTTGGGGAGAGGAGTTGGCCTAATGGCTAGGGCGGTCGACCTCAAATCTGGGGAACTGGGTTCGAGTCTCAGCAACGACGCTGAACATCCTGTGATTCTGGGCAAATCACTTAATCTCCCTGTGCCTAACAAAAACATTATTGTGTCCTCATGTAATGCAACAGGTGCTATGTAAAGCGCTCTGATACCCGATACCTTCGGGTCAAGTTCCGCTATATAAAACTGCGTAAAATAAAAATATAAAATAAAAACATATAGTTCTTTACCAACATACCATCTTGCTCATAAACTCAAGGTCTTTCCCAGACCCTGGTTACTAAGGGCCTGATTTAGATCTTGGCAGAGGAGAATACTCGATCAAGCACATGACGGATATCCCGTCCTCCGTATCACGATCCAATTATATCTTATGGAGATCGTAATACGGCAGATAGATATCCATCACATTTGTAATACATAATTCTATCAGCCAAGATATAAATATGGCCCTAAATCATTTTACATTGACTTTCATAAAACATATAATTCACCATTAATGTAACTAGTGTTCAAATTAAAGTATGTATTATATCATAAAACTAATTTATCACCAACTCCTTAGCAGAAAGCAGACCACATTTTCCTTTGATCACCTCCATCAGTGTGCCTACTTTTAAGTCCTGTGTTCTTTCCACAACCTCCTCTCAAATTCATTCAAATCTACAACTAGGAGAATAGCCTGAAAAAAATGCCCTAAGTGCCATGATTTTTTGCAGTGCAAGGTGTTATTTGTGATACTGCTTTGGGACACTAGCACTAATACAATATTTCTTCACACAGAGGATGCTAATTTAATTGAACATTAGGGAGTACCTAAACAAATGAGAGCTCTGTACCTTCTATGGCTCTTCTCTACCATTATGCCACAACATGTGACAATTAATGTTTCTAAAAGCTCCCCTAACCAGTCACATAGGCGTGGCATTCAAGGTACCAAGGAATCGCAACACTATGCTATGTTATTGTCATTTATGTAGTGCCAAATCACCAATGGTCTCTAAGCGCTTGTGAGAAATGTAAAACCCTACCAGAGCTACACGGCCCAAAACTCGGTTAATCTAAGTGAGGCTTAACCAAAAGCCTGAATAAACAAAAGAGTCTTTAGTTTCCTCCTGATGGGGAGAAGGGAAACTTCCCTACGCAAGCTTGCTGGTAGCTTGTTCCAAAGCTGAGGTATCATCACGTAAAAATCTCGACGCCCCCAAGGTGGCTTTATCAATCCAAGGGCAGGCCAACAGACTTGCCTCAGATGAACGGAGGCATCACCCTGGCACATAACTCTTCAGCCGTTACTTAATGTAGTCAGGTGCCGTTCTGTGCAGGGCTTTATGTACAATACACAGACCCTTGAACCTAGCCCTCGGCTTCACTGGAAGCCAGTGCAGTTGTTGCAGCAGTGGTGTAACATGTGCTCTCCTAGGTAGTTTGAAGATTAATCTCTCCGCATCGTTCATAACCACCTAGAGCTTTCCTGATAGTTTATCAGATCCAATATAAAGCACATTACTGTAGTCCAGTCGTGACACAATTAGTGCTGACACTACGGTACGCATAGTGGAAAAGGACAGGAGGGGTACAAGTTTCCGGAGTTGCCTCATAAGGCCCACACAATTCCCAACCACAGCGGTCACCTGATTGTTCAGTGTTAGCTTGTCATCCAACCTGAAGCCCAAGCTCTTCACAACTGGCATTGGTATCGGAGTAGTACCTAGCTCTTGTGGCCAGAAGGAGTTAGACCAGGGTTTTCCCCCTGTGGTAATAGCTAATACCACTATCATATCCAGATTTACCTTCAGTGAATTGGTGGTCATCCAGTCCATAGTGAACTGGAGGATATTCTGTACATTCGACTGTGCCTGTGTAGAGCTGTCGATACATAAGATTTGGAGCTGATCCTCTCCCTGACCAACGACCCCGCCGCCGCCAGAGCCAACCTGCACGAAGGGATGAAAGAGGTAGCCGAGTGGATGACGACCAGCCGCCTGAAACTGGACTCGGACAAGACGGAGGTCCTCATCCTGGGCTCCTCACCCTCCGCCTGGGACGACTCCTGGTGGCCTCCCGCCCTGGGCACCGCACCCAAACCGACAGACCATGCACGAAACCTGGGCGTCATCCTGGACTCCTCCCTCTCCATGACCAGGCAGGTCAACAACGTCTCCTCGGCGTGCTTCAACATCCTACGCATGCTAAGGAAGATCTTCCGGTGGATCCCCACCGAGACCAGGAAGACCGTCACCCAGGCCCTCGTCACCAGCCGACTGGACTACGGCAACGCACTCTATGCCGGTACCACCGCCAAGCTCCAGAAGAGACTCCAGCGGATCCAGAACGCCTCAGCCAGACTCATCCTCGACATCCCACGAACCAGCCACATCTCCGAACATCTGAGAGACCTTCACTGGCTCCCCGTCAACAAAAGAATCACCTTCCGCCTCCTCACCCACGCACACAAAGCCCTACACGACCAAGGCCCGAGCTACCTCAACAGCCGAGTCAACTTCTACGCTCCCAAACGCCACCTCCGATCAGCCAACCACGCCCTCGCCGCCGTCCCCCGCATCCGAAGAGCGACTACAGGAGGAAGGTCCTTCTCCTACCTGGCCGCCAAGACCTGGAACTCCCTCCCTCCCGACCTGCGCCTGACCCAAGACCACCTCTCCTTCAGGAAGAAGCTGAAGACCTGGCTGTTCGAGCAGTAGCGGCACCCCCCCCCCCCCCCCCCCAGCGCCTTGAGACCCTACGGGTATGTAGCGCGCTTTACAAGTGTCAATGATTGATTGATTGATTGCGTATCGTCATTGTAGTAGAACACCAGGCATTCTAATTTTGCCAGCACTTCCACGAGTGGCTGCAAATAGATGTTGAAAAGCTGGGCGGACAACGCTGAGCCCTGCGGGACCCTACACGGCAAAGCGCCTTTCCTGGACACACAATCCCCTAATTGGACAGTTTGCGACCGATCCTTTAGAAAGGAGTCAATCCACTGGTATACGACACCAGTAATTTCCAGCACCCGAACACGGGCCAGCAACTGAGCATGGTTCACCGTGTCGAACGCAGCTGAAAGATCCAAAAGGATCAATGCCAACAGCTTATCCAGCACTGAGAGCATCACCAGCTCTGTACTGCTGTCGGCCCTGAAGCCCGCTTGCTGCACATGGAGCAGCTGATGTTCCTCCAGAAAGGAGGAGAGTGTTCTAAGTACATGTTGCTCCACTACCTTAGCCAGAAAGGGAAGTCTGAATATGAGGCTGTAGTTCTTCAAGGTATTAACATCTGCCCTCAGTAGCAGAGTCACCATGGCTTCCTTAAAATTGAGAGGAACCTTCCCCGTTACCAGGGACAGATTTAGTAAGGACAATATCTCTGGCCCCATCACAGGGAAGATCCTTTTTAAATACCCTGGGAGGGCAGGGGTCCTCTGGAGAGCCTTATTTCACTTCGGCCATAATGTGCACTAGGCAGTCTAGGTCTAATATTGGAAAGAAAGAGGTAACCTCCCAGGAAATCTGGTGGATCCACCACTGAAAAAGGGCACAAGCTTTTGCAAGTGTTACCTATTTCTATAAGGATATCCTTGACTTTTGCCAGGTAAAAGTCCTGTATCTTATTGCAATCAACTAGATTGACAACAGCCCTCTGTTCTTTCTTTTGACTCAATTCCCTCAGCACCTTATATGTCTCTTTCTGAGTGTCCTTGGCCTCCTTGATCTGCCGCTCATTGTACTAAGATTTCTTTGCGATAATTGAGATTTTGTAGAGGGCTAGCTTTGCTTCATATTTCTCCCGAGCCATCAGGTAGTATGATTTCCGCCAGAGCCTTTCACACTGACGTAGGGCCTGTTTTGTCCCTCTTAGTTCCTCTGTATACCAAGGGGCGCCCTTCACTCTATCCCTTACCCTTTCCCTCCGTGCAGGGGCCACTTTATCAATAGCATTCCTCAAACTGCCTGCAAGCTTATCGTACTCCAGATCCGGGTCCCCCAACAGTCTCTCTGGGTGCGTTCTCTCCCCCAGTGCCTCCCTCAAATCAGCTTCCTCTATTTTGTGCCAACTCCCTACCGTCCTCCACCCTGGGAGTGCATATTTCGGTGGACTTGGCACAGGAATACCAAAGCTCAGAAGGTGATCTGACCAGCTGCACTGTATGTGCTTGGATACTTGAACATTGGACACTGAAGTCCAGATAAGGTCTAGAGTATGGCCCTTCTCATGGTTGGGGATCTCCACAATTTGTTTCAGCCCTAGCTTGCTCATTGCCACTTCTAACCTACTGGTCACTGGCTCTCTAGGAGACTTTTCCCACTACAGAATGGTCACAAGGGACAGTTGTCAACTATCCTGAATTTACTATGTTTGTCTTCCAATCTGTGATTTAACATTTAAATAAAAAAGCAAATTGCTACTTGAATTCAGCCTGACATGACACCCTTCTTGTATGATTACATGTTCTTGAATATGTAAATACAGCAGAAAAAATCATTAAATATAGCAAGGTGAGAGGTTTATTGGATCATTCCAAGAATGAGACCTCTTTCAACAGTAGGATTGTCCACTACACGTTCACAATACCATGGTGTTACTCCCACCTACTGGCTTTCCTTGTCATTAGCATTGACACAACTGTGTTGTGCATTATATAGGTGTCTTTCATAGATTTTCAGATACATTTGAGGAAGTATATTAACAGTCATGGTCCACTTCATACGACAAATCAAAAAGGCACTTGCTAAAACATTTCCAGGTTGACTGATAAGGACTAGTAGATTGTATTTACCAGGTTAATTTTAGGACTATTTCCACATATGGTAATTAAGACCTATTCACCCATATTTAACCCCAAAACAACATGTATGGGTAAGGCTTTCAAACAATTACAGCTACACATCATGTCCGGTAAATATTCTGAGCCATTAAGACATGAGGTAGCAGTGCTTAATTTGAGCCAATGGTGTCTGCTGCTCGGCACTTAGTTGTCAACGCTGTCGCTTGTGACTGTTTGCCACAAGGTGGTTCTGCCTGGCTAATTTAGAGATAAAAACAACAACAGTTTGTTATTAATTTAATATACATTCAAAATTACTATTACCCCCGCGCCCAAGCCATTCTTAGCTTTGGGGGCCTGAAATAGTCTGAATTGTCTCACTTATAGAAGGGTGATGGTTAGTAGTTGTGTTATTACAATCATTGCTATGATGGCAGGGGCAATATGTGGTACAAGCTACAGAGTCCTACTGAAGAGAGCCCTGGCACTTATTATTTTTACTAATTTAGCTATGCGAGATAGTAGAAAGGTCCAAAGTGTCAAAATTAGAAGCCATTTTATACCCTCTGGCTATAACTGGCTCCAACAGGTTGAACCCATGAAATTCATGTATTCTAACTTTGCAGTAAAGGGGATGGACATAATTTAGCAAGATATATGCACTAATAGTAGGCTTTGGGGCAGTGCCCCTACCTGCTGCTCTATTTTCTTCAAGCTTCCAAAATAAAATGTAATACATTGCGTGAATTATATAAACATATATATATATATATATATATATATATATATATATATATATATATATATATATATATATATATATATATATATATACATATGCACCAAGTATTTCTGGAATACAGGAAATCTCTTGTTTTGGTTCAGTTTGAAAAGGTCTTCTTCGTCTACCCATGCTGCTTTTAATAGAACAATTAGATTGTTTATGCATTTTTCTTAGGGATGGACATATAGCTTAGCACGTCATCCTTGCTCTTACAATATATCCATCTAGAGAATTCACTTGGCAGATGTTTTTTGTTTCACTTGGCAGAAAAAATTTCTTTCTTGGATTTTCTCATGTGTTCTATAATTGGCCTGTCATGCCAGACATGATCAGCACAAAGCTGTCCACTGGAATTCAGCTGAATCAAACTTAATCAAAGGTCTCTGATCTCCTGGGAGCCTAATAGGAAGCTAAGTCTACAAGTGCATTCCAGGTTCTTGACATCAACATTCATTTTAGTAGAGGAGGTTGGGTTTGACATAAAGTCAATGACACAATTACTCGAAACATTGATGGCGTTTGAGAAACATCGAAGTAAATTGTCACTCTCCATCCATCAAAGTAGAGAGTAATGCTTAAACTCTCAGAAATGTTTCCTTACTAAAATTAAAAACATTAAACCATTGGAAATCAGTTATAACCTAACCATTCGGAGTTCTCAGATTTTCATATTGTGTTTTATAAATTATTTCAAGCACCCTTTCACCCAGCATTGGTTCCTTGAAAGCCATCTTTGAAATTGTCTGCTTCTTTTACTTACAAATAAACAAGAGCAACACCAGCACTCTATAGACGCCAGTCCCTGTTTATGGTGAGGTAATCCTCTGAGAATATGTTGCACATTAATCAATGTCTTATCACCCTCCAAAAGCTTACCACATGACCCCAGTTCCACAGAAATATGGCTAAAGGAAAAAATGAAAATACTCCCCAGTTCCATTCCATCATTCTCAGTACCAGCTGCTAAGAGGCAAGGGCAATCCCAGCTATTCTTCCAACCAGGGTCAGGTAGGTAAGGCAGGCATTTGGGCAATGGGTCAGTGCCCAAGATCCAGCTGAAGGCTGCTTTTTTGTCCAGCGTGGTAACTGATATGGGCTGTGTCTGTGCCGATCACATGCTGCTATCGGCCCAGTGGGGCATGAGTGGCCCTTCTGGTGGCAGATTAGCCTCAATTACCTCCCTTTTACCAAAAGGGCAGAGGCGTTATTCCCATTCTCTCGCTGGGCCAGCCCATTAATGTTTGCAGATTGAGCAGGCGCAGGGGGCCTTACTTATATTCAGGTGTGGTTCACCCTTGTGAACTAATCCGTGCACAAAGAGACCTGGGAATATATGAATTTATTTTTTATCTTAGTGAAGTTAAGAAGCCATGCCTCTTTTATAGAACCCCCTTCTTCTTTTCATAACACTTAAAACACTGAGGCAGAAAAGACACCATCCGCAAATGCGAGCTACTTTTTTATAGGGTGCCGGGCAAATTTTTTATCCCAATCCAACCCTACTTCCAGCATTTGGCTTTAGGCCTCCAAAATACATCACACATTCTCGGAGCCACTAAAAACCTGATTCAGGCACAGTTTGCATCCGGATCAGAAAGAAATATGGGCAGAAGTACCACACATTTCCCCAGCACATATTTTGGAAGTTAAAACTTGGTTGAATGTATACAGTGAAAGGAGCATGCTCGCAAGAGGGGTTAAATGCAGAATTGCCAACACCAGGCGTTTCTGGGTTGGACTGGCAGTTCACACGAATATTTTTCTTTAAACGTGATGGCCATATATCACTGCCAAATAAATATAGTATTTTTTAACAAAAATGGCTTCTTTGTGATTAAGAGAAATCTAGGCACTGTAAATCAAAAGCATCATTTAAGTATATTTTTGTTTTGCACATGTTATCTAACGTGAGGTGCAGGATTTCAGTCTCATTTTAATTTAAAATGTGTTATTGTGGATGATGGAGTGGTAACACGCTGATGGTGTTCATTGATTTTTAGTGTAGATTGTTTTCTTCTCAGGGTTCTAAATAAATGGATTTTGTGTGGGTTGCACCAATGTTCTAGGGGCAAAGGACAACTCGGCGTAACAGAAATTGCATGAATGTATCCATCTCCTTTTGTATGGTTAGCAGAGACTGCAGGGACAACATTATTTACTTTTACTTTAACATTGATTAGTCTTTCTTGTCATACATCACACAGCTATTATTTCTTTGACCTGAGAGATCTCTTATGTGGATTACATCTTGCTTCTACGGATACAAAGATCTGTGAGAAAGTTGCTGTTCTTTAATATTAACATCTGTCTGTGGCAAGCAGATGATTATTGAACTGAGGTTTGCTGTGTGGGGTTCCTCACAGATCATTTTACCTTTTCTCTGTTGCTTCCATTCCCTTAGGGCCCGATGTAGGTAATCCCAGATTACCGATTCTTAAATACCGAATCATACCGATTCGGTATTTAACCGCATCGCTGCGGCGGTTATTTTTCAGCTACGCGGCTTTTTTCTAAAAGCCGCGTTAGATGACGAGCTCAGCTCGTCATCCGCACACGACCACTGTGGCTGATGGCGAGCTGAGCTCGTCATCAGCATTGAGGGGGTTAAGAACTGGCAATCGGGATGTAGGTAATTTTACCGATTTAATTACCGAATCGGTATGATTTGGTATTTACCGATTCGGTAATTATCATTCATTCCTATGGGCCTGGAGGCCCATAGGAATGAATTTCAATTAACGAATGGGTAAATACCGATTCGGTAATTGGGGGAAACATAGAAGGGTGGCAGGGTGTCATTTTGATACCCTGTTGCACTCCTCAATTGTGCATGGGTGCACATGTTGCAGACATACATGCCCTAAGGGCCCTTAGGGCATGTATGTCTGCAACATGGCACTGTTTTAAAAGCAAAAAGAAATGCTTTTTAAAGGGTTTTCATTATTTACCACCAACTTTTAGTTGGTGGTAAATAACGAAATCCTAAACCCCTGTAGCACTGATTACAGTGCTACCTACATGTCAAGATACAGATTCGGTAATTTTACAGAATCGGTATTTTACCGAATCGGTAAAATTACTGATTCGGTAAAATTACCGAATCTGTATCTTGACATGCCCCAACATCCCGAACTACAAATACCGGTCGGTAACGGCCGAAATCGGCCGTTACCGACCGGTATTTGCCTTCTTACATCTGGCCCTAAATCCTTGACTGTCCTTCTCTGTTTTCAATTCTTATCTTTTTTTTATGTCGTTCTATATTCCTGTACTTTTATGTTTATATAATTTCTATTTATTTCACTTTTTTTAATACTTCTGGGTTGGATAGTTTCACCTGTCATTTACCGCACTGAGAGATATCAAATCAGAACTGCCTTACTTACTTTCTCTTTTACTTGCTTTCCCCTAGTCTGTGTCTTTCTTCACCCATATCCTGGGACACACTTTCTATATCTATCACTCGCTTCACTTTTCACTGTCTTCTTTCATTTTTTGCCAGCTCTATACTTCCCTATTTTCTTCTATAACTGCTTATCCCCTTTCTCTACATCTGCCTCCTTGCACTACCGTGCTTCAGCATTTAATTTATTTTTTACAGCGGAGTACTTTTATTTATAATAAGAAAATAACAGAAAAAACGGAAAAAAACATCAGTGAGCCAAAACTGTAACAAAACATACGATGATTTATTTGCTGATTTACCATATGTGATCAATTAGAGATGAATAATTGTGTTCAAGAGTTTTAATAGTTGGGGGAATCAGATGTGGCATTAGCCTTCCTTGTCTTCTGAGCAGCAAAGAATATTGTGAAAGCTCTACCAGAGGCTTGAAAGGCATCCAAATTATAAATAATTTATGAGTTGGGAGCTTCACTAAACTAAAAATATTCTTTGACAAATACATTAAACTCAGTAATGAAGTTATTATCAGATAAAACATTAATATTAAATCTTCACATACCAGATTTCAGACCAATATCAGAAACACCCAAAGATCGTATAGCTGGAGCATGGTCAGAAAGGAAAATAAAGACTATTTAAGCAGAATGTAACAGCTCAATAAAGATTTAGAGGCTTATTACGATGTTGGTGGGAGAGATCGTCTTCTGCTCTGGACCAACCGTTCTCCGGTCAGAAGTTCCGACCACCTGATTACAATCGCATACTAACTTTTGCCTATGGGAGATTGTGTCACAACCAGCTGTAATACAGGCTCCTATAAAGAAATGGGTGTGGGTAAAACCCTGCACCCTGTGGCAAGCACCCCGCGGTCCTACCACACAGTGCACGGTTTTACAGGCGGGTGCCTTAGGTATCCCCTCGACCACCAACCATAGACCATGGAGGCAAAGGGGCCCAGCTAGGGGCCCCCAAAGTCGCTTTCTGACAGCCTTTCCGTGTTGGAAGGGCCGGCACGGAAGGGTTGTGGGAAACCAATATCGTAACGCCGTCCATAGGGATGACTGTGCAGTTCCGACTAGCTGGAAGACTCCGAGAGCTGGCTGGATCCGAGTCTGAATGACTGGCTGGTTTATGTTCCAACGGCCGACATCGTAATCAGGCAGTCGGACTGCAAACCGAATATGTCCGTGAGAAAGCTTCCTTCCAACTGAGGTCGAAAATCTTCTGACTAGCGGTCAGAGGCTTTCTGACCGACATGGCAATTGGCCCCTTAGTATCCCAGATATAATTGTGAGCTTGGAAATATCATTAACATTTTATAAGTAGCTCTACTATAAATTTATTGAGCAAACCTCCAATTTCCACCACTGTGTCAACGAATCTTTGCCAGCATATTAGAATAAACATCCTCTTCAGCATTTGATGTTCATTCAATAATAAGATGTTTCATTAAGTTTTAAAAGTTTATTTTCTCTTTAGGAGATTAGCCTGTGTTTTTGTCTTTTTTTTCAGATTAGTCAAATACATCCATTTACAGAAATCTCAAGAAAAGTTTGGTTAAAACAAGCAATCAAAATAACAGTGTGCCCCATAAAGGAATTAGTCCCTATCGTAATCTAAAGTACCTAACCTTTCCTAACAAGAACCCATAAAGAGTTCCTTTTGGAAAATAGGAAGACTAATTTTGAGCAAAAAACTAATAATTATGAAAAGGCTGAACTCACCATAAATAGTAGTTCTGGAAACTCAGCTAAGCTCCCTACCAGCTGCAGTAACACAGAATTACGAAATTACTCCCATTCTGCCGGCGGAATTTAAAATTCCGCCCACCCTAGTGTGATTACAGTAAACCAACCACATTCTTACAATCAATTGAAAATGAAAAGAAAGCATTCCCAACCGAATGTTGTTTTGATTTTACTGTTTCAGACTCATTACAATAAATGTTTTGCAGAAAAGTTATTATTTTATTGAACCTAGACAAATGCAAACATACCTTTTTTGTCTTTTAATGTGTGATTAATGCTATTTTGTTCAGTTTTCATGGGTACCCACATGTTCATTAACTGTTCTGTAGCGTAGCAAGTTCCCGCTTAAATTGATATATGTTCATTTGGAGATTCATAAAGTCCTTCCCAACATTGTTTTGCTCTGTGAATGAAAGAAGCATACTATGCAAAATTCTACGTATAGCTTAAATGTTTCAACCCATTAATGCACCTGGAGCCAATGTTTAAATGTGCCCCCATTCATTGATTATTACAGTTATCCTTGAGTGTCCCCAAATGTAAAAGCAATTACTTAAATGCTGAGAAGATTATTGTGAAAGTTTGACTTTTAGGTCCTCAAATATTACAAATGAAGAGAGACTCTTCATCAATGTATTTCCATTGCAAAAGAAAAGCCTAAAGCAAGGCCAAGAGAGATAGATCTAAGCCGAGTACAACATTGCCATTGAAATTTTAGTGTTGAACAATTGAGTGGTAAAATGATCAAAGGGTAGCAATTGCTAAATTAAGCACATCAAACATGAATCAGCATCTAGCCATGGAGCCAACCAATCTGCCTGGAAGGTTGAAGTACAATATCCTCAATAAGTTGAAGACACAATATCCAACCTTTTGTAAGGGCTAGAAAACTTCACATGGAAGAGGCTGCCCCAAAATGAATCACAAACCACTGCATATTCTGAAAGACATATAAAAAATTGTATCAGTAAACGAGGCACATTGACTTTCAAAAATTACAAAATTATGTAAGTATTCGTATGAAATGCTGTAACCATTGGTCTCCGAAATTTCGAATTGAAGAAAATGAGAACTACAGAGTTACATTGTATTAACACTAGCCGGGAAACCCTTTTTGGATAGCTGTTGCGCTCTATAAGCCTAATAAATAAATAAATAAATAAATAACTAAATAGCCAGAAGTGCCAAGATGAAATGATGCTGTCTTTATTCTGTTAATGCCTAGAATTATCGTGTCCTTTTACAAGCAGCCCAGTTTATTCTCAGGATGTTTATTTATTTAGTGTTTTTAAGCAGCGTTGCAATCCATTTGAGGTACCCCCAAGCAATTTGAGGTAGTCTCAGTGAATTATTTATCAAATAAAGTCAGTATTGGATAACAATTATATCACAAGATCTGTTATGTTGAAGCCTTCAGTTGAGCCTAAGTGTGGAAGAGGGTGGAGTGTCTGGTTTTAGAAATCTAACCGGCAGGCCCAGCTCTTAGAAAGCTAGTTGCAAATCTGAAAGAAAATATGATGTTTAAGAACTTCATAACTATCAGAAAGTCATTTTCCAGTCAGGTGCAATGGGAGTGAGTTCCAGTGGGATGATCCATGTGTATGTAGGGACCTTCCAGCTGTACAAGGGCATTAATTGAAGATTTTGAAAGTCCTATATTTACATAAAGAATTCAAATAATCAACCCTTGCATTGGCTAAGTCTTGGAATACTCAGACTCTGAAGTAGAATTAAATTCCATCTGGATATTTGGATGACCAAGGAGTTTATGATTCATACAGCAACCTTGAAAATCATATCTCTGACATCTTGTGACTAAGTAGCAGGTATGGTACCACCATAGCTTCAGCCTGCAGTAATATTTGTTCTGCAGAAGGAAAATTGCTCATGTATATACTATGGTAGTATATCCACACTACTATTTATTAATGCATTGTTGGTTAATATTACAATATGTGTTAGTAAATTGGTAGCAAGTAACATTCAACAAACAGTAATAAGTAACGCACATGTATCAGTGAACTACATTACCAATCTGTCATGATTAGTTGTAAATTCTGTTTTCATGTGCATTTCATCTAGACATGGCACCAGGTGTGCAGGTGAAATCGCCATGCAGGCAGATAACAAGAAATGTGGTGTTGGGGTCGCTTACAATGCCAAAGTTGGAGGTGAGAGATTATTGTGTAACATGTTTGTTATTGTGTCATAATTCTGAAAATATTTGCACAACATTTCTATGGAAGAGATATAGCTCTTCCCTATTATCTGTCAGTATCTGTTAATATCAGCCTGATCTTCATCCTTCATAATGGTGTATTTCTGGTGCATTTAAAAAGTGCATTTACGGTTGTACCAAAAACGAGAATCTACTTCATTTTGCCTCTACAGAAGTGGAGGAATTAAACGTTTTCTTAAAATGTTTAAATGTGAAAGAAATAAGCTAGCCTAGTATGAATTAATATTCTCACTTGTGACAAATGTTTTGATTATTTAAGCAGCCGGCATGTAACAAACGATTTTCAGAAATGAAAATGTTCAAAGAGACACTTAAATTATTTATGATATTGATTACTGTCAAAAATCACTCAATGGAACAGCTCTGTTTGCAAATCATACCCACGACAGAAAGACTAGAGAGAGGGCAAGCTGGAAAACATGCATTAGATGTCAGTTGAAACAGTTTGAAACAGTGGTTTATTTTTAGGGCTCCCAGTTTTATGGTATTTATTTTTTTAACATTTCCGTCAGTATTTATCCATATTTATATTTTGGCTTCGTATTGGTATTTATCTGTATTTATTTTGCGTGCAGGGAATAAATGGAGTCATAAAATTGTATATTTCCACATTTTCTAAATCCTCGAAGTGAACTCAGACACGGATGCCTGTCACATTTTAGCAAATTAAGCAGCCACATATAACAAAACTCTACACCCATTGGTTTATATTAGTGTTATACTACTAATGTATGTTAAATTATGCCTGTTGTTGAAGAAATCTGATCCTGTTTTGTGAGTTGCTCACAAAAAAGTACAAGTTTCAGTATTAGTCAGTTCTTACAAATAAATAAAAAAGGAAACACACTGTTTACTGTCTGTATTTATCTGTACAAATCTGTAAAAACAGATCTCTGCACCTTAATTATTATCTATGACATACTGTAAATCGTGTATAATTAAAAGAGTTCACATTTGTTTTAGCATGTCACTCAGAACAATTAAAGGATTGCTTTCCATTTTCAATAAAATGTGTTTTGCTGCATACAAAGTCATGGAAATATCAAAATGGGAATGCACCATCAATGCACAGAGCTGTGTTTCTGTGGATTGTAGACTATCCTTTCCTGCAACCAGGGCTTATTACCAATATACTTTACTGAGTGATCATTGATCGAATTGGTAACTACAGAGATCTGCTTGTTTTAAAGTCTTTCTTCTCTTTTTGTTGTGATCCTTTAATCCATCTTATCCTGCTCTTCAAAGTTATGCTAGAGTTAGTAAAATTTAAGCACAAGCTTACTTTGAATTTGTCAATCTGTAATCATTTTTAAAAACAGGAATCCGAATGTTGGATGGAATTGTGACAGATGCCATCGAAGCCGGCTCCATTGGTTTCAATCCGGAGCATGTGCATATTTACAGCGCAAGTTGGGGTCCAAATGATGATGGCAAAACTGTGGAGGGCCCAGGAAGGCTGGCCCAAAAGGCTTTTGAGTATGGAATCCATAAGGTAATCTCATCCACTTGTTGAGGTAAATGTGATTGAAGCTACATGCTCATTTACAATGTGCGACTAATGTTCTTTATCCACAAAATTATCTACTGAACGGTTGGAAAGAGAAACAGCTACAGTTAATACTTTTATTTAATAAGTCTGTGTATCATAATTTTTTGTTAATTGTGTTTTTGGAGAATTACCTATTGATTAAAGCTGAATGAATAGTGAGGTTACTTTTGAGGTTAGAGTGACTTTATTTTGAGATCGCTAGTCCACATCCAAACAAGAAAAATAAGCATATTCTTGGAAACTCTAGGCTCAGAGACAGCTAATTCCTTAATGTGATACTTCTTTCCCGACCCAGGAGGGCAAAAATCAGTGGCCCACAGCAAGACCTAACACATATGAACAGCCTTGATGCTAGTTTGTGAACCCCTGACAAGTTGACAAGAAAGTGCCTTGATACAACTGTCTTTTAGTGTGTGGAAATGCAGCCGACGATTGTTCAGTACAGTTAACGCTATCTAGTGCAACTACTGGACTTTGTGTACAACTTGAACTAAGATTAAAGGGTGAGCAAAACAGCAATTTTTCAATCAAATTCTTCAAAAATTATGAGAACATCTGGTAAATTAATTAATTGGTTACTTGCTTGATGTGAGGACATATTTCACATTCAAAAGAGCTGCAAAGTACCAGCAGAGGACTGGTTTGACCAAAAACTGTCTCACACAAGACATTTTCTGGGCAAACCAGTCTTTCATAGTGGTAAATTCTGCAAAAGTTCATCTCTGCACAATTCAAACATTTTGTGAATTTCATGAGGATAAAAAAAAACTTTCACCTATACCTTCTGCGAACTTACTCCTTTAAACATCTGTGCCAGTGTCTAAAGGTGACAAAGTTTAAGGTTTTCCACACCTTGTGCTTAGAAGTGTTTTTAGTGTAAAGCGCTAAATAAAATACTGTGATGGTCATGATCGGTGATATTTGTAAAGAATAACAAGCCATATGGATCATACGTTCAGTGGATATGTATCAATACTACCATTGATGGATGTCTTCTCCGTAGACCAATTTCTTACACGAATACCATTATTTTTGTTTTTTAGGGTCGTAATGGAAAAGGGTCCATCTTTGTCTGGGCATCTGGCAACGGCGGCCGGCAGGGTGACAACTGTGACTGCGATGGGTACACGGACAGTATCTACACCATCTCAATCAGCAGTGCCTCCCAGCAGGGCCTTTCTCCCTGGTATGCAGAGAAGTGCTCTTCTACGCTGGCAACTGCATACAGCAGTGGGGATTATACCGACCAAAGAATAGTAGGTTATTATTGAAATGGAATGAATTCCAAATTCTCTCCTCTGATCAGAAAGAAAAGAAAAGCATCTCTCCCATTTCTTTCCAGAACATAGCAATTACCATGTTGGAATAATTGGACAGTATGAATATCTCAGTGTTGTAAAATGTTTAGAGAGATGTCAATATGGTACCAAAAAAGTGGGGCGCCCAATAAAACAAAACATTTTCAGGAAGTCTAAGTATCTTACTTTTAGGGAGGAGGTGTTGAATCAGCAGTTCAGTGGCTGATGGGAAATCAATTTTGGCAGATAGGAAGAAAGACTCTATGAAGGAACTGACAGACGTACATGTTTGAACAGTTTCGTAAGCTTTAAAATTAGAACTTAAAACTAGTCTAACTGCCAAATTAAAAACTGTCTTTTTAAAAATAGATAAATGCCCTGAGCGGTTTTATGAAGGTACCACAGTTTACAATACTTGCATACATGAAAAACTGATACATTTATTAAAAACCCTACGTTGGAATATAAATAATTCAAAAGTGGATTGAGAAGTAAGTCGATCTGAACTAATATTTTACGTGTTCATAACTTCACATGTGCAAAAATGAATTCAAGAAGGACCTAAAAATTAGAACACACATAAATACTACTTTATGTATTCTTGTGACGTTTATTAGAGGTAGTTGAGGTAATCTGAGCACCTGAATCAGTTGGAAAAAGAACTGTACACCAGGCGTTAAAGGCCATTTAGCAAACGCAAACACTACTACTTTCAAAATCGAAGGATTTGTTTTAGAAATGGGATTTCTGGTTAGCTGAAGTATGCACTCCACTCTAGTCAAATAGATACACACTAAAACATAACATGTGCTCCCCTTCTGGCAGCTTGGCACACAGGAGTCAGGCTTATCTAAAGAGGATCTGTGCAAAGTATTTGTGCAATACACACATACATAATAACACAATGAACAGACCAGAAAAAGACTCCACACAGTTTAAAAAACTAGATCATTATATTCTGCACAAAACAAGCCCAAGACGTCAAAAATCCAATGTATAGAAGTTGAGATATTGAATTTTAAAGGAATAAATGCACTAAAGCACTTAAAAGCAAGTAGAGCTAAAAAGGTACCTTTAGGTTGCACTGGACCTGGACAAAGCTAAAATTCAGACCAACCTTGTGGAAGTGCAGGATGGTTGCAGGACCCACAGTGAACAAAGTACCTTTCGTGGTCCCAAGCAACGAAATGAGTCGATCTCCTCCATACAGTGAAGGCAATGTGTTGGTTCTCACTCACTGATTCAGGTCGATGTGCCGAAGTCGAGCCTTGCCGTCAGGACCTCGGATCGGAGCTGCGTTGTCCACAAACCTCGCAGTCAGGTTGATAAGTCGAAGTTGAGCCTCGTTGTCGAGACCTCGGATCTACGCTGCAACATCGTCGAACCTTGCAGTCAGGTCCTGCATCTTCATTGAGCTAGGCAGGGCTGTCTCCAGATCGGCACTGCATCGGCGTTGAAGGGCACTGCGTCAGTTATGATCAGTGCAGTGGTGACGATGTGTCTATTTTTAGGCAAAAGAGCTGCTAAACCCACATCTGAGGCCCACAACTGCAGAGTGCACATCAGGCAAGGGAGTCCAGCAACACCAGCAGGATTGCAAGAAGGCGTTTGTGTCCCTGAGTCTTCAGAAAACAGGAGCAAGTCAGCAAGCCCTTGGAGATCACTTGGAGGGAATGTCGAGTCCAGCTCTCCTGCAGAGTCAGATAGCAGCAGGCAGCAGGTCAATAAAAAGAAAAGCAGGCCTTCCAGATCAGCAGCCCAATTGAGTCATTTAAGCATCACAGCAGTTCTTCTGGCAGAGCTTCAGTTACAAGTCCAGTAGTGTTGGATTTAGGGGGACTTACACCCAATATAGCCTTTGATGAGGGGGTGACTTCAAAGCAGCTCTCTGAAGTGCACAAGTATCATTTCAACCCTGTCCAGTATGCCAGGCAATCTGTGAGGGGCAATCAGCAATTTGTGTGGGGACAGGACACTGTCTATTCAAGTGAAGGGTTAGCCCCTCCCTTCCATTCTGTCCAGGCAAGGTCATTAGAATGCAGATGTGTATAGACAGGTACCCAGACACACCTATCATTCCGGTGTTGTGGCTGTCCAGAGGGAATACATAAAGTGTTGTTGTCTCACACCCCAGACATGTATTGGATACTGGCTGTCAGGCACACAGAGCAGTAAGTACAGAGAAATATTCACTTTCTAAAAGTGTCTTTCTAAAACAGTTATGTGAAATTCAACTTCACCAGAAATGAGTATTTACAATTATCATTCCAAACATAGGAAACATGAAAAAGCTACTCCTCTCTGATCAGAAATTACAGTTTAGAAGTGTATTAAGGAATTCCCAATGCTAGCCTAAGAGAGAAGTAGGCCTCACGGTAGTGAAAAGTAAAATAGTTTGTTTGTCTGTACCTGGACATGTAAAACATAAATGTACATATCCTACCTTTTACTTACAAAGCACCCTATCCTTAAGGTTACTTGGGGCATACTTTAGGGTGGCCCATGTGTAATAAAAGAGGAGTTTGAGGCTTTGCGTGTAGTTTTAAATGCCAAGTCAAAGTGGCAGTAAACTGCACACACAGGACCTGCAGTGGAAAGCCTGAGATAGGTTTGAAAGGTTACTTCTGTGAGTGGAACAATCAGTGCTGCATCCCACTAGTAGTAGCATTTGAAGTACAGGTTCTGGATATATGGTATACCATTTTACAAGGAACTAACAAGTACATCATATATGTCAATCAGGTATACACCAATGTCATCACCTTTATAAGAGGAGCACTTGCACTTTAGAACTGATTAGCAGCTGTAAAGTGCTTAGAGTCCTAAGGGCAATAAAAAGAATCAGCAAAAACAGGAGGTAAATGACAAAAAGTCCTCGGGGAAGACCACCCTAAGAATTCCAGGTCTAACCATTTGCAACAGCAAAAATCCTTTTAGGTATGCTATAAACCCATTTTGTGAGTTAAAAAACCCTTTCAGAGTCACAAAAAGTGTATTTTTAAGCTGTACTGAAGTGCCTTTAGGAATTAGCACGAAATGGAAGTCTCCTGCTAGTTGTAATTCTGCATGGTATGAATCATTGGTTTGAGACCACAATTGCAGTCACAAACTATTTATCAATTACTGACAACTCAAAGGATGTGGCAAGTGTTTCACAAAGGGAAATGTGTCCCTTTGGAACTCTGTCCGATAGGACACCTTCACTTTTGTGAATGGTATTGGGATAAGTTGGTGGCCTAAGCAAAAATTCTGGGGACCTCTGACTTTTCCTACCAACGTTTCCCCAAATGTGATTTGTTTATTTAAAAGCAGTACCTGATCCTTTATGAAAGACAGGCTGCTTTTTAAAAAAAAGTTTCCCATTTAGGAATGAAAACATAGGGATGATGGTCTGTTGTTTTTGGCTGGTTACCATGCCTGTGTGTAGACAATCAGAAGGGGGTGTATACAGTGACTTGCCTACCTAATATTCGATAGGCAGGTTTTTCTGTGACAGTCTGTGACTGGAGTTTGTGCAATGTGGCCTAATAGTACATAAGTTGCAATGAAAAATCAAGGACAGGCCGCAAAATGTAAATGTGCAATTTGTAACCACCCTTTGTTACCTTTCACTTGCTATTTCTGACCCTATCTCTTACAATTATTGGAATTCTACAATTCTAATACAGACTCAATTAACTAATGCTCAAGACATTTCCAGCCAATGCGTAAGTGAAACAGAAATATCTTCTGGTATCGTTAGTGCTAAAACACTATATCAATGACACCCTTGTAACTGTACGCAATCTACCAAAGAATTTCAATGAAGTAGACTTTGGGGCATTGCCAGTATTATTATACCTAGGTGACTTTATTGTGCGGGCCAACATGGTCATCCTTCTGCAACAAGTTCTATCTACAACACTCTCTTACTACAAGAGGCAAAAAAGCCACTAAGCCAGTATACATTATAGAGAGTGGCACAGGACTACAGAAATCAGCTGAAAGTAAGAACAAATCATTAAGCTTAATGCTTGTGATGAATGATATTCAAAACACCGAACAAATTCCCTTCCTTAGGATTGACCATGATAGTCAATAAAAGCTGGACTGTGCACATACACTTGTTGACCAGGAAGGAACGGACAGTTGTAATGGACGATAATATTTCTAAAACCAACTTAAACCATACTCAGGACCCATCTAGAGAAAATCCTCCAAGCTAAAGAGGGGAGTGTAATGTACTAGGACAGACATTTGAACCCTTACTTCAAAGGGTCTTTCGGGCCTAGCTCTAACACCTTGCTTTAAGTGGCTTACTTCCTTCTCACTTTCCCTCTCTCTTTTTTCCTCTCTCTCTCACTCTTTGTGACCTCTGGTGCCAATTTTTATCCTTGTTGTCTCATTGTGCCATTTTCATCTCTCTCTTTGTGACCTTCAGGGACCTCAACGTGGCACTTCATCTCTCTCCTTTTGGCCTCACTTTGAGTCTCCCTGACCTGTTTGTGTCACTTTCCTCTCTCATTTGCACATCCTTTTTGACTTTTCTGCCATTTTTCATCGCTCCTTTTGACTTCTCTGTCTCGTCTTTCACTCTCTCTGACCTGTTTGTGCTGCTTTTCCGCTCACTCACTCGCTCTTTGTGACTTTTTGTCCTGTTCTTCATCTCTCTCTTTGCGACCTTTCTGTGCTTTTTTCTCTCACCCTTTGTTAGCGTGTGTGTTGTTTTTCATCTCCCTCTCTCTCTTGTGACCCTATGTGCCATTTTATCTTCCAAATTCCTCTCATTCTTTTGTGTTCTTTTGTGTCACTTCTTTTTCATTGTTTGTATCCTGTATCCTGTGTATCCTCCTCTGCTTTTGTGTTTGTGCCCACTCTGTCTCTGTGAGCCCCCTTCCGTGCGCTTTTCCTACCATCTCAGTGGCCCCTTCCTCCTCCCCCGCTTCTTACCTCATCAACACGCCGCTAAACCTGGCATAGGCTAGCCTGACGCTCCCCTCAAGGAGGCGGGTGGCTGTCCGCGCAGGATGGGTTCGCTGAAATGCCTATTTACCAATGTGTGTTTTCCCGCCCTCAATAAACGAGAGTTCATGTTTGTCTCTGAGCACCACTATTACTCACGCGGAGTAATCTGATTGGGGCCAGCCCTCTCTCTTATTCCGAACAAGCAGCAGACACAAGGCCTGTCAGGACAGTGATTCACACAGGAAACACTGGAGGCCATAATTCAGCGAAATGACCTGTTTTTATCTGTCTCCAGCTGGGCGCAGAAGCCGGCTGCCCATGGTGTCTCAGTGCCTTATCTGTGCCTGGCTGGGCGCTAAGTATCACTCTCCTGCCCACATGCCTGTTATTACACCTGTCAGGCCACCTTCATGGGGCCCTGGCTTTAAAGAGCTGGAGCGAGACCCGACCGTGGCAATTGGCATGCAGTCAGCACCCCCTGGGGCCGGAGCAGCCGCCTTCCTGCCTACTGAATTTCAATACCGTCGAGCTCTGGAAAGCCCTTGCCGCCGGTGAGCGCGCGCGCGCAGATCTTTACACTTGCAGTGGGTGTTTAATTTGCAAATAGCATGCCTGTCTGATTTGTAAATTGCAGTGTTTCCCTTGCGGAGTAGAAGGGGAGGGCAGAAAGGCTCTTGGTTGATAACACCTCTTCGGCGTAATTGCTAAGTAGGCAGCCATTTGAAAGAGCGAGGCAAAATAGCGTGCCCTGCCATTCATACTGCCTCGTAAGCTCTTTGCTTCGCTCGGATATCGCTCGGCTGCTACTAAATTAAGATGACATGTTCATTGCGCGCGCTGGGTTTTTTCATGAAAAATTCATAGTCGAAGGAGCCAAATGCAGTAAATGAACTCGCTCAGGTAGGCGGAGTTGTAATATAAAGCGGACTGAGACATCTAGCGCGTCGTTGGCTGGCAGCAGTCAATGGCGGAGATTTCATTTTGCATATATTTGGCATGCAGCGGATTTCTCATTGAGTTGGGCCAGACACTGAAAGCTCGAGCCAGGCTCGAGCCATAAAGATGCCCGACTCTGGCTCAGCTCGAGGTCCTGTTGAGTCTTCAAGCTCAAAAGAAGCCGAGCTTTCATGTGGCTTCTGCTTGCCACCCAAGCTCTGCCTTCAGGTGCCAAACATTACAGACAAAACTGACCTTTGATGTAAAATGGCATGGCTTCCTATGTAGTGGCTAGATTGCACGGTGTGAAATAAGAAATTCTGACTTCCCTGCTTGACCAACTTGTGAGATCTTATGTAAATATTTTATTCTATAGAGCCTTGTTTTTCTTCAGGATCACATAAGAGCACCTTTGCAGAACAAAAACCTTTTTGGTTTAATAGACTATAATGTTGCTCCACCTGTGTGAAAAATCAATAGGGAGCAGATGACAGCTGACTCGCCTCTTCCTTATTTAATGACATTTTCAAGAGGGTGGGGCAGGAATGATGTTAAGCTTCTGTTTAAAAAATATCACGAATACTTAACACCCTTCAGTGCAGTGATATCAGATATACTGAGGTGAAACGAGTATGCATTTTAATGAAATACATTAGTTTTTAATTTTGACGGACTTTATCATATTTTACATGATATTTGTTGCATGATTTACATGTCAAATATTTTCAGAGCTTGGCTTATATCCAGGCTCTTGGAGCCAAGCTAGATCCTTGGCTCGGCTCTGTCTCGGCTCCTCCATATAAGTCTCTGTTAACCGGTCCTGTTTTTCTTTCATCTCCAGACCAGCGCTGATCTCCACAATGAATGCACCGAGACCCACACCGGCACCTCTGCGTCAGCCCCTCTTGCCGCTGGGATCTTCGCCCTTGCTCTTGAAGCAAAGTAAGAAATTCTGATAAATGAAACTGCAAAAACAACTGTCACAAGAAATTTACACAGTGGAGGGAATCAATTTGGTGGAAAGGTGGTTTTTCCGAAGTATGCTTAGAAATAGGCCCCGCTAACAGGCGAGCGGCATCACAGTTATTGACTTTGACTGAACAAATGAAACCAATGCACACAGCTTCCATGAGACTATGAGGCAGCCATTACTGGCAATACAAGAGGTAATCTAGGTCTCCCCCGCCTCTTCCTAAGGCCTTTCGATTTCTCTGAATTTGCACCAGTGAGGGCTCAGTGCTCACTGTGGTGAGTTACATTGTGGGTGGCCGGGATCTGAGGTCCCTTACAACATTTTGCACAAGACTCGCATTTTGTATGACAGCACTGGTGATAATCAGTGATGGATCCTGAATATTGATCTTCCATGAGGGTGAGAAACAAATGTAAGAATGTGTTCTTTTAAGCTTTTTCCATTGTTGCGAATGTTGATTGTTGTTTTGCTAGACCTTTGTACATAGGCTTCATATTTGATTTTGACGCATCCAAGGTACTGTGTAGTAAAAGTGTTGCATCTATAGTTTGCTATGGACAGAACTGTTCTTACCTTCTAAGAAGTTTATTTTGATAACTGTATTGTGGATATTTTGTCATTTTGGTCTTGTTTGGTTTAGATAAAGATTACCTGGTGTGGTTTCCATTTGTAGTGTTTTCACTGCATTACTGTATGTGTGCACAAATGCTTTACCCACTGCCTCTGAGATAAGCCTGTCTGCTCGTGCTAAGCTACCAAGGGGGAAGAGCAGGGGTTATTTTAGAAGTGTAACCCCCTTTCCCTGAATAGGAAGAAGGGTCCATACTTGGACAAAGGTACCTACATCTGCCAACTAGAAAATTCAATTTCTAATATCCAACAAATAGCAATATCAGGAGGACATACTATCATAGTGCCAAATGGCCATTTTACTGTGTATATTGTTGGCCACTATCACAGTGTAGCCCCAGAGACAGGTAAAGTACTGGACTTAGCATTAATTCCTGTAGTCCAGGCAAACTATGAATGCATGAATTTAATTAATTAAAGACAGCAATGTGAGAATGAATGAGACCACCTAGGTTTTCATTAGCAGAAATGTATGTTGCAGGTTTATTAAATATGCTAACGAGGTTCATTTACAGACAGCCAGCGGCGATGTAACCCAAACTAGGCCAATCAACAGTTATTGAGGTACCCAAATGTCCAAAGGAATAATAGAGTACTATGGCTTTCATCCCGGATTCTGTACATAAGGACTAATGGCGTGTTGGCCTTCAGCCTTTTTGTACTCTTTGTGCTGGTTGCTTCCTCCACCGAAGTGACCATGCTTCAGAGGATGTCAGCCTCAAGAATGGGCTTCTCCCATCCCATTACCTATGTTGCTGTATTCCTGCACATCACTGAGGCAAAGTGAACCAAACCAGTTGTTCTCCCTCTTATGTATTACTGCCACTGCATAGTAGTGAGCACCATATGGGGTAAGCATACAGAACCAAAGTTATTTTGCAGTGCAGCAGCTTTTAGATATGCACACGCTTGACAGCATAGATTACACAAATTGCAGCTTAACCTAGCAAAGGATTATTGGCCATATCCTTGAAGCAACCCAGCTCATCAATGTTTATTTACTGACTCATCAAGTTTTTGAGAGCCACCTCGGATTGTATAGTAGAGAACGTATTCATTAAGCTACCCATATTAAAGGGAGGTAACATAGTGCCCTTATGCACTAGTCCTTCGAATATTATCATAAGAGTTGCACATTTCTCATTAGATGAATTGATATCAAGCAGGGCACTCACCCTGTTTGCATACCTGCCATTTGGCTGCACTCGACTCCCTTATCTTCATTATAAGGCAAGTGCCACTGCTTCAGTGGGGCATTAACTTAACAGTTTACAGTCTTGCAGACTCTGTTTACGAAAATCATCCTGGTTGAGATGCTACTCATTTTATCATTGTTGAGCAATTATGCTTCAGTGGCAAAATGCTATAAGTTATAAACATCGGTTCTACCAGCTCAGCTGTTGCCCCTAGGATTCTCTACATCGGCCCATCGACTATTAACCTACTTGTCCCCTAGGGGAGAACCCTAGGCCAAACCCACCACAGCAGTGTGCAATTTCAGAACGTTTGGTGCTTCTACATCTTCTGTGACAACCTGGTCAGGAATCCGCTGCTGCAAAGTGGAAAAGCAGAAACTTATTTGACTCCACTCTATGTTCAGGCACATAATACCTGGCCGAGATGGTCTATTTTGGCCCACTGAATGACCTTACTGTGCAGTGAAATTTGTCAGCTCTTAAGACAGCAGTCTTGCAGGGTAAACTTGCTAGGGGCGAATATTATATGAGCTATTGGGACTTCATTAATAGTTACCCATATATGCAGGACCTGCAATTGGGTAATAACCTTGCAAACTTAATGAAAGCCCATGGTGACTGCTGGTCCATGGACAACCTCTGAACCAGAATTAGTTTAAGCTAAAGTTAAAAGAGTCTGTAATTCAAGAGGTTTATGGCTCTCCTTAACGACCAACTCCAATTGAATTATTTTAATTTTACTCTTTTAGCATGGTTCACACATCTAATGAATGGAAGACCATGGAAGTATGCCCAGTGATGCATTAGATGCAGGATGAGCCCACGGAGCTGTGCCTGCCATATTCCATAAAGAACTCACCAAAAGAAGTGCCTCATGGATCCAGATTTATTTATACCTCACTCCCGTATCCGCCCCAAACTGATGTAGATGGAGGGATTGGTGACATCGCTGGCACCTGTGACTTCCTTTATTCGCCCCTGCTCACTAAAGGGCTAAACCACCAGCTGCAGATTAGGAGACTATTTGTTAGAATTTTTTTTCATGCAGTTCTTTTGAGAAATATTTTAGTCAGAGCTCAACTTGTGCTTCTCAAAGCTCTAACTTAAATTAAGCTGGCATTATATATGAGTTCTCGTTTCTGTTTCTGTATATCCAGCACAAACCTGATTTTTTTTTATTAATCTTGAAGTCATTGTCAAAACGGTACCAACACTGTTAGAAACCAAAAGTCTCAGCAAAGACAATCATAACAGATGACACATTTCCATGGTATGCTTGGATGTGCAGCTTTTAACCAGGTCTACTCAGGAATGAGTGCAGGAGGGGGTGGTTTGCCACCCACACACAGAATGCTCCTCAGACCTTACTTTTAGATGTGGGTATTGCTGAGCAGGTAGAACCTGGTTACACATATGTAAATAAATGCAGCCCTGAAAGATTTAGTGTGAATCCTCCTTCTGGGAGCGCACAGCCAATAGTCAGCAAGAAGAGAGTGTACTTTGGAGCATGTTCGCCTTTAAATACTGATGAACAAGTGTGAGATGAGAGCATCATAAAGGCATGCCTCCTTCCTAAGAGACTGCTGATGCTTGTCCTGCTTCTCCCTCCTACCATGTCCTGGGCTCTCTGCCTCTTCACCCGTCACCAATGGCCCTGAGGACTGCACATGTTAGATTCAGAGCACTTCTGCAGGTCTGCGGTATGAACAGGCTTTGCTTTTGAATGGTGCCCAATGAAGAAGCCGCACCTCACATAACATCTTGGAAATGAATGGAGTACAAACCACTCCTTACAGGATGCTTTGGAGTGAAACAGCACCAAAGCGGTGAGGGTCCTGACGAGGGTGTATCTTAGCAGAATGCTGATTATCACAGTCTAGCGTTTGAGCAGCACATTCGTCACGGTCTTCCTGCTTTACCTGAAAGGGCACTGGATTTCCTTTTATGGAAACCACTGTACCCTCTCTGTATAAACATTTGACTACACAAGGAAGGCTTTTGGGTTCTGTTTTCTGTCTGTTGGTACTGGAAGTGAAAACGACTGTGAAACCCACACTAGACTGATGAAAAGCAGCCAGTTACTGTCGAATGCCCAGGCTGTCGGCGGAAGACGCCTCTAATTTCCATAGTAAATAGTTACCAAATAAAGAGACAGGCGCTGGTAGCTGGAACACAAGAACAGGGTTTATTTCTCATGAGGAGAGCCTGTCATTTCGGACACCCACACAGAATGTCTTCGGGAGGTGCTCTAACTGCATCTCTGAGGCCTGGCCTCTTATACACAGGTTTATAGCTTTATTACATGTGACACATTCTTGTTAAGGCTTTGAAGTACGGAAAGACATCCTTGGAATCCCCACTTTGAGCCCGTTCCCACACATATCTACAGTAAGTGATGACTATTCCACAGCAGGATACTCTGTCGATTCCCGGAACAGGTGTATCTGATCGGATCGCACGGGGTAGGCGGGGCCTTTGATTAGCCGGAGATCCTTTGAATCGGGGCCACTGCTTACAGTAAGGGGGCCAATAAATGGCAGCTGCGGAGCCAGGGGGCGGCCTGGGAGCGGGGCAGGGCAGAGGAAGGGGGTTCATCAAAGGACGGGGAGGTGTTGGCCAGGGGCGAAATGCGCCTCTGAGGTAGGGTCGTGCTGGGAGGGGGTGCTCGCAGCGCCAGGGGGACGCGCTGGTGATCGGCGGGGGGCAGAGGGGCCATGGCGCTTTCAAAAATGGCTGCTGCTTACTAGAGCGAACGGGCCTGAGTGGGGACAAGGTGGCGCCGATTATGTTGACATCGCAAACCAGATTTTAACAAGACAGCTCTTCAATTAAAGAAAAGGCAATGTCTAATCTCTGAGTACAGCTGAAAACTGGATGCAATGCTTGCAGATTATCAACGTACACATGGAAAAACATTAAACCTCTATGATTCAAGACATACAGATAAACCAAATTACTTTTTTCTACTAAAGAAATTTCGACCTGTGTTAGCTATGGAGCCACAATATAAAAGCCCACCCTACTCGTTTTTATTTAGCTCTAACTGCCCCTATCAGCAGGCTCTGTGCTTCTTCATGGGTTAGCTAATACCCCCAGCAGGCTTGTAGGAGACATCATAACAGAAAAAGACAGTGAAGGGTTTCAAAGGAAAAAGGCAGCCATAACTTAATGAAATGATTCAGTCATTGTGCAGCTATCTCTCGCTTTTCTACACCCATCAGACACTGCTAAACATTGTCTTCCATAATTGGATAATGACACCTCTGTAGTCATCAAGCAAACAATTGGAACACTTCCCACATAGGTTGAAAACAAAGACAACACTCTTCCAAAGACATAACCTACACTGTGTAGCATGCTTCTTGTTAGAAATTGGATATTTAGTTGGCAGAGGTATGCACCCTGTCCAAGTAGGGACCGCAATCGTAGTCAGGATAAAACACAACACAATCCCAAATTATTCTGTGCTCACCCACTGGTAGATTGGCACAGAGCAGGCAGACTTAACTTAGAAGGCAATGTGTAAAGTATTTGTGTAATAACCCATTCAACAATAGAGCAGATGCATCACAAAAAGACCCCACAATAATTTTGAAAAATAGAAAATATTTATATGAGTAAAACAAGACAAAATTGATCAAAATCCATCAAGTAGAAGTCAAGATATTAAAGGTTGAAGAAATAAATGCATTAAAGATCTTAGAAACAGGTGGTGCTAAAAAGGTTACTTCAGGGTGCGAGGGAGCGGTGCAAATCCAAAGTTCCGACTGACAGCAATGGAGCACAGGCCAGCTACAGGGAACCTCTTGGGCCCATTAACCCCTTTCATGCTCATGACGAGCTCAGCTCGTCATGAGGCACAGTTGAGCTGTGCTGATGACGAGCTGAGCTCGTCATGAAGATAGCCTAAGTACAATTTCCAGCACAGGGGAAAAATAACCACAGCAGCGATGTGGTTAAACACAGTACCTCCAATCCTGGGGTGCCATCTGCGCGGTGAGGTTTTGCTTCGTCCATCGTCGGTTCTGAGAGCTGTCCCCTGTGTGGCAAAGCTTTGTGGAGCTTACACTGCTTCACATCAGATTTGGCAGAAACTCAACTTCAGAACTCACTTGTGAGGCCCAGAACTTGGAGGGGCACTTCAGGCAAGGGAAGGACTCACAAAAGGCAAAGTTCAGCACCACCAGTAGAACTGCAGAAAGTCTTTTGTGTCCCTGAGACTTCAGAACAAGCTAACAAGCCCTTGGAGATCACTTTGGAGGGAAGGTAGAGTCCAAGTTCTCCTTCCGCCAAGTCAGGGAGCAGCAGGCAGCAGGGTAACAGGTAAGGCAGAAAAACAGTGTTTTCAGAAAAGCAGTCCAGTTGAGTCATTTGAGCAGCACAGCAGCCCACTGACAGTGGTACAGTTCAAGATCCACAAGTGTCTGATTTGATGGGGCCGGAGATCCAATACTTATACTCAAATGTGCCTTTGAGGTGAGGGAAACTTCAAAGAGTGGTTTTGAAGTAAACTACTATCCCTTCCAACCCAGCTGTCCTCTAGACTACCAATGGGGGGTTATCAGTCCTTTCTGTGGGGTTAGTCTCCTACCCTTTGAAGTGTCTGGGGGAGCCCCTTCCTCCCATCTGCCCAGGAAAACCCATCGGAATGCAGATGAATGTAGATGGGTGCTAAATCACACCCAGCCCTACCTGCGTTTGTGGAGTTGTAGAAGGAATGCACAAAGGGAACTGTCACCTACCCCAGACGTGTATTAGCGACAGGCTGTAAGGCATACAGAGCAGTAAAAGCAGAGAAATGTCCACTTTCTAAAAGTGGCATTTCTCAAATATAATGGTAAATCCAACTTTACTAGTAAAGAGGATTAATCAGGACCATTCCACAGATATGTAACATGAGAAACCTACTCCTTTCTGATCGGGAATTACAGCTTAAAGGTATTTCATGGAATTACCAATGGTAGCCTATGAGATGAATAGGCCTCACAACAGTGAAAAACAAATTTAGTTGTTTGTCATTACTAGGACAGGTAAAACATAAAAATACATGTCCTATTTTTTACTTACGTTGCACTATGCCCTTTGGGGTACCAAGGGCCTTCTTTGGGGATGATTTATATGTAATAAAAGTGAAGTTTAAGGCTTGGCAATTAGTTTTAAATGCCAAGTTGAAGTGGCCGTGAACTGCACACACAGGCCCGGCAATGGCGACCTGAGACATGGTTAAGGGGCTAATAATGTTTGTGGCTCAATCAGTGCTGCAGGCCCACTAGGAACATTTAATATATAGGCCCTGGGACTTGTAGTGGACTTTACTAGTCTCTTATAAGTAAATTCAATACAGCAATTTTACCATGTTTAAGGGAGAGATCACAAGCACTTTAGCACTGTTTAACAGTGATAAAGTGAGCAGAGTCCTAAAGCCAGCAAAACGAGTACAGAAAAATTTAGGCAAAAAGTTGGAGGAAGACCACCCTAAGGATGTCAGGTCTAACACTTCCCATGAAGGCAAGCACTTCAGCACCCTACATTGGGTAATAAGTGCTATATAAATATTATACTGTAATATAAAATTTCCATCACTGCTCATTTTTAGAAACCCTTGCGTCTGCCTGCAACAGGAACAAAATTGGGGGTTACCCCTTTCTCCCAAAAAATGCATCTGTACCAAATACTATGTCTGCTTTATGTGTTACTGATATACTGCAGGTTCACCAGAGTGATTGCCATGAACTACCAGAAAAACTGTGGTCAACCACTAAGACTTAAGAATAAAACACCACAAATTGATCCTCAAATTGAACAATAAGAATAAGAAATTGCCAGTAGGCCAAAAGGAAACAAGTAGAGTTCAAAGAGCAGCCACCAGCACACAAGAGGGACGATTTTCAGCTTACACTGGTAGGATGAAAGCAGACAAGATAACGGAAAGAGGGTAGATTTACCCATTAATAATTAAAGTGATGCAAAGTGATAAAAACAATTGTACAAAACATATCTCTTAATATGTGCCCTACAAATAATAGGGAGCAGATGCAGGGATCTGAAAACAGAGAGACATGGACAAAGTTCCTAGCACATCAAGCAGCTGGACAAACATCTAGTCAGATGTCCTCGAGCTAGCCAACAAAATATTTATTAAAGCAAAGGTATATTGCATTTCATCAACTTTAACATTTGTCAATCTTTTTTTTAATTAGCCCTGATTTGACCTGGCGGGATTTGCAACATATAGTTGTTTGGACATCAGAATATGACCCACTGGCAAACAATCCAGGCTGGAAGAAGAATGGAGCAGGACTGATGGTGAACAGTCGATTTGGATTTGGACTACTCAATGCCAAAGCCCTGGTGGATTTAGCGGACCCAAACATCTGGAAAGGAGTGCCTGAAAGAAAAGAATGTATTGTAAAAGACAGCAATTTCCAACCACGGTAAGATATTTGATTAGTGGTAATATTACATTTTAAGAATCACTGTCTCATTGGAGAAAACGCCCAATTGCAAACAAAGCACACTTGATTCGATTGTGTGAAACTGTACAAACCAAACTGTAAATTTGTTATCTTTCCTCATCTTACGCACATATTTTCAAAGATAACCTTATCTCCAATGAGCTACTGATACATGCATAGTGTTTTGGAATTTGCAAACCCTCTTGGGTTCACTACAAGCTTTTATCACTCCCACCTTCCTACATTCTCACGGGATTGTTATCTGACTGCCTACTGCCTTGGTAAGGATACTAGCATTTCAGCAGAGATGGAATGCTCTAGCACTGCAAATGACTGAGCATAAGAGCGCCCAAGGACCACCCTGTTAGAGAAGCTTGGAACCCGCAATGATATTGTTTAAGAGCTCCGAGCTTTTGAATTACTATGAAGGGTGTGATGCAGTATGAATTCGGCCTACAAAGTTCTGACCACTTTGTATGTAGTGAAAATTCATTTTATGGTTAAACGTCACTGGTTATTTTTAGCATGTGGTGAGTGTGACTAAGGTACAAGTATGTGAGCAGAGGTGATTGGACCATGGCACCCTCTGAAGAGTGCCCTGGCTGTGAGGTCAGCATAATGCACAAGGTTTCCCAAACTCACAGCGTTGAGGTCAGGATAGTACTAACACCCTGCACATCCTGTAGGCCCCAGTTTATGTGTTACATCTCTAATACCACTGATTTGTAGGTCACCTAAGTTGCCTGTATTCTTTGTATGGTTTGAAATTGGGTCCATGCTAATTTAATGGTAAGCAATTGCCACTTGGGACTATACTTGCAATGCCATTTTATGAATTTTGGGGGCCCGACAAAAAATAATCTTGGGGCCCCTGTTTGGAACAACTCTAAATTTTATTTTGCACTTTTTGCCAATTCAATCCCAATGTTGGTCAAAAATCTCGAATTAGATGTGAAAGTCTAAGATACAAAAATACACAAAAGTAAGCAACAGAGGAAGTTCACTTATCCAGGGGCCCCTTGGAATGAATGGACCCTGGGCAATTGCCCACTTGGCCCATGCCTTAAAATGTAATGAATATTTTAAAAAGCCTTCATTTGACGAGAAAGACGAACAGGCATCCTCCTGGTGCAGAAGTGGGGCAGATTCTTTATCAGCAGAGGAAGGATAGCCTACAAATGTTGGAAAGTCCTGGAACTCATTTTTTCCCCTTTGAGGGCCTATGCACACTGGGAATTCATCTTTGTTATGTAGGAGAGTTCCATGTTGATCAATTGAGGGGAGATTAGAGTACCAGGTAATAGCAGATTGCAAATCCTTTAACAGCCTGGCTGGATGTACTCCATTCAGTGGTGAACACTACTGTTATGAGCATTGTAGGTGTGCCTATGAGAGGCAGGAGGATGCTGTCCCTAAACCAGCAAGAAACCAGCCTTCCATTATCAAGGGATCTGCTACAATAGCTTTAATACAACTGACTGTTCAACATAACCCGATCGAATTAAAGGTCTTTTGATACCTGTGCATTGGACATATCACTTCTTCGTGTTCACCTGGTTGAGAATGTCTATGTACCTGAAATCCTAAATGTATTTTTGATTACATTTAAGAGCATATTAATGAAACAATTGTAATTTCCTTTAGTTCCCCAATGGGTGTTTCAAAGGAAGAATGGATACATGAATAACTACATCACCAGTGCACATTCTGCAATAAGGCTTTCTTCAGGAAAAGCAAATTACTCACTTACAAATAAAAGCATTGGCAAAGTGCGATCTTGAAAACTATTACAATTGTTTGTTTTTTTATGGCAGGAAAAAAAAGCAAACACAAAGCCACTTAAATTTGGAAGCTATATGTTTGCAGTAACAATATAAGGAAAAACAATAATTATTGTATATAGTATTATCTGATCACTTTGGGTGCTTTGTAGTAGGCAGGAGAACTTGCAAGAGGTATGGAAAACCTTTTCTGGGGACCACGAATGGATAGGTCAAGTCTTAAGCTATCCTAGACTGGCTGGCCAAGTTATACAGAAACTCTTTTCATAAGCCCGTAGGACCGGTTATAGAGATCTATAAAGCCCAATTAAGGAGTGCTGCTATGTATGGGGCCGAACTCTGGGGGCATCGTCTTCCCAAGACCATGAGTAAGACTGAGAACAATTTCTTTAGACAACTGTTTGCCCTACCAGCGAGCTCCCCACTTGTTCCACTGTGTTTGGACTTAGGGGTGAGACCATTTGTAGAGAAAATTGGCTGTGGTCCCTTAATATTCTGGCGTCGACCACAGGGGACACCTGAACTGGCCGCAGGACAGAACTACAAGAAATATTGGGATTTCCCAGTTTAGGTAAACTGGCATGGTTTGCACACATCAAGGAAGGTCTTCATTCCACAGGTAGAGATAGACTATGGAGTAACCCCGAGGTAGCCTGTACTGCAATATCGCACAAACAACTAGTTAGCAGTTACATGGGGGGTCAACTTCATGAAAATTCCGCCACTGGCTCTCTCTCTTTTCTGAAAATAAAGGATACCTATATTTTGGAGCCATGCTTAGACAGCTAGGAAACTCTATGTACAGTATAGGCATAGCTCTCTCTCTCTTTGTGCATTTTCGAACAAATGGACCTGTAGTTTTTCCTTGGGGTGCCCAGCATGCAGTAGGGAAGAGGAGACCGAACTCCACGTATTTTCCTTTTCTCCTGGATACAAATAAATTCGGCAAATATGGTTGGTAAAACTGTGTAGGAACATAGGTACAAGGCGCTGTGAAGAAGCATTTAAACTCCTGAAACACAATACCCAAATGTCAATTACTTTTGCTGTATCTCGTTTTCTAACTTTTATGTGGTGGGCTTGTAAGGATTTTTTAGGAACTAGCAATGGACCTAACGTTGATTGACCTTTTTCTGTTCTTGTATCAATTTTAGTGAGTTTTATTGGGTTTTAGTTTTTAAATCTGTTTTTATACAACAAATGTTTTTTGCAATGCTCTTTTGCTATTCACGGGCTGAAATAAAGAAAGATTGGATTGGAAATCCTTTTTAGTTTTAATGTATATCTCAGGAAAATATTATTCTTATTGGTGCAACGAAAAGGTAATATTGGCTTTGAATATCTGTAACCAGAATGGTTAAACACAAAAGGATGGCAAAAAACAAAAGTTAAGGGATGGAAAGATAAAACATTACCAAAGTACAGTATTAGCCCTCCAGTTCTGTCACAGGACTGCTCTTCTTTTTAGGCCAGTGTGTAAAAGTGCAAAATGTCATCACTCACAGTGCAAAAGAGTCAATGTCTGAAGTGGGTTGTACTTGGTAGTGGCCAGAAGCAAAATATGAAAAACAGTTGAACTGCCCAGTGGATGAAGAAGGTTGACACAAGGCCCGTCTATGCATGCATCTAGTTATTTATTTTCACATTCATTATTTTGATTACCTGAGGCTGGTGAGAAAGCTAAAGCTGTCTGTAGACCAGAACTAAAAAGAGAAAAAATATCCTGCCTACCTCTATCGAATCACCTTTACCCTTGAGGTCCAACTCAGAAGGTCCACACAAGCCACGCTTGTTCTTTAGTTAGTCTTTGCTCTCTATAAATGTCCTGGACCACTGCAATTCGGAAGGTAGGCTACCCCCACTAGCTACATGACTGTAAATTACCTGGCAATGAAGTGATATATACTAGGGTACAATTGTGTAGGTATGCTGAGCACAATTCATAAAACCTTTTATAATTATGACTATAACAAGCATTGGCAAAGGAATAGTTCTGTGTCTGACAAACCCCCAATTTGACTTATTTACGTTTTTGCCAAAATATGCAATATACATTAAAATGGTAATAATATTAAAAAGAAAAAAAGTGCGTGGTCTAAAGGTGATGTGTATGTTTGCAAAAAAGTTCAAACAAGTAAGCAAAAAATTAACCATTGCAGAATAAATTAAAAAAAAACATGAATTGAAAGCAGGACTTTGCCTACCAGCCCTGGCACCGAAGTAGAGACTACTTTTCAGGAGGACACGCACATGTGCAAGTAAAAAATTCAGTCATTTACAGTGAAGACAGTCAATGACTGACGTGGGCTAACCCACTGTTAGGCCGAAGGAGCGCCAAAGGAGGGCCCGTCTGTGCCCGTCCGTGCCTCGGACGGGCCTAGGGCCAGCCATTTTGCCAACACGCCTCGACGTTCCACCAACAACTTAATACGGTATGCACGCGGGCATCTAATGTCGCTGAAAGGCGCCTCTTGTATGTGCGATGTTGCATGGGACGTGACTAACAGTGCGTCCCGGATCTGTCAGGTGTGCAATTTCTGTTTTCGGCCCAGCCTTACCCTCCCGCCTCTTTATCCCACTGATACCTCACTGGTGAAGGCCGGTTTGATCAATGCGAGATCATTGGTCAAACACGCAGCAGATATTTTTGAGCTGCTGAGTGACAATCAGTTGGATTTATTATTTATTACGGAAACTTGGCTCAAGGACACATGTGCCCCTTCGGTGGAACTTGCTATTCCACGTGGATTTAAAATTTTTAGGTCTGACCGCCTTCTGGGCAGAGGAGGCGGTACCGCGGTTGTTTTCAGAGAACAGTGGATTTTCTCCTTTGACCCCCAAGAACAACTGGCTGAGGCGGAGTTCCTACACTTCTCTCTGATATTCAATGCCCACTCATCCATTGGTGGCACGCTGGTTTACCGGCCTCCTGGCTATATCGGCAATTTTGTACAGGTCCTGGAAGAAGTTATAGTTCCTAGGATTTTGCGTCATTCCCGGTACCTCCTTCTGGGGGATTTTAATATCCATGTTGACAGCCCGGACCTACCAGAGGCAGTTCGCCTTGCAGAAGTTCTCTCCATGGCCCAACTAAAACAATGGGTGGTCGCTCCAACCCATTCGGGCGGCCATATTTTGGATCTGGTATGCACAAATTTTGACATCAACATGGCCCATCCTGAGCCAGTACCTTGGTCTGACCATGAGCTTATCAGATTCGCTTGGCCTCTGCTGCTCTCTACTGCGATCCAGCCTCAAATTGCCCACACACCGAAGATCAATTTAAATACTCTTTCAGCTGGTCTGGCTGCTTCTCGCCCATTGCTTCCTCCTGACATTGATGCTGCAGCCAGCGCATTTAACCTATGGGTGGAGCGTGCGACTGCCGCAACAATTAAGAGCAGCCGGGTCTGTAGGCTTCGTTCTACCCCTTCTAAACCTTGGTTTTGTCCCGCTCTCCGAGACCTTAAATCAGGCTGTAAAAAGCTGGAAAGGCTATGGAGACTAGCTTACCTGCCTGAGGCGAAAAAGGAGTTGCGGACTGCACAGAAAAAGTACTATGCAGCCATCAGATCTGCTAAAAGTAGCTACTACGCAGGGCGCATCAGCAAAGCTAACAACAATAGCAAGGAAATATTTGCGATTGTCAATAGCTTTATATCCCCCTGTGCTTCAAAACCTCTGCTGTCCGCATCAGAAGAATGGTGCGAAGAATTATCTGAGTTCTTTGTAGAAAAAATTGCCAAAATTCAGGTGGACTTGCAAAATGTTTGTAATGGCCCTTCTTCTCCTTTAACAACTTTGCTTCCTTTAATGCCAAGCCGCACCGCCCAATTGGCCAATTTTACTCCTCAACTAGATTCGGATATCACTGCCATTGTTGCTGCCTTAAAATCCGGATCTCCCTCGGACCCATGCCCGGCCAGAGTACTTGCGGGTGTAGCGGAATCGGTGGGAAATGAGGTAACCCAAATTATTAACCTCTCGCTCCACTCAGCTACCGTCCCTGACTGCTGGAAACAAGCAAAACTGCTCCCACTATTAAAAAAAAATGGACTTGATCCGGCCACCCCGTCCAATTTTCGCCCAATATCTTTGCTGCCAGCGCTTGCAAAAGTATGCGAAAAAATTGTTTTTAGTCAACTAGAGAAATTTGTGGAATCCACGGAGGCCCTACACCCAGCTCAGTCTGGCTTTAGGGCAGCCTACAGTACAGAGACGGCTTTAGTCGAAATATCGGAGGCTATTCGGGAGTGTCTTGACGGGGGTGGCAGAGCGGCTCTGATTTTATTGGACCTCTCTGCTGCCTTCGATACGGTGCCTCACTCCCTTCTACTCTCCAGACTAGCCGATATAGGTATTACTGGCTCCGCATTTGACTGGCTGACCTCATTTTTAAATAATCGCACGCAACAAGTTTGGTTGCCCCCTTTTGCTTCCACTCCTAAATTGCTTTCGACTGGTGTTCCTCAGGGGTCTATGTTAAGCCCTTTGCTTTTCAATATTTATCTTACCCCTCTGATCTACCTGGCTGAACAGTTAGGGGCAAAAATTATGGCGTACGCCGACGATACGCAATTGCTGTTTACTTGGCCCAAAGATAATTTAGATACGTCGGCGGCCCAATTATGCCTATCTTCTGTCTTCCAATGGTTAGCTAATGCCCAGCTAAAATGTAATGAAAGCAAATCCGAGATCCTGCTATATGGTTCTTTCCCCGAGGATTTTAATGATCGTCTTTGGCCTACCGACCTACCCCCTCCAAAAGCTGCTTCGGGCCCAGTGAAGAATTTGGGGGTTTGGTTCGGTAAGAACCTTAAGTTTGAAGACCATATAAATAAAATCACTGGAGTCTGTTTTTTCACTTTAAAAACTGTGCGCAGGTTTTTCCCTCTATTACCGAAAGAAGCTAAAGAGACTGTCATTCGGGCATTAGTACTCTCTCGGTTAGACTACGCTAATGGACTGTTTTCTGGCCTACCGGCTTACCTGATTCACCGCCTTCAGGTTATTCAGAACGCCGCCGCCAGACTTTTGCTCAATGTCCCAAGGCGTTCCAGTGCTCGACCTCTTCTCCGTGCTTTGCACTGGCTTCCTGTTGCCCACAGGATTTTGTTTAAAATCCTAGTGTTGGCGTATCGAGCCATACATCACACTGGGCCTGTCTACCTGAGAAATAGGTTCTCCCTGTATGTCCCCAATCGCCCTTTGCGCTCGGCCAATTTGTGCCAAATGGCTGTCCCCAAATTTAAATATTGCAGACTTGGCGGTCAATCGATTTCAGTGAGAGCAGCGAAATCCTGGAATACTTTACCTCTTCATTTAAAAACGGCACCGACTCTCTGTTCTTTTAAGAAGAGTCTAAAAACCCATCTTTTTAATATTATAGCCTAAACTTCCCCACTCCCGGTATTCCTTGATATTTACGCTCACCTAGTCTGCTCTGCCTTCTACGCGCCAGGATACTATTTTTTTAGTAATAGAGCGCGATATAAAAGCCTTAATAATAATAATAATAATAATAATAATAATAATAACACTGTCAAATAGCGTAGGCTTTAGTGGGAATTTTATGAAAAGCATTAACGAAAAATGCAACCATTCCCAGCCGGGTTTTGAGCCCTATGTGCACAACTAAACTCCTAGCTGCCAACATTTGAAAAACATTCCTAGCACATTTTGCAGCACAGGGCTGCTGCAGGCAGATACTTCTTGTTTGCATACTTGTGTGTAAAAAAGAGGAACAGTTTCTGCAACTATATTACCCGGGATAGTCTCCAACTTGCCGGGACTGTCCCTGCAAAAACGGGGCAGTTGGCAACTACGCTGAAACGTGTCTTGTGTAAGGAAGAAATAGGGTGAGAACGGTCACAATCACACATCATATGTTCGGACTGGGAGCGCAAGGCTTTTCTACCCAGTCTTCACTACAGACCTCTGGAGGCCTGTAAGTAAGGAGCAGATGCAGACTTAAAATGTTTCTCTGAGGGCAATGAGTGGGTGTTAAACAGGCAAATTCGACCATCAATCAATAGACATTTTGTTTTTTAAAAAAAAAGTAGAGCCAAATCAACCCGACTCCCAGAAGACATTTGCTAAAATTCCCCAACTTTATTGGCAGTTCTGAAGGAGGACTCGATTACATAGCCCAATGCTTCAGGGTCTGCCACATCACTTCGAGGCAGCTTCTTACGCAAAATCAAATAAAAATGCTGGACTCGGCTCAGGCATGCCACCGATTCATCCACCCCTGAAGTCAGGAGCCCCGTTCAGCTGTGCCAAGCCAGCCTTCAATCTTGGAAAATATAATGACATGGTGTGGAGGGTCAGTACCCTGGTGGCTTGCTCAATCTTGTGAAAGGCATGTATTTCAGAGAGGACTTGCATTTTAAATGTTCAATTAGGTTTAAACTGTGAAATCGCTTGTGCTTTGAAGTTCACTGCAACTTTTAATTAAGACATTAATAATGGATTTGGGTTCGGACCTATGCAGTAAGGGACTAGAAGGGACAAAATATCCCTCCTTCTCTTTAAAATAAGTAGCATTCTGTGTTATTAAGAAGTTAACGCAGAGCTATTAAAATGATCCTCAATGGATTGCTATTTTAGCATAAAATCACTAGACCATGGCAATGTACCTGAAATCAGAGCGGCAACACACACATAGCCTTACAGCGCGCTGCCAAGGCATCCAACTCCAGCACTGTAAGATTACTATAATTATTATTTACTGTTTTTTGCATAGTGCAACTTTCACTCCATATGGAGTCTCTCAGGGCCACAGATATCCCTGATGACCATACACAGCTTGCCTCTGCCAGTGTATCTCATCCTGAGCTGCTGTGCCCTGCTTTGAGAACTGACACATATGCATCGCTTGCTAGGACACCTTAACCCCGGCTTGCAACTCCCTTGTTTTCGGCACTTATACCCACTCACAGCTCTGCCAATGCACCTCTGTCCTGCTGCACCTGCTGCTCTTCTTCAGGTGACATTTGTCGGACAGAACACAATCTGTGCGTCTGGGCAACTTTTCATCTCCCCTCCGGGACATCAAATATGGGGTCCCACAGGGGGCCTCACTAAGTCCAACATTATTCAACGTGTATGTATCATCTCTGGCAGATATAGGGAGAAAGTGGGGTATCGATATTTGCTCATATGCGGATGATACTCAACTAATGGTAACACTAGACGGAGAAGAGGACCCGAAAAATAGGTTGCTAAACTGTCTCACTGAACTATCAAGCTGGATGTACAGTCATTGTCTAAAGCTTAATGCAGACAAGTCAGAAGTCCTCCTGTTCGGTGGATCACAACAGCTATGGGACAACAGGTGATGGCCCGTTGCCCTGGGTACCCCTTCCCAACCCAACACTGACAGCAAGGAACCTAGGAGTCCTCATTGATAACACCTTCTCCATGAAAAACCATGTGTCAAAAATCTGCGACAAGGGTTTTGCACTGTTAAAAATGCTGAGAAGAGTTTTTTCTTGGATCCCCATTGAGTGCAGAAAGATTCTAGTCCATTCATTGCTAATGAGCAGGCTGGACTATGGAAACTCCCTGTTTGTGGGCATGGCAGATTCCTGTTCACAAAATTACAATTAGTGCAGAATGCGGCAGCAAAGGCAATCTGCAACAGGAAAAAGTATGACCCAGCCAAGAGCTGCTTGAGAGACCTTCATTGGCTTCCAAGGAGGCAAAGAGGCTCCTTCAAAATGCTATGCATAACACATAGGGTACTGTACAACACCGGCCCCTACATCCTAAAAAACAGGATTATGTTTTATGCACCCACCAGGAATCTTCGCTCTCAATTAACAGCAAGAGCGACACCTACTCGAGTTAAAAGAGCCAGGATGGGAGGGCGGGCCTTCTCCCATCTGGCCGCAACCAGATGGAATAATCTGCCCATGGATCTTAGACTCACGGACTGCCAAATTAAAAACCATTCTTTTCCCTAAACCTGACTAACTCCGTACAACTTATGCTCTAGCCCACCACTTACTGCAGAAATCATAGCGCCGTGATATCCTATTTAGGATGAATGATTGCGCTTTAGAAGCAACTTAACATTAACATTATCATTAACATCTGTCAAGCAACATTGATACTGATCCACCCCTACTGCACCAGGACTGAGACGCCTGTCGTTCATATTTCAGCGTTGGAATCCATCCTCAGCCTTGAACAGTACTCGACCCCTAGCTGTAGAGTGCCATCCTTACACAGAGGTGGCATCAACATACACCTGGACCAGTGCAATTCAGTTTGGAGTTGTAACACCCAGTGCTCTTCAAGATGACACGCACACTGCACTGCATTTTAGTCCAAGCAGAACTTGGGCTAGGACACTACACAGCCAATGCCCTTCAACCCCAAGCCTCTGCAAATGGTGCCAGCTTCCCTGCTTTTATTGGATTTGTCTTGAGTTTATGAAGTGCCAGAGGTGCGACTCGGACATTAGACTCTTCCAAAAGCAAGAACTGCCCTCCCCTAGCCTCTGCATCAGTCACTGCCATTCTAAGTAATGGCCTTGTACCTAGCGAGTGGCTGTGGCAATATGCAGCTCATTACCATCCATGATAGCCATCCATCTCCATGGCATTACAGATGCCGCTCCAGGACTTTTCCCCAGAAAATAAGTGTTATCAGGTATCTTAGCCAATAGTGCTGATTGAAGCAGGACACGACTAAAATACCCAGAATACATTAGGTGGGGAAACAAATGTCCAGTATCAGAGAATTTGTCTGAAATGAGTGAGGTAGTCACCCATAACATCTCATCAAATCTGGAGGGCCCAACATTTCTGAGTTATTATTTAAAGGCAATCATTTTGGCTTCTGCACAGATGAACCATCTTTCTGAATATATTTCTCTTAAACCTTGAAAGGGAATCAATATCATTAAAATTCTGAAAAAGCTTTACAGAATGGTGCTCTAGTACTAAGGGCCACCAGTCAGTCTCAAATGTAAAGTTCTGATACATTTTTTAGAAACTGACACAGCCACCACAAAAGGGTGGAATACCAGAAATTCTGTGTTGGAGGCTAGTGGACTGTTTTTCCACATCACTAGCCGCTCTGTGGTACCCCATTTGTTCAGCCTCACTGTGTTAAAAGCGATGTACAATTCCAAATCTTTTCTGGCCTTTCCCTCCCCATCCACAATGACACCCCATTGAATGAATTCTTGTTGTGTCCATTCGAGTTCTTGGTGTGCCATGTGAAGTTCAAATACTGCTTCAGGATCACCTGGGAAAGTGACTTGAGAATGGCCTCCCACATGTATTCCAGTAGCAGAAAAGATGAGCTGTCACATCAGAGGATATAATAACTTCAGAGTAGCCTTTAGGTCGAGTCTGGCAGTGCGCATGTGCTGTATTTGAGACATGCTTTATTCACTTCATGGGCTTCAAACGTGCACATCACTTTCCAATGATTGTTTTGTATGGCTTTCAAAATTCCTTTACTGTTATTGCTGAATACTTTACATTTGTCCCACCTTTTCGTTGTTTGGTTCCTGCCCTGGACACTCTTCCTGCTACTTATATCCTTTCACTATCGGCCATATGTTTAGTTTCTGTGCTCTCTTTTTTTTATATAGCTCGGGTTGCAAATTTGGTTGTCGTCTGCCTGATGTCTTTATGTTTCCCATGATCAGAGCGGCACGCCACGCTTTATCTTTATGTAGGGCAACCGTCCTTTCTTTTGTTCTGTCCGGCGTAGCTCCCCCACCTCTAATTGTAATTTTGAAGAGACTTTAACATATTTTCATGCAATGCTTTTTGCACGATTTACAAATCTATATATTTTCTTGCCGCCCCTTGTGCACCACAGGCTCTTAAAGCCAGAGATCGGTTCTAGCTCGTTTAGTAAACCATCAGTATATTCGCTCTTAACATTTTTGTTTAGAACCAGCAGTTTTTTCTGTGTGTAAATATTAGGTTCTGGATGCAACCTGCCATTTATGTGACCCTTTTTGTCATTGGCTGCTTCAAATGTCTTTGCTCAAGGTGATTGGGTGCTTAGGGCTAGTTTAGCATGGCTGGTTTCAAAACTGCTCATGTGGCGGTATATTTAGTGTGGAAGCAAGTTGTGTTTTTCAGGTAAAGGCTAATGTATATCTTTCAGTATGTCTGACAATGGAGGACTGTAAGGTGCATTTGAGCCGCTAGCGCTGGGAAATTCAGGTCCCGAGCCATTCGTGAAGGTTAGGGAGTGCAAGATGCACCACCTCTGCCGGCTCAAAGAGCCTGTTGTGTGTTGTCGCTCCCTGTGGTGGTGTCTGCCCTTCACATATACTGTGTTCCTAGGTGCTTCCCCATGGCCCAGACATTGTTGCTGCTGCTTTTTTATCAGGACCAGTCTCTAGAGATGGTTTCTTGCTGTTTTTAATTTGCATTAAAAAAATAACGTGTCCCCATCCAAGTCCATTGTAATATAGACTATTGTTCAAACTGGTTCACTGAAGTTGACATACAACAACACTTCCCATAATGCATTTGGTTGCCAGGATTAGTGTATGGTGTCCCTGATAACCTTGAGTTACACTGAACATTAATTTGCGCATGTCACTAGTTTTTAATACTCACCGCTTCGGCTCTGACGTTTGTCACGTCAGTTTCTTGTTTATTAATGCAATGATTGTACCTTAAGGACAGCTTTCCATGCAGCTGTCCATGCCCCAGATGTGTTTGAGCTTCACTGTACTGTATTCTTTGTGAGAGGGGAAATTGTCATTTTCCTGAATGAATGATCAAAAATGAGATCGTATATTTTTTTGTCATGTTGGGATGGTCCGTTTCAGATAGCTTATTGGTTATATAAATGTGAATTATTCTAGCAGAAAAAAAAGCATAAAGATGAAGATGTACACTTGCATAAAAGCCAAGTGGCTCTTGAGGGCTCAACGCTTACTTAGAAAGCATTGACAGTTGGAAGGTTGAACTCCCTCCCTGAAAAACCTTTCGCTTCTTCAAAGATTGTATATGTGTTAGACCTGGCATCTTTTGGCATGATTTGCCCTATCTTTTTGCTTCTGGCCTCCTGTTTTTGACTGGGTGCTGAACTTCGTTTTTGTTGGTTATAGGCCTCTGGACACTTTACCACTGCTTACCAGTTCTGGAGTGCATGTGCTACGTATCTAAAATGTAATGGCATTTGGTTTCTGCATGATTGGCATATTTGATTTACTAATAGATCCCAAGTACAGTGCACTGTGTGTGCCCAGGACCTCTAAATCAAACGCTCCTATTTGACCCCCAGCACTGATTGCGCCACCAACATGAGCAGCCCTCCAAACATGTCTCAGGCCTGCTGCTGCAGAGCCTGTGTGCACAGTTTTTTAACTGCCATGTCGAGCTGGCAATTACACCTACTTGCCAGGCCCAAACCTTCCATTTGACCACAAGAAAGGCATTCCTAAGCTAGGCCCTAGGTAACCGCATGGGGAAGGTGTAGTGTATTTAAAAGGTAGGACATGTGGTTTTATATTTGACATGTCCTGGCAGTGAAAGGCTGCTACATTTGTTATTCACTATAGCAAGGCTTATCTCTTCTATAGATAAGCGTTAGAGCTGCCTTGTAACACTTTACACGTGTTTCTTCCAATTGGGAGCTGTTAGAATATTTGAGTTTGATGACTGTGGACTCATAATTTAAAAACATATATTTTAGTGAAGTTGTTTTTTAAACTACAAGTATGAGATCAATGATAGGGGGGTGCGGGTGCACACCTGTGTATAAGCAGTTAATTAGTTTCTGATTTTTGGTGAAATATTTTGTGGGTGTGTAAGGAATGTGCGTGCAATTCCCAGTGGGGAAATGACCCTAATTCCCCATGTTAGGACATCAAGGAGGACTGTGGGAGAACCCACAGTAAAGGGAATGCACAGCTCTAAGACAAAAATGTCTAAATCAAAATTATCAATAACAGTTTAAAGTTCATGAAAAATGCTCTAAGGCAATCAATTATTCATTTCATCTCATGTTTTTTACTGATGTAGCATTATGCAAATCACATTTCATAAAGCATTGTTAACATATCCGAGAAAATATATATATATGTAGACTGTCCTTGTCAATTTTCAAAATAATATCAAATTAACACTAGATTTAAGCCATCTCCAAGCGGCTAAGAAAACGTAACATCCTTTGTACATCAGTCCCAATGCATTTCGGGTTACGTAAAACTCTTCGTCAGGGGAGTGCATTAGAAAATGGAAATCTTCACATTCAATGTCGCCACTGAAAATTAAAACACAACAACATGCAGTAAGAATACTGCTCGGCTAATAAGATTTGCACCCCAAGTTGTGCACTGAAATGAAAAGTGTTGGAGATAGTCCAATGTAGATTACATACCAATGCTAGAAAGAGTGTGCTTTAAAGTAAACAAAGTGAAAAAGCAAAGAACCTAAAACCATGAGGTCAGGTAGTAATGCCTAACCAGTACCTTCCAATAAGTGCTGGTCGGGACAGGTGGCCTGATAATGAGAGTCTCTGTGCTTCGCGCAATATCTAAAAATGAGAATAAAACAATGCAAAAAGTAACTGTCCTGTATATGCAGTTCCAGGGCGGGAACGGTAAATAATGTGTTTGTGTGCTCCACAAGCTTACCGGAAATTGAATGAGGGGAGAGAGATTGTTGCTTAACCGAGGTGGGAAAGCGAAAGGTATTCCTCCGTCATTCTTCAGAGGCAATTCTCGAGGCTATAGAAATGAATGAGGGGGGGGCGCGGGATTAGAGTCCTCCATGTCATCAAAATTAACAGAAGGCCGAAGTCTTAATCAAAGTGAAAAAAAGTAGAGAAAACGTACCCGAGGCGTGCTGGGTTCTCTGTTTGTAAGCTCCGTCTAACGCGTTAATGTGGAGAAAGTCCAGAATGCTATGTGCGACATGGGAGGTTCTATAGAAGCAGACGGTGGAGATCTATGCTGAGCAGAGAAGGGCCCTAATGTTATGAACGACGATGAAAACGGGAGTTCAAAAAGAAATGGCCGAAATCGGCAGTGTTAGGAAAAAAGAAATGAAAAGGAATCCCAAGTGTTAGAATGATGGGAATGGCCTGAAAATAAGACAAAAATAAAACAAAAGCAGCCTACAATAAATAGTGATAAAAATGAAATAAAAAAGGGAAATAAAACGTGTGTGGAAAAAATTAGTGAAATGATAAGTGACCAAGCAAACAAGGTTTAGAAATGAAAAAAACAGTAAAAGATGGGTGCAAATCCTGTACAATATAGAACTATACAGACTACGTTATATGAAACATAGCATCTAATAATGGTCATTAAGCCCATTAGGGGCTAGCGTTCTCAATGTTTTTATCCAGTGTGTTTCCCTACGGGCCAGTGAGATGTTAATGTCTGTGCCTGACAACTTTTTGACTCTTTCTAAGATGGTGAACCGTATTTGCGGTATAGTGTGTCCCGCTTTATCCCAGTGTGTTGCCAGTGGGGATGTGGTGTTTTTGTTCCGAATCCGGCTTTTATGCTCTATGATGCGAGTTTTAATCTTTCTGCTTGTTCTGCCTACGTACACAAGGCCACATGGGCATTTAATTGCATATATCACTTCTTCAGTGTTGCAATTGGATGTGTGATGAAGTTTTAGTTTGGTACCCGTTTGTGGATGCGTGAAAATGTCGCCTGGGATTACATTACTGCACTGGCCGCAGTTGTAGCATTTAGTCATTCCCTTAAAACCTCCTGCAGGTTTCTCTTCTTGCGGTTTCAGGAGTTCACGAAGATTCTTCGCTCTTTGGTGAGCAAATAATGGAGAATCTAAAAAGATACCTTGAAAGTCCTGTTCATTTTCAATGATCTCCCATCTTTTCTTGACGATGGTTTTTATAAGAGGAGCTTGTGTGGAATGTTTCAATACAAATACCTCTCTTCGCGATAATGTTCTCTCGGAGGTTTGTAATAAATCCTTCCTCGGTTTTTTTTCCACTTGTGCCTCAGCTTGATCAAGTATTTCTACTGGATATCCTCTTGTTTGATATCTGCGTTTTTGTTCTTGAATTTTGTCTATGCACTCTTGGTTATCCGAGGTGATTCTCTTTATGCGCATGAACTGGGAGATTGGAAGGTGTTTCTTGAGGGAAAATGGATGTGCACTGGTAAAGTGCAGTGCGCTGTTTACATCTGTGGGTTTTGTGTAAACCGATGTACTTAAGCCTGTGGCTGTCTTCCGGATTTCTATGTCCAAAAAGTGTATCTTGTTTTCTTGGATGTTGTAGGTAAATTGGATTCTCGGATTGTGCAAATTTAAGGTCTTGATGGAATCTTCCAGTGTACGTTTTTGGCCATTCTATATGACTAAAATGTCGTCAATGTAACGAAAGATAGATACTGCATTGTTGATCCATGTGGGGTTGGTGAGCATGTGTCGGTATTCAAAGTGGGCCATGTAGGTGTTTGCATACGAGGGGGCTCCGGGAAAGCCCATGGATGTTCCCGTCTTCTGTAAATAAAATTGATTTTGCCAAAGAAAATAGCTGTGATATAACAAGAAGTGAAGTAGTTCAAGAAGAAAGATTGACAATTCAGGTGGTTTGGATGAAGTCAGCAACCTCCATTCCACTGCTTCTAGACCTTGATCGTGTGCTATAGAAGTGTACAGAGCCACGACGTCTATCGTACATAGTAGGGTGTCCTGGTTGACTTTGTGTTCAATGGCTTGCAGCTTCGTGAGACAGTCTGTAGTGTCGCGTATGTACGTGTCCCAAGTTTGAACTAATGGCTGGAGATGATAGTCCACAAAATACCCAATAGCTTCATGTATCGAATTACACCCCGCCACTATGGGCTTGAAGGGTCGTCTCAAGGAGTCCTTATGCATGCTTCCGAAGATGCATAAGGACTCCTTGAGACCACCCTTCAGGCCCATAGTGGCGGGGTGTAATTCGATACATGAAGCTATTGGGTATTTTGTGGACTATCATCTCCAGCCATTAGTTCAAACTTGGGACACGTACATACGCGACACTACAGACTGTCTCACGAAGCTGCAAGCCATTGAACACAAAGTCAACCAGGACACCCTACTATGTACGATAGACGTCGTGGCTCTGTACACTTCTATAGCACACGATCAAGGTCTAGAAGCAGGTGAATGGAGGTTGCTGACTTCATCCAAACCACCTGAATTGTCAATCTTTCTTCTTGAACTACTTCACTTCTCGTTATATCACAGCTATTTTCTTTGGCAAAATCAATTTTATTTACAGAAGACGGGAACATCCATGGGCTTTCCCGGAGCCCCTTCGTATGCAAACACCTACATGGCCCACTTTGAATACCGACACATGCTCACCAACCCCACATGGATCAACAATGCAGTATCTATCTTTCGTTACATTGACGACATTTTAGTCATATGGAATGGCCAAAAACGTACACTGGAAGATTCCATCAAGACCTTAAATTTGCACAATCCGAGAATCCAATTTACCTACAACATCCAAGAAAACAAGATACACTTTTTGGACATAGAAATCCGGAAGACAGCCACAGGCTTAAGTACATCGGTTTACACAAAACCCACAGATGTAAACAGCGCACTGCACTTTACCAGTGCACATCCATTTTCCCTCAAGAAACACCTTCCAATCTCCCAGTTCATGCGCATAAAGAGAATCACCTCGGATAACCAAGAGTGCATAGACAAAATTCAAGAACAAAAACGCAGATATCAAACAAGAGGATATCCAGTAGAAATACTTGATCAAGCTGAGGCACAAGTGGAAAAAAAACCGAGGAAGGATTTATTACAAACCTCCGAGAGAACATTATCGCGAAGAGAGGTATTTGTATTGAAACATTCCACACAAGCTCCTCTTATAAAAACCATCGTCAAGAAAAGATGGGAGATCATTGAAAATGAACCGGACTTTCAAGGTATCTTTTTAGATTCTCCATTATTTACTCACCATAGAGCGAAGAATCTTCGTGAACTCCTGAAACCGCAAGAAGAGAAACCTGCAGGAGGTTTTAAGGGAATGACTAAATGCTACAACTGCGGCCAGTGCAGTAATGTAATCCCAGGCGACATTTTCACGCATCCACAAACGGGTACCAAACTAAAACTTCATCACACATCCAATTGCAACACTGAAGAAGTGATATATGCAATTAAATGCCCATGTGGCCTTGTGTACGTAGGCAGAACAAGCAGAAAGATTAAAACTCGCATCATAGAGCATAAAAGCCGGATTCGGAACAAAAACACCACATCCCCACTGGCAACACACTGGGATAAAGCGGGACACACTATACCGCAAATACGGTTCACCATTTTAGAAAGAGTCAAAAAGGTGTCAGGCACAGACATTAACATCTCACTGGCCCGTAGGGAAACACACTGGATAAAAACATTGAGAACGCTAGCCCCTAATGGGCTTAATGACCATTATGAGATGCTATTTTTCATATAACGTAGTCTGTATGGTTCTATATTGTACAGATTTGCACCCATCTTTTACTGTTTTTTTCATTTCTAAACCTTGTTTGCTTGGTCACTTATCATTTCACTAATTTTTTCCACACACGTTTTATTTCCCTTTTTTATTTCATTTTTATCACTATTTATTGTAGGCTGCTTTTGTTTTATTTTTGTCTTATTTTCAGGCCATTCCCATCATTCTAACACTTGGGATTCCTTCTCATTTCTTTTTTCCTAACACTGCCGATTTCGGCCATTTCTTTTTGAACTCCCGTTTTCATCGTCGTTCATAACATTAGGGCCCTTTTCTGCTCAGCATAGATCTCCACCGTCTGCTTCTATAGAACCTCCCATGTCGCGCATAGCATTCTGGACTTTCTCCACATTAACGCGTTAGACGGAGCTTACAAACAGAGAACCCAGCACGCCTCGGGTACGTTTTCTCTACTTTTTTTCACTTTGATTAAGACTTCGGTCTTCTGTTAATTTTGATGACATGGAGGACTCTAATCCCGCGCCCCCCCCTCATTCATTTCTATAGCCTCGAGAATTGCCTCTGAAGAATGACGGAGGAATACCTTTCGCTTTCCCACCTCGGTTAAGCAACAATCTCTCTCCCCTCATTCAATTTCCGGTAAGCTTGTGGAGCACACAAACACATTATTTACCGTTCCCGCCCTGGAACTGCATATACAGGACAGTTACTTTTTGCATTGTTTTATTCTCATTTTTAGATATTGCACGAAGCACAGAGAATCTCATTATCAGGCCACCTGTCCCGACCAGCACTTATTGGAAGGTACTGGTTAGGCATTACTACCTGACCTCATGGTTTTAGGTTCTTTGCTTTTTCACTTTGTTTACTTTAAAGCACACTCTTTCTAGCATTGGTATGTAATCTACATTGGACTATCTCCAACACTTTTCATTTCAGTGCACAACTTGGGGTGCAAATCTTATTAGCCGAGCAGTATTCTTACTGCATGTTGTTGTGTTTTAATTTTCAGTGGCGACATTGAATGTGAAGATTTCCATTTTCTAATGCACTCCCCTGACGAAGGGTTTTACGTAACCCGAAATGCATTGAGACTGATGTACAAAGGATGTTACGTTTTCTTAGCCGCTTGGAGATGGCTTAAATCTAGTGTTGATTTGATATTATTTTGAAAATTGACAAGGACAGTCTACATATATATATATTTTCTCGGATATGTTAACAATGCTTTATGAAATGTGATTTGCATAATGCTACATCAGTAAAAAACATGAGATGAAATGAATAATTGATTGCCTTAGAGCATTTTTCATGAACTTTAAACTGTTATTGATAATTTTGATTTAGACATTTTTGTCTTAGAGCTGTGCATTCCCTTTACTGTGGGTTCTCCCACAGTCCTCCTTGATTTTTAGAAAGTAGGCATTTTATCACTTTAAACATTCTGTGCCTCTGCCTGTCCTTAGAGGACTGTTGGGCTTTATGAATTCACTATAGACAATAACACACAATGGGAGCTGAGGTGTACCCTGCATACCCTGATGACCCATTACCAGGCGGTTGGGTCTTCCTGAGCTAGAGTGGTGGGAGGAGTTGACACTTGCACCTGAATCCTCGAAGTCTGTGGCGCCCGATTCCACCACCACGCCAGTTGCACCGTGGTGTGATATCAGTGCTGAAAAATCAATGTCTTGCGGCTTGACACTCGACACTTCATTGACCGCCACGGCCAGAAGAACCGATACCTCACTTCAATTGCTGCATCACCTCCCTTGCACCTTGCATTGTTCCTGGGCATCAGAGGCTCAAAAACTCTGCACCTTTTTTAGGAACCAATGCCTCACTCACTGCAGTTGCACCTCACATCCGTTGTGTGACGCACTGTCGCCGAGCGCTGATGCACCAACAGGTAAACTTAGTCTGTACTACACTTATCCTGACTAGGATTGTGGGTCCCTTCTTAGACAAGGTTCATACCTCTGCCAACTAGAGACCCCTTTACTAACAATAAACCATTGTATAATGTTCCCTACTGAAGATATGGTTCAATGTAAACCTGTTGTAAGACTTGTATTGAGGTGCAAATGAAAGTCCTTTCATTAAGATGCTGCATACGTGCCAAAGGTCCTGAGACAGACAAAGAAAACACATCTATTCACCGAACAGTTCTCCTCTTAAGTCTTGTTTCAGGCATTAACTTCCCAGTTGCTGCCTGAGGTCAGCTTCTTACGGCAATGTGATAGTTCCTTAATGATGGCATAAAACAGTTGGTAGACTGCTATTGGTGCTCAGAGTTGGAACCTGCTTCCCATTTCCCCCAAGGGTGATTCAGACCTCCTGAGGTTCAGGAGACTCCTGAAGACCTGGCTTTTTCCTGGTGTTTAATGATAATTGAAGCATAAGTGAGTCCTTGACCAGATTTTAGGTCTAAGATACCCCAGTGGGGTGATAGATGGCCTCTATAAGAAAACAAACATAACCACCAGTCATGTTTGCCAAGTTTACGGAGGAAAGCCACAAATGACATGGTTCTGTGGGCTTGTCTTTGCCACTGTGATTTATATTTGAATGGACACTGCATACAGAAGAGATTAGACTTTGAGGTGACCATTTTCTATACTCATTTGTCCTTTATCCTTGCAGTAATTCCAAAATGTGCTGATCGGTGGGATGGGTTAGGATCCCTCAGAAGGATTTACCTTTGATGTATTATTGTGCACAGGATGCAGCCCAGTATGAAGTGGTTAGGTTCCTAGGGAGCAGTGTGCTGAGTTAGTGAATGCAAGAGTTGCAGCCACAGAATGCTGGCTAGTAATCTTAGGGTGCATGTCACATGATTAATTAGGGACCTTAGATTGTAGCGATTTGTAGTTGGCCAGCATGCTTAAAGTGTAGTGCAGAGTGGAGGGTTAGTGTCACTAAGGAGTTTGTTGAGGATAAGCATACTTTGGAGGAGAGAACAGTGCAATGTGGTGTGTTAACATCTTTGTGGTGAACTATTGTCTATTATATTAAGTGCAGAGTCCAAACCATGCATCACAGTATAATACATTAGTGCCTATAGGATGCAGCACAGCAGTGTGTATCAGTGGCTCTAGGATATAGTACTGTCTAGTACATTACTTCTCTTTAGAGCAGTGCACTGTGATGTTTTACTGAGCTGAATGTGCAATGTGATAAGCAAGCGCCTCTGAGATGCAATGCAGTGTGATATATTACACCAGCTGCCATGCAGTGTAGTAAAGTGAGTTTTTGTGTGTTGTGTGGTTGTATTGTATTCCTAAAATAGAGTGTGTGTAATGGTCAGTGAGTGGGCATAGTCTTCAGCTTGTCGCGTTAGAGTTCCTATGATGAGCAGTGTGGTGGTTTCAATGACTTGATGTTGTGCAGAATACTAGTGCAGCATGCAGCGTCTTTTTATAGTGTAAGAGTGACATGATTTTGGGCCATAGGAGCTATGAGTGTGGGGTAGTACGCCTAGAGGAGCCTGTAGAACAGCGAGCAAGAGTTTTTGTGCCTTTAATGTAGTGCAATTACTTGGTGTCAGTAGGGCAAGATCCAGTCTTGTGCATATGTGTCATCATGATGTAGTGGCAAGTGATCCCAATCTAGCATATTTGTGGTCATCTTATGTAGTGTGAAAGGTTAGTACCTCTTAAATATAGTGCACTGCTCTGAAGTGTATTCTATCTGTAGGATTCAGTGCAGTCAATGGCTTAACCTTTTGCAGAGCTCAACTATCACCCGAAGGCATTTTAGCGCTGCCCAGACACAGAAAGCAAGAAGGCAGATTAATGATTATTAGAGCTAATTAATAAGAGAAATCAGACAGCTGGATTTCAAGGAATGTTGTACTGGTACGTTGAGATATTGCTTGATGCAAACATGTTTTACCACCATATTAGGAAAGCAGGTTTCTGAACATTACAGGGATGTTTGTGGATACACATTGTGTGCCATTTTGTTTTGGTGGTGATATGTTCTTTTGATTTTGGACTGCTATGCATTTGTGCTGCATTATTTCATTGTGACTAGTTGTGTTGTGCAGCGGTTGTTATGTTGCATTCTGTTTTGACCGATTGGTTGCGCTTGCTTTTCTGGTAATTGTGTTATTTTTCTTAGTGCATGTTGTTTTATATTCTTCTTACTTTAGAAAAGTTACATTGCTTCTACATTTCGAGCCAAAAGCAGCACATGCCTTTAGAGTTATTGTGACAAGCAACTATTTACTACTCTCTAAGGAGGTAAAAAAGCACAGCTCTTGCTCTTGCACTATTTAAGGCACCTGGCAGCTCGAAACCCTGGCAAAGAAGACGTACCTTAGGTCATTATTTGCAGTGCTCACTGTATGTTACACTGCCCCGGGTTTTTAAGGATTTTATGACTTTGTACAGGTTTGGCTCAGAGCAGCTCGAGAGGGGTAAAAGATTTCACATGGAACCAGCTGACAAGAAAAGCTCTGTTGCCTACTGTGGTTCCTTTAATTTGCTGCACTAAAAGAAGGAAAGGACTATCGGCTCCCGGAGAAAGTCTAGACTGATACCAACTGAAACGAAAGGGCAGAGGAGCAAGCTTTTGGCCGTTCATGATTTTATGTAAATCAAAGAGATTTTAAAGCATCCCGTGTCTTCACTGAGAGCCAATGCTGAGAAGTCTGAAAAATGTTTAGACAACTTTGCAGCACCAAAGGCATGCTCTAATGGTGCAACATTAAACTGTGTCAGTCGTTATATCATGCTTCAGAGGGAAGAAAAATCCAAAGCAAACCCCCATGAAACTGTGTTGGTTCCAAAGTGGAGCTGCGAGGGCTGCAATGAGAGGTACGTGCCGAGTTGCGTCATGCTGCGTTAGTTCTGATGAGGTGTGGCGGCGGTTATGTTGTGAGGTTCAAGTTGCGCAACACTGCATCAGTTCCAAAGAGGAGCTGTGAAGGCTGCACCTAGTTACAGCATGCTCTGTTGGTTCTGATAGGAACCACAACTGGACTGTCAGGGCACCTGAAAAATCAAATCCAATAATTAACTCAGCTTTTTAATACGTATGAATTTTTATGACGTCACCTTTTGGCTGCCTGAAGTTCCTCTGGAGGCTAATTTGCATTGGCTTTCTAACTTCATCTAGACAGTATTTAGCCTTGAACTGTTGTGCATAGGTGTGAAATGTCTCCCAGATCAAACAAAAGGCTTCCCTAAATAGGCAGGATATGACTCCACTTAACTCCAAAGAATATGATATGAAGGGTATGGTATGTGTGCATCCTTTTTGACACTGCAGTGTTAAATCCTGATTGGTAGATCTGCTGGTTTCACATATAATACGTTGGTTGCACATATAAGGGGAGAGAGCAGGGCGCCCTTACAATTCTTGTGAATCCACTGTCTGTTTGTTGAAGGACTCTTCTTTTGTCCTACCAGACACATGTCTCTAGGTTTAAATATAACACTTGTGGCACACTTGAAAGGGGAGATAACAGGATGTCAAGACAGTTGTTGTATCCACTGTCTCATTGCTGAAGGACTCTGCTTTCGTCCTACAAGACTTCTGCATGTGGGTTCATTGTGGATAGCTTCAAGTTGTGGAAGGACACTAGGTTTACCATAGTACACTCAACAAACATACCTTCATCCCTTAGAGTGCAAGCTTAGTGTGGCCAAAGCCTTTTGCCATCTTGAAAATGCCTAAGTGGGTAGGGTTGGCTTTGGGAATTTTTACCACATTATTAGAGTGTGCCCAGAAGTAATTCCACCCACTAACTCATACCAGGCATAAATGTGACAGCTTCATGCCCCCACTTCAGAACACTTCCTGGACCTGTGGAAGATCAGAAGAGAACGAAACCTGCTGTCTGCAACCCAAAGTGGAGCCTTGAAGGACTATACCTGCTTCCTCTTGTAACCAGGGCAAAGACGTGGACTCCAAGCGTCATTTGGCAGACCTTCTCTTCCAGGGAATCAACAAACTGCAAGAGGCCTTTTCCTGAAATTACCCAGCTGACCAGTGGTGATTGGACTAGGACTGGATCCTGTTATTGGCCATGGCCTAGCACCCTGTCAGTCACTAAGTGCCTCCCGTGAGAGTCTAGGACGATTTAGAAATGTAATCCTGGAGTGAATTGGGACATAAAAGTCTAAGTCAGAACGTACAAACCTTATTGGTGTATTTGACTTTCCCTCCATCACGGTTAGCCTCAGAATTTGCCTAGATACCAGTCTCCTGTAACCAGTAACTCTCATTGATACTTTGTGCTTTATGGTGCTATTTCTACTTAAACCTTTAAGATTGATGGATTTTTTTATTTTTTTATTTTTTATTTGACTGTATTACTGTTCTAGTATTATATAAATATTTTAAACAGTGCTTAAGCATGTCTGCTTGATGCCATAGCTACCAGGAGGTTTAGCTCAGGTTAATTCAATGACTTAGGGGGGTTCACCCTGGCAAGTGTTGTGATTGTTCCTTGTGGTAGGTAGTCATGGACCCCAGAAAATAAGCCCATTTCTTACACTATTGATAAGAATTAGTATTTTGTGTTGCATAAGGACTATCTGTACACTTGTTTTATGGGTCAAAGTAATTTATGAAATAGATCATTGCTCTGCAGGCATACAGTCATAATAGCAAGTAAAAAATATAGAATGGGCAAAATAGCGAGTTAAAAATATAGAATGGACAAAATATCGAATGGACAGAATATAGACTACAAAAATATCGAATAGAATAGCAGTAATATCGAATCCAAAATATAGAATAGACAAAATATCGCATGGACAGAATACAGACAACAAAAATATCTATGGACAGAATATAGACAACAAAAATATCGAATTTTAGGTAAGTAAGTTAATATTTATTTTTTAATAATATGTAAGTGTTTTTTATGTTAGTATATGTGTTAAAAGTGTATTTTTATTTTATAATTTATTTTAATTAATTAATTTTATGGTATTTAATTTTTGCGTAATATAGTTCCGGAGCGGGTTTTGGGTTTATAGGGGAATAGGGTGGGAAGTAATTTAAAATATAATTAATTAAATATTTTAATTTATTTATTGGTATTTATTTTGAATTATTTGTTAATTATTTTTTTAATTGGTAATTAATTAAAATATAATTGATAATTCATTTTTATTAATTGATAATTATGTTAATTGTATGTATTTATTTTCTGTAGTGGGTTGTGGGTTTATAGGGGAATAGGGTGGGAAGTAATTTAAATATAATTATTTAAATATTTTAATTTATTTATTGGTATTTATTTTGAATTAATTTTGAATTAATTTTTAATTGGCAATTAATTAAAATATAATTGGTAATTAATTTCTATTAATTGATTAATTAATAATTATGTTCATTTTATTAATGTATTTTCTGTAGCTGGTGTTGGTTTATAATAATTGGTATTTATTTTGAGTTAACTATTTTTCAATTGTTAATTAATTGTTATTGGTAATTAATTTGTATTAATAGGTAATTATGTGTTAGTAATTAATTTTTTAATTATTTTTAATTGATTAATTATTATATTATATTAAATTGGTAATTACTTTTAATTAATTTGTAATTGGTATTAATATTTAATTTATTTTCAATCATATATGAAGTATTTATTTCCCTACTGTTGCTCTCCTTGGAGTGGGAATAGTAATTTTTACCCTCCCGCTATCCAATGCTTTCCCTACCGTTGCACTCTTTGGAGTGGGAATAGTAATTTTTACACTCCCCCTATCCAACGCTTTCCCTACTGTTGCCTTCCCTGGAGTGGGAATAGTAATTTCTACCCCTACGCTATCCACCCCTTTCCCTACTATTGCATTCTCTGGAGTGGGAATAGTAATTTTTACCCTCCCGCTATCCAACGCTTTCTCTACTGTTGCACTCTCTGGAGTGGGAATAGTAATTTTTACCCCCTACGCTATCCAATCCTTTATGTACTGTTGCACTCTCTGGAGTGGGAATAGTAATTTTTGCCTTCTCCCTATCCAACGCTTTCCCTACTGTTGCACTCACTAGAGTGAGAATAATCATTTTTACCCCTACGCTATCCAACGCTTTCCCTACCGTTGCACTCTCTGGAGTGGAAATAGTAATTTTTACACTCCCGCTATCCAACGCTTTCCCTACTGTTGCCCTCCCTGGAGTGGTAATAGTAATTTTTACCCCTATGCTATCCAATATTTTCCCTACTGTTGCACTCACTGGAGTGGGAATAGTAGTTTTTACCCCAACGCTATCCAACGCTTTCCCTACTGTTGCACTCCCTGGAGTGGGAATAGTCATTTTTACCTTCCCACTATCCAACGCTTTCCCTACTGTTGCACTCTCTGGAGTGGGAATAGTAGTTTTTACCCCTACGCTATCCAACGCTTTCTCTATGTTGCACTGTCTGGAGTAGAAATAGTGATTTTTACCCTCCCGCTATCCAACGCTTTCCCTACTGTTTCACTCACTGGAGTGGGAATAGTCATTTTTACCCCTACGCTATCCAACGCTTTCCCTACTGTTGCACTCTCTGGAGTGGGAATAGTAATTTTTACCCCTACACTATCCAACGCTTTCCCTACTTTGGCACTCTCTAGAGTGGGAATAGTAATTTTTACCTTCCCGCTATCCAACGCTTTCCCTACTGTTGCACTCACTGGAGTGGGAATAGTAATTTATACCCCTACGCTATCCAACGCTTTCCCTACTGTTGCCCTCCCTGGAGTGGTAATAGTAATTTTTACCCCTATGCTATCCAATATTTTCCCTACTGTTGCACTCACTGGAGTGGGAATAGTAGTTTTTACCCCAACGCTATCCAACGCTTTCCCTACTGTTGCACTCCCTGGAGTGGGAATAGTCATTTTTACCTTCCCACTATCCAACGCTTTCCCTACTGTTGCACTCTCTGGAGTGGGAATAGTAGTTTTTACCCCTACGCTATCCAACGCTTTCTCTATGTTGCACTGTCTGGAGTAGAAATAGTGATTTTTACCCTCCCGCTATCCAACGCTTTCCCTACTGTTTCACTCACTGGAGTGGGAATAGTCATTTTTACCCCTACGCTATCCAACGCTTTCCCTACTGTTGCACTCTCTGGAGTGGGAATAGTAATTTTTACCCCTACACTATCCAACGCTTTCCCTACTTTGGCACTCTCTAGAGTGGGAATAGTAATTTTTACCTTCCCGCTATCCAACGCTTTCCCTACTGTTGCACTCACTGGAGTGGGAATAGTAATTTATACCCCTACGCTATCCAACGCTTACCCTACTGTTGCACTCCCTGAAGTGGGAATAGTAATTTTTACCCCTACGCTATCCAACGCTTTCCCTACTGTTGCACTCTCTGGAGTGGGAATAGTAATTTTTACCCCTACGCTATCCAACGCTTTCCCTACTGTTGCACTCACTGGAGTGGGAATAGTAATTTTTACCCTCCCGCTGTCCAACTCTTTCCCTCCTGTTGCACTCACTGGAGTGGGAATAGTAATTTTTACCCCTACGCTATCCAACGCTTTCCCTACTGTTGCACTCTTTGGAGTGGGAAATAGTAATTTTTACCTTCCCGTTATCCAACGCTTTCCCTACTGTTGCACTCACTGGAGAGGGAATAGTAATTTTATCCCTACGCTATCCAACGCTTCCCCTACTGTTGCACTCTTTGGAGTGGGAATTGTAATTTTTACCTTCCCGCTATCCTACGCTTTCCCTACTGTTGCACTTACTGGAGTGGGAATAGTAATTTTTACCCCTACTCTATGCAACGCTTTCACTACTGTTACACTCAGTGGTGTGGTAATAGCAAATGTTACTGTCCGCTAACCTACGGTAAAAATGTTGTATATTGTTTATTAATATTATGTTGATATATATGTATGTATTTAAAAATTAAATTGTATGTTTATTTATTTTTAACTTAAATTAATTATTTATTAGCATACACTTTGGAATCAGCACCCATCAACAAAGTTGTTCTTGTTAAATACAAGTAATGTCCTTTAAGACAATAGGAAACATCCGTATCAAATGAACAGGACCGAGCTGGATAAACGTGTATTTTCAATCCTTTATTTTTTGTAGACAAATGATCCAAATCACAATGAATTTTTCTTTTACTCTTTTCTAGCCAACGCGTTTCGTCTCTTTTGCTGAGACTTCTTCAGGGCTCAAAACACCTGTCTTTACACTAAGTGGTATGGGCTGGAGAATTCTTGGTATTCACGAGAAACTTGTAGAATCTGTCATATCATATGGGTATTCAGGAATGACTCGAGACCGGCATGGTGACCTGCTAAACAAACAGCATGGATTCGAAGTAGTGCATTATTTGTGCAACTATGACTAAGTTGCACAAAAACATTGTGATAATAGTCAAATGTACTTTTCTATATTCAACCTGTCAGAACCTCATGTTACAATGAATGTTTAGTACTGTTGAGACAGGATCAGTCATTCCTTCCTTAACCCCTTCGCTGCTGGCCCATTTTTGCCGCTGTGCGGTAAACAAACGAACAGGGCGGGGCCGTGACGAACACCAGCCGTCATCAGCACACGAGTACCGCGGAGCGTGGCGGCTGGGGTCCGTCACCAGCATGCGAAGGGTTAAAGAGCAACTCTGTGAATTAATGTGTAAGTATGTGTATACCACATCAGATTGTATCATTTTTTACCAATACAGAAGCGTTAGTGGTTGCTTATTACTGGAACCCTAAAGACATGTGCTGCCAGCGTTTGTAGATATACTTAAGTGAAGCAACACAACATGGCACTATATCATGCACATGGTAATATAACAGCATCATTAAAGGTAACAAGGAGCACAACAACAAAATAGTGACAACAGAACGTAACACAAAAGCCTCAGTGCAACACAACAAACCATATTCCAATAATGCAGCACAAAAACACAGTAGCACAATAATTTGCAGAACATGTCATCACCACAACAAAATACCACACAACAAATCTACACAAACATTCTTGTCAAACATTAACACTGCTATAATCCTGTTTTCATAATGTAGTGAATAAAGGTGTTTGAAGCAAGCACTGGTCCTCAGTTTCCAGGTTGCTATTTCCTTTCTGCAGGTTTAAGGTGTTGTAGCTGCAATTACATGAGGATAGGCTCGTGCTCTAAAAGCATCTCACTCTTGTTCTGTTTTGGATAATCACTATCATCACGCCCTCGGGTAAAGAGCACCATGTACTTGTATGCACTTATTATATTGCAAGGCACGGATCAAACACCTGCTAGAGATGCATTGCAGTCATTGCACGCATGTATACAGACAGTTATATCTGGAGCACGGACTGCTTTGACTCTCTTGTACTTTTTTTTACATGATGCACAAAATGTGATTTTTCTACTTAGTATAATCACATTTCCCATGCCAGTAAAATCTGATTAGCTGCTTTATCCATCAAAGTTTTTCTAAGTGTGAAATTTAATTAAACAGTTCCTCTTCCGCACATTTTTACTTTTCATGCAGAAGTGCTTTGTCACATAATAATAAAAAGGTCAATTTTCAGGTTTTTCCGGTAATTAGACACAGTGGCGTCTGGCATGTATCATGGGTGCTGTGGCAGGTGGGAGAAAATTAAAAATAAATAAACATAGTAAAAAATAACTACACTTACCTCCCTAGCATAACGTCCTCTTGGTTCTGGTCTTCTCCAGGCAGGCAGGCTCCAACTCAGGATCCAGGAAACTGTACTAAGAAATCCTGGCGCTGATCTCCTGCAGTAGGAAAGCAGCACCAGGATTGGAGGGACTCCTTTAGTGCTCCAGAGGACACTGGACCCCAATGCTTTCTCTAACCCAGCTGTCCTAGACAGTTGAGTTAGGGGGGTTTAAAATGAACTTCTAGCTGGTCGTCGCAAGACGGCTGGCCAGTGTTACTTTGCAAAAAACATAAATGCTGGGGCTTTCGTCAGGAGGCAGCTTGCACCAGCCCATCTCTCCTGTTAGCGCCACCTAAAACAGAACCAACTACTAATCATGAATGTAGGGAGAAGATGTGGTATTTCAGACAGAGCTGCCAATTTCGCAGCAGGGGAACCAGGTTTCAGTCTTGGTCTTGGTTGAGGATTCTGTAACTCAGCACGGTGTTGATAATTAAGTGCTGGTGCTGGGCACCAGAAAACAACGCCTCAAAGTAAGCACGGCTAAAGAGACATGCACACTTTAAACTTAAAGTGCCCTGCCCATCACTGCTTTCTGCTGCTGCCTGACTGGCAGTAGCAGAAAACCCTGCCTGTCCTTATGGTGGGCTCGGGACAGAGGTTTTAAAAATAAATTGGTAATAAATTAACTTTATTACCATTGTATTTTTCATCTCTGGGGGGGCAATTTGATTCGTGGAGCAGCGCTCTTCTGCCTCCACGGAGGAGCCACCCCTGATTTGGCACCACCTTGTGGTGGTACCATAAGACACAAGTCTTGCATTGCCTTAAGGAAGGTAGGTCCTGTAAACCAGGCCATCGGTAAGTCTTTTTTTTCCTAGGCCCTGGATGCTTAGACAAGCTAAGCCCTGTTCGCTATTCCATTCTCCTCAGGACCAGCGAGAGAGGGTTCTACTGCTAGCCAGCACTGACTGTGTGTCTTGTGAAGCAGCATACAGAAAACAGTTCTTCTTCATTTGACAGTGAAAGCTGTCATTCTCTAACCCTGAACTTAATTAAATATATTTACTTTACATACTCGGGAGAAAGGCCTATTTGGAGAGAACAACCTATGTTCTGGACCTGACATCCTTGGCATGGTTTTCCCCCTAACCTTTTGCCTATCAACCTCATGTTTTTGCAGACATTTGTTTTGGCTGACTTTAGGATTCTGCAAACATTACCACTGCTTATCAGTGCTAAAGCGCTTGCTCTCTATCCTCACAACATGGTAACAATGGCTTGCACCCAATTGGCACATTTCATTTACTTGTAAGTCCCTAGCAACATGGTAATACATGTATCCAGGGTCGTAAATTAAATACTACTAATGGGCCTGTCTAAATAGAAAAAGGGGCAACCCAGTAACTCAAGGACCTTGGCCGGACAATTAATAAATTATAAAATGATCCCTATGAGGGTAGTGTAGCCCTTGACTACCACAGCAATAGTGTTATATTAGGGAAAGAGGGAAAAACAACTCCAATGAGTAAGTTCCAGTTATGTGTTTAGTGCATTTATTTACTCATATCTCATTTATGAATATATTCTTCAATTCACACATAATAATGAAGTACTTATACAAGGTGCTCCTAGAAAGTGACAGTGCAGTGAGAGTGATATATAGTGATTACAAAGTGCATTTGTGCAATAAACAGTATATATATATATATATATATATATACATTTATTTATATGGCTGATAGAGACAATAGAATGATTGGAACTCCACAGTTTACGAATTTGGCTGACACACAAAATAAGTTACAAAGACATCAAGCAGAACCGCTTGCCCTCTGCGCACTGTTGCAATTCCCAAAAGTGGAATGAATGAATTATCAAGTTCTGTTTAAATAGTATACATTTAAATGCAAAAACACTCTTACAAAGTTATGTGTATTTGATTATAATCTTTACTAGCATGTCTCTTAAATCAACTCATGACATTCTTTTTATCAACGATTTTCATTGGTTCTTTGTAATTTTGATGGAGTTTGGACTTTCCATCTCCTTCTGCTAGCACGCATAGATTACTGTGTTGAACTATATGTTGTGAGTATTGTGAGCAAAGGAGTGCCTCTCCCATTATTAACTTTTGTTTTGTACACAAAATAAGTTAACCTACAACATGATGATCAGAACTTACTGCTCTTGGTCTCATGAATATCAATAGAGCCCTGAATAATACTCATTTCATTATTGATTTCCTCTTAGTGCCACAATAAAAGAAACATTGGCACATGAATAATACAGAAGGGAGCTGCCATTAAACAGTCAGTGGCAGTCAACAAAACTCTATGACCCTTTGACTGCACACTTTTGTGAATGATGCGTTGTATGTGCAGAGCAGACATTCTATTGTAGATAAGATGGAAACAGAGACCATCATCACGAGAAAAGCAAACACATCCTTTAATCACCAAGGAGCTAAACACCATTGCAGCTGATTTTAATGCAAATGAATAGTATATCAATCAATAACAAAAAAGGCCGAAGACACCTACCTCCTACCACCTTCAGCCCGCCGTGCAGCCTCAAATCTCAGACTTACTCTACTGCGTTTGCCACAATTATAGGTAACTCATGTTACAATGCAGCTATCATTAGAAGGTCGGCAGCGGCATCCAATATGGGTGACTGGGACTAATTGTTCGTAGTCAGGCTGACCCAGAGCAAGACAGACAAAGGCGGAAAACGCGAAAAGGGAGAAAGGAGGAAGAGAAAAATAGAGAATTGATGATATAATCAGAAAGCATGGACGAAAAAGAACCCGCATTGCTGAGATAAAGAGACAGGAAGTGTCAAGTGGTCGAAAAAAGAAGGATGAGGTGGGATCAAGACTAAGCAGCATTAGTGTGCTCAACGAGGGCATTTGACATCACCAGATTTTCTTTACTTATATTTACAATTTAATCACTGTGAGTGTCTACCTAATGTTAGGGTGAAAGGACGTATGGGATGGGTTATTGTAAGACCTACTGTGATCACCACAGTTGTAAATGTGATAGAATGGATCAGGCACGCAACGCACTTTGTGCCCAAAGGCCTTCAGCCGCCAGACCCCCCGTCGCGTGTGTCAGCCCCGGCTGAGACAGCTTCCGGGGCTGGTGACAGTCTTATTGCAGCAGCAATCGAGTAATTAACAGGTCTTTAACCCCTCCCATGCTCGTGACGGAACCGTTCCGTCACGAGCCTCGGGTGGGCTGTGCTGGTGACGGAACGGTTCCGTCACGGCCCTCTCGCCGCGCCTGCACGGTGTGAATTCCACGCCTGCGCTAACGTTCTCTAGCGCGGGCGGGCCATGACGGAACCGTTCCGTCACAAGCGCAGCTCACCCGCGTGCCGTGACGGAGCGGTTCCGTCACGAGCACTGGACCGCCGCGCGGTCCCCCCCACCCCCTCAGCACTGCGGCGGAATAGCCAATGCAGTGAAGGGGTTAAAATACCATTTACTTGTTAACAAGGCTTTGTTGTGTTTTCACCCCTTCTTAGAGCCCTGGCATCTCCACTCTGCCTATTGCTGGAAGAATTACCAAACCCCTCCCCCCACCAGAATTTTTTTTTAGTCCCCCCTTAAAATTTGGCTCTATTTGTGCTCTGGAATGGATGATTTGATAAAAATGTGAGATAAGTGTGGCAATGACAGCACTGCGCTGTCCTTCAAAGCACACAAGCACACAAGCACGTCGTCCGCCTCCACACACACACGACACACCCGCGCGCATAGCAATATAAGACTGCCTCCTAATTACCATGCAAAGTGACGCCAGCCTTTGTCCCGTTATTTATAGAATAGCTAAACACTGCGTTCCTTTTTTTGGAAAGTTGAATCTGTCACAAAGACGAGTCAGTCACGCGGGCAATCATCTGCCTCTGATAATTTTAGCGCGAATGCGTGGCACCGTGACAGATCATTCATAAACAATTGATGCTCACCAAAGTGTCTGCTGCATAATTGAAGGGCTTAGAGGAATTTTTTTCTGGAATCATTTAGACACATTCAGCTTTGACTAAAAACAGGCACTTTGAATATCCCCCCTTCCTCCCTCCCAGAGTGCTGGAAGACATGACGCCGCTTTCAGTTTGGCAACAATTTCTCTGACAGTCCCTGGGGGACGCGCGCGGAAAGCTGATCAGCTGCATGCATGCTAAAACACGGTGACTAAACCTTTCTGTTTCCTGGAACTCCTGCAGGTCGTTAAGATCAGACGGGGAGCTGAGCATTGAGATTCCCACCAAGGCCTGCGAGGGCCAGGCCAATCACATCACGTCTCTGGAGCACGTGCAGTTCCAAGCCACCATCGAATATTCACGGAGAGGGGACCTGCACCTTACCCTCACCTCGCCCTCAGGTACTGTTACTATTTACCCCCTTACGCCCCAGGTGTGCTGGAGGTGATAAACCCTGGCATGATTTTCATGGATAATTGAATTGTCTTGCTTTTATTTTGTTCCTTTCAACCAAATAAATTAAACATAAATAGGTTCTTTAAAAGGTACCATCCGCGTTACCTGCCCACATTCCAGCACAGAACCCCACTCCCACCATCAGTGCCATCTGAAACTCATGCTGCTCTTCTGGTGATTGATCCCTTCTGACCAGTCACATGCACAAACCCATAATTGTCTAACCAGCTGCCTGTTTATAGCCACCACATTGAGGTATACACTCCCACTCAGTGCCCTTTCGAACACTCATCATGTTAAAAAAAAACCTTTCTCTGTCCACCCAGCAGGTCCAGAACTACTCCTCTCTGACTCCTCTGATGCAAAAACACTTAGACACCACATTCAGCACATTATACCTTACTTGCACCTTCAGCCCCTCCTGTCTTCATCATATTCTTCCATTTCCACAGTTAACCACACAATGAAGACCCACAGATTCACGCAAATGGTGAACAGCAAATTGCCATGGCCAGCTGATGGAAAACATGCTGCCCTTTGCAGCCATGCCTTCCACTTCTACACTCCTTATCTCCTCATTCAGTTTCTTCAGTCACCTTTTTATGACTGCAGTATCTTCTTCACCCCTCTGTCTTTTACAAACTTGCTCTTTGCTCAGGTATTTGAATGCCACTGGGGCATCTGTTATTGGAAGTTCACTTGATCACTAACATTTAACTGTAAGATTAAGGTCATCACTCACCCTTCTCTTTTGCATCCAAAGCCTTTAAAAGCCTGTCTATTTAACCTCTGACACTGTGCTCCCTTTCCCTGGGCCCTGAACTCTGCTGTCCTTTGAACAAATAGAGATGCTTCCTTGTATGACCTTCAGTGTCATTGTGCCAGCAGCCACCTTCTGGACATCTTCCCATCTGCCTCCGTTTCACCATCAGAGCAGCTAAGATCCAGATTAACATGCTAGTCCTCATTGAACAAAACTATAGCAAAAACATCCACAGTCATGTGGCAAGATGGCTTACATTGTGCAATAGGCCCCTCCTCAATTTCCGCAATCTAGTGTTGAAATGTATCCATTGACTCATTCTCCCTGCGATTTTCAGGCCATCTTTGCATACAGACTCCTTACCAATGCCCATTTCTTTCATAATCACACCTCTTGACGATCTAGGTCTTCTCATACGATCAGTTTCCTCGCATTCCCTCCCCCTTGACTTAACCATTGGCTCATCCCTGTGCTACTTCGGAGGGTTCCACAAAACAAGCCCCCAACTCAAGCACTTTCTCAAGGACCACACTGTGTGAGGCATGATAATTCCAAGGCCAACCATTTATCATGCAAAAGTAGTGTGATATGGTACAATTTCTCTCACCTCCCTCCTTTACTAACACTGTCGTCTGTAATCATCTGCTGCTGAAACACGTCTTATGTACTGACTATTGAGACCCCTGTGTGGCAATGGTATCCATTATGTGCATTGAATATCTGAATACAAATCTAAATACAAATATAGAACAAAGTCATTGGGGTAACCCGCCACAGAGGTGTTTATTCCGTTTATATAATGTAGTTAGGAGGCCAACAGAGCTGTGCTTGTTGAAGAGAGAGCCCAGCTCACATCTGACTATGGCAGGTCGGCGTGTGAAACAATTAATTGCCATGCTTCATGCAAATCCATCTGCATCCTGTGATATCCCTGAGCTCTTTATCTTTTAGGAATCTGATGGATGATGAATAGATGGATGTTCGATGATGTACTGGTGGGTGATTGGGAGAGAGAAGTCGGTCTGGAAGTTGAGCGGCAATGGGACAGGGGAAGGATGGCGAGGGCGGGACTGAGGATATGTAGATGGTAGGGCTGGGACTGGAGATCGCCAGGGAGTGATACCAGGGTATAAACTGGGGAGAAAGGAGAGACTGAGAGCCAGGGCAGCTGAGGATGAGCTGAAGGTGATTGGCGGATGAGAGGGAGGGGATTGGTAAACACAGAAGTATGGTGAGCGTTTTGGAGGACAGGGTACAGAGGGTTTTCAGAACGAGAAACACAACTATTGTTATGTTAGTACACATACCAAAAATTCCCTACCCTCGAGCATATAAACCACGTTTTTGCCATCTCTGTATCCTTTGTTGAGCACCTGCAAGTCTATCATCCAAAATAGAAATACAGCATAATAATGTGTTAATTGCTAAATCTCTCACAAACACATCTATACATAGTTCATAATTCATATTCTTAAGAGGATCCACCGCCCAAAGGCGAGACATCAAGTGACACCTACTAGGGGGAGCATGCAGAGTAGATTCAACAGCAAATACCTGCTTACCTCTTTTCCATTATAGCTGTGGAAACCTTAGCAGAAGGATGTAAATCATTTTGTTATGACCAAGCAGTAAGTGCGCAGTGCTTGGTTTTGAACTCAGTTGTGTTTGTTTGGCTGCGCTGCTTCCTAAGCTAGAGCGCGCGATGCCATTTGTAAACTCAGTAGCATTCAAGGTGCTGGTCTGCCTCCATTTCAAATGACTGCATGATGAAAAGTCTATTTTACTGTGAACATTATGTACACCAATGTCTGTAGACCTATAATTTGTCAACCATAATGTGTAATTACTCTAATTGCTCACAGCAGGCCGCTTGTGTATTTGCATGCCTAACCTCTGTGTCCAACTTTGTTCCCGTAATGCAGAAACCAGCACCGTTCTTCTGGCGGAAAGAGAGAGGGACACCTCTTCTAAAGGCTTCAAAAACTGGGACTTCATGTCTGTGCACACATGGGGAGAGAATCCCGCGGGATCCTGGACCTTTAAAATCAGTGACCTGGTAAGTATGCCTAATAACGCATAGATTCGGATGATCAGCAGCAGTCACGGTCAGGGTAAACAGAAATATCTTCACTACAAGCACAAGACTGTACCACATCTGTGACTCAGGTACTAGCAAACATTTGCGAATGGCCACCAGCTATATTGCTGAATGCATGAGGATTGCACGCTGGCAGATCCATTTTTTTATATGGTCAAAGAAACTTGCCATTGTTCAAACAAATGTGGTGAGTATGGGCCAATTCCTTTAGTTCTACTCATTGTATTGGGTCACTATCCCCTCATCTGTTTAATCTCTACCTCCTCCCTCTGATCCGGTTCCTCAAAGAAAGGAAAGTTGCCACCTTTAATTACGCTGATTACCTGCAACTAATGTTTACTATTGACAACTCGTCTGAATCAACCCTCGAATTTCAGACTACCATGCTGCACATCCACCACTGGATGGACAGCAACCATTTGAAGCTTAACCCAGGTAAGACCAAATTGGTCCTTACTGGCGCGGCCACAACTTCTGGGGCCCACACTTCTGGCTACTGTAACTGGGACCCTCCCCCATCCCTTCCCCCTCCGCAAAAAGTCTTTGTGTCACAATAAATAATGACCTGACAAAAACCCAAGTTGGCTCTGTGGTCTCAAACTGCTTCTTCCATCTAAGGAAGATTAGAAAAATCAGCAGACTACTCACACAGGAAACATTGATACAGGTTGCGATACCCACGATCATGCCTCACTTAGACTACAAAACTCAGTTTATTTTGGAATCCCACTATTTCTAACCAAATGTCTACAGCTGGTTCAAAATCAAGCGGCCAGACTGATCTACCAGCATTCTAGGTGGCAACATGTCACTCCGCTCCTGAGGAAGTTGCATTGGCTCCCCATCCCCCAGCATTGCGCCTTTAAAGTAGGCTGCCCAGTCTTTAAATTCCACATGGCCAGAGCCCCAAATTCATAGATAGCCTTATTCAAAGTTATAGTCCCTCATGCAACTTACGCTCGGCTCACCTTCACCTCCTGGCAACTTCTTCCTTCAAGCTGAAGCGGCAGGGGGGCTGTAGGTTCATAACTCTGGCATCCAGACTCTGGAATTCCCTTCCTCTTGAAATCAGATAATGTACTGACCTGCTGAGTTTCAGAAAATCCCTTAAGACATGGCTGTTTACTCAAGGATACGAATAAACTCCAACAAAGTTCGGCACTTCCTAGAAACAGCGCCATGAAACCAATCGGTGTACATGTGCTTTACAAGAATGTTATAACATAACATAACATACGATCTTGAATTCTGGGACTGGATTAATGGCTGTATTCCAATATTGTATGTGCTACTGTCAGGCCTACATTACAAAAATCATTGGCCCCTAAACGTTTTTCAGATGGACTTCCAGATGCCACATCTCACAGTCACAGCCCTAGTTTTTACATAGGCACTAAGTCAATCATGAAAAGCTACCCAACATGCAGGGGTTATATTATTATCTAGACTTCTAACCACCTTTTCATGTGTCAATATAATGGCTGTGTGTTGTTTGTCATTAAACCACGTGCTGTGTCTATTGCATTGAATTAATGAATATCATTTTTTTCACCATCTTCCTTTTCTTGACAAATGATAGAAATGTAGTAAGTCTAAAATACTGGCCAGTACAAGTGAGATTACAATTATGTAGGGTTACATCCCATACATTCTTTAATAGTGAGGTTTCCATCCCAAGTTTGTACAACATTTTAATGCCTTTGCAAAAACAATGCAAGAGAATTTGGAGTTTTGTAGCAAAAGCAAACACAGGCCATACTTTCATTGAGATAACCACTTTGACCCTCCCTTTTCTTGGCTTGGGTGAGTTTATTTCTAACCCACCGGAGATGCTAGCTAATGAAGGAATTAACAAACACACAATGAAGTAGATTCTAGAGATAAAAAATGTTATGATCCAGAGAAAAGTACATATAAAATTAGTAAATGTTCATTAACTATATACAGCAATGCTTGTGAGATGAAATATGATCTCTATGGATAAAAGTAGACATAAACCTTTAATAATATTAACATTCGTGACTTTACATTAACCCGTTGAGTGCTGATGACGGAACCGCTCCGTCATCAGCTACGGGTGACCTGTGCTGATGACGGAGCGGTTCCGTCATGGCCCGCTCAGCGCGCCTGCGCGGCGCGAATTTCGCGCCTGCGCTGATGTTCTATTGAGCGGGGCGGGCCATGATGGAACCGCTCCGTCACAAGCACAGGTCAACCGACGCTGGTGACGGAGCGGTTCCGTCACCAGCATGCGGCCGCCGCGCGGCCGCCCCGCCCCCTTAGCACTGCGGTGGAATAGCCGCCGCAGTGAAGGGGTTAAGGGCATATTGTGTAGCCTAATTAATTTCCAAAGGGATCAATGTTTGTTCAGAAAGTCTTCATTGTGGCTTCATGAGTGGTTTTATCGAGACAGAGATTGTCAGTTGTGTGGATATTGATATCGAAAATAAGCTTCTTATTTAACAAAGTCAAAACCAACTTCCTATGTGGGTTACATTGTTGTGGACTGGCTTTGTTCCACTCCTCAGCTTTGAGCTTATGGTGGGAGAAGGCACAACTGAAGAACAAAGCAAGATATGGCCTTCAGAATCACGCCATGATTTTCCAGAGGTTGGATTTCTCCAGATCGAAGCTGGGACCCAACGTCAGTGCAGGGGCTGTAAGCCATATGCGATGTCTGAGGAGAGCTCTCTGACATGCATTAACCCAGCAGGAGATTACAGGATTTTTCCCAAAGATGAAGATATTACTGCAAGCTTGATGCGAGTGGATCTATAAACCTTTTGTAATCTGCTAACTACTGTGCCTAAAATTTTTAACCTAACTGCACCAAGAGAATAAATAGAATTATGTGCCTCTTTGGGTGAGAATTGATAGCAGAAAGTAAGATTTGCACCATCACAATAATTTTCTGTAGTAGAACAAAAGGTCAAATGTACAAAACGCCATTGTAGTAAGTAAACCTGTGATTCATAATTTCACAGGTTTTGTGACTACAAAAGAGCTTTATTCAATGTACAAAAGCCTTTTGAAGAGCCGGTAAATTATTTCTGAATTGCAATGGGGCTTCTGCAACCCTTTCTGAGTGGCAAATAGGCAGTGTATGAAAGAGACATCCTCCTCCTACTTTACGAGTCAGAAAGGAATGTATCAATGTTTTTTTACCACAATGGTGGCCGTAAACTACACATCAATTATAAACCTTTGTATTATGATGGTAAGTGATTCCCTATGGGATAGCTTTTCTTTAGGGGATAATATCATCCTCTTTAAAGGGAGCAGTCAGTGATCCTCTGGACCCCTGCCTACTTGCCAAATAGGGACCATCAACTGCTGAGAAAAAGTTATTTCCAGTTTGGAATTGTAAATTCAGGGATGAACGTCTGCTGTCTGCTGAGACATTGGGTCCAATTCCCAACTATTTTTGCATGAGTACGGGTGACTCACTCCTGAATTCCCAGTAGTAAGCAGTGCCTACTGGTGCAAATTGATTTGTGATTGATGCTGTATTGGAAAACAATAATATTTTAAAACCCGCTTGGATTCCTGGAACTCAAAAGCTTGAAGTGCTCTGGCTGGAAATCAAAGACAGAGATCTCTGAAGAGAAGCATTTTCTGACTGCAGGGTGAGATTAATGCATTCTTTAACTTGCATCAGTGGAGCATATGCAAAGTCCATGTACATTGTGGTTGAATGAAGTCAAGGTGAAAGATAATGTTGTTCTGTAAACTTTATGACATAACCAGTAGCCTCTCGATGGTGTATGTCATACATGAGGTATGCAGGGCTTTCTAGTTCTTTCTGTCAAATTGTTTTACCCCAGTTGGAAATGTAGTTAGTCTGGAGTAGCTAGGCTTGGTTCTTAGAGGAAACTAATGTGTTACTTGCCAAGTGTGTACAGAGTCATTAGGAGCAATGTGTTTATTTTAGAAATGAGGTTTCTAGTTGGCTAAGCCAGGCAAAACCCACCAGGTCACGTAAGGTACACACCAAAGATAACCTGTGCTCACCCCCTTGGTAGCTTGGCTAGAGCAATCAGGCTTATCCCCAGGGGCAATATGTAAAACATTTGCATAACCCACTCACACCAGTAACACAATGAACACACCACCAAAAAGACTCCACAGAGGAATATATAAAAAAATATATAATATATTGTGCATATCACATACACCAAAATGACATAATCATGAAAACTGTCCATATTATGCCAATTCTGAGTCAGTACTTATTATACTGACAAATTATTAAAATGACATACATCTTACCATCAGGGCAAGAAATGCAGCAGCTTGGTTTACAGCGATTAAACACAAGTCATCAAATCTCATCATATACATATAGGGGCCGTGTGTCTGCACTCCTATTAGGCTCGATACATTAATCAGGCTTTAAACAGAGGGCAAAGCAGCTGCTGGGTGCCTATTACAGTGACTACAGTAGTTAAGGCAATCTTCCTCAGTGAACAAGCGGCATACTCAGTTGAGGTCTTACTCCGTTGGCAATGATCAAGAAATTCCCACGGTATGTATGTAAAGGGCATGCACCAAGCCTACGCTGCTGGGTGGTCATGCCCCCCTGGTGGGCGGAAGTCACGACAGGCTCCTGGGGCCGGGGTGTACACACCGACACTCTCCGATCAGCAGTGCAGTCTCGGGAAGCGCTTACGGCTGTGGCAAAAGCTAGGATCTCAATGAGGCAATGAACTCCGAGTGCATGTGCCTGTACAGAAAGCGGATGCGGGCCAACAGCTACAGTGCAGGGCGCCCTGCGTCTGGTAACGTAAGGAGGGTGTATCTCCCAAGCACTCACAGCAGCAGTGGCAGAGGCCAGGTACACCAGCGTGGTGCTTGTTTTCCTGGGCAAGGCGCTGAGGTCGTGCTGGCCAATGTAGTCTCCCCAGAATAAGGAGAAGTCTGCCGCATGCTTGTAAAGAGTGAAATAAAGAGCGAAACAAACGCTGAGGTCTAGAGAGACACTTGGATGGGCCAAGGGTTGCGGGAAGCAGCAAGGCCATCACACAAGCAAATAATACTGATGGCGGTCTCCCCTAGCCATTCAGCAGTCCTCCAGCAATGTAGCCAGTCCCACATAGTAAATGGGCAAAATAAAGTCAGGGAGTAACTGGCATCAGGGCAACTCACAGAAAAGCATTCATTGAGTCCTTTAGACCACTCAGCAGATAACAAGAAGCAGGGCAACAGCAGAAGAGCAGTCCAGATGAGTCCTTTATGCAGCACAGCAATCCCTTTGACAAGTTTCAGACTCAGTTCCAAAAGTGCTCTGCCAACAAATGTCTTTGCTATGGAGGGAACTTCAAAAGAAATCTTAGCAGTGCACAACACCCCCTTTCAGCTCAGCCCTGGCTCCAGACGTAAAGTAGGGGGTAAATCAGCCCTTTTTGTGAGGGCAGGACACAGTCTATACAAATGTAAGTGTGATCCGCCTCTCTCTCTCTCCCAGCCCATGAAGATTGTCATTATGCAGATGGGATACAGATGCCTCTCTTGTCACACCTAACCCTTCTTATTTTTTGACTGTCTGGAAAAAATGCACAAAGTGTCAACCAGCCCAGACATGGATTGGAGTCAGGATGCAAAGCACATAGGGTAATAAGCACAGAGAAATGTCCACTTTATAGTAATACAAAATTCACCAAATGCAGTAAGCATGATTTATCACTACTATTCTTAATATACCAAACATGGCAGTAATTCCCAATGCTAACCTATGAGAGGAGTAGATCTCACAGTAGTAAGAAACAAAATAGGCTGTGTGTCACTACCAGGACATGTCACACAATAGGGGCACATGTCTGAAGTTTTACTTACATAGCCCTGAGTATATGGTATATAGTATACCACTTTACAAGGGACTTACAGGGAAATTAAATATGCCAAACAGGTGTAATCTAATCGTACTCTGTTTTAGGGGTGTGTGCACATGCACTTTAGCAATGATTAGCAGTGGTAAAGTGTGAAGAGTCTTAAAGCCAGCAAAAAGAAGAACAGAAAAATAGGAGGAAGAAGGCAAAAAGTTTGTGGATAAAGCTCCAACAGTTTATCTTATTTTATTTTTTATGTTTATGTACACTGAGATCTGTTCTAAATCTGGGAGATTTAAAGTATTTTACAACACTTCCAAAATATGAGGTAACCTCACAGCTTCCCAATTGGGAAGCTGCAAGATTCTTGGCCTCTTGCTTTTTCTTTGCATCCTCTCTTCCTACACAGCTGTGAATATGTGACCCAGGGAAACAGAGATCAAAACTTTTCACATATTGTGGGCACTTTTTTCTAACATGCAGTTCGAGAGTTCAGTTACATTATATTCTACGGTTTTAAGCTGTATGTTGCATTAAGCACAACTAGCTACTCCTTGCACTTCCTATCACTCCTTCCCCAAATCCAGTATGCACTTGGGACATCGAGTCTTCATATTGGTGCTTCCTATACTTTGATGGGGACAGCATCAGTCTCTTGTTTCTTTGCTCCAGCACAATATAGCTGCATTTTCCCCACTCGTCTGCTGTTGAAAATGTGATGTCGTTCAGATGAAGCCCCAGTGGTGCCTAATGGGATCTTGCCACTTAATCCATAATATCTGACATAAACCTGACCTCTTCATTAAGCCCTGGATGTCCATCTCCTAAGTAGTGCTTAAGTAGTTGATATCAGCCAAGCATATCCTGCTAACTGGCTGCCAAATCAGTCCCACTATGGCCCACACCGTTGCTGTTTGTTTGGAGTACTCTCCTGCATGTTCTTTGCTCAATTAAGGTTATGATTGGTAAATGATACTCTGAATGGCATTCTGGAAAGTCTTGAACCTCGTCATATCATAACATTTCGCAGCCCTGAGGAAGTTGATGATTAATGTGCCTTAAGACAAACACGTGTTGCTGTCCTGTTCATGACTACATGTACCTTGTGTTTATAACTGAAGACCACAAGTTGGACAAAGTAATAAAGATAACTTGAACTTTTTATTCTTCAAAACTGATGATTGACTTTCTGAGTGTTCAAACCATTTCTGTTGTTCATTAACAGGTCTACCTCTGTCACAGGGGTTATGTTTTATGGTTTTCCCGTAGCTGACCGTGGTTCTAGAGCACAACCAGATTACACAAGCAATGTGCTTCAGTTCCTTGGCTACTGATTGAGAGCTGTCTAATAGCCTGGCTACCTTCAACTGCTTCTGATCTCTATCATGCAGATTTTGGGCATGCTGAGAGGAGGAACTGCAGGAAGCCAGGAGAGAGAGGTTTATCCTTGTTCCCCCCTCATTGGTAACTGCAAACCCACTCACATAGGCTTTTCGTGGAATGACACATAACATGTGTATTTGTAAAGTGCCAGTTAACCCCATTGGGGGAAGGTGGGGCTTGCTGCTAAATAACAGATATTTATTGTCACCTAACTCAATGTTACTCATTTTATCAACCTTAGATGGATGAAAGGCTGAGTAGACCCACCGGGATTTAAACCTGTGACCATGTGGTCGAACACAGGCCCCTGCAGTGGATGCATTAATCCACTGAACCACCAGACCCGGCTGGCAAGCATGCTTAAGAAAAAAGTTTATGAATCAGATGCATGAGTAAGCAAGTCTTATCCAAGAAAATGTGTTAATAATTCGGCCCAGATTCAACTTGAATTTGGTCTTTTATATGAAACAATAGGGAGAATGTACACTACAATATAGCTTTGGTACATACTGAAACAGAACAAGGTAAACTCTTCACTTAATAAAGCCCTTTGAACAGAACTGGATGAGGATAAAAAAATCATCATATAATCATTATCTCTATAAATCCCTGCAAACTACCTGCACGACCGATCTGTGGAACAACAACTTGCCATATCAGTCCTTCAAGCAAGTCATTAACAAAAGCCACAACATTCCACATATTGCTGTTTGATAAAATCATCTCAGCTCAGGGTCGCTTGTCTGGATGGTGGTTAATAACTACAAGACTCTTGCACAGACACCTTACTTGAGTATCACATTCTCAATTCATTTAAAGAAACTACAGTCGATTGCGGACCAGCCAACTTGGGTGCACACAGGGCCTATATCATGGCAATGCAGTAGAAACAAAGAGGATTTCATCCATATAATTTGCACATGCCCCAAACTTCACAATGCACAAGTTACTTTACTTAGAAAAGCGCTAAATGCTAAAGGAATCAGGACCTGTAGAGCTGCAATAATTAAAGGGCTAGACCCCTCAGATCCTCAATTGAATTGTAAATTGATTACATTTCTTAACTTCTTTGAACAGGCCCTGAAAAATTGTCACAGAAACATCTAGCTAGAAGGTGGTGATCATGTTTCCCCATAAGGTATGCCAGTGACTCAAATTTCTACAGGTCCTCATATTTAACCCTGACTAGGATGAAACGGTTGGGATATTGTTGATGTAAATAGACTGCGATCATTGGTAACAATTGAGAATACTAAATCATCAGTGTTTTAATATACTGATTTGTAACAAATTCATGCTGTGTGCTAAGAATGAGCAAATGTTATTGATTGTCTTATTTGTATTTTTTATTTACTATGAAATATTGTTAAGGTTTTAATTAACTAAACAATAAACTTACTTTGACTTTGTGTTAATAAGCCATACCTAAGATTTGGAAAGGATACAACTATTCACAGAAAATGCTTTGTGAATGGGTCCACACTGTTAATATGTAGTTCATGAACATCTGTTGGTTTTCAGATGTGTTGTCCAATTGGACCTTTCCAATGTATCCCAATATATAGTGATTACTCTTATATGTGGATTAGAATTGCCCGTTCCTCTATTTATATCACCCAGAGAAGGCAATACTTGAGCAGCTGTGATGAGTTGGCAAATACACAGCTAAACTCTTTGGAATCTTATTTTCTGTAGGATCTAATGTGTGCTAGCTTACAGGGAAACTGGCTAATGGGCTTGTTGCATAAAATATGCAAGTGCATTGAATATCTGTAAGTCTGCCATGCACAAATGGTATCCCAGATTTAGCACATTAAATTTAATGCAAGAAATAGGGTCATTTGGCATCACTGGCTTTGCTGCCAGCCTTGATCTGCAGCCAAGCACTGTCTCTGAGCTGTGACAAAGTATTCCTTATTACAAACCAACCTTTAGTATCAGGAGTTTGAAGGCGGAACTACAATAAGAAGGCAAAAGTCTCAAACAAATGCATTCGTATTATAAATATGTATCATTAATGCTGGTACGAATTGAAGTGAATGACGATGGGTGAACAAGCTAGATCTTTCATGGGCAGAGCCAAGTTCGAGCTCAGCTAGAGTCAGGCTTGACTCTAAGAGCCAGAGCACTAGGCGAGCCAACAAGAAACATCCTCAATAAGATCGCAAATGAGGCAGTCTTGAGAGATACATGGTTGAGGGAAAGCGGAACATAATTGAAAGGGTCTCTTTTCCAAGTTCAGTAGTGCAAGCTGCTTATAAGAACTTCGGCTAAAAAGATCCCAATGAAGGGGGGACAAGAAGGAGAGGAAGAAGAAGCCACTAGTAAGAGGGGGAGTTGAAAGAAATAGCAAAAAACACCGGTAGGTCAACTGTCCAATAGAGGATAATTAATAGTGGATTATTCACAGAAATTGCAGTTATGTCTGGGGCACACACAAAAGGAAACATCAATAGTGATGCTTTACGAGGGTTTGCCTGCGAGTAAAGAGGCTTCCGTGAAGCAGCCCGCCTTCCGCTCACGATGCTTGCGATCTCGATGAAGCTGGCCATAGAAAAGGCCGTCTTTGAGATGATTGCTTTTCTAGAATAACAAAGTGTTACGCTCTTTTACTTTTGATGAGGACAGGTCCTGGGTTTACCATCAACAACCCTGATAGTGAGGTCTATCGAAGGTAAAATAGCAGTGGTTGTAATTATTCATGAATGAGAGGTGTTTATGAGTGTTATTGAGCCTAATTACACAAAATGTAAGGCCAGGCCACAGGTATTAGAACAACGTAATGTGCTTGTGCTGCACAAGAAGGGGTATTACAGGTAACGACAAGCATAAATAAAAACAAACAATCAAAGCGTACATATACAATATTTATTCTAGGAATCTATGGGACATAGATGATTGTGTTCAATATAATGCAGAGAGAAACGCATCAGTGATTTGAGTGCATAGGAGGAATTGACTGATGCTGTCAGCACTGGTGGTAAAAGGTTATGTTACAACGAAGATTTAGTGGAAGATTTGAATGTCGACTCCTTTTAAAAAAACTTATCAAAAAGAGCCAACTGTGTTTTCAAGCTGCATAAACATGAGGTAAAATAGTGTGAAACTATAAACCATCATCTTAATCGAAAATAGTGTGCAATTGTGTGTTTTCAAATGACACTGAATTAAAAAAAGAATATAGTGAGGTAATCCCTAACTTTTCTATAACTCATAGCCATTTATAATTCATTTACTCTACCCTCCGTCCAACAGTTTTGAAGTTCTCCAGGTTTGCATTTGCACGTCTGATCCAAAATCCAGCACACAACTACTTGTCGCTGATACGCAGTCCGCGACTGCTAGTTGGCTTGGCGTTATGTCTGGATATCTGGAGACTGTGTTAGGTATTTAGCTAACATCCCTTTGTGTGGTGAGACTTGTAAGCTTATGATTATAAAAAGAAAAGCAAAACTACAAGTTCCAGAATGCAAATGCTGCTGGATAGGCAGGCCCTGTCTTAGAATATGTGGGGCACCGGGCAGAATAGGAACATGTGAGGCCCCTACGCAGAGACGACGTGGGATCGGAACAGGCCGGCAAAGGAACGTTTTTTAAATTTTTTATATTTAAAATTAAACCAAGCCCCCGCGACCCTCACACCCGCGACTCATGCTGGCCAGGACTGGGTTTTGTCAATGGTTGTTAGCTGTTTAGGCTAAATGTGTAACAATAATAAATTATTTACCTTTCACCTTGTTGCTTTGACCAATAAGTAGCTCCTTCACACAAATTTGCATTGAATCACAACTGGAATGCAGGACCATTGCTCTTTGTGCTCTGCAGAGAGGACATATTTTGCATGATCATGTACTCTGAACACCTTTTTGACCCACAGACACGCACAGTGTGAAAGTGCTACTACCTGCATCCTCAACTCCAAAGTGCTCATTTGTAGCCTGTTATAAACACAATGAGGCGACTCAGTACAAAGGGTGCATCATCCAAGAGTAATATGCTGTGAAATAAAATACAGAAACACACATGTTGGAATAGCTAGCACACTTGAGAATTGCAAGATTAAGTAAAGCATGTGAAATATAAACAGGAACAAAGTCACTGCCATGGTATATTTTAACATCAGGACCACTGGAATTATGCGGCAGGAGAGGGCTAAATTATGTGGCAGGGTGAGTAAATTATGTGGCAATTAAAGGCAAATTATGCGGCATAATCCGGCACATTCCGAAATAGTATTACTTCATTTTTTTGCCAGTTTTAAACTTGGTAACACTGTTTGGGTACTGGTAACACCCCATTAGTACCAATTTAACACCCACATTTAGCAGTGGGAAACAGAAAGTTGACCATTCCAGCTTTACAAAGGGCCTTCCCACATGCAGCAAGACGTGTCGCTGCATTTTTAGTAACTTTTGAACCATTTGAGATAGAAAGCAATTTTGTTGTTAAAATCTGTAGATTATGCAGCAGATAATGGATTGTGTGGCAGATACATCAAATGCATAATTCTACAGAAGTCGCAGCTGCCGCACAATCGCATAATTCCAGTGGCCCTGCCAAACATGCAGCATCAGACTGGGAAAGAAAATAGGCCCAGTACTAAAATAAAAAGGGTCCCCCAATAGTGAGTTAGTTAGCTAGAAAAGTGTCCCATGTTTGTGTAAGTTTTTTGTAAGGTATGGAAGACTGCACTGATTTGAGTTTGGTGCAGGCAATGTTTGCTTTAATATCATAAGAATCAATAGTTATGACCGCCTCACCTGACCATAAAGCAAGTCAACAACTAGCCCAAAAAACGGCCGACATACTGACCTGACAGAAGAGCTTTAAGTGGGATGAAAAAAACTGGGGGTGTCTTTCAAAGGGGCATTGCTGATGTAATTAAGGGTGTGCCTTGAAAACATGTAAGCTATATAAATCTGTGCTTAGCATAGTGTGCCTTCCTATTGGTATTTTGCTGCCTCTGTCATTGCCTCCAGATAAATATTGCAACAGTAAAATTACACCTACAACAAGCCAGGACTATTGGCTTTGTCAGCGGTTATTAGTTGCATAAGATGAATAGGCAACGTCTACGACTTACGTGTATATCATTTTGAAAATGCCGCAGTTCTGACATGACGAGACTGTGAAAGAGCTATAACGAGTCTCTTTGAACTTTCAATGAAGGTAGCAGAGGGTGGCACTGCTGCAGAGTTGAGATTAGTTTTTTTTTTTTTTTGTATGTTCTTATATAGCGCTCGACTACCCGGAGGCATCTCGGCGCTTGCCTTGGGAACCCGTCCTGGCTTTTCCCTGTGAGATAGCCCCTAACGGGCATCCCCAAGGTGAAAGCCAGGCATCCCGCCGCGGGGGGCCATTGTGGAGATTAAGCAAGCTTAATGCCCAGAGTTGCAGAGTGTGAACCCATGATTAGGTCAGGCACCGAAGCGAGAATTATCGAGTCCGTGGACATTTGAGCCCAAGACCCTGCCACATCGGGAATTGAACCCTGGTCCCGGGTCTGACCTCTGCTTCAGGGTCTGCCTGCTCTAACCAGTGAGCCACACTTGTCCACTTTTTCAACTCATCGCCTGCTTTTCAGAACTTTCATTCATTGTGCAGACACTGGATCTATGTTTTTGCATGTCAAATTAAGGACATGAATATAGGGCCCCTTTTGAATGTCCATTTTAATTCACTACCGAGTCTGAGACTTGATGACCCAGCAGACTTTAAACACTGCTGCATCCACTTGTACGTGCTGATTCTGCTCCTCTGCGTGCACCTCCTGTCTCACTGCTGTATGCACACCTATCTGCTCCCCGCACTCTATTCAGTGTTTCTTAACCCTTTAATCGCCCTCTCTGCTCTCTTTCCACTTGTCCTAGGTGAGCAGTTTCTATTGTGATGCCTATTCTATCTTTTGTTCTGCGGCCAACAGGATATTCTGTTTTTCATTGATACAGGGGCAGGGCAAGCTTCACAGGCAATGGGGGCCCGATGGATGCATCTGCACGTGCAGATGCAGCCATTGGGCCCACAGAGACAGGCCTGCAGGGGAGATTGTTCAAACAAAGAAAAAATCTAAACTCTTAGGGTGCCCCTTGGGCCTCAAAAGTCTGGAGTCTGTAAAGGTGCCAGGCCCTATTGCGGTGAGCAGCTGCCCACGCTGCCCATGCCTAGCTCTGGACCTGGATAGAGAACTAAAAGCTCCAGAATGTTCCACACAAAAGCACAATGGCAATCAGTGCTGCCATATTTCAAAGTACATTGACGTTTCTAAACTCTGATTATAACTCAGACAAATAGAATTGTTGTGTGAACAAATATATGAGCACATATTTTCATATAAACACTATCCAGAGAGGGGGGACTAGGAGCAGTTTTTTGAAAAGTGGAAGGCACTGTTCCTGTGCTCCTAAGAACATATTCTACAACAAAGTGGTAACAGTTCCTAAGAAAGAAGAGAACAAGGCCTCTACAACCAATTTATGGTTCTGAGTGACCTGTGGATGTCTCCAAATAACGATTGAGTGTGCTTGAAGTGGGGACGAACCTCTTGTTGACTCTTGTGCCCTTACGCACCCTTGCAAGTGCAAAGCATCATCATTGGGCAATGCTTCTCGTGGGGGTGGTGCTGCAGTCCCTCACAGGCCCTTCTGGAGGGCTCTTTGATGGAGATTTTTTTAGGAGGTGCAGCACTTGTGCATGCGGGTATGTGGGCAGAGTGAATCAGTGCAAGTGAAGTTAAAATTACCTATCGGTACCCAGATACTTTAAATCTTGGGTCCTTTAGGTAAGTTAAAAGTAGAGGGGTTTGGAGGCTCTCCTTCAACTAAACAAAGGGAGGGACCAGTGTGTTCCCGCCGCTCTCTCTCAAACCGTAAGAATAGTGTGTGGAGTACTAAAGATGAATGGTGGTCGACATGTTTTGTGCAACCTGTCGCCTGATCAGGTTTCGTCGGTGACTTGCACTCACAACATTGGGTAAATATAGGCTAATATTTCTGTACTCATGAGAGGGGGGTGGGCGTGTCATCACGTGATTGTGACACACGTGATGATGTGTGTGATATGCAGCATAGCCTAGCAGTGTAGGATGTTAATCCGATGGCCATCTTGGAAGATGTGACTTTACAGCGAGTGATTAAGCCTGAAACTAGAAACATATTAAAGATTGTGATTTCAATTTAACAGAACCTTTTGATAGCTAGTATATTATAAAGCTACCCTCATATATTGGTGGCTGATCAATGTGGTTTGTATTGGGTGTCTAACTCTATTTGTTGATTCTCAATGGGAATTAGGGAGGATTATCATTAATAAGATAATATTCTCTTTATGAGGTTCTGCAGTGGGAAACTCAGTGGCTTTGTCTTGTTCTACCTATGATATCTTCTCATTGTGGTAATAGATAAGGTAATTGCTTAATCTTACTGGCATATGTGATGGTATGGCTGGTGAGTTATCGAGCTGTGCCCATGTTGTTCATTGTTCAGTTATTCTATTATGAGTAGTTACATGTCAATGATGTTCACAATGATATGCCCTGTCAATATAGGTGCCGTAATGTCAAGTTTACTGTGGACCCGAGCTGAACGATCCCCTTGTATTGTACAAGTAAAGTCGGTTTGCCTAGTTCATGTTGTTCAAGAAACTAGTTCTACCCAAGGGATGTCATTGTTCAGTCCCACTTCACTGCTCTTTAGCCTAAACACCCACCGTTGCTCTTGTCTGAACAGTGCAGAGGTGGTCCAGTGAGGGTTGGAATCGATTATTGTCCACCTCAAGCTCTCTGGTGTGTGATTTTTCTAAAGACAGTGTGTCTGTAGGCTCCGTAGTCATTTTTTGGCATTAAATCATGCTCTTATGTTCCCCAATGCAGACCTTCACCGGTCTCATGGTCATTCCCACATCCCTTGGGTAGCACTAGTACATTACAATGCCATACCATCACTTATGCCAGTAAGATTAAGCAATTTCCATATCTATCACCAAACTGTGAAGATATCATAGGTAGAACATGACAAAGCCACTGAGTTTCCCACCGCAGAACATCATAAAGAGAATATTAGCTTATTATTGATAATCCACCCTAATTCCCATTGAGACTGAACAAATAGAGATGGACACCCAATAGAGACCACATTGATCACCCAGCTATATATGAGGGTAGCTTTATAAAATACTAGCTAGAAAAAGGTTCTGTTAATCGAAATCACAATCTTTATTATGTTCTTAGCTTCAGGCTTAATCACTCGCTATGAAGTCACATCTTCATAGATAGCCACCGGATTGACACCCTACACTGCTAGGCTAGGCTGCATGCCACACAATGCATCACATGCGTCACAATCACTTGATGACACGCCCACCCCCCTCTCATGAGTACGGAAGTATTCGCCTATATTTACCCAACGTTGTGAGTTCAAGTCACTGCCGAAACCTGATCAGGTGACAGGTTAAGAGGCACCACAACGAGGGAGAGATGGTGAGTTCCGACCGCTGCCAGTACCAGAAACAAAGTAATCTAACTGCACCGCATAGGTGGAGTTGGACTTAACTGTAGGTGACACGAAAAACCTTCCTACTTTTTCATACATACAGCTTCTCCACTCGGCAGCCTGGCCACTCGCCGACGTGGCCCTTCTTCAACGTGGGGAGGGTATGAGCACCTGTATTGTTTGGTCTGTTATGTCTAATATTTGTATATGTATAACACCCGCGCATGCAATGTGATATGGCATTCGTTTGTTTGCCATGTCGAAACTATAATCCCTGTCTTGGCTGTGCCATTAGCTTTTAGAACCTCATTGTAAAGTGGGACCTTTGTCCACACCACTAATTATGGCAGAGCTATTTGACCAATCTCATCAAGCTCAATTAAACTATTTTTCTTTCTTCCATCCCTTTTTTGTCTCCATTAGGTTTGGGTTTTTGAGAACACGAATAACACGTGTCTCGGACGCAGAGACGTCTTATTTTGACCTGACGATAGGTAAAGTGGGATTATAGGGTGTCTTTCCCTGATTCCCATTATTTATCACTCTATGCACAGAGTTCTGATGAAGCTCAAAGGGATCCACTAGGGACCAACAGGTTGCGCCTTTAGTACACCACACACTTTTCTTACGGTTTGAGAGCGGCAGGAACACACTGGTCCCTCCCTTTATTTAGTTGAAGGAGAGTCTCCACACCCCTCTACTTTTAACTTACCTAAAGGACCCGAGATTAAACTTATCTGGGTACCGATAGGTAATTTTAACTTCACTTGCACTGATTCACTCGCCCCACATACCCACATGTACAAGTGCAGCACCTCCTAAAAAGATATCCATCAAAGAGCCCTCCTGACGGGCCCATGGGAGACTGCAGCGCAACCCCCACGAGGAGCATTGCCCAATGATGATGCTTTACACTCGCACAGGTGTGTGAAGGCACAAGAGTCAACAGGAGGTTCATCCCTACTTCAAGCACACTCAATTGTTATTTGGAGGCATCCACACGTCACTCAGAACCATAAATTGGTTGTAGAGTCCTTGTTCTCTTCTTTCTTAGGAACTGTTACCACTTTATTGGAGCACATATTTTCATAGTCATTGACCACACTATGCTGAAGTTCATCGTTAAAGTGCAAACGGGTAACTAAAGTCAATACAGAAAGAGAATTAATAGTGATATATGTGTCTGACTTGGCATCAGGCTCGCAATGCCCATTGGGCTCAAAGGGATTCAGCCCCCCATTGTGTGTGTCAGCCCGGCCGAGACAGCTTCCCGGGTACACACACAACTGCACCTAAGTACTTCACAGGTCTTTAATGGACCATTTACTTGACACCAATACTTTGTTGTGATGTCTCCCCTTCTTAGAGCCCCTGCCTTTCTACTCTGCATATTGCTGGAAGAATTAGCCCCCCCACTGAAATGTTTAGAAGCCCCCCAAAATGTGCCTCTAGTTGCGCCTCTGCTTGGCATGGTTCCACCTTCCATCATGGCGTGCTCTGTACTGTTGATCCCCTCTGTTTGTCAGGGCTTTTTAGCAAATAACTTACTGTGTTAAGTTCACCGGCCTCTTTGTTGGAAGGATATTGGTTTCATGCATGAGCCATCGTTTCAGTGGAATGCATTTTCAAATACTGCAAGTTCCACCATGGAAAATACAAATTGTATTTACATGTGTTGCTGCCAAAATAACCATGTCATGTCTGACGTCCTCTGCCATCCCTGGATTTCTAGCTGACATCTATCTGAACAGTAAATATTTTCAGTCCATAGGTACACTGGTAAAAACAATACTACAAATCCCAGAATGCCATATTATTTACAAAGAACCCATATAGATTGTTGGTATTTTACATTGTACGTGAACTCTTATCAGTTACATCGAGGTCAGAAGGACAGAGTGAATATATCATATGGCTATTGGGAAACAAGAACCTATGCCTAGCTTCCAGGTGGTTACATGTGGCACCCTATGTCATCTCTGACTTTTTGGCCAAAAACATATTATGTGCTGGGACTTACAAGCCCACTTGATTGAAAAGTAATACAATACGATAGGTTCCGGAATGCAAAGTGTGGTTGGCTGGAGGCAATACACGTGGCATAGTTTGTCATATAGAACAGAAGACCATAGATACCGAACAAAACCAAGGCTGAGTGAGGTCCTCACAGCTCACCTGGGATTAAAGATGCAAAAAACACAAACTGCCAAGACTGCATGTGGCTCGTGGCATGTTGGAAGAAGTGTTCACACAGTCAGCCAAAGGGTCTACTCTCAGCTTCATTTGCTGGGGGACCCTCTGTGCCCTCCTGCCCGGTTACAGGCACTTGGTCACAATGTGCTTTGCATGCATAAGGAGTGGGCCAAGGCCTGCCCGAGGCAGCACAACCACACACCCATCTAGAGCACTGGATGGCCCATGCTGCCTTGGCAAACAGGAGTTCACTGTCAGACTTAATGCGGAAATCTAACTTACATTTCACATAACATGTGACCCTCCAAGTCCATCTTTAATATTTAATATTACTGAACTATTTCTTCTTTGCTGTACTATTTCCTCTTTGTTATCCTATTAAGACTATACTTGTAAGTTAGGCATGTGTGAAATTTACATAATTTTCTTTTGAATAATTACCTGAAATTTAGGAAAGGTGATCTGAAATTGCTCGAAATGCAAATCTGTCATATAGCGCTATATTTCAGCGCAAAATGCAAACCTTGCTTTTTGCTTTAGAAAAAGCATACAAAAATCACTTGTGCTGCGAACAAGAACCGCTTGCGTACTGTTTGTTCACTTTGGTCCCAGGGAAAGGAGTTACACCAGAACGGACTGGAATTGTATGGTTTTGCATAATGGCATAATTTATTAAATTTTCTAGGTAAAAATTCTGAATATATATAAAACTTTCCCAGACTCTCCATGTCTCAGTGACCAGTGACCTTGTTGTTATGAAAAGGCCTCCAGATCAGATTAAACACACTCTGGAGGAGTATCCTCTCCTGGGCCTGGATACCCTATCAGAAATCTTTGCCCAAAAAAAGTCTGGCTCCCCTCTTGACCCTGTCACTCCCCACCTTTTGTGCAAGGTTAAAGAGGTGGTGCTACCGGGTATACTGGAACTAATATATCTCCCTATCACCAATGGCCATGTTCCACCTTCTTGGAAACACGCCATGGTGAAAGCTCTATTGAAAAAGCCAAGCTAAAACCCAGACGTCCTGAGTAACTATTGTCCCATATCTTTGCTGCCCATGGTCTGTAAGGTCCTGGAAAAGCATGTTAATTCCATTCTGCGACTTCTTGAAACACTCTCAGATCGACTTTCGTCCCCGTCCTGGAACTGAACCCGCACTTATCGCCGTTGTTTAAGAATCGAAAAAGATAATCCAACAAGGAGGAGCAGTAGACTTTATCCTCCTTGACCTGAGCTCCGCTTTTGACACAGTTGATTTTGACAGTCTCTTTAACAAGCTTAGAAATTCCGGGTGTCAGGGGGAGCCGTTTTCTGGATCCATTTCTACCTGAATGGTTAACATTTCAGATCTTCGCGGGGGAATCTACATCAAGGAGTCCACCTCCCACCTATGGAGTTCCTCAGGGTCATCACTGAGTCCTACGCTGTTCAATGTGTACATGAGGCCGCTGGCTGATATCATCCTGCAATATGGGATCAAAATTGTCACATATGCGGGTGATACTCAGCTGGTAGTATCTCTAAATCACCCGTACAATCTGATCTGGAATCCTGCCTGGAGAAGTTGGCAACCTGGATGCAACACTCATGTCTCAGACTCAATGGAGAAAAAAACGAAATAATTTATCTAGGTGATCTACCCAACACAGATCTCAAACTTCCCTGGCCAACCTGTCTGGGGCCCACCCCCACTCCTGGCTGTTTGGCTCGACAAGTCACTCAAATTTGACCAACAATCAGTGGAAGTGACTGAGAATTGCTATGGTATCCTTAGAATGCTGCGGAAAGTTCCCCCCCTCCTCCCTGGCTGTTCCAGAACACTAACTTGTGAGAATCCTTCTCTACCCTGTACTGCCGCTAGCGCTGGGATGCCTTGGGGTAGCTATGCGCTTAAGAAATGATCATTAAATAATAATAATAATAATGAAATGTCACACATTGCTGAAAATATTGCGACTTTATACTGGCGTAACAAAACAATTGCCCAAGCCTAACTTGTTTTTCAATTAATGGAATGGTTAATTTAAACCCTTGACAGTGATGCATTGCAGTAAGCATTCATGTCACCCTTAGACACATAAAAGGATATAAAGTTAGTTCCATTTCAGTATTTAAACACGTTTAACTTGTGCTTTAATTGTTAAGTGTGCAATAGGAGCACGTGCTGATATCAGCTTTAACACTTGACCAAATTGTGTGATTTGATACAATATATGCTTTTATCTGTGCTTCGGCTCCTGTGTCTGCCTTAAAATGGAGATCTTAGAAGCAGATTATTCGCTCTACTAGGCACTGTTTAAAAATAACATATTTACATCAATGGGCGTATACAAGGTGCTCCTTGAGAGCTTGGTATAGAGATGTGAATGAGCTACAAGTCAACTCAAAGCATTCCCTCTGTCAGACCAACTTTTCCACACTGCCTACCAAAGTACATAACCTGTCCCCCCCTCACCCCCCCAACTCCTCCCCAGCCCACTCAAACATTTCAGTTATTGGTCTCCTTGTTGAGATTGCCAATTTCATTGACTGATTTTATAAGAAGTTAGAAATCAATTCAAGACTGTTAAGACTAAAACAGGAAGTGCAGATTCTAATCCCAAAGAACCCAAAGCATATCAAAGCCTGTGACTTCATAATGATACTTTATGTAGTTGTGGACCTTGGCCAACCAGCCCCAAACGTAATGCCATAATTGGCTCCTCTTATTTTAAATCGCTGACCCTATTCTGGAAAGACCTCAAAACCTGGCTCTTCAAATGATCCCCCACCCAGTACGACCAGTAGCCCCCTCCCCCAGTACATTGAGACCCTCACAGGTGAGTAGCAGCACTTTACATACCTCTGATTGATTGATAACTAAATTCAGGCTGAGATATAGCTGCAATATGCAGAGGCCTGATGCTAATGTCCCATGGAAGATGGTACTTCTCAATCTAAGCAGAGGGGTATCACACTGATATAAAAAAGCTACCAAGGTAATATTTACTAAGAAAGCATGACAAAATAAGTAGTTAAATCACAAAATTTTGGTGGAATAGATCAAGGGGCAGATTTTAGTAACTAAAATTATTTTAAATTTCCCTTAAAAGCCAGTGGATTGAGCACGTGAAGTGGAAATTGCAATATAACCTCTACATAATCGGTTTATATCCATGCACTCACAAGTCTTGATTTTTAACAGTCCAGGCTAGATATATACCATGAAAGGCAGTCATCATCTCTGTGTCAAGAGCCAGTTCAGTTTGTAATATGTCTCTTTGTAAATGGGGTAAATAGTCATCCCATCTAAAACCATGTCGTTGCAAAGAGCATGACAAATTCAGCCAGGCTGCTATGGAGCACCTGCTGGCATTTGAGGCCTATAAGTGCTCGTTACCTCAAGAATAACAGGCTAGAAGAAAATAAGGGCCATACATGTGATTCATTGGAGAAACATTGCATTGTCCAATACAAATATAACTGACCCTGGGTAGTGTTTAGGACAGTCAAAGGGGAGAGCTAACTTATTCACTCAATTTCCCACATATGGAGAAGTTTCAAAGAACACATATGAATACTGTGTAGTTGCCCAAACAGCTGAACTTTTTGAACTGTTAGAGGGGCATTGACATTCCCAAAATCAGGAAAGCATGGTAACAAGAATATTTCGAAGCAAATATCAATCTTATGCTTTTGGATCAATATGCAATATTCAAGGTTGATACTGATATCAGTCAAGCCTAGAGAGGCTGTCTACCAGTAGAGAGTTTGCTTCAGTAGCCACAGTTCTCACACAGATTTTAGATCGTTTTAAGGGTGGGTCAATAAAATAGCTAGCTATGAAGGAGAAGACCACCTGTACGTTGGTGTTAATAGGCCCAAAGGATGTGGCTTAGACTTTGAGGAGGAAATATTTGGCCTAATCCTCCTAGTATAGGCTAACAAAAGTGAAATACTGGTCATGGGCGATTTCAATATTAGACCAGAGTCCTTATGTTCCCAATGTGCATTCATTATTTGATTATGTAACAGCACTTGTTTTCTAGCTATGGTTAAGACGGGAAGCAACCTTTACAACGCAACTTTTCCCACGCACTACCGTTACAACAAAACTTTTACAACGCAACATCCATTACATTGCATGTTATTACAACGCATCCATTACAACGCATGACACTATAATGCATACCACTACAACGCATGTCATTGCAACGCAGTCATTACAATGCATACCATTACAATGCATACCATCACAACGCATAGTACCCTTACACTATCCAACACTTACCCTACTGTTGAACCCCCTGGAGTTAGAATAATAATTGTTACCCTACACTATCCAACACTTAACCTACTGTTGCACCCCCTGGAGTTAGAACAGTAATTTTTACCCCTACACTATCCAACACTTACCCTACTGTTTCAGATGGGAAGCGTGAGAATCCTAATAAGTCTTGCGACGCTCTTCCTGCAATATTTTCACCACTAACTCAAATCCAGATAAATAAATATAGCGAACTGGCTGTCTGAGTTACTTTTTAAGTCACCACTATCACCTTATCACTGGATACTACTGCTTTTACCTTGGGTTTCTTCCTCCGGGTGGAGGCTGCATACCTACTAAACCCTGTGATTATGCAGACACGTGAGTAACAACAGCGGAGAACCAAGATATACCGCTACCAGACAACACCAACTCACGTTTATGAGGGTTTTTTACCAAGGGACATCCCACCTACCTGAAAATCCAGGTTAGCAGGACAAGTGATCCTTCCTCCCCCCCAATTGATTTAAGAATATATATTTCAAGGAAACTGGAAGGATTACATATCTTTTCCTTCTCCCTCTTTTTGATAAGGAGCTAAACATGTAACCAGGATTTCATCAGGGATAAGGTGGAAAAATCTGTGAAAACATCCAAACTCAAAATAGTAGGGAATAAACCCAGAACAGTCTCTGGTTTGAGACTCTGTAGGATATGACATGGTTTCCGATAGGCCGATCTTGGATGCAAAAAATACCACTTAATCATCCATTCTTCTTAACCCTAATTTCCCTGGAAGACACTTAATGCTCCCAATTCTCCAGACCTCTGCAAATTCATCAATGGTTGGGCGATAGATAGTCAGATTATATACTCTATACAGAGACAGAACTGCTGCTACTTTTTTTTTGCTGAGTTTTATATAGTGCAAACAAGACCCGAAACATTGGGTATCAGACCGCTTTACATGAGCACCAGTTTTGTTACAGATGAACACATTAATTTTTTAGGCACGGGGAGAGTAACTAATTTGCCCAGAATCACAGGATGTTGAGCGTTGTTGCTGAGACTCAAACCTGGTTCTCCAGCTTCGAGGTCCACTGCTCTAGCCGTAAGGCTACATCCTCTCCCCTACTTTACATTCAAAAGCCAATGTTGCTGGCAGCCAAGAATGAGTCAGCAGTTCTTCTGGTGCTGCTGGATTTGCAGGACACTTTGAAAAGATGAATTACACAATGTTGCTTGATTGTCTGTCCAAAGTAACTGGTATGTTGAAGGATTCAATTGAGTGCTCCAAGATTTCCTTCATAACACATTTTTCTAGTCAGATGTCAGTACCAGTTGTCATCCCATTTATTGCAAAATGTCTTGTGCCGCAGGAGTCACCAATGCCACCAGTATTTTTACCATCTGTATTGAGTATTTAGTGTTTTCATCACTGAGTGATAGTCACAGCTCTTGAAGAAGTGCATGATCCAAATTACTGCAGACAACTTTACATTTTATCACGCCTCTCCAGTTTTGTAAACCTATATTGACTGCCATTGAAGACCAGTGTTACACTGAAAAATTGGTAGGCATCAATTTCAGCTTGGCTCAGGTTCTGCTAATTGGACGAAACTTATCACTTTGCAATGTACAAGCCAATGATCTGAGAACCCCGTGAGCCAACCTTGCAGCCATGCTATCTTCCATCAGTTCAACAGATTGTGCAGTGATTATTCAAAAGGATTTCCCTGAGCTTCCACTGGAAGTATGGCAGATCTTCAATGGAGCATATTGCAAGAGATGTGTGAACCCCCGTTTGTCTTATGACATGACGGTCATATTACATGCTCACCTCTTTACCCCTTCACATTTAAGTGCTTTATATATCTAGTCTGATGTCAGGCTTCAGCCTTTATACAGTGCCTTATTACTTGTGTCCAGCCAACTTCTAAGCAAACCCACTTTAGGAAAGTAAGCAAGTGAGGCACAAGGAATTAAAGTGTCCAGATTTACACAGTTAGGTCAAGGGGGGGGAGCCAGGAATCTAACTTTACTCCTACTTCCACTATTAACTCTTCTAACACACCTTGAGTTTCTCATAAATTCTTTTAATGACGCGCCTTCTTCCATTCAGTGATATCTAGCTCCAGCTTCCTTTAACCAACATGAAACTATAAAAAACACCCTGACACTTTCATAAGTTAGTGATAAAAAAACAGAGAAGCACTGTCTGCACCCTCTCTTAACATAGCACTCTTGCATCCACACCCACCCCATCCAGTCTCAAAATGTCTTAGCACCCTCTGGTAGCCTTGGCCACTACTTATGTGCAATCAGTACTGGGCATTGCAAAGCCAGCATATAATTTTTTAACTCTCACGCATGCACATAAATACCACCACTTTCCGCTATAGGTGTCCACATTGAATACCTTTACAAAGGATGTGAAGGCTAGGCTAGCCAGCACACATTTTTCGGATGCCTAATAACTCCTTTCTCATATGAATTACTGCATTGCATAAGTTGCCACATGAAAGCCAGATGTGTTGGCTTTGCCAATGCCTGTTTCATTCTATGTTAGTTGAAGACTATCTAGTTTTCTCTTTTTACTGCGCAAATACCTGTCTGCACTCTAGGCATTAAGTCAGCTTCACAAATAGACCAAGTGGCTGTCTTCAGTAAGTATTGATTGCACTTTTTTCAACTGTCATCAAACTTTGCTCACTCTGAAAATGTAAAATATCTAGGACTTGCATGAGGTTTGATCAAGACCATCTTGCTTGATATAAACTGCAAGTGCTAGGGTAACGCCTGCTGGCTTCGCGTTCTTTGCCTGGAACCTCAAATACCCAGAGAACAGCATACATACTAGCTTCCAGCTGCTACAGAACGCAATGTTTCCTTAGAATAAATAAACCTGTTGTACTGTATCATCTTTGGGCGCCTGTGAATTTCTTCAACAAATACACGTGCTCTACTGCAAACAAAACAAAATGGCGAGTCACACGGAGAGTCAAAGGTGCCAACCAGAAAGTTTCTTCATGACCGAAAAGGGAGGTTTTAAGAAAATAGGCATGTGAGAGTTAGAAAAAATACAAAAATGAACATGTGAGGGCAATTTATATGTGTGTGCGTGTCATACACGTGTTTGATGAGGGCTGTGAACGCGTGCAATGCACACACACATACACATTTCGAATGCACTTGAAGAATAAGCATACTTATGGATACCGCGAGGAGCGAGCAAGGGCATAGGAGGAACATTTGCTTCACACCTACAATGTGCAGATTATGAGGATTTCATCAATGCGTGCACATACTTTGCTACACCTATCCTACAAAATATTTCTCACCGTTCTGTATATCGGGTCAATTGAACTGAGAGTAGTTGAAATCCAGCATATTTACACGATTTGTAAGAAAAAAGTGTATGCAAATAGTAAATAATCATTTAGGAGCATAACAAATAAACTTTGTTGCATCTTTGTACTTTATATAGTATTCATACATTGGGTTGAGATAATCAGTTAAAGTCACCATTTTAGTATTATTATTAAAAATATATATGTACATACATTGTACAATCTGTACATTATGCAAGTCACAAGGAAATACACGATTTTGAAAAAAAGTTTTAAGTGGGGCAAATGTGTATGTTTATTTCCAAATAGTTTTTTTTTTCCAGTGTGGGTTTTTGTTCTGTTATTTCAGGCTCTAAAGTATATTGACAAAATGGTAGCAGTGCATTTGGAATGAACAATTTTATAATCTTCTTAATTTTAGGGATATGTGTTCTTAAATTAGTTCTTTTCGGGGATTGACACAGGGAACGTGGTGCATAACACATTTTTTGATGGGTGTTATTTTAGTTCCTTGAGGTTTAGTTTTGGCAGTGTGCTGTGCGAGCACCTTGTACCACCAGGGGCCATATTACGGTAATTGCCCTGGGGGTGCAACAGGCGTTTGTGCCCGCTTTGCACGCCTCCGGGGCACTTTGGTATTACAGAACGGGGCGCAGACACTTGTGCGTCCCCTTGAGTTATACCGATAGTGCTGGTGCACTGAAAGCACCAGCGATACCTTCAGGGGTGTACCATTGTTTGCATGGGGGCGTGCCCTATGTAAATGAGGGGATTATTTTGCCTCTGCACCCATGCAATTTTACTGACGCAAAAGGCACACACAGGAGGTGGTCGCAGACGCAGAGGTAAAGAAGCTCTCAGGGGGGCGTACTCGAAAGGTAGTGCACTGTGAGCGCACCATCTGAGAGCATCCCTCTGGAGGGAGAAAGGGTAGGACAGAATAATTATGTCACACGATCTTCTGAGAATTAAGGGGCATATTATCAAGGGGGTTTATCTCCGCTTTTTTGGCTTTAAAAGCCAAGAAAGCGGAGATAAAATTATCTCCCTATTACCTAGCTGTCGCTAACACCAGTTAGCGACAGCTAGTAGGAGATAGCGACCATCTTGGGCCCCGCTTTGCATGTCAGTGATATTTATCACTAATGACATGCAAAGTGGGCGTGCCAAGATGTTAGCGACTGGAAACAGTCGCTAACATTGCTATCTCCTATTACCAACTTTTGGAGATATTCGCGCTAAGCGCAAATATCTCCAACAGCTAACACCTCCCCCATAGCAGTTCTTAGCCATGTTATCCAATGGTAGGTGGATAACATGGCTAAGAGCATTAGCTCGGCAATGCATGAATATCGCTGACTTTTCATCGATATTCATGCATTTCGGCCGATTTTTATCGCTTAGGAGATAAACCTTGATAATAGCAAGGTTCCTAAGCGATAAAAATTGCCGCAACTCGGCGATAAAAATATTGCTGCTAAACCAACATAGCGATAATTATCGCTAGTTGTTGGTAATATGCCCCTCAATTCTTGTATCCTACCTAATAAACAGCATACATGTCTCAGAGTGGCTTCTCTTGAAGTCTGTGGTCAATGACGGTGGATGATCAGTGCGGTTTAGTGGGTTGCTGCGGCGAAGCAACTATGGAGAATAGCTTGGCCAGAAGTGCCTCACTAAGTAGCTGGTGGGACGTTGTCGCTTTTTGATGAAGGGTAGAATATTCAAGTGATGGATGACAAGTAATGCACAGAAAAGGAAGTTTGCGGATGACAAGTGGGCGTCTAAATTGCTCAGTTCACTGCCTAGGTTATATGAAAAATGCTAAAGAAAGCTCATTAAATTTGTTCTCGTAATTTATAAGGTCCCTATCATTTTCAAGATGACAGCATTCAACCTGAGATGAGGTTTCCTTTCTCCACAGGCGGGGTTGGACTGGAATTGTAAACCAGCCCTGGCAATTACGTCCGATTGGCCTCCGGGGGCCAGTCAGATGTAATTGCCAGGGCTGGAACACTGCTGCTGCAGTTTTGTTACAAGGGGCCGATTTTGCATCACTGCTGCAAAACTGGCCCCCTGCAACAAAACCAGCCACAACTGGTACAAGCTCTGCACCCACACTTCCTGCCCACCGGGGAAACGCCTGGTGCCAGCTACAGCCAGTCTGGCCCTGTCAGTATTGTTTGCAGACAGTAAAACCCCGATTTCTGCTTCCATTTTGTGCTGGTGGCTTGAAAGTTCTAAGCTTAGCATAAAGCTTTGAAACACCACTAAGTAGGCCATTAACTATCAAGGAATACTGCAGGTCATGGTATTACATGAAACACTCTCCATGCATGGTTAACACAACGTCAAGTCTTCGATTCACTGTTAGTACTATTGTGTGTGCTATTTACCACTTCCGGCAATTCCCAATTCCATGGGACTTTTATGGCATACATTTACAACCTACTCTGACTATTGGGTTGATATATGCAGAGCCTGTGGGTGAAGTTGGGGGCGGGTGAGGGAGGGGCATGAAGTAATCGTTTTTTCAGCACAGCATGGCACAGTATGTTCTCACTTGTTAAGAACAAAACAATACAGGCTCTGATGCTTTACTGCTGCCAAAACCTTGTGAGATCTTTCTGTACAGAATGCCCAGGTGTGGGAAAAGCTACTCACTCTGAATCAGGCAAAGCGAATTTGCCTTTGGCAATTTTGACCCAGAGAAGACTGTTTATGGCCTGCAATATGTACTACAACAGCCCTTATACTTTTTAAAATACCGTGCTGTTACCCTAATCCGAAGTACATTATCCATACAGTATGATATTGCAGGCAGTCAGCCAGCATGCCACTATTCTTGTGTTATCCTGTCTCCTGAAGCCATCCTGTCATTTTAACAAGGCGCATTCGACGTCTCAGCCAGAGAAACCTATCAGCAGAAATTCATTACTCTGCCGCCTTGTTACCGCTGCCCACAGTAACTTTCAAAATTCTGCCTGAGCCTCGGGCGTATGAATTGATCGAGTCACAAAAGTCAAGTCCTGAAGAGCATGATTCCAAAACACTGTCACTAAGCAACAGGCCATTAATCCGATTCATTAGGAGAAAAATGCTGCAGGAAAAAATATGAGTGGCAGCATGAACAACGAGCAGGCCTGGTGGTAACACTCACAAGGGCAGCCTTCATTGTGTTACAGAAATAAAGCAGACCCCTTAAATTAGCAGGACCACAAAACACAGCCTCGAATAACAGTTTCTTAGCAATGGCCACACATCAAATTACCTTTCCAATTTACAAAATTAACTGCCTACATAAAATATTAGATATCTCAGTAGTTTACGACCTGAGTGGTTATTCAGACCACCGTTGGCTGACCAGCATCTTGCCATGGCAGCAGAAGACATGGCCTCTGCTCTCCTGCTGGGGACTGCCCTCCAAATTGTGAGACCCCACCTGTCGGGCAGGCATCTCAATGCGTTCTGCGCATACAAGAGTGTGGTGTTTGCACACAACAAAGAAGTTTGCCAAGAGGGCTCCCTGTTGATATGGAATCGGCAAACATTTAGTGCAAGTTTAAACTGACATGTCAAACTGACAAAATAAACATTTTATCAGGCCTAAACCTTTCTTTTTAATGAATATAAGTCACCCGAAATGGAGACCCTAAAGGCTTATTGGGCATGATATTTAAAAAATAGAACATGTACACGTTTTGCATATTCTGGCAGGGAAAATCTTCTAAATTATTTTTTACAGTTGTAAGGCCTCTCTCGCTTATTGACTAACACTGGGTAACCTTATTCCAATTAATAAGTGAGAGCTTTAGATTGTGTGGGATAGAGTTATGCTGTGTACGCTCAACTGAATTATAATTTAAAATCCTCTTTAATAGTAAAGTCAGATTTTAAGAAATAATTCTGAAAATGGCTCTTTTAGAAAGTTGGCATGTTCTTGTTCTAACCATTTATTTGTGCTTCCTGCCAGTGTCCTGGGATGGACGAATCTGTCAATATGACAGAGCTGTAAGGCAAACTCCCAATGTTTGATTTTTATTTTCAAAGCCGTATTTCCTTTTTGAAAATAATAAAATGACACCATTGCAGTTTTCTCCCATGGCGTGGGGATCATTTTGCTGTTTTCACTGACTCATACTGCCAGGGTTTACCTGGCAGTGACATACAGTAAAAACATGTCATTTGTTCACCCCCTTCAATAGGGCGGGCAGACAAAAAGCAAAAACTCCAACGGCCCTTACTTTATGTTGCTCTTCAAGATGTATGTTGGTGGTGGAGATGGAGTAGTCTGCTGTCGAAATACCGAAGGTTCACTCAACTATAGATGAGTTGGGCGGGCCTTCAGTTTGGCAAAGAGGGTACTCCCTAACCTCTTCAATGTCAAACTCTAAATGAGGCCTTGAAATCCACAGTGTGTCCCTCTGATGGACACAAACATGTGTGCACTAGGTACAGTTCGTTTACATATTACTAAAACGTATATTTTTAAAGCATTTGTTTTATCCTAAACACAACTTCATCTGTGTAACATTGTGTACTTTGTGTATCACTGTTTTAAAATAATAGCTTTTGTGTTTACAGTGCTGTCTGTCACAAGATGGGCTTTGTAGCACTATAATTACTTAAGTCAGTATTTCTCACATCACCTACTAGGATTCCATTCTCTCAGGTCACACACACAGACATTTCAGTGATCGGATTATCAACTGAAGTTTCAGAAAGTAAAAGAGCATATTGCCAAGTGATAAGTTTAACTTGCATTTATTTTTTATTGAATCCCGTCACTGCTAGGCCTTTTCCCTCTGTGCTAAGCCTTCTTATTGGGTGTTTGGGGTAGTTCACGTTTAGGCCCCTGTAACTTTTTGTCCACATAAGGTATCCAAGCCAAATTTACGTCCTTTTCTTCCAACATCCTGAGGATTCTAAAGGTAATTAGGGTTTGTGGATTCCACTGGAGGGGACCGAGAAATAATCCAAAATACAACTAAATGTTTTTTTTGGGGGGACAATTGGGAAAAAAGCGCTTCAGACGAAAGCGTCTTATTTTTTCCCTGCAAATGGTATTAACAAAAAGTTTGTGGTGATAAAATCACCATCTTCCCAGCTTTCAGGAACAGGCATGCTTTTGTCCGAAAATCACAATTTTCTTTACCGTTTTGGCATTTTACTGGGACATAGCCTATTTCTTTTATTTTTTTTTGTGCTCTGAAAAGTAGACAAAATTCTGAATTCAGCAAGGGGTCACTTTTGTAGTTCCTTCAAGGCTTTTCTATACAGATTAACAGTTGAAATAAAAAAATATTGAACTTGAGTTGAAAAAAATCAGCCATTTGTGCCAGCATTTCTACATGTAACTTCTGAGTATGGCAGATGTTTTAAAGCATTATGCAGTCATGTCTGCTGGACCCTACTGGTTGCATGGATATATAGGACCTATAGGTTCACCAAGAACCAGAGGTACCCAGAGCCAGAGCTGCACCTTGCAATTTTGTTTTCATTGTGTACAGGGCATATAGCAATGTTGTGGTAAAATATAAAGCATAACAAATAGGCATCAAGGAAACCCCTGTATTTCCAAAATGGGAACAACATAACGTTTATAAGCAGTGGTTATTTGCACATCTCCAAAATTGTGGGTTCCCATATTAGCATGTGAATTAGAAGACATTTCTCAAAATAACTTCTTTTTTACACATTGTCTTACAATTGGAAGGCACAAATGCATAGAAAAAAAATGGTAATAACACTTGTTCAATTATTCTGTGTTCCACTAAGACTCCTGATAAAAATGGTAACTCACTTGTGTGGGTAGGCCCAGTGTCTGCAACAGGAAAAGGTCCAAAACGCAACATGGACACACCACATTTTCCCAGTGAAAAATTACCCTTTTTTAGCAATGTGCGTAGCTGTGGATTTTGGACTCTAGCTCAGCTGGCACCTATGGCAACCTAGCAAATCTGTACATTTTTGAAAACTAGACACTCAGGGTAATCCAAAATGGGGTGACTTGTGTGACTCTCATCGGATTCTGTTTAGGGGTGGGTGGAAGTCGTGTAAGGGACCTACACGGAGAGGCACAAAGATTGATCTAATCTCCGTGCCTCTCTGCATATTTCCTTTACGTGACGCCCGCACACCGCCCTCCTCCCGCCCGCTATATTAAATGTGAATAAAAAGCCTTTAGATAAGATTTAAAATAAAACTTACCTTATCGCTGGGTCATCCTGGGCCATCTAGCCTTGTTCTTGGAACTGCGCATGCGCGGGAGCCTGCGCATGTGCATTCCATGCCAGGAATGAGCGTGGCAGATTAAAGGTCCTGCCCCGCGGGGTCGAGGTAATGCTTTGAACGCATTTGTGGCCTATCCCCCCTTTCAGGAGCAGTGGTCAGCCATGGGACAGCGAGTCCCAGTAGGGCGAGTGCAGCAGGCGGCAGATTAAAGGTCCCAGTTATAGCATGTTTAAAGGAGAGCGCACATTCACTGTAATACTGGTCAGCAGTGGTAAAGTGCTCAGGGTCTTAAACCCTTGGCTGCAGCGGTAATTCCGCCGCGGTGCTGGGGGGAGGGGCACCAAATTGGAGCAGCGTGGGCGGGGCGGCCGCGCCGTGACAGAACCAATCCATCACCAGCATAGCGGGTCCGTGGCTCGTGACGGAGTGGTTCCGTCACGAGCATGGAAGGGGTTAAAATCAACACAAAGAATTCGGTAAAAAGAAGAGGAGGAAGGCAAATGGTTTAGGATGACCCTTCAGAGAGGGCCATTTTCCAACAGTTAGCCAATGTCATAAATGTTATGCTTTTTGAGTGAGAGTGACATCTTCTGCTGCTTGAGTTTCACAGCCCACACATTTTGCATTGAGTACTTTTTTGATCCAAGATAATATATGAAAGCTGTCAAAAATGTGGTACATTTTCCCTAAATCAATATTTTTTCCATTAGTCTGGAAGAGTGAAGAATGAAGGAAGAATTGTAAACTGGAAATTGATTTTACATGGGACATCTACGCAGCCAGATCATATGAAGCTCCCTCGAGTTTACACCACTTACAATGCAGTCCAGAACGACAGGCGCGGTGTAGAAAGGATGACTGACTTAATAGAGGTATTGTGTTGATCATTTTTAATGTTGATCTTCCTATTATCAAAGATTCGAAAACATGTGCATTATACACAGCAGAAGTGCCTAGAAAGGCTTCATCAGCAGATCACATTGATTAATCTGAATGGCAATCCTGAGACCTCAGGTCGCAAGTGTGTACACCAGCAGGGTTCACCTAACCTTTCCTCTTACCAAGAAAGATGACATGTAAGCCTGGTAATTTTAACATCTGTTATTCAAGTTTATCGAGACAATTAAATTTATGATGTGAATTAGTTACATATACCTTAAATTGCAATCATTAGCACTGCATTTAAAAGCAAGAAATACTCAATGTGACAAACAAAATGTACTTTGATGACTTGTTTGTGTCATTGTATTAAATGCAAAATTCCAAAATAAATATGTTACTGCTATTAATATTGGGTATGATCTGGCAGTTGCTGGCAATGTAGAGTTGCATGATAAAAATAGCTCTATTATTAATACTTCAAGCCTGATTTAGAGATGGTTGGCAATGGGACATCTGCCGAACTCTACGCACTCAAAGCCGGTAGAATCCCGGGCTGCTATCGAGCCACGACGAGATGCACCCACGGACCCTTCTGCTGCCACTCCTGCAAGTTCACCTGCATTCGGACCTGCACCACACCAGCACCGACCAAGCCGAACTCCAGCAGCAACCACCTCAAGTGCATCCTGCTCAACACCCGCTCTGTCCACAGACACGCCGTCGAGCTCTGGAACCTGCTCGACACCAAAGCCCCAGACGTCGCCTTCCTCACGGAAACCTGGATGAATGCCTCCTCAGCACCCGACATCGCCATCGCCATCCCGGACGGCTACAAGATCATCTGGAGGGACCGCGTCAACCAGACAGGAGGAGGCATCGCCATCATCCACAGGAACTCCATCCGCATCACGACCAACACCGACGATACCCTCGCACCCGCCGAACACCTGCACTTCCAGATCCGCATCAACCCCAAGACCACCCTACGAGGCACCCTCATCTACAGACCCCCGGGACCACACACCCAATTCAGCGAAGACATCGCCGACTTCATCAGCCCGCACGCCCTCCCCTCCGCTGACTACATCCTCCTCGGGGACCTCAACTTCTACCTGGAGAACAACAACGACCGCAACACCACCACCCTGCTGGACAACCTCGCCAACCTCGGTCTCAAGCAGCTGGTGACCACCCCCACCCACTACGCCGGACACATACTCGACCCCGTCTTCTCATCTAGCAAGGACGTCGCCTTCAGCCACGCCACCGGACTCCACTGGACGGACAACAGCTGTGTCCACTTCAGCTTCAGAAGGACCACAATCTACCACCACCAGCAACAGGTTGCACGCAGAAGCTGGAACAAGATCACAGCCGATCAGCTCGCGACTTCCCTGAACATGAACCCTCCCACCAGCGCAACGAACCCAAGCCAGGCAGCCACCAACCTCGCGAAGTGGATCAGCAACTGCGCAGACGACCTCGCCCCCCTGAAGACCCCGCCTAGCAGACCTGGCAGCAAGAAAGCCCCATGTTTCATCGACGAACTCAAGAGCTCCAAGAAGAACCTCCTGAGCCCTCGAGAAAGCCTGGCGCAGAGACCCAACACCGAACAACATGACTGCCCTCAAGCTCGCCACCCGAAAACACCACCAACTGATCCACGCCACCAAGAAAACTGCATTCAAGGAACGACTGGACAACATCGCACGATGAACTCCATCCACTCCGGTTCTCCGATCGACCCCTGCCCTCACCACGTCTTCAACAAGGCTGACGCTGTCATCGCACCCCACCTGCGGGACATCATCAACACCTCCTTTGTCACCGCCACCTTAACGGAGAGCTGGAAGCACGCCGAACTCAGCGCTCTACTAAAGAAGCCATCAGCCGACCTCACCGACCTCAAGAACTACCGCCCCAGCTCGCTGCTCCCGTTTCCTGCAAAAGTTATTGAGAAGACCATCAACAAGCAGCTGGCCGCCTTCCTCGAGACGAACGGATCCCTCGACCTCTCGCAGTCTGGCTTCCGGGCCAACCACAGCACCGAGACCGCCCTGATCGCAGCTACCGATGACATCCGAGCCCTGCTCGACAACGGAGAAACAGCGGCCCTCATCCTCCTAGACCTCTCCGCGGCCTTCGACACGGTCTACCACCGAACCCTAGTGCAGCGCCTCAGCAACGTCAGAATCCAGGAGAAGGCACTGGAATGGATCACCTCGTTCTTTGCCGGAAGGACACAGAGAGTCCGCCTCCCCCCCGTTCAGATCAGAAGCCACTGAAGTCATCTGCGGCGTTCCTCAAGGCTCCTCGCTCAGCCCAACCCTCTTCAACGTCTACATGAGCCCCCTCGCAGCCACCGCACGCCAACACAACCTCAACATCATCTCCTACGCCGACGACACCCAGCTGATCTTCTCCCTCACCAACGACCCCGCCACTGCCAGAGCCAACCTACACGAAGGGATGACAGACGTAGCCAAGTGGATGATGAGCAGCCGCCTGAAACTGAACTCGGACAAGACGGAAGTCCTCATCCTGGGATCTTCACCCTCCGCCTGGAACGACTCCTGGTGGCTCCCCGCCCTGGGCAGCGCACCCAAACCAACAGACCACGCACGCAACCTGGGCTTCATCCTGGACTCCTCTCTCTCCATGACCAGACAAGTCAACGCCGTCTCCTCGTCATGCTTCAACATCCTGCGCATGCTACGCAAGATCTTCCTGTGGATCCCCACCGAGACTAGGAAGACAGTCACCCAGGCCCTCGTCACCAGCCGTCTGGACTACGGCAACTCTCTCTACGCCGGAACCACCGCCAAACTCCAGAAGAGACTCCAGCGGATCCAGAACGCCTCAGCACGACTCATCCTGGACATCCCCCGTCGCAGCCACATCTCCGGACACCTGAGAGATCTGCATTGGCTCCCGGTCAACAAGAGAATCACCTTCCATCTCCTCACCCACGCACACAAGGCCCTACACAACCAAGGCCCAGGATACCTCAACAGCCGCCTCAACTTCTACGCTCCCACATGCCAACTTCGATCGACCGACCACGCCCTCGCCGCCGTCCCCCGGATCCGAAGAGCCACCACAGGAGGAAGGTCCTTCTCCTACCTGGCCGCCAAGACTTGGAACTCCCTCCGATCCACCTCCGCCTGACCCAGGACCACCTCGCCTTCAGGAAGCAGCTCAAGACCTGGCTGTTCGAGCAGTAGCGGACCCCCCCTCCCCTAGCGCCTTGAGACCCTGCGGGTGAGTAGTGCGCTATATAAATGCTGTGATTGATTGATTGATTGAAAGTACTGGGGATGAAATAACCCCACTTTATTTTCCCTTCCTTCATGTAGATTCTGAAGAGGAAGGGAGGAAGGGGATGCCCTCAGTGGTGAAGTAGCCTCTGGCTCCGGCAACTAAAACGCCATTTGGGTATTATGATACCACCAGATGTTGCCCTATTTTGAATTTAAGTCTGTTACCATTTTCAATAATGCCATCTCTGAGAAAGACTGCCATAGAATGTTTATATTCGTGCACAAAACCAAATGAAATTGTCCTAAATATGCTTGAAAAAACCTTGCAGCGTGTAAGGGAAGCATTCATATATGGGTACTTGAAATGTACCACTGATTTGAGGATATATTTCACCATTTACTGACATTAGGAATGACGATTACGTTAGGAATGATGGAATTGCGTGAAGACATTTATCCTGAGAGGTGGCTTTTGAGATGTTGGCCTGCTGCAAAAGCCCTACACCATTCTACACGAGTTTGGCAGACATTCTTTTTCTGTCATACTGGTTAATAGATTGTTTGACAGGTAAGATACAAAAGAGACCATTAATTTGGCTCATTGTACCTTCTTCTACAATGAAACATCCCCTAAACAAACTGCCAGTAGAAATCAAGTTTCTATTCTTTCAAACAATCCATAAACAACAAACTACAGGTACTAAAAACATCATTGGAAATTATTTAAATATCCAAATACTGCATTCGGATTGGTGTCAGTACAACGCGTTGTGTTACAACGCATTACGTTACAACGCAGATTTTACAACGCGGGATCCATTACAACGGATGTCATTACAATGCATGGCATTACATCGCAGATGTCATTACAACGCATGGCATTACATCGTATAGGTAAGTATACCTTTTTTTAAAAATGTTATTTAGTTTATTGTAATTAATTTTTTTTAAATAATTTAAATAAAAGACATTTTAAAATTGTCATTAAATTAATTTAATTAAATAATATCTATTTAATAAATGTAATTTTATTAAAAATTGTAAATAATTTAATTTAATAAAAAAAAGTAATTAGTTTAAAGTACATATTTTTTATAATGAAATTAAATTAAATTAAATTAATAATAATTATTTATTTAATTTAATTAATTTAATTAAAAAATGTAATTAATGTAAAATAATTAATTTAATTTAATACATATATTTTAATTAATTTTAAAATGGTAAATATAATTTAATTATCCCTAAACACAAACCCTACCCTAAAACCTAAAACCTAAAAACACCCCTGTACCCCAAAACCCAAACCCTGCCCTAAAACCTAAAAACACCCCTGTACCCCAAAACCCAAACCCTACCCTAAAACCTAAAAACACCCCTGTACCCCAAAACCCAAACCCTGCCCTAAAACCTAAAAACACCCCTGTACCCCAAAACCCAAACCCTACCCTGAAACCTAAAAACACCCCTGTACCCCAAAACCCAAACCCTGCCCTAAAACCTTAAAACACCCCTGTACCCCAAAACCCAAACCCTACCCTAAAACCTAAAAACACCCCTGTACCCCAAAACCCAAACCCTGCCCTAAAACCTAAAAACACCCCTGTACCCCAAAACCCAAACCCTGCCCTAAAACCTAAAACACCCCTGTACCCCAAAACCCAAACCCTGCCCTAAAACCTAAAAACACCCCTGTACCCCAAAACCCAAACCCTGCCCTAAAACCTAAAAACACCCCTGTACCCCTGTACCCCAAAACCCAAACCCTGCCCTAAAACCTAAAAACACCCCTGTACCCCAAAACCCAAACCCTGCCCTAAAACCTAAAACACCCCTGTACCCCAAAACCCAAAACCCTGCCCTAAAACCTAAAAATACCCAAACACCCCAAAACATATACCTCAGTACGCCAAAACATATACTCCTATACTCATACTTATTTAAAAAATCAATTAAATTAATATATTTAATTTATAATATTTAAAAACATAAAGACATATTTTTTTTATAATTATTAATAATTAAATCAATTAAATAATATTAAATAAAATAAAAAAAATTAAATACTTACCAATACTTACGATGTAATAGTATGCGTTGTAATAGCATCTGCGATGTAATGCCATGCATTGTAATGACATCCGATGTAATGGATCCCGCGTTGTAAAATCTGCGTTGTAACGGAATGCGACGTAAAAGATGCGTTGTAAGTGTAACATACCCTGCATTCATATGTTTTATCCAAAAGCCGAAATTATAAAATAAAGTAATGAGACTAGCCCAAGGGACAATTTGGAAACACTCAAGGGGGAGGCAATTAAAGAGAAGCGTGTCACTGTGTATTTGTTCCCAGGTGGTATGCACAAAACATACAATATCAATCTCTACAAAGTATAACAGAACATTTGTCCGAGCAGGGAAAGGTCACCACTTCCTCAAAACGTAGAAGAGGAGTTTTAGGCATATTGCCATGCTTTTCAAAGTCATATTTAAACAAATCCCTATAATTAAGTAGCAGACTAAAAAGGTTCTGGAATTCTGCAAACGTTTCCGGTATGCATGAAGTCTGTGCAGAATTGTTCATTTATTTCACTTTCTTTTGTCTTCATTTAGTCAGTAGGATGGATTGCTAACAAAGTAGTGTTGCTTTTTCATCTCTGTTGCCTACTTCTGTATTCAGGATGTTTACTTTGCGTTCACTATTGCTTTTATACAGTGGTCGCATTTAATTATTAGTAGACTAGTCAGGATACACATTTATAGAGCAAGAGCTATCATCCCTAGAGAGGATGTTTGTAGACCTGACCCAAATTTACTTCATTGTAAGTGAATGCAATCAACAAACTATTTTCTCAGCTAGATTGGTAGGACATTAACTTGGAATGCCTACTTAAACACATCTGGTAAAAAGCTGCTTATTAAATTGTTTGCTAATGTCAGGAATCCATTCAGAAAAGAATATCAGTCCTAAAACCACTGTTAAATATGTCTTTGTTTAATAACATTTAATGAATTCATCTGTTGAATCAGTTTCACCAAAGCCATCATAAACCAATAATTGCAATCTACAAGTATTTAAGGAGAAATACAATTTCACTTTGTTTTAAAATGAACACCTGTTCCTTTTTTAGGATTTTGCCATGGAGGACACAATGACCGGAAAGCCACAGGCCACAGGGAGCCCGAGTAGCAAAATCAAGAAGGAGGACAAGGAGCAGTCAGACGCTGAACAGGATCTCCTGCAAAATTCTTTAAGAAAGAATGTTCCACAGAATACAGTGAACAAGAAGTTATCAAATGTAAACTTGCAGCTCCCTTATGGACATTACACCCAAGCACTTGAAAATGTAAGCAAACAATCAAAGAAAAAAGACTACGCGGACAGTCCGTACAATGACTATGTTGACCTCTTCTATAACGTCAGACCACACAAAACTTTGGATGATAGACTGATGGAAGCATTACTTGATATTCTGAAGGAGGGAAATTAAACCTTAAGCTATGATGCTGAGTTGGAAATATTCATGCCCCTATCCTGACCATTACTTGTTTTGAGGATATTTGATTTATGTGGCTACTTCTTCAGACACAGTAAAAGCAGAAGAAGAAATTGTTCACCTATATACCCCTTAGGAATTCATTTCGAGTGGCGACTTAATTCCGATGGGGCTGGTAACAAGTTGCTGGCCTCATTAGAATAATGAGATCCAATGTAACACCTCAGGTCTAATTACTTTCACCTAGAAATTTTGACTGCGAGAAAGTCGGAGCCAAAATGAGTAAACACCGGGGGAATCAAACCTGGAATTAAAGACTGCCCCGCTAATTACTCATTTCTTATTGGACCATCAATGAAAAGTTTGCAATGTGTTTGAAATTCACCATCCTCGGAGTTACTAGTATTGGCAACTCTGAGTGTGGAGAAATAGGGGGCACATTTCCCAGGCCACTCCTGATGAGGGGCTTCATTCTCTTGATCTTCCTTCCTAAGTGTGCTTAACGGTTATCCACAAAAAATATTTTTACCTTTCTTTCAATCTCTCCCCAAAACACTTGTTAGTTCCCCCAAAACATTTGTTTGATTAGGATAGAATTTATTCACAGAGCAGGATTCCAGAATTACTGAAAAGTAGGCCTAAAATGTTCGATTTGTTTTTGATGTATGCTAAGCTAGGCATTGCCCATAAGATCTTAAAGGATGCTTCAACAAACCAAAAGGCGTGGTAATACACAGCTCATGCACAATGAAATAACCAACATATCTTGGTTATCAGTAATCACTCAACTTGCAGAAAGTTTCGTTTAATATGTGAGATGAGCAGTCAAAGAATCCTCTTGCATTTCTTTCACTCTTTTCGAAAATGGGGGAGATTTGTTTACAGTATGGTTTATTGAGAAGCACAAAATACAAACACGAAACTAATAATGTGTAGACTCCTCTGGGAGTGGCTACATGATTTCTCCTCGATTTCAACATAATCATTAAACACATCAACATTTCTGCACAAGCCCTGTGAGAAACACATGGATACACAACTTTGTTTTGACATCTTAAATAAGCCAGTATGGCTGAAATTGTTGTCAGTAACCAGAAAAGGTATGTTTGAAATGACAAACAGAATATCACAACCTACTTGCACATTTTAGACAACATAACATAACAGAACATCTCCTTTTGCAGTTCTAAGCTGCAAATTCTAAACAGTAGCATTCAGAATGCTAAAACCATTTTGTAGATATGGTATTTGAAAAAGGTGCAACCAAACTTTATTTAAAACGGAGGCCGTTTCTGAGACCATAAACAGATTGAAAAGCAAAATATTAAGGTGAATAGATTTTTTTTAATTGTTGTCTGATTTTTTTCCTTTTCTATGTGCTGTTGATTTTACTGCAGCACCGCCTGAAAATGTGACTGGCTGTACAATCTAGAGATTGCCAGCAAGGGGCTGGTCCTTAAATCCTGGAAGCCCAAGACTAGTGCCTTAACCACTAGATAAACCGTTCTATACAGCTGGGGCAAAAATGCTGCTCTCAGGCGAGTACGCATGCATATCCATCCCCTTGGAGAATAATCTAGTGAATCATTTCCCTAAAAGGTCTCAAAACTCAGCAAGGTATAATTGTCATAGTGTTAGTTACTGATGGTGATTCTGGATTGGGTCAAAATTACTTACTTGCTTGTGTTTTCACAAGATGGACCCTTCTAGAGCTGAAATGTTCATTATCATTTTGATGCCTAGCAGCTATCTATCCCCTACCACCAATTGAGGCTGTGTTTAAGTAAAATATGTATGCCACAAGGTATTTGTTGCAGATGATGTTTTTTGTTTAGTATGTTTGTTTTGGTTTTCACCTGCCAGAGTTGCTATTGCACGATTTTGCATTTCATAACTTTATTAATATCAATTTAAGTAGAGGTTTGCTACTTAAGTCTAATTTTTGTCTTTGCCAATTTTTCCAGTGATTTGGTTCTCCAAAAGATTTTGCTTTTACAATTGGCACTGTAACTTTCAAGAAATCAAAACACATAGTTAGGCCGAAAAATGGATCTTCAAAATTATTCATATTTCTTTCCCTACGATCTACAATGCCATATGAAACAATACAAAGACATTCTGTAGGATATTATACTCCCCTTCTTCCTCTTGTAAATTGTGCCACACACCTGCCTAACACTCAATTAAATATGAAAGTTACTCTTAACAATATTGTTAAAAAAAACCAAAAACTGTAGGGAAAACCCTAGGGTTGTTATTTCCCAATGGAATGCATGATCATTTCCGGGGGTTCTTAATCTGTGGTTGGCATACCACGGGAGAAAAATCATCTAGTTTACAGGTATGGTTAAGATGTAAATATATCTAATTTATTTCCCCTTTTCCCTCATCTAACCGAAAAAATCCCCTACTGTATACTCCCACGAAATTTGAAAGTGTTTGGCTCTTTCACATCCAATTGCCGCTCTAACTGCATCCTTTTCTAGCTATAAAGATATGTGTTCATATTAAATGCCAGCAGCCTTTGCCAGTATTTGTGAAACCTGCAAAGCTATGATGTTGTAGTTCATACCATTCTTGCAAAGGCATTACTCCTGTGAATCCCCTTAGAACACACACACACACACACACACACACATGTAATCACACTTAACCCGAAACTGCTGCAGAAAATCCTCCAGACATGCATATTTTGCACTATTGTTAATCTATATCCAGGCATATATGCCTGCAGATGTGGATTCTGTGAATCACGATATGCCTTTTGAGGTTGCTGATCAAGTCTTTTACTCGTGTATAAAACGACAAGTCTAGACTATCTGATGAAGCATTCTGGTTTCATCGACTTCTGTTTGTGACTAAAAGTAACCTAATTTGACACATATGTAGTGTTATAATTCTCTTGCAAATTTAGAGAACATTTGTAGTTTCTGTTTACAGTTGTGCTAAATTTGTATTGTTTAGATTATGAAAAATTCTTTAACACAACCAATTTATGAATTAAGCTCACTAAATGTATTATGAGAGTGTCTCAAGATGTGCAAGACGCAACTCTTTCTCCAGGGGTACCAAAAGGAGACATTTACCCTCCCCAGACCATACAATAGCTGTATTAATTATAGAAAAGAGTACTAAGGGGTAGAAAATCAGCCTACTCGACACTATGTCACAGAAAAACTTTAGAAATCTTGCCCATTTGCTGCATAGCCCAATATGGGGCCCTGACAAAATGGGTGGCTTGTTTTGATTTGTATTCTGTGAAAACTTATAGACTGAACAATAAGAATTCCAGAATTAGGCTGTGTTTGAAGTAGTGTTCCACAATATAAAATGTATTGCTAGCTGAAAAAGCTGCCTTTTTGTTTGGTCTTGTGCACAACAGTGCTACTATCAATTCCTTGTTCCTGTAACCTAAAGTATAGATTTTCCGTTATCTAGGCTGAGCAGCCCGCTTGGCAGTGGAACTGGAAGCTCTCAATAGGAGCCAAGTCTACATTTATCATCTCCTAATGTTACTTTTGGATTATGTTCTTGTACCCTATGTGCATTGTTAGTCTATCTGCAGATAGACCAAGGATTAGTCAATTAGGGGCAGATTTACTAATAATTTACACAACGCGGTGCAGCAAGGCGAATTGCTGTGCTCCATTGTGTGAATGGGAGAGAGCTGATTAGCACTATATTTACAAATATATGGTGCTCTTCAGCTCTCTCCCAGAACTGGCACACATGTGGCTGCCTGGCGCCAATTCAGGCACTCTTGCAGCACACTGCAAGGGTGCCTGCATTACAGGCAGGATTTTTTGTGCAGGAAGTGGTACCTTACTGTACAAAAACAATCCAGAGAGGCATTTTCCTCTTTTTTTGTGTGATGCAAAATGCCTCACACATACAAGGAGGAAGTAACAAGAAAAAATAAACATATTTCCCCTTGTTAAAGCTCTCCATGGTAGGTGTACCGTTTTCACTGAATTCCTGCTTTACATACCCTAGTAAATCAGGAATTTTGTGAAATCCATGGGTGGATGCATGGGAACACCCAATTTAATTATTTAATTGAGTGTAGGGAATACCCAGCACTAAGAAATGTAAAGCAAGGCTGCACAAGCCCGTGTGTTCCATTACAAACACACGCAAGGACACACATAGGCCTTTCATGGCCTTGTAAATCCCAGAAAAGTCTTTGTGTTGCCCTGCATTGTCTTTTGCAGGGCGATGCAAAAGCTTAGTAAGTCTAGGCATAAGGGACTTCGTGGGCCTTTCTATGATGGATTTGCAATTCTAACTACTTAGTCTGTCATACTGCTAGAGATGTAGCCAACTTACAGCTCATCCTCTACGCATTACTCAAGAAGATACCTTACAGAAATGTTTTATTAAGTATCAAATGCTACCTGAAAGGTAACTGCGCATTGCATTGAGAAAGTTATATCTGTTTCTTGCCTGTACCAGCTACAGTTGGAAAAAGTCTAAGCAGTGGTGCTGGTCTGCAGCATCCCCTCGGAGAGGGAGTGGATTAGTACAAATGCACCCTTTCCATTGAGACCAGTGCTTATGCAAAGATGCCTGGTTTCATAATGAAAGCTGGCTTGTTCAGGGGACGTATGTTTTGATTCACCTCTTTGCCTTCATCGGCCTTATGATCAAGCGGAGATTGATTGAGAATAAAAGATACAAGGTACTAGAATTGAGGCGAAGTGATGATGAACATTGATTTAATTTTAGGACCAGGTTTGAGAACACGGTGGTCATTGCTCGCTTCTCCTACAACAGTTTAATAGTAAATTAGAAGCAATCTAAAAGAAATCCCACAATCCAGCCTTATTCTTAGGTCATGTATCCGTTCTACATCCCATTTGACACTTTCTGTGTGCTCCATTCGCCACACTGTTCTAAAAAAAAACCAGTATATTTAACACATGGATAGCATCAGTAAAGAGACAATTGTAAGGCACTTCAATCAACCCAGCATTAGTTAGGTGTATGTGTATCACCACCGAAGCAGTACATGCAACCAAACCCATTTGACTTTTGTTCTCTTTTGTCCCAACTGCACTACTGTAGCCAAAGCTTCACTTGCAACCAAGCTTTAACAATACACCTAGGCCTTTCCCTTGAATGTTTCCAACCCAGAGGGTGCTGCATAAACGTAAAGTATTTTTCTTGTTGGTCTTGGTGACTATGTGTATTTTGTGAAAATGTTTAAACAACCTCTCCCTTCCCCAATCCCCCCACACAGATTTTATCTGAGAATTGTAAACTATATTTTCTTTACAGGTATTTATATTTTGTCAAGACTTTTATCAGACAGCTTCAACATTTTGAAGGTATAATAAATTATATGAAAGAACCAAACTTTGCCTGAAGAAACGACCATTTCATCCAATAAAATATTTTTACCCAGCATGTTCCAAAAGCAACAGCAAAATGTGATGTGATGTGATGTGATGTTATAATTGCATTTGTCTAATGAGCATAATACAGTATGTCAGCAGAGTTCAGAGTGTGTGGTCTTAACATTTGTAAAGGAAGAAATGCATGAAACTTACAGCGTGAACTGGATGTTACAGCCTAGTCTGATGGTCACAGAAATTGATGGAACAGGGAGTTACATTTTTAAATGGGAGACAAATAATACAACTATTAGTATAATCATGTTCTAAACAATGTTGTCAATGCATTGTCCGACATGGTGGGAAGATGCTCAGGAGTGAACATGTTACTTAGCCACAGCTACTGTATAACACACAGCTCGAAGGAGGTTTTTTGGGTACATTGCACTAATGCAGTGATTTGTTCTGCGCTTCAGATTTTATTTGATTTATTTAATGTGATTTTCTATAGCGCGAACATTTCCCGAGGGTGTCAGAGCGCTTTACAAAAGAACCCGTTGCGATACATAAGGATTTAGGATTACATGAGTTACATAAAATATACAAACGGGGAAAAAAATTGCAAATGGTCGTTGTAAAGTCACACAGGGAAGAGATACCAATAGAAAAAATTGCAAATGTACAAGTTGTAAAGTCACTCAAGGAAGAGATACAAATGGATAAACTCTAAGAATCACATAGGAATGGTAGTGATTACAAAGGTCTACTACATATACTACTGGTTAGAGTTATTTCTATATACATATATATATACAAATAATAGATTTGCTCTGGATTCCATTTTACCAGCGATTCGGCTTGGACAGGTATATACCACATATTTGCAGAGTGAAAAAAGAAATAAAAATAAATAAAAATAATAAAAATTAAAATAAAAAGGGGTAGAGAGCGGTATGTGGGGAGAAGAGTTGGAGGCTGAGATTGGTGAGAGGAGAGAGGGGGACCGGAGAGGGAGAAAGAGATAAGGCAGTCCAGCGTAAGAGAAATGTCTGAAGGTCAGCAGGGTGGAATCCAAGGGACCAAAGGAAAGGACAAGAACCAACAAAATGGTGGACCCGGGTCGTGGGCATCGATGGAAACCATCTCAACATGGCAATATGCCCCCAGGGCAAGAGCGACAACAGGAGAGGGTCCCAAAATGGCGGGGCGCACACGAGTTCCAGTCCAAAAGTTACGAAGTCCAGAGAAAACCAGGGAGCCGAACGAACGGAGGAAGAACAAGAGGGGAAAAGGAGCTAGACAGTCAAAAGGAGGTGCATCTTCAGTATTTGCACCTCCTTTCACCACTGCTGCACACACATGATCCCTGGTCTAAATGCTCCCATGCTCCTGTACTGGGCACCACAGTCCACCCGTGTCATTAGCTGGAGGGGTGTTAAAACGAATCCCCAAGTCTCCACCCAGCTTTCATGCTCGACAAAAAGCTGATGTTAATCTTTGCTCCCCCAGGGGCGCGTTAGTGGCTTCGTCATATGTAGGGGGTGAGCGCAGTAATTAAAATCCTCTCCCCGTCATGTAACCTGTCCCGCCCGTCCGCTGTGGCCAAGGGCCCCCATACACACACTGCAGTCGGGCCACACAGGCGGATGGAGGCTGCAGATCCGGTGATCACGGGCTGCACGAGCTGCAGGCGACCGCCGGGGAAGATGAAAGGGCACCATTGGGCCCACTCCTGATGTCGCGACCCCCGCATTGATACCTCATAACATGGGTCCGTTTCACCGAAGCCCCCCACTTCTACCTCCGTTTCACCACGGGCGCCATCTTGAGGCGTTATCGCCAGGGGTGGATATTGCTGATATCACGGCAGAGCAGCCGCTGGAAGTATCGGCGGCCCCAGCGGCAGACGTTTCAGATCGTTCAATTTTGGCATTTGGTCCTTACAGATAATTTTGTGGGGCTTGGAGGGCCACGTTAGAATGTTATGCGCAGGATTTGAGGATGTTAGTAAGGAAGCACGTTTTTAACGGATTTATGTCGCACTTCTGAGGTTTAAGGAAAGACAAAACTTTTTAAGGGCCTCATTAAGAGATTATTGACCCAAGAATACTTTTTCGTAGCAGAAGCTGGTTCGAGAGCTTCAATGCCTACCTGGTGAAGAAATTGGGGCAGATTTACAAGCCCCTTGCAACACTTTTGTGTGCCTGTTGCATCATAAAAGTAACTCAATGGTGGCGTAAAAAATGCAGCAAATGTACAATGTGATGCATCTAGGAAGATTGTAAAGCCCTGCGTGACATTATACCTGCGTCAGGTATAACGTATGCAGGGTAGTCGTTCCCACGCAGGAAAGCCTTGTAAAAGTGGTGCTGTGAAATCTACAAGATTTCACTGCGTGACATTTAGGACGCCACTGCGTCAAAACCTTGCGCCTGCTTGAAGCGGAGTAAGGAGTGACACAGTGTATTGGGAATAGGCAGCAACACGCATTGCTGGAGGTGCGTCGTGCTTGCGGCGCGACTCCAGCAATGCGTGACTTTTCCGCCAACAGATGCGTCAGAATTCCTTCAAATACATTCAATGCCATGCATATTTCAATATTTTAATGTGAAGTACACATGCATTACAACTTGAAAAATCAACATATGTAATGGTGAATGTAAAAGCAAGATCAGATTTGGCACGCTCCATATTAACCTAGTATAACGCTACTATAGGCATAACTCATATAAGAATAAGTGATCTGTTACTGAACAGGCAGACTGAAATTAAATTTCAGATAAGTGATATGCCAATAAACCTACACAAGAAAGAACATGTGGTGCATAAAGACGCTTCAGACACAAATGGCAGGTTTAAATGATCTTGTTGTGTTGCATGAATTAGGGAGGAGAAAATATGATAGCCAACAGCACTGCCTCATTTGCTGTATGGTTACAAAAACATATCCCAAGTTATAATTGGAACTACTGAATTAAGTAACATTTTAGTCGCCAAAAGCTGTGTACAGATTTGGAGTGAGATTCAACCTTCCTAGGCCTAGCATGCTGTAGATTTTGAATGGACGTTATGATCATTATCAATAGAGGTGTATTAAATAAAATGGTAATAATTGTAGTTATGATTGTGGAATCACCATGGAAACATGTTATGCACCGTTTGTAGTGCTTATCTGCAATCAAGTGCCAAGACAGTTGGAACTTCTGGTGCAAACAGTATTTCCACCACAATTTTTTCTGGTGGGTCTAAAATGAAAACGGTGGGTCTAAAATGAAAACACATCATAGCACTATGCAATCCAGCGGCGGCCGCTCCATTATAGCAGAGGAGCACCCTGTTGCAAAGTAGGAATTGTAATTTGTAAGGTAAGAAGATCCAGTAGTCGTAGGTATTCTTGAAAGGGTGTTTATTAATTAAAAGCTGGTAAATAGGTAAATAGGAAGGAGGTAAGGAGGAGGGAAGGAGGCAGAAAGGTGGCCCCACCGGGAGCAGCATCCAGCTGCTCAGCCCACTCAATCAAACTGACCACACATTCAAACCATGCACCCAGGAACATTCCAATGACATCACACACACAGGCTGAGCAGCAGGGAAAGAGATGAACAGGATATAACACACCCCCCCGCCACCACTAGGAAATAAAACAAGAATGTTTATTATCTTTTTAATTTAATCCCCTGGACCCGCCCCCAGGACTCTAATGAGACTTGGGGGCAGGTCCATGGGATGACAGAGTGGTGGGCACTCCCTTCACTGCGCATGAGGGTTTGGCTGACCTTTTCAGGCTGGCCAAGCTCTCTCCAGCCCCAGCTACGTTGCTGGAGAGAGCAGACACAGGCTCCCAGTCTGCCTGGGAGTGCAAGTTGCTAGCGTTCAGGACAATCCTGAAGCTTTTCTCATGCAAGAGCAGCTTCAGGATTGGCCCCAAGGCAGTCTGGGCCATAAGCAGGAAGAGTGCAATGCGGCGGGAGGCGATGGCGGTGGTGTTAAGGTACATTTATTTTATTTATTAATGTATTTACTTTTGTCTCTGAACCCTCCCCAACTCTTTCCTCTCTCCTCCCCACATCCCTCCCTCCCTCTGGCCAACCCCCCTCACCCTCCCACTTTGGCTGTGGACGGGCTGCTACTGATGCAATCATGTATGTGTAATGCTTTGGTGGATGATAGGACAAGAGTGAAAGGAGATGGCATAGGATATAGTAGAAAGGCAGCACCACAACTGTTTTTGATTATAGTAATAATAATAAGCTAAAAAACGAAAACATGAGACCTATGCTGTAAAGTTGCCAGGTTCACTGAAACCCGAGGATGTCAAGTTTAACATAAAACAAGCATTTACATTGCAACGGTCTCGCCTTTGCAAAAGTTAGAGCTATTGGCATTGTAATGACAAAATTGTTATTGATGTTTTGGTTTTTAAAACAGATAAATAAATGGCATTGTCATTTACAATGCCAATAGCTTAATCGCTCGCAAATGCAAGACCTATTGCATTTGCACCCTCACACACACGCAGAGCCACACAGAGCCACACACACACAGAGTCACATACACAGAGCCACACACACACACAGAGCCACACACACAGAGCCACACACACAAAGCCACACACAGAGAGCCACACACAGACAGAGCCACACACAGACAGAACCACACACAGAGCCACACACACACGCAGCCACACAGAGTCACACACACACACACACACACAGAGCCACACACACAGAGCCACACATACTCAGAAGCCACACTTCATACTCAGAAGCGTGTCATAACTAAGCTGCAATCCATTCAGAATGCGGCTGCCAGGATTCTCTTAAACAATCCTCGCCGCAAATCCACTACTCATGGCATTCGTCAGCTCCACTGGCTGAGAGTTGAGAGCCGTATAAAATTTAAGGCCCTCTGTATTGCATATAAGGCAGTACATGGCATAGGACCCAGGTTCCTGACTGAAGCCTTTCAGCTTTATGTCCCCAGAAGGCAATTAAGATCGGCTAACATCAGTCTCCTCCCTGTGCCACGTACAAGAACGGTCACTTGGGGAGACAGGCGTTTTCTCGTAGCCGCACCAAAACTTTGGAATCTCTTGCCACTTGCCATCAAAACTGCCCCGAATCTGATGAGCTTTCGCAGGCTCTTAAAGACATGGTTGTTTAACCAGTAAGAGGTTAGCTGAATCTAGTAGCTCCACAGCGCCGAAACACCTCAGGGTATTTGTTGCGCTATAAAAGTTGCGTAAATAAATAAATAAATAAATAAACACACACAGAGCCACACACAGACAGAGCCACACACACACACACAGAGCCACACACACACACAGCCACACAGAGTCACACACACACACACACACACACACACACACAGAGCCACAGACACACAGCGCCACACACAGACACAGAGTGCCACACACACAGTGCCACACACACAGCGCCACACACACACACAGCGCCACACACACACACCCACAGCGCCACACACACACAAAGTGCCACACACACACAGCGACACAAACACAGAGCGCCAGGTGTGAGGGAGAGGGGATGTGAGGGTGAGGGGGTGTGAGGGTGAGGGGGTGTGAGGGTGAGTGAGGGAGTGTGAGGTGAGAGGGTGAGTGAGGGTGAGAGGGTGTGTGAGGGTGAGAGGGTGTGTGAGGGTGAAAGGGAGTGTGAGGGTGAGTGAGGATGTGTGAGGGTGGGTGAGGGGATGTGTGAAGGTGAGGGGGTGAGAGGGTTGTGAGGATGGGGAGGTGTGAGGGTGAGGGTGTGTGAGGGTGAGGGGGTGTGAGGGTTAGGTGGTGTGAGAGTGAGTGTGTGTGAGGGGGTGTGAGGGTGAGTGGGTGTGAGGGGGTGTGTGAGGGTGAGGGGGTGTGAGTGTGAGGGGGCAGCACCCCAAGAGGGGCCGGGCTAGGGCTGCGCCAGCCACCTTTGAGGGCACCTCCAGCGGGAGGGATTTACTGCATGGGAGCAGGGCTTCCACACAAGCGCCGCATTCTTGTGTGGTGCCACAATGCCAAGATGCGGAGAGAGGCCCTCTCGGTGAACACAAACTTTTATTCAAGCACCCAGTTTGCTAATTAGCAGCAGCTCTTTGAGCAAAAAATCCTCACACCGCAGTGTGCTGCCCTCCCATCTTCTTAGGGAGCAACAGCTCAAAGACACTGAAAGAGAGCAAGCAGCAAAGGGGAATAGGCCTCCAATGTCCAACTTTGGCACTGCTCGACGAGTGATGACTTCATTCGCTTCACGGGAGAAGTGCCTCCCCCATACAGTCGGGATCGCAGGCCTTTGAGAGAGTTCTCATGGTTTGTGATGTTAAGAGAACGATTGAAAAGTGCAGAGAAATGTTATTCCAGTTTAGAAATGTATTAAACAAGCGCTCGCCATTTGTCTTTAAACCCCGTCCTTTTCAGACTGGGGGGCGTGTTTTTCTTTCTCCCCTCTTCTCCATTGGCTGGAATGTAAACAACGGGCGTGTTTCGACTGTTATTTACATTCCAGCCAATGGAGAAGAGGGTAGAAAGAAACTAAAAAACACGCCCCCCAATCCGAAATAGAACGGGGCTTAGATTGAGAGAATGTCGTCACTGGGACCTCTTCTCCAATGGCTGGCCGTCGTTTAGGAGGCCAGCCAATGGAGAAGAGGGGCGGAGCTTAACCTCGCTACTCAGAGACATTAAATCTCACCAGCGAGACTGCGCATGTGCGCAGCCTACGCTAGCCCAGACCAAAAACGACCCGACTCCCCACCCAGAGCCCTAAATTCAGCACTAATCCTTTATGGGTTCTGAAGTAGCTAGCTACTCACCGAAAAAGTGCTTCATCACCTTGTCAGAGGTAGTAAGCACTATATATGCAATTAAAATACAATACAATCACAGGGAAAAACAGGACTCTGAGCAGGGCCGGCATTTAGCATGGGCGAGCTGGGCCCAGGGTGCCAATTTTCCGAGGTTCGCTCAGAGCATGTGCATTAAGGTTATGCCAACAGCAGCACCCTTCTCGTCATGTTCCAGCCTTGTCCTTGTCTCTTTCCAGTTTCAGGTGGTTTTAGTCCTTCATTATCCTATGGCAGGCAATGTTTTTAAAACCCTTTTATCGCCTTTCTTTCCATGCGTTCACCCTATGACCCCTGCTGGCACACATCAACAAAATCACCATCTGCTGTGAGGCAGCTAAGCTAATGGGGATTTAGGTGGGCTGGAGGAGGTCTGGCGATGTTTGTGCTCAGGGGCCAGTCAGTGCTCACCCAGGTAATGACCAGTGGACACAAAAGGGATCCTTTGATGCCGCATTTAGTCCAGTGCAATCAACACAGTTGCCAAATTTCTGTCCGTCCAGGGCGCTATCTTAGCTGAGGTTAGCTCTGGCTCTGAGAGCCGTCTTTATGTTGTTTTTGTGCCACCATCTTCATGAACCCTAAACCCCGGGGTACCAATTGACATGCAGGAGTATAAAAAGATAAGCCAAGGGTAGCAGCTGTAAAACCAGGCTACACCCAACTGACATCCATACAAGTTCTTCCAGAAAAGATTTTCCGCACTTCACTCTGTACCAGCACATGCTTAATTGGTTTTATTTGTGATTGCTGGACTCAAGCATGCCTTACTTCAGGTAGACTACACTCCTCAGGCAATAGTCAGGTTTTGGTGGAGGTAGGTGGTTGACGGGGGTGAACCCAGCCTTAGATGAGCTTTGAATCCTGGTTTGACAATCAGCAGCAGCCAGTGTAGGCGAAGCAGCATTGGGGAGATACAACTGAATTTCAATGCTCCTGATACTAGCCTTGCAGTGGTACGCAAGACTCCTTTGAATTGTGCCAGGGTGTTTTGGGAAGGCCTGGAAATGCAATCCTACTAGAAATGCGCCAAACTGGTGAAAGCCTGCCTAGCAGATGGCTGTTTGACTTTGCAGTCCTTGTTGTTTTTAGCATGTCTGACACTTGTATTGTTCTCAACACTGTTCATAAGAGTGGATAGATTTTCTGTTTTCGCCCTCGTATTACGTTTCCACCACGTATAGGTCTAGCTTATCCTTGGTGGGATACAAATAGATGTAAATGTGCATCCACCAGAGAGGGGTCGGGGAGGAGGGGTAGCAAAGAATTTGAATTTCAAAAATTCTACCAGGTTAAAAAACAGTAATATTTGGAGATACTCGGGTAAAGATGGAGACCAGCTAAAGACTTTTTGCGCTGCAGCATGTGGGGAAACCAGAGAGGGCCCCTAAATGCCCCAGCATGCACGACTTCAATTTACCACCATATTGTTTTTCAGGGCTCTACATTACAATCCAGCTGCTGTATACCTAGAAGTTTCCATTGTCTCTCGTCGTATGCGTATTTTGTCTATCTTTATGAAAGAGGGAAATTTGTTCCCGGTGGAAGAAATTGCTTGGCGACCTATGTGGCTGAAAGAATGGATGGTGACACGCCTGTGCACTTTCCAGAATGCAGGCATTTCGTTGCAACCTTTCCCCTGCCAGTCTCTCCATATGTCGGCCTAATGAAGCCAGGCCGGTACCGCAGAAATACCAAAGAGCATCACAGACAGCGCAAGCCGAACATCACCACATAGGGCCAGCGCGAGCCGCTAGAAAGCAGCGCTTTGGCGATATTTCTCTTGATAAGCACGGAGGGTTTGTGTGTGATGAGCTCCTTCGAGGCAGCACGGTAATGGTCACTTTGCTGACGGAGAAAGCTCTCACTGGCAGAAATCATTCCCGACCTTTAAAGGACAGAGGGTCACATTTGGGGCACAGGTCCATTGGCAGCCGCCACACAAACACTGCCCGGGCCCCTCGCCTCCACAGAAACAGCTTTTAGGAACCTCTGGAAAGGTGACATCTTTGTGAGTAAAGGAATATGGTGGAAATGGACCAACTGGTGGAGTATAAATATGCATCTTGTGTGTTCGCAGGCTGCATGCTCCAAAAAGGCGATGCACATATGTATGTGAAAGATGACCTTATTCATCAGAACGTGCCTAGAATTGGTGCAGTTAAACACTGGAATGGAAATTAAACAAGGCACACATCCACCCGCCGAACGGCAATCATCCCACCCGCCCCAGCTCCATGAAAAAAAAATGGCGGCCGCAAACATCTGGGAAAAAAAGAAAAAAGTAAACACCCACATGTTCATGACGGCAAAAAAGGGACGGAGCTTAAAAAAAACTGCGGCACGCCTAACGAATCTGCTCCGACAATTATTGACACATCTCTCTTCTAATGGCTAGCCTCCATTTATGGAGCTAGGCAATGGAAGAGTGAGGCGGGTTAAAGCCCCGTACTGAAGATCAAAAAATTTCGCCTGCGCGACAATGCTTGCGCAGTGAACGCCAGGCGAAACCTAAAAATGTATGTCTGAGATATGCAACTGCTTCTGGTTTCCTTGATCTGAAGGCAAAAAAAACTAAAATGACCTGATGATGAAAGAAGAGACAGTGAGATAACCTGGGTTACTTCTAATCTGTTGGATTGGTTAGGGGTTAGATTTTAGTTTGTGAATGGCTGTATATATACACGTTTGTAGGCATTCACAAACGTAATAGTCAAACTAAGTGTTGTTCCTCGCACTTCCCACCCCTTGCATGGGATGTAGTACTGTAGATTTCTCCACGCTCACAGCAGAGAGTTGTACAGAAGTAAAACCAGCTCCTTTTGTAAATTCCAGTATGATGCAGTTGACGACATTTATACATGCAAACATGACTTTATGAATTTACCCAAAAAATGAAATTAATAATTGTAAATTGGGAGTGATTTTCATTGAAATGCATTCATCATTTAAATTTTTTTCTCAAAATAGCTTGTTCCATGATCTTCGTGTCAATCAAAGATTGATTAGCACCTGAAGTGCTTTAGCATTTTCTCAAATGTTCCTTTTCATGGAAAAAGATCTCAATTATTTCTCTACTAAAGGTGATTGTAGAATATGGACTGAGTCACAAGGCTGGTGCAGCACGTAACAAGTAACACAGCAGTTTTGAAAAGTATATGGCAGTGGCCAGCGACAGGCCCTTAAAGTCCAATGCATAGTCATCCCGCTGAAGCTGTTGGTTTTGGCACCAAAAACTCTAAGTGAAAAAATGGGTGCTTCACTTGATTGATGTTTTTTTTTTTACCTCGGTCCAGCCCAAGATTTACCTTCAGACTTACGTCTCATTGATAGTTTGCCTGAAAGATTACTCTGTCTGCTGAACCAATGATCAGCTCATTCTTCCAGAGTAAGGGGATTGTCTTGTTTCTGCCAAGGGTACTGCTGCTGGCTCTGCCAGTTGAAACCTTACACAATGGCTCCGTGGACTTGGGGTCATCAGCGAAAGTCCACCAGACCATCCACCCTGTTTAGAGTGGAAGGTCGGATGTACTGTTTTTCTCTGGAAGATCACCAGGTAAAGCCTGGTGGTACAAAAGAGAAAAAAGGCAAATTATCCCTTCTCATGGATAGAAAAGCATCAAGGGACCAGGGAATGTTTGAATGCCTTAAGAAGAACTGTTGTAGTGCTGGCTCATCAATGGTATGTAGGTGTTAGGTTATTACCTTTGCTCCCGTGACTCACGCTAGGCTACTTGTCGAAACATACATCTGGTCCATAGTCACATTTATTTTGTCAAAATCCTCCAGTGGCCTCTAGTTAGGCAGGACTCCACGAGGGCCAGATACTATTACACTGGGGGCCCACTGACCTTGTTTTCAGGAAGGCGAAAGATCTGACCAGGATGAATCAGATTTTCTTGCACACCCAAGATGCGACGTTCAGGGCAAGCCTCAGCACCTGGTCCCAGTCCAATGAATGTGGAAAAATGATTTACATCCCACTTTTCATCGCTGGGAAAGTTACTTCTGATTCAGTCCTGCTGCCTTTAGCTCCTTAAAGTAGGTTACTAGGAATCTGGCCTCTCTCTCCTGTAGGGTCCAGTGCTGTTTGGTTAGCTGGGCCTTGAGTCACATATCTTTCTGCAGGAGGCCAACAATTTACCCTTGTTTGTGGGCCAGAACCATTTGAGAATCCTTGAGTGAGTCCTATTATTCCAGCAAGAGTCGGGAATCAGGTCGTTCCTCCTAACAGGGCCTTCATCTTCATGTGGAATCTACCGAGGTCCAGGAACATTCCTAGGAGGTTGTAGGGAGGTCCCATATTTATCCTCTGCACTTGCCTATCATTAGAGATATTCTGCCTCCCTCGCCCAACGATTTTCTTGTAGACCTGCACCTCCTTTTTCAACACCTCCTCTCTGCCTTACTGTAAAATTGCACAGGAGCCCCTGTTTCAATATGTCAGACTCTTTCTGCCAACAGGGAGGCATGTCATCAGCTCTTTGACCACTACTCTTTTTAGATGAGGATTTGTGCCAAAACATGTTCTCCCTCCCGCCAGCTGTCTAGGAGGGTCCTGGGAATGAATAGAAGAAGCCTTTCTATTCTATCTCCAACTCAAAGCTATCTCCAACTCAAAGGAGGACTCTCTTTTATTCTGCCAACTGTTTCTGTCCATTAGCTAATCGCTGCTAATTAGCAGGCAGTTAACCTCCCTGCCCTTCCTGGCCTCAGCATCAGGCCATTGTCTTCGAAAAAAAGGCTACTAAATCTCCCACACAATGGTGTTTATTCAACTTTTGAATGTATGATGAGTGGTAGAAATGGCTTTAATCCAGTTCTAGCTCAGGCACCCTAAAATACATTTTTATAATGTTCCAATTAAGTTAACAAAAATCTTATTTCAACATAAGTCTGACTTTCAAAATTAAGAAAGAAATAACTTTGAAGGACTTTCGGGGATATGAAATTAAATATATGGAAAATGTATCAGGACCAACATTTTGACATAGGTTTTCGGTATTCATTCACTGCAAGCGTGCACTTTTTAAATACAGAATGTACCTCTTTTTAAGTATTAAGCACCCTAACTTGTGTGATTATAAGGTGCACTTTAGCGGTGGTGTAATATATAGAAATACTTTTCTTTCTGCATGACATAAATGTAAGTGCTATTTTTTTTCTCTGCCGCCACCCATGCCCCTCCACTGCCGTTCCCTGCCAGCCACTACTGGTTAAATATATCAGCCGAGTGAGACTATCGGAATCTATTCCATTTTGGTGCCAGAGCACATGCACTGTGGCACCTATTGGCATTGTCACTATGACTGCTGCCCAGCGACTAATGGTAATCCCCTGCTTCCGTCGAGCTAGGATGGGCGGCCAGTCTCATTCAGTTAAAGCAGCCATTCTCTGGAATGCCCTCCCTATAGCGCTGCGTCACACTAAGGACCTAAGATGTTCTAAAAAGCTCCTTAAAACTCACCTTTTTAAACAGGCCTATTAATTCACTTTTCTCGCCATCTGTTTACTACTGACTTGCGCCAGGATACTCAAGAGTAGTTGTGCGCACTACAAATACCAATATAACATATACCATAACCCGAGTCTTTTTCCCAGCAAAAAACAGGGTTTAAAAAAAGGCAAAGAAAATCTTGGGTGACCATGAGTAAAAGTCACATTTGCGACAGCAGTGTTCTAGTGTCACAGTATATACATATAGGATAGTGTCTTAGTTTGTGAAGTGCAATGTGAAACGGTGGCCATTAGGTCCTTTCAGAATGTCAGCTGATTTCATATTCCTGGAACTTGGCAGATGATCGCCAGTTTCAGCGACTCTGTCTACTTGTTATTTGGAATCTCAAGTATGAGGGTGTATTTGCCTTTTCTGTTTTTCTCACCTCCTGTGGTATGTTGCTTATTTTGTGGTAGCTCAGAAAGCTGAGATGCACCACTTTATGGTTAATGTACACATTTTTCTTACTTTGAAGGGGGTTCAATGATCTCTTATGCACTGTATAATACACCAACTAAAATTAGTTCAGGTTGCAGCTGCATGACATACCAAAACCTCTCAGAGATAGTCACATCCCGATGTACTCCAGAACTCTACTATTCAAATCATTAGTAATATTGCACTGTTTTTCATCTATAAACTTCGAAATTTGTCTAAAAAAAGTTCTCATGTTGAACCTCTAGTCGAACACTACCTTCAAACATTCAATCACATGCCTTAATTTCTAAAACTAGAACAATCAGATTCAGCGACAGAGCTTTTTTCTGCAACAGTCACCAGAAGGTGGGATACCTTTCCTGTGAGTCTTTAGGTGAGCCTAACTTACTTCAAATCAAGAAACCTCTTTAAGACATGTCTTTACAACCTCCAAATCCACCTCTTCTGATCTCTATCCTACTTCAGTGCCAAGAAGCTACGACGAGCATCCCGCTTTAAAAGTAATGACTGGAGACCATGAAGAATGGTGGGTTGAGTAGGACATCTGCATAAGAACTGACCACCAACATAGGTTTACCCTCCCCTTTCGATTTTACCCATGCTATCATGATGTGCACAACACTTCATCATTTCTATGGCTGTTGGATGGCTCATTTTATTGTGTGCCCACACTCTCAAAATTAGGCTAAAACTCAGGATCCACTCTGCAACTCTATCTCACTTCAGACGCTACCCCTCAAAACGACAGATGCCCATCTATAATGCTAGGCCTGCCTTTTAGTTATGAATTGATAACTGTAAAATCAATCTATTAGTCCACAGCTAACCCTTCAGTTAAAAATCTGCCCTTTAACCTATGATCCATATTTATCCCAGGGTGTGTTAAGGATCAGATAGGAAGCTGTCCAAATCTTTTGCCCTGATCTAGTTCAGAGATAGCCTCTTTCTTATGGTCAGCCACTTTACTGCTGTTCTGCTAGAAAGCATTTCCACAAGGATGCTTTCCCCACCCCACCAGAAGAGGAGATGTCACCATGGAAATCGCTTGATGCTCTCAATCTGTCATTATGCTTTTTTGAATGAAGACCTTTGCTCACTCCGTGGGATACACAACATCAAAATTCTGCACAGGCACGGGCTGCACAAAGCATAAAAATGAAGTAGACTGGAGTGATATGAAAGATTAAACTGGAAACCTAATATCATGGAGTCATAACATCAAGGGGAGGGTATGTCTCTCTCACTTGTCAGACCAGCATGCATATATCAAGCACAATGTCAGAAAACCTCATAAATGTGGTGCGTGTTTAGCATAAGAATTTCCGTTCAACAAGTAAGTGACATTTAACAAGTCAGACAAAAATCTGATGTCACACTGCTGCACAATGCCGAAATTATAGGACAAGTACATCGACAGAATGTTAAATGTATTCATTGCATTCCACATAATATTTTTCATTAAATGAATAGCCCAAAATCAGCAATTACATAAAGCAACTCTAGAGTAAATCCGAAAATTGCTGACTAATTAGCCAGATGTTTAGTTACATTATAACTGTGCGCATGCACAGCTTAGTAATAAAGGAAAATCCTATTGCAGATGTTTGCAGTTTTAGTGTGGTACTTCTTGAATCATGAAATGGTGCATATCAATAGAGTTATAAGTGGCACCAGTCCACCTAACGCCAAAATGTGTAGAACATAGATGGTACTCCAAGATGGAGCAAACATGTTTATTTGTTATAGCCATCAAATATTTTATTGTGTACTCCCTCAGTCCCATACCCCCTGAAAGGTAATCAAGTAGAAATAAAGCAAGGACAAGGTCGAATTTACGAATACCTGCAATGATTAAAACTGCACTTTATGGCTCCCCTCACTTTCTGCCGCCTTGTGCTACATTTTTTGTCTGTCCGACCGTAAAGAAAAATAAGGCGTGGTGTGGCAAAGTGATGCAATGGCTAGTTTTATAGGATCCGTACTCTCCAGATATGCCCCCGCCGCCCAACTACCCTAGACATGCAAGATCCCCACATTTGAAATCACCAGAGATTCAGGTGGGGTTAAAAAGGCCATGTTTATTCACACATTATATAAACATGACAAGCAATAACATGCATATCAAAATCACAAGTTATAACATAACTACATTTATGAGCATATCAGCTCCATGAGCATATCAGCTCCATCACCTTCCCAACCCTAAGGGAGGAACACCATCTGGTTCACATCTCGCAACTGGGTATCCTACGCCAAGTGCCGTGCACCTGCCCCTTAGAGTGGTGGGTCCCGCCCTTCTATCCTTGTCCGCCATTACCGGGGCCCACCTCTCGACCACCAGGCTGCCTAGGGTCGCCTGGGAGGCTCGAAATCTGTCGCCCTAGCCTCCCCAGCCGGTGGTCACTTCCTCCCAGTGGAGAGCTTGCCATATCCCCCCTCAGAGCTGGCCTATGGAGCCCGGCAAGCGGGCTCCCATCCATCTTGTTTAGCCACTATTTACTGATCGCAGGTCTCTTCTCCGCAGAATGCCCCTCAAACCATTAATCTAAGGGACGGGTGGGTGGGAATTTCGGAAAGCCGGCCTGGATCTCGAGAATGGCCAGGAGCCGGCGTGAGCAGTCAGGTTTCCAGGAGAGATAACGCGGAACAGAGATCACAGTCACAGGGAGTTGACCCTGAATAGGCCCAGAGTCTCCATCCCCTGACCCTCGGGTCACGTGATATCGCCAGAGCGGAAATGGGTCGGCCGGACGCCGATTGGGCCGTCCGCCCGACCAACCATCAGAGACCAGGAGCGGGCGGGTCCGGAGAGGCCGGGTCCTAAGTGCACGCGTCGTGATTCTCCACGCTTGTCATAGGACCCGTACCCTCCAGATATGTCCCCGCCGCCCAACTACCCTAGACATGCAAGATCCCCACATTTGAAATCACCAGAGATTCAGGTGGGGTTAAAAAGGCCATGTTTATTCACACATTGTATAAACATGACAAGCAATAACATGCATATAAAAATCACAAGTTATAACATAACTACATTTATGAGCATATCAGCTCCATGAGCATATCAGCTCCATCACCTTCCCAACCCTAAGGGAGGAACACCATCTGGTTCGCATCTCGCAACTGGGTATCCTACGCCAAGTGCCGTGCACCTGCCCCTTAGAGTTGTGGGTCCCGCCCTTCTATCCTTGTTCGCCATTACCGGGGCCCACCTCTCGACCACCAGGCTGCCCAGGGTCGCCAGGGAGGCTCGAAATCTGTCGCCCTAGCCTCCCCAGCCGGTGGTCACTTCCTCCCAGTGGAGAGCTTGCCATATCCCCCCTCAGAGCTGGCCTATGGAGCCCGGCAAGCGGGCTCGCATCCATCTTGTTTAGCCACTATTTACTGATCGCAGGTCTCTTCTCCGCCACAAGGGTGGCCAAGGCCCACAGGTCTGACACCCTCCCCACCTGCGTTCAGAATAAATGACCATAGTTCTTGGATAAACGTATCAGTTCCATAGTCCGACCAATGCACCCCATCCTGGTGGTACATTGCCTCTCCGGAAATCATCCGGTGCTGAAGGTAGCGCAAGCGGCCCTTCACTGAGCAAACCTTGCTAGTTCGCCTTTCAATCGCCTCACCGAGAGGTTCAAAGATCTAGGACGCACTCCTGGGCCCCATGCCCTGCGCGATATCATGCCAGACCAGACTAGTTTCGTTGATGGGAACACACTTCCCAGCCAGGCAAACTCTGCTAGTAGGGCTTCCTTGACAGCCAAGCGCCCCCTGTCGACCACGTCGTTGCCTCCCAAATGCAAAATAATCCAATCCGGCGATTTGTGCTCTCGTGCCCTGAGCTCCTCGACGATCCGCCTCAAGTGTCGGATCCGCATCCCTCCAACGCCATGCCATACGAATTCGGTCTCGCCCAATGCGGCCGGTGTCACCACCTCTCTTCGCTGCAAGCGCACCGCCGCGCGACGCACGAAAGAGTGCCCGATTACCCATATCACGGAAGCGGGCATACTAATCAAAAAGGAGAGAGATGGAACCGTTAGACACTGCACACATATGCATTACAATAATTCAGGCCGTACATATCGTTTGTAGCAATCAGAGGTCCAGCGACCTACACCTTTCACCATGATGGGGGGCAGACCCGCCCCTGCTGCTAAAGTTGCGGCGCCAATCCTAAAGGAATGAGAAGAGTAGCCCGCTGCTCCCAGTCCCAGGTTCCCCAGGGCCAACCCAAAGACTGCCTTAAACTGGTATTGAGACAGGCAATCCCCGTTTTCGTGGACGAAGAGAGCCGACCCCCCCCCCTGCTGGGCGCCGGGCTAGGTACGCCTGCATACGGGATACGGGGCAGGCAGCTATCCCAGGGGCAGGCCGCAACTGGATGTTGACCCCCTTTCCTGTTTGGTCTGTTTTGGACCATCTCGACCGCACTACTAGGCCCCCCGGGGAAATGGAGATATCCTTGAGCTGCAGGCCCCCCGTGGTCTACTCTGGAGGCCCCCACAATCTCACCCAGGCGGAAGGCCCCGTAAAAGGCCAGGTAGAAGGCCACCCCCAGCATGATTCCCTCGAATGGTGACTGGCAAATAAGAGGCAGTACCCCCAAAATATCAATCAAGGTCCCGCCGTGTCCCGTCTAATCGGGACCATCCCGCTAAGGCCTTCCTGATCAAAAATTAAGCCCCAGGATCCCGTTCCCCCGCCAGTTTAGCAAAGAAGCCTATCGCCACCAGGGCAGCCCTAGCATAGGACACTGTTTTGCCCTGATCCCGCAGAACCTGTAAAAAGGCGTACATCGTTTCAGTTGCGAAGACCCTCCCCCCACCCAACTGTTCGACACATGATTTGTAACCATTAAACTGCGACTGATAGGCGCGTTTGGTGCGATCACTCAGAGCGGCACCTACCAGCCCCGCTAAAGCGGGCTCCAATTTTCCACAGTGACGTAGGGAACGCCGTCATGTGCTCTTCCGCCTGCGGGTGGAACCTCCGGAAGTCCTGCAACTTGGAACGAGACAAAGCGTCAGCAGCATGGTTATCAACACCAGGTATATGCGCAGCTTTAAAAGTCAAATTCAATTTCAAGCATGCCAACACCAACAACTTCAGCAACCTCAGCACGTGTGGGCAAGCCGCCCCTTGCCGATTGATAACCTGGACCACTGCCATGTTATCCGACCAGAAGGTCACGACCCTGTCCCTGAGGCGCTCTGCCCACACCGTTACTGCCACCCAGATGGGAAAGAGCTCTAAAAAGGCTAAATTCTTAGTCAAGCCTGCTACGTGCCATTCCGCTGGCCAGACCGCCCCACACCAGGCAGGGCCCAAGATTGCCCCAAAACCAACACTACCAGCTGAATCGGTGTATAATCCTAGCTCTTTACTGGACACCGGCGGCGCGGGCCACACTACCCGCCCATTGAAATCTGCCAGGAAATCCCGCCACACCTTGAGGTCCTCCTTCACCCCTGCTCTTAACCTCACCCGGTGATGCTTCTGGGTAAGACCCACCATCGCTCTGGCTATAGACCTCGAGAAAGGGCGTCCCATGGGAATGATCCGCAAAGCAAAGTTTAGCTGCCCCACAAGCACTTGTAACTGGTGCAACGTCACCTTTGGACATGCCAATGCTACCTCAATGGCTAGGGAAAAGGCTTTTACTTTATCCATTGGCAATCTACATTCTCCCGCTACTGTGTCAATTTCAATGCCCAGGAAGGACATGTACGTGTCAGGGCAGACTGTCTTGCTCGGTGCCAGCGGCACCCCAAATTCCTTTAACATGGCCACCAGCTGGCTTAGGGCCAACGCGCAGGCATCCGCCGATGCGGGACCCATTACCACATCCGTACATCCTGACTTTTGCGAAAACACCCATTGCAGCATGGAGCTAAAGGTCTCAAAGTACTTGCAGGAGACCGCACAACCCATAGGCATACATCTGTCGTAATAAAATTGCTGTTGGACCTGAAAGCCTAACAAATGGTAATCCTCAGGGTGTACCGGTAACAAGCGGAATGCTGACTCAATGTCGGTTTTTGCCAGTAACGCCCCTCGGCCTAGCTCCCTCACTTTCTGAACCGCGGCATCAAAGGACGAGTACGTCACTGAGCACACCGCCGGGTCAATGGCATTGTTTACCGATGCACCTTTCGGTGCGGATAAGTTATGTATCATTCTGAACTGTCCCGGCTCCTTTTTGGTCACCACTCCTAAAGGGGAGCAGACAAAGTTCTCCCAGGGAGGAGCCGGAAACGGACCTGCTACTCGGCCTAAGGCCCGCTCTTTCTCTACCTTTGTGGCCACTACTGCGGGATGGGTTCTTGCTGAAACTTGGTTCCTACACTGAGTAATAGGAGGGACATGCGATGCTGGTATACGAAAACCGCTGGAGAAACCTTCAAACAACATCCTGGCAGCTGCCCTATCCGGATACCTGCCCAACCAAAAGATCAGTTTCTCAATGTCAACAGGAGTAGGCAGATTAGACTTGGGGAGGCTTGATATCCTTAGGGGCGTTGCCCCCCGTTCTTTGGATTTCTTATTGCACTTTGACTCAGGATGGGACTGGTGACTGCAGTAGGCGCATGCGTGCTTGAACTTGCACTGCCCAGGGGGCCACGTGCACCCTTTACCATTGAATGCCCAGCATGTACCTTTCTTCTCGCCCGGCCCTCCCTGGGAAGTCCGAAAGGGCTGCCTAGCCGGGTGTTCCCTATTGCTTACGCTCTCTAACCAAGCATTGACCTCAACCTGGTCCCAACAAATGGAGGGGTTTTCTTCCTTCGCCCAGCGAAACTCCCTATCGTATGTCAGCCAGGCAGAACCGCCATGAGTGGCGTGCGCCTTTACAATCTTATTAGTATAAAACACCAGCGGAATCGCCAACTCTGGCCTTTTTTCCAACAACACCGTAACATAGACGTGAAAGCCGAACAACCAATTGGTTATAGTCTCCTCTATCCTAGGTCTCCGATCTCGGAAGGAATGATCCTTCCCATCCCTGTCCTTGTAATCCTCTTCTCGCCTCTTCGGCCTGATAAGGGAGAATATATCTACGTAGGCACCTCTCCAAATCTTCTCTCGCATTTCCGTACTAACATGCGTAGCTAACATCCCTGACTGGGACAACACGTTCCCCCGACTAGTTCCCACCTCGCTGCTCCTTAGCGTAGTGTCACCAGGCTTACCTCCTGTAGGTGGCACCGCTATCGCTGTCGCTGGGGGCTGTGCTCCAATCGCTACGCTGGGCAACGCTTTGCGCGACTCGACTAAAAGCGCCAACTGCCTCTGAATATCCTGCAATGCGCCCTGTTCAGTGACAGGCGGAGGCACCCACGGTGCTGTCGCCCCAGCGCTCCCTCATTGTAATACCCTTTCCGGGGCTGATAATTGGCCCACTAGGGCGGAAACTGACACCAGCAAGCTATCCAACGGATCGCCAGCAGCTGCCACTGCGGCCACCACTGCGGCCACCGGCTGCGGTGGGAGTGGTGCCGGAGGGACCGTGACTAATGGTACCGCGCCTCCCGGCGCCAACGCCCTAAGCGCCTCCCTAATCTCAGACAAAACTGACCCCACTGGGTCTGCTGGTGTGACCACACCCGGCCCAGGATCCGAAGGAAAGACCCGTTCTGCATCTAAAGGAGGAGTGGGGACGGGACCTACTGATCCCTCGTCCTGTTTCCCCCGGCAGGGCCAGGCCTATTCTCCGTCCCTTTCCCTTTTGGCTGCGCCTTGGCCTTCTTCTTTAATGGCGGACAAGCAGCCTTTGGTAGCACCCCCCTGCGCGGCCGCTCTACTACTTTGGGCTGCTCCTCCCGGGAAGAATCACTCTCGTCCCCGCATTCGGGGGTCTCCTTGCTCAACTTTTTTAGCAGCAATTTCATAATCTGCGCTAATTCAGGTTCAGAGTCCTTTCGCTTTTGTCCACCCTTTTTTGGCGCCATGCTAACTATCGCATGCTTCGCACTACCTCGCTATAGCACCTAATGCGCCCTGAGTTCCCTGTTCCCACACCCCTAAGCACCGTTCACGCAGCCCGGCAGGAGCCCGCACCACAAAGAACCCCGCACATAGCCGTAAGCCCCGTAAGGCAGCGACACTCCAATCCCTACCCTGCACCCACTGTGACTCACGGCTGCCCACGAGGCCCCCGAGGCACTCGACCCCTTACCTGGCTACACGAACGATGCTCAGTCCTTCTGCTTCTAGAATTTCGGAAAGCCGGCCTGGATCTCGAGAATGGCCAGGAGCCGGCGTGAGCAGTCAGATATCCAGAAGTGATAGCGGGAACAGAGACCCCAGTCACAGGGAGTTGACCCTAAATAGGCCCAGAGTCTCCACCCCCTGACCCTCGGGTCACGCGATATCGCCAGAGCAGGAATGGGTCGGCCGGACGCCGATTGGGCCGTCCGCCCGACCAACCATCAGAGACAAGGAGCGGGCGGGGTCCGGAGAGGCCGGGTCCTAAGTACGCGCGTCGTGATTCTCCATGCTTGTCATTTTTATTGTAAACATAAAAAGAAGCAAAAAAAAGAGTTCACCACATAAACATGGCAATCATACACATTAAATAGTTTTTAATAAAAACAGGTAAACATAGCATATTAATTTAGTACAAAAATATGCGTTCTTCCTAGCAAGAAGGTGTATCTCGAATAGGCAAATGAATGAAAAATGCATGGGTATTTTGTGTTTTGTCTCTATTGTGACCCCTCTTTTTTTTTGGCTCACTTGACGGATCACCTTGAAACTTTCCAGAAATGCTCTAAGGTGGATGAACTTTGTTTATGGAAAGGTTTGTGAAGATTTGTCAAACGGCATCAAAGTTAAATCCAAACTATGCTCTTTCTATGAAAAAGCAGACCTAACAATAACTTCTCAGTGGCAACTGCCACTGGGTAATCTATATATCTGTATCTATTTATATCTACATCTTCATTGATTATTTTTCGCTCACGATATATTAATGAATATATATATATATATATATATATATATATATATATATATATATATATATATATATATATATATATATATATATATATATATATATATATATATATATATATTCCAAAAAGGTGCTCCGCGAGTTGTTTGAGGCCCCAAGGGAGGTGGCGTGTACTCTGATCGAGCACGCCGGTAATCCAATTCTTGTCAGAAGTACACAGTAAACACGCTCTCAGCGGCAGCCAAAAATACGCAAAACAAGATCAGTTCAAGGGTGTTTAATCACCTGCTACATGTTTCGGCTTCTCACAAGCCTTGATCACGCAAATGACAATGGTGTGCAAAAGGTTTAAGTAAAGTTTATCTAAAGTGATAGAAATGGGACTGCGGGACAGAAGGTAGGCAGACATCTTGTAAAGGACATTCAAGTAAAGTCATGAAGGTAACCTGAGAACCATAATGAACGAGATTCATGAAGCAAGTTCTAAATACAGGGCAACGTTCGGAAGTGATATTCAATTCATATCAATGTCCCGAAATACAGAAAAAATTATAATTATGTATCTCAAACCGCTATTCATCCTCCGCAAAATCTTGCATGAAAATACATGTACAACTATTTGTGAGGAAATTATATAACATCATAAAAACATGTTTTCAAGAGTTTACATAAGCCGGGGGCGTTATACAGTGTTCGTCAACAGGGGCGCGGAATCACCCGGGGGAAGTGGAAGGTTGCTTGTGCTGTCTCTGCCATTAAAGTGACAGCACCAAGTTACGCTAGCCAGGTGAACATGCCCTGTGGTCTAACTGTGGGCATGACGTGTGCATGCAAGCTGCAAGGCAAGTGCCATAATGCGGTAAACGAGACAGTGCCGTGAATAAACGATGGCCAGGTAAATTGCTCTGTGCTGGATAAAGAGTAAAGGTTAAATACCTACAGGGCAGTGCTGGAGTCCCAGGCAATCAGGAGAATGGCGGTCAGGTCTGCACATCATTACCCTGTGCCAGCATTACACCCTTGGACTGATCTTGTTTTGCGTATTTTTGGGGCTGCCGCTGAGAGCGTGTTTACTGTGTACTTCTGACAAGATAATATATATATATTACCGTGAGAAAGGGCGTGTGCCCGAAACGCGTTGGTGTGACAGACTGATGGTGGTGGAGTTTGTTGAATAAAGCCAATCTAATTAAATTCCAGAGTGCGGCGTTTTGTTTTGCTAAAAAAAAAAAAAATATATATATATATATATATATATATATATATATATATATATATATATATATATATATATATATATATATATATATATATATAGGTATTGATATAGATATAAATATAAATATATTACTCATTGCCAGTTTGACTGGGTACTTATAGTTAGAACCATGCTTCCATAGGAAATAGATTTTTTTTTTTGCTTATAACTATGGTGCCGTTTGCCAAATCTTCCCAAAATGTTCTAAAAAAGTCTCATCCACTTCCGCTCCTTTCTGAAAACTTTTGGGATGAGAAAAAGGAAGGGTCCCGAAAATTGCACAGCGATACAGAAAAAAGGCAGCTAGAAATTACAACACATTTGACAAATAAATAAATCTTTACACAGAAAGTGTTTTTGGTGATATGGTGTAAACTCGCTCAGTCGTTATTGTGAAATTAAGGTTCAAAATGTATTCAGCATATCTGCAAACCTAATAAAAGATTTGATGTGATTGCCAACAAAGATGTTGCAGCAGCCATTTTAGGAATCTTGAACTCATTCCTCATATCCTGAAAAAAGTATTAAGAAATAAAGAGAGGGGCACGTTAGGGATACCCTGACCCCTTAGATCTGTTGGGCGAGGGGGGTTCACAGGGACTATTCCTGGGGCCAAAATGATTTTGTTCTAAACAATACCCTGAATTTGGTGAGGATCTGCAGATTTGATGTAGTTTTGTCAAGAGACGGCCGCAGGCCCATCTCGCCACTACATTGTCCACTCACACAGGTTCACTGCCCTGAGATACGCAGCATTTCAGGGGTGTTGGAAAATGAGGCATCAGTTGTGTGGCCCGCACAAGTAATGGTTCTACATTTGTCCTCCACTGGAAACTGAACACCCCATTGTAGCGCTTGACTCTCATAGGGTGGCGTTGCAGAGCAACCCAAGTCTCACTCTAGGGTGGTGGTGTGGACTTGTAATCACCATTCACAGATACACAATAATAACAACAGTCAATAAATGATTGTCCAGTCTGTGGTTTTCTTTAGAAAAAGGAAAAATAAATGTATTGCACACTGCTCAATACTATGCAACAATTTACAAATATACATAAGCTGATGGAAATACTTCTTGATGATGTTGCATAATCATTTTTACCCCGCCCCCCAAAGGAGGGTGTTTAGTACCACTACTCATATGTTCAAACATTATCTTGTCCCTCAATGCCACAGATTGTACATAACTTGGATTAAGAACACTTAATAGTGGCACCAAAGTGAATGACTGTCCAGCCTCCTTATGTCGGGCCCAATTCACAGAACTAATTTAAGACAAAATCCTAAACTTACTACCATTTTGGTATTCAAAGAAGGCACTTACTCATTTTGGTATATACTGAAGGCACTTACTCATTTCCGTATTCACAGACGTTAGGAGTCCTAACTTTAGGACTCCTAAATACCTTCAGTGAATACCGAAAGTCTTAAAGTTAGGATTTGTCTCAGTTTAGGAGAAGTAAGGTTAGGACTCTTAATTTCTGGTTGTGTCACCCTGCTTGAAACACTATGTAGATACATTGTTATATTTCTTAAACTCATTGCAGAGAGCACTGTATCATACTTGAGGGAACCATGCAAAGCATCAAGTTGGTTGATGGTTTAGCCTTTTACAAAGATGAGCAACTACTAGTGACTATGGATACATCATCACTTTACCCCAGTATTCCACAATGAGATGCCCTTGATGTTATCCGCACAGTATTAGACAACAGACCAAGACCTACTCAGGTCCCCTCGCAGTTCATTATAAATTTACTGGAGATTGCTATGGCCAACAACTTTTTCGTTTTCCAGGGAGAGCATTATATATATATTTTTTTTAATTTTTGTAATTTATTGAGCGCGGCAAATACCCGTGGGCGTCTCGGCGCTAAATGATTCCATTAATTCCCTCATCGCTCATAGAAAGCTGTTTTAGACTACTGATCGAATAGCCAGGTTTTTAATAATTTACGAAACTGCATAAGTGAAGGAGATGTCTTGATGCAGAGTGGCAAGGTGTTCCAAAGCTTTGAAGCCGCAACCAGAAAGCGACGGTCTCCCCAAGATACTGTCTTGGATCGAGGGACCACTAGATGGTTCAGAGTGGTTGATCGAAGCAGTCTGGTTGGTTTATAAGGTGTCAGCTTTGCCTTAAAAAATTGGGGAGCCTGGTCATGTAGTGCTTTGTAGACTATGCATAAGGATTTAAATTTTATTCGGTTGCGGATCGTTAGCCAATGGTAATTCTTAAGGATGTCAGATACTGAGGAAAATTTAGGTGTTCCTGAGAGGAGCCGTGCAGCAGCATTCTGCAGTGACTGAAGCTTGTTTATTATCCTGGTTTGGGCATTTAGCAATAGCCCGTTGCAGTAGTCAAGGGAAGTTAGAACCAGTGAAGTGATTAGTGTTTTTGCGGCAGTAGCAGGGAGAAATGGGAGAATTTTCCTAATCAGTTTTAATTTATGGTGGGCTGTTGCCGCTACCTTATTTGCATGTGCCATGAAATGTAGGTCCACATCGAATGTTACTCCTAGGTTCCTAACCTTGAGTGCTGGCTTAGGAGGCTCACCCATTCCTGATGGCCACCAGGTTGATGACCAATCAGGTCTGAGGGGTCCAAATATTAGCACTTCCGTCTTATCGGAATTTAGCTTAAGACAGTTAGATGCCATCCACTCGCTGATTGCGAGCATTTCGTGCCGAAATCGGTCAGCCACCTCTGGTCCATTATCTTTAATACCCAGAACCAGTTGGGTATCGTCTGCGTAGGAGGTTACGCTCATCCCATATGCTTTGATGACATTAGCAAGGTCCGACATATAGATGTTAAATAGTGTCGGACTTAGGGATGAGCCTTGAGGAACCCCACATGGTAATGACAGATTAATGGATTGATAAGGGCCAATGGTGACTGTCTGTGATCTGTCGGCTAGGAATGAAGCAATCAAGTTGCTCGCCGAATGATGGATGCCCATCTTTTCGACACGGTCGACAAGAGTGTTATGGTCGACCGTGTCGAAAGCCGCCGACAGGTCTAGCATGACCAGGACTGCTGTCCCACCGAGATCTCGGATGGTCCTGATGTCATCCGCAGCCTTGATTAAGGCGGTTTCGGTGCCATGGTGTCTTCGAAAGCCAAATTGTGAGTCATCCAATAGGTGGTGTGTCTCGAGGTACTCGACCAGCTGTTGATTCATGGCCTTTTCGACCACTTTAGCTAAGAAAGGTAGGCTTGCGATTGGTCTGTAGTTCTTAGGATCTGTTTTGTCCAAGCTAGCTTTCTTCAACAGAGGCTTCACAATCGTGTTTTTAAGGAATCGGGAAAGATTCCGGATTCTAGTATGGTGTTACAGACTGAAGTGATCACCGGGATAAGTGAATTCATCACCGGTGGAAGAACTGAGAAAGGGCACGGATCCAGTATAGATCCAGTCTTAATAGAAGAGACTATTTTATTTGTTTGGTCTATGGTCAATTGTATTGTATTGTATTGTAAGGGGAACTTGTAAAGCGCACTGACACCGTGGGTTTCCTGGCTCTGGTTGGATGCAGAAGGACCAGAGGGACTTAGCTGGATTGAGGGAGAAGCCATGTTTTTAGGGATTTACGGAAAAGAATGAGAGTATTAGAGGTTTTGAGAGAGAGGGGAAAGGAGTTCCAAAGTTTAGGGGCCAGGAATGCAAATCTCCGGCCTCCAGATCTGCAGAGTTTGATAGGGGGGATGGACAGGAAGTGAAGGTGGGAAGATCTCAGGTTCCATGAAGGGCAGTAGGGCATGATGAGGGATTTCAGAAAGACAGGACAGGAGCCAGATAAAGATTTAAAGGTGAGGCAGCCGATCTTAAAGGCTGCCCTCGAGATGACAGGGAGCCAATGCAGTTTAGAGAGAAGGGGTTTGGCGGATTGCCATTTCGGAATCCCAAGGGCCAGTCTCGCCGCTTGATTTTGAACAGATTGTAGTCTGGAGAGAGATGTTTTAGGCAGACCGTGGTAAATAGAGTTCGAAAAATCAAAGCGGGAGAGGACGAGGGCCATGATAACTTGCAGAAGGGCTTCAGGAGTGAGGAGATAGGCCACCTTCCTGATCCTGCGCAGCTGGAACATGCAGGAGGAGACCACCGTCCCCACTTGGGGCCCGAGAGAAAGGCCGGAGTCAATAGTGACCCCGAGTGGAGTGGCCGGGTCTGAAGCCGGCCTGGTTGACCTCGAGAAAGTTGGAGCTCTCGATGAACTGTGAGAGACAGGCGGTTGCGTGGGCTTCCAGGATTTTGGAGAAGAAGGGCAAGAGGGAGATGGGGCAGTAGTTCGCCGGAACGGCGGGATCAGCACCAGGCTTCTTCAGTAGAGGCACCAAAACGGCCTCCTTGAAGGAGCTGGGCACCGCAATGATTTAAAACTCGTGAATTCATTGTCCTGTGCAGGCTTAGGGGAGGGTAAGTTTAGGGGGTTTGAAGAAAAAGCCTGATAGATATCATTGACTTTGGAGAAAAAGAATTTTCCAGTTCATCACAGAAGGATTGAGATGCAGATATCCAAACTAAGGGGGTAGCGATGGGTGCAGGGTTCACACCGGACATGGCTACTTTATACAAGTGAGCATAACCCATACAGAGGCAATGTGGAGCTTTGGAAATGATACATTGATGATGTAGTCATGATCTGGTATGGGAACAACCTAGACTTACTTGCGTTCCAGGATTAGCTTAATAAAAGAACGAGGGACATCCAATTCTCAATGGATTACAGTAGAAGTAAGATTAATTTCCTTGATATTTCAATAAGTGAGGAGGGAGGGAGGGAGGCTTTTCACCTCCCTGTACAGTAAGGAGAATGAAAAAAATACGCTTTTGCGCTACTCCAGTCACCACTCTCAGAACCTCAGGGACAACTTACCCTTCGGTCAATTTCTATGACTCCCGAGGAATGGTAGAAAAAATTTGAATTTTTACACTGAATCAGAAAATCTAATACTTTTTATTAGCGAGAGGGTACCTGAAGAACCTGGTGAAGAAAGCTTGTAAACGGGCATGGTTATGCTATAGGTTATAACTTGAACCCAAGCAGAAATCCATCCAAGAACAGGAACGTATGATTTGTGTCACTATATTCTGCACAAGGAGCAAAGAGATTAGGAAGACAATTAATCGTCATTGGCATCTGGTGGCAGACGTGGTAGGGATCTCCAATCCTCCCATGCATGCTTTCAAAAAGGTCAGGAGCATAAGGGATCATGTAATAGGATCTTTGCTTCTCATGCCTATTACAAGAAATCCCTCCACTTTATGGCAGATACAACCTGTCAAAGGTCATTTCAAGTTTGGGAAATGTAAAGCTTGTCCTATGACTAAAGAGACCAAAAGCTTCACCCATAATAACCAAACACATACCCTAAGGGATCATACCAACTGTAGCACCATGGGGGTTATCAATGCTATAACATGTCCTTGTGATTTCATGTACATTGGTCAGACCACACAAAAGATAAAAACACGGATACTCCAACACTGTAGTAGAATAAGATGCAAAGTCCATGGGACACCCCTGGTTGAACATTTTTCCGCATTTGGCCACCAAGTAGAAACTCTTAAGTGGTGGGTTGTGGAAAAGGTCAGTATGAGTTCCAGGGGAGGTAGTTTTGGTAACATCCGAGAATGCAAATGGGTTCATCTTTCGACACAGCTTCAGGGTGGTTAAATGAATATAAAGAGATTGCACTGCAAGTGATCTTCATTTGGGATTCACTAACAAGCTATAATCCCCAGAGGCATCAGGATGTTCACTCTGGCCATGCAATGGTTACATATGGTTTATATATGGTTTATATATAGCTGTGGTATATATTTCTATATTATCTTTTAGATTTTCGTGGCTGGAATCTATGTAAATATTGCTGTGCAGCATTTTACAATCCCTACCTAAACTACTGATGCAGTTTTTTGTTTTTTTGTCTTTGAAATAACACATAGTCAGCACAACTGTCAACTGTCCACTTCTTCCTATTGTATGTACATGATGTCCGACATAACAAAAACATTGCTAACATGTCCCATGAATTATGTGTTATATTTGTAAGTGGACAGTTTCTGTGCTTTGTACTGTCCAACTGTGATAGCTCTTTGGGTTTGTTACATTGTAATGTGAAATTTTCTGCATTTTGTATCAGCCAAACGTTATGTTGTTGTATTTGTATCAGATGTGAATCTTGAGAGATTCATTCGTCCTTGCATCTCCTTCTCTATCTGCTCTAATCTTCCTTCTTTAGCAGGCCCAATACTATAGAGCTTCCATTATTTTCTAATAAAACCCAGACTCCTTGTTAGCTCTTTTGAAGAGGGTTTTCACTTCTGAACAATATTCTAAAGAAGCCAGAAGGATTCCCCTATTGCCTGTAGCTATAACTTGGAGCCATGCTATATGTTTGAATAGAAGTAAATCCATTCAGCAAACTCTTCTGATTCATTCATAAGAAACCTCCTTGACCCGGGTAATATTGGGTTCACGGAGTACATGTGATGAAGCAAGGTTGCCCACGTAAAGCGACTTGCTTGTATTCAACCCTCTCGAAAATAATATTATTGTACTAACTAACATGTTTTGTCATATTAATATTGCATTACATGACATTTAGGTATCTAGGGGAAGCTCGACAATGTGCTTTTACTAACTATAATCCGATTGCATTAAAATGGCTGCTGCTACACGGGATTTTCTACTGCGCATGTGTCTGTCACAATCACCTGTTATCTCGCTTGGTGGGAAACATTTGCTTCTGCGCACTAGAACTAAGATAGCTGTTCTGTGTCCTAACGTGCATGAAGCTTGCATCGCTGCTTGGCTAAGCTATTTGTTTTGCCTAACCTTTAATGCAATAGTTTACATAAAATAATGGGAATAGAGTAGAAAGAAGTGGTATATAGTGCATTCATTTTATTCTGTGTCTCTAAAACTGTTTCTTTTCTATTCTTGCATGTATCGTATTTGGGCCTTAATGTACCTCTGAACTCCATCTTGGAGAGACTGCGCCTGTGTGAAAGAAACCCCAAGCCGCTAAAGCTGTGGAATTGAAACAGTGCCAAATCTGACATGGATGGAAAAAACTATGAAAAGCGACCTCCTCACCCTGCCAAAGGAAGCTGAATTGAATAAAATGTTTAAATGTCTTATTGTTACATTCACTACCGGGCGGAATAAAAAGTACATTTGAAGATAAAGTAATGGGAGGGAACATTTAAGTACATGATTGACAAGTTACCTCATAGCAATATGGTGTGAAGACTACTCCTTGTCTTTTGTCCAATAAAATTGTGGGATTCACACATTTGCAACATTTGCGGGTGGTACTCTGACCTGGAAAATAGTATAACTAGCGTAGGATTAGCTAGTTAAATTGTCCGACTTGACCGAATAGCTGACCTGTCACTGACCCAACGCACTCAATAAGTGATTGAGAGCAGAAGTGCTGGTGGAGCATTCTGTCAGAAGATTCGATAACCCAAATCGGAGTTCCGGAGAGGAGTTCGGTGACCCAGTCGGGGTTCGGCTGTTAGATGCAGAGAGAGTTGTGACGCTGGGGTTCCACTTTAGCTGTGGGTGCCGGTCTAAGCCTGTGGAGGTTCTGTCCTGAACCAATTTGGACCGTAACCTGTCCTGATTCTGATCTGCACCTGTTCTTTCCTGCTGGCACATGCCCTTTGGGATTCTTATCCTTTGTCTCAGCCTTTGGCCAGGGTTGGTCATCACACCATTCTATTACCGATTCGGTATTTGCCATTGATTCCTATGGGCCTGGAGGCCCATAGGAATGAATGTCAATTACCAAATCGGTAATTACCGATTCGGTAAAATTGGGAAAAAGTCAAGGGTGGCAGGGTGTCACTTTGACACCCTGTTGCACCCCTGATTAGTGCTGGTGTGCACATGTGGCATACATACATGCCCTAAAGTCATGTATGTCTGTCACATGGCACAGGTGTAAATGCACATTTATGCATTTACATAGGAATTCCTTATTTACCACCAACTAATAGTTGGTGGTAAATAATGAATTCTTAAAGCCCAGAAGCACTGTTTACAGTGCTTCCTACATCTCATTTACTGATTCCGTAAATACAGAATCGGTAAATGATGATTCAGTAAATACCGAATCAGTAAATACCGATTCGTTATTTGCCGAATCGGTAAAATAGCCTCCTACATAGGAAAAGGCTTTTACCAGTCAGTAACGGCCGATTTTGGCCGTTACCGACCGGTAAAAGCCTACCTACATCTGGCCCTTAGTTAGTTAAGTATTGACTATTGATCGATTATTGTTTATTGATTGTTGTATTGTACTGTTCGTACCTGTTTTATGTTTTGTCTGGAAACCCCGGGGCAGAATATTAGGTGGTAAATGGAAGCCACTCTGTAGTGAGGTCACTTGTTCGAGGAAGTAAGTGCATGGTTAGGTAAAACCGGAAGCACTGTTTTAGGGACTTTTCTCTATAGATGTGTGAATAATGGATAACAAAGAGTTCGCTAGTAAAACTTTGGTGTGATATCACCTAGAAAGGGTCACAGTGAAGGAGTAACAGGTTCTTCTGAGCTTGAATGACAGCAAAGGGGTTCGCTAGTGAATCTTTGGCCTTACATTACCTAGATAAGGGTAAGTCCGAGGGAGTCACAGGTTCTCTGATGCTTGTATGAGAGTTAGACTTAGGGATCTACTTGTAGTGTATGAAGAGTAAACGGAAGGGAGTTACTCGCAGTGAAAGCAAATCAATTTTTCTTTGAATTAGTTACTCAGGCACAGTGGCAAATGTTTTTACATTGTTAATTAATGAAAATGAACATTTAAAGTGAATAAAAGGAAGTTCTCGTATTACCTTGCAAAGGAGAGAGAGTCAGTTGCGGAGTTGCACTAACGTCACTCAGAGCCGCGCTGGTATTGGTTGAGACAGCGGGTGTGTAGCTGAGGTAATTCTGTAAAGGAGGGGTGAGTACAGGAGGGTGAGAACCCGTCTCACGAAAAAAGCAGCACAATTATTGGCTGGATTTATTTGGATTCTAATCATTGATTGGTCATTGAAAATAAGAAACGCATCGGTATTGGAAGTTTTTCATAAACAAACTGAGTGTCATCACGAAGTAAAGCAGCATAAAATATATGTGGCATTTAGATCCAGGATTCATAGGAAATAGACCTGATAGAAAATATCTAGGTTTTGCTAAAGAATAGATGATAAGAGGAGACCTTATATCATGTACGGAGATAAAAGAAAAATGTAATTCGTCTACAAAGTTAAACATTTCTTTAAAAAGGATAAACCGATAAAAACCAAAGAAGGGATTATTATTCCACCACCGAATACGCCCGCATCATACATGATGGTTGAAAGGGGCTATCATACTTGCATAAGGTTAGAAAACTGGATAGAATACACAAAAGATGATGGAATTTTGGCATTTCCAGAAAAAGGTACCTTTAATGGTAGAGTTCTGTACAATTTGAGAGCACGCATGAAGGAATTAGATCCTAGACCTAGGTTAACACAATGAAAGGCACGAGAGGAATGGGAAACAGAGGCTTTTGAGCGAAATAGATCTAGAAGTGATAAAAGTTTAAATAAATTCTATCCCAAATTTCCAAAAGAGACGAGAGATAAACAGATGAAACAATGGAGGCAGTCCATGTTAGTAGAAGGATTAAATCCTGTTTGAGCTCTAGAAGAACAAACAGGGAGCAAAAGTACTGCAAAAACTAAAAATCTAATGACAAGGCTGACCCAGAAGATAATTACTTTTAGGATTTGCTAATGAAAAATCTGCCAGCTTATAATGAAGGGCAAAATCAAGTTAATCCTAGTGCTCCGTTCTTAAAGCCACCTTTGGTTCCCCAAGTGATACATGAGGCATCATTAGAAAAAGAAAAGAAATGAGAAGCAATAAATAAACAAAGAAATTAGTTAATTTAGAAAATTACACAATTAAATGTAAGTCCTGAAGCCTTAACGATTCCAGTAACTATAGGTTCTGTTGTTCCCTTATATTGAGAAAAACAAACCAGTCCTAGACCTCCTGTTTTAACTACACCTGTTGTGCAGCCAAAAAAAGAAACACTAATAGTGGAAAAAAAGCAAGTGAATGTGAGTCAGAAATTTCGTTGATGGATTTACCTATAAGAGAACCAGTAAGTAGCTCAGCTAGGAAAACTACACCTGTAAATTCCAGAGAGGTGCAAATGGAAACTTCCTCAGGTATGAGAAGTGCTACTGTGGTTACTCCAGAAGAAATTGAAAGATGGTCTCGTGAAATAGAAAAACCAAAATCACAGCCAAAGACATTGGATATTTTTAAATTAAGAGTTGAATGGAAGAACTGCTTGCTGGGAATGTGGGGTTAGACCGATTAAATGCATTAAATGAAGATGAATTGTTGTTTATATGTCGAAGTATCACTCGAAATACAAAAACCTTTCATGAAAAGTTAAAGAGTATGGCAAAGGAAATGGTAATTGACATTGGTAAATTGAAAGTGTTACAGAAACCATATCGAGCTGAATTTTCTGACAAAGATCTAGAAAATATGAATGTGTCAGGTCGTAAAATATAGATCAAAGAGTTACTATCACTGTTGCAAAAATAGAATGATTTAGACAGATAGAAAGCTAGATGGATAAAAAAATGAAGAAGCTCAGGAGAAAAGCACTGCATCAGAATATATGTTGAAAGAAACAGAAAAATTGGAAAGGGTTGTTTCCAATGAGAGAAGTGCCATTTTTTTTTTTTTTAAATTATATTTTTATTGCAGAGTTATAAACCACAGGATAAAATTAAACAGCCAGTGCACTTGTGGGCTCCCCCCGTCCAATGACAGTTCACAGTTGTACACAGCCATTCAGCCCGCATCCCGGAGGCCGGGCGGCATCACATCGCTCGAGAGGAACACAGCACAGTGTACGTCCCATTGGGACCCTGGCGGAAGGTCGTTTTACGTATCTGCTTTTACCCCCCCACCCGCAACAACATTCCCGTCAGCCATCTCCGTAGAAATCAACTTGATTGCCCCTGCCGGGGCCTGCTCTAGGCTATTCGGGCCTTCGTGCCAGGCCGTTCCACCCAATCAGTCTGCCCGCCACTCGATACCCCCTGTCCCAGTTGTTCCACGGCCTCAACCAGCAACCCTCCAATGGCTTCCGGCCTCCCCAAACCCCCTACAACTAACCCCCCCAAAGCTCCCCCCCCTGGCAACTGCTAAGGTGTGTGTTTCGCACTATTGAACTGGATGGGTCCATTACAGCGCGTAGTTCCATACTTCTGTGTTCGCCCCGCGGTGTCCAGCGGCTTAGTTCTCGCCGTCCTCATCCTCAACCTCAACCAAAGCATCACGCAGAGCCTGTACCACTAACTCCCATGCACGCGCCGCATCCAGAGCCTTCTCATTCCCCAACTTCACTGCTTGCTTCATCCGGAGCACGCTCTCGCAGTCAGACCACCGCAGCAACTCATTCTTCCATCTACGCAGTGAGGGACCTTCCCTGGACTTCCAGTGCCACGATATTTCCCTTTGTGCCAATATCAGACCCAGATCTATGAATTTACTGGTCACCTTGGTGTGCTTAGTATGCGGGAACCAGAGCAATAGGCACGCCGCCATGTCGAATTCTACCTCCCTGTCAGTCACTTCATTCAGGAGTTCCCCCACCTCCGCCCAATAGGTTCCCAGTTGTGGGCACCCCCAAAACAAGTGGTCCATGTCCGCCCCGAGGGACAAACACCGGGGGCAACAGGCATCCGGCACCCGAAAGTGCCGCTGTAGTTTCTCCGGAGTTAAATAGGCCCTGTGGAGCACATAGAAATGGACCTGCTGAAAGCGCGCGTTCCTGGTGCCCTTCCACGTGCGTCGCAGGATATGGCCCCATGCCGTATCCGGTATGGGCCGGCCAACGCTCCCCTCCCATTTAGCCTTGAGCCCATGGAGTGGTTCCAGCCCTTCGTTCAGCATCCTATTATGGAGGCACGTCACAGCTTTGAACGTACCAGCCGCCATCACCACATATTGGCACGCCATAGTCGTCGCGGGTTCCAGGAGCCCCTCTTTCCAGTGCTTTTGTATGGCAGCCACTACTGCCGCGTGTAGGAGGAAGCCCCCCTCAGGCAGTCCGAACTGGTCCCGGAGCACGTCAAACGGCGCCAACGCCCCATCTATGTACAAGTCACCCACCACCTGCAACCCCGCTTCCTCCCAATCCAGCAACGGGGACCAATCTCCTCCGTGCGGCAAAGCCGTCAACATCCCGATCGGGATCTCCGGGGCATAAGGCCGCGGTGCCCTCGCTCTCCGAAGGCTCCTCAGCCAGCACAGCCGGAGCGTCCGCTCCTCCATGGTGAGGGCCCGTAACTCGAGCCGTTGCTGCATGATGATGTATGACAGCACGTGGCGCTGTATCCCCCGACCCCGGTCTTCCTCCGGCCCCCGGAACACCCTGGCTACGTTCTGCGTAAGGACCTGCAACTGCGCCGCTAGATAATACAGCTCAAGGTCGGGCACGGCCATGCCCCCCTCCAGCTTGGGGCGAAGTAACGTGCTCAAGGCTATTCTGCGGCGGCCATGCCCCCATAGAAAGCCAGTAATCATTGACCGCAGTTCCCTAAACACCCCCTGGGGAATCCAGACAGGTAGCGTTCGAAAATAATAGAGGAAGCGGGGGAGCGCCACCATTTTCAACAGTGCAATCCTGCCCAGGACTGTCAGCGGGAGGGTCGACCAGAAAGACAAGCTACCCCGCAGAGACGGGACACAACGGCCAATGTTACCCTCCAAAAGGTCAGCAGCCGAGTGGTAAATGCGGACACCCAAATAGGTGATGCAAGAGGGTTCCCATGCCAGACCCAAGTCGCTGCTAGGGGCTGGCGATCCCGCTCTCAGCGGAAACACGCAGGTCTTTGCCCGATTGACCGTAAGGCCCGACAGCCAGCCAAACTCGGACAACAGATCCATCGCTCCAACCAGTGCCCCCGAGGTGTCCGCTAAGTACAGGAGCAGGTCATCCGCATAAAGCGATATATAATGCCATTGCCCATCACTCACTATTCCCACGTATCGGTCGCCTGACCTCGCATGGACCGCCAAGGGTTCCATCGCCAGGGCAAACAACAGAGGGGAGAGAGAGCATCCCTGTCGTGTTCCCCTGCCCACCGGATACGCTGCAGATACCAGGCCGCCCAATCGAACTCTCGCCGTCGCCGAGTTATACAAGACCCTCGTCCACCTTCGAAACCCGTCGCCCATGCCAAACCGCTCCAGCACTCCATCCAAGAAGGGCCATTCCAAACTATCGAAGGCCTTCTCGATATCCACGGACAGAACCGCCGGCGCTCCCTCCCCATCCAAGATGGCGTCCATTATTCCCACCAGGCGGCGGATATTCATCGCCGTGCTCCTCGTGGGTATAAACCCGGCCTGATCCCTGTGCACCAGGCCCGTCATGTGCGGGGCCAGTCTAGTGGCTAGGATGCGACTCAGGATCTTATAGTCCACCGTCAGCATGGACAGCGGGCGATAAGACCGCACGTCCGCGGCATCCCGGCCAGGCTTGAGGAGTGGTACTATCAAGGCCTCCCGCATAGAGCCAGGCAATGCCCCCTTCTCGAAAGCTTCCGTATACACCACCAGCAGCCTGGGCGCCAGAGCGTCCACGTAGTGCTGATAGAACTCGATTGGCAGTCCGTCCACCCCGGGCGTCTTGTTACGGGCCATATGTTTGATAGCCACTCGGATTTCCGTAAGTGTGATCGGGCTTCCCAGGTCCTTCGCGTCGTCCTCGTCCAGGACCGGAAGCGGCCTCTCCCCCAGGTACTCCACGATGTCCTGAACCCCCACTCCCAACTGACTCCGGTACAAGTCCTCATAATATCCCCTGAAGCGGTCCAATACAGCTGCCTGGGAGTACACCATCTCACCCTGCGCATTAGTAATGCTGAGGATCGGGCAACCCCTGAGTTCCGGGCTAGCTAGTCTGGCTAAGAGGGTACCCACCTTGTCCCTTTCTGCGTGCACCCTGATAATATACTGCCTATAGTCATAACATCTCAAACGTTCCATCTCCGCGGCTACCACTTCCTTCGCCTCCAATAACTGGGCCTGTAAACCTGGCCTAGTTGGCCTGCGGCGCTCCAGGTCCCTCAAAGTGTCCTCCGCTTTCATTAAGTCATTCAGCACAGTCGTTCGAGCATTCGAGAACCTGCCCAAGCACACCCCTCTCACCACCACTTTCATTGCATCCCATTCAGTAGACCTACTCGTCGCCGTTCCTTCATTCACACCGAAATAACTATCAATGCCTTGCCGGACCGCATCGTCGAACACAGAATCCTCCAGCGTCTCCGGCCGAAGCCGCCATGTTGGTGTCACTGAGCGCTCCCTCTGCCACTGAATATGCACCAATAGGGGGTTATGATCGGATATAGTCCTAGCAAGGTACTCAGCATGGGTAATCAATGGGGCTAGGGGGCTCCCGCAAAGCACCGAATCGATCCTGACATGTAGATCATGGAGAGCAGAATAAAAGGAGTAATCCCTGGTTCCCCTGTGCCTCTCCCTCCAGACATCCAGCAACCCCCATCGTTCTTGCCAGTCCTTCCTGTGCGCGGCCAGCCTGCGCACAGGAGAGTCTACTAGGGGGGGATGGGACCTATCCAGAGCGACATCCGTAATCGAATTGAAGTCCCCCCCTAGCACTATCGGACCCGCCAGGAAAGAGGCCAAGGACCCCGAGAGGCCATCAAAGTATCGGCCTTGGTCAGTGTTCGGTGCATAAACACAACAGAAAACCACATCCCGTCCATACAATCTCCCCTCCACCGCTACAAACCTGCCATCCGGATCTACTACTTGATTCAGCACTTGAAAGGGTATCCCCGCCCTCACCCAGATCAAGACCCCCCTGGCATACGCTGAGTAAGTGGTGCCAAAAACCTGGCCCCGCCATCTTTTCTGCAAGGCAGCGCACTCTTTTTTGGTGAGATGAGTCTCCTGGAGCATAGCTATCTGAACCCCCCTGCGTACCAGGTATGCATGTACTTTGTGACGTTTCACCATAGTCCGCAGCCCCCGGACATTCCACGTTAGGCATTTCAGATTAGGTAACGTCCCCATTCCAATTCCGTACAGTCCGAATCAAATAACAGCAGTCCATGACCCCCCCAATGCAGTTGCCCCCCCCCAAACAATCCCAAAACTGAAACAGTCCCCAAACCCCACTCCCCAGGACAGAGCACACGAACCCAATGGCCGCCCCCATCCAAACCTTGATGCAACTTCTCGCACACTTACCCTGTGGTCTCCACCACAGTCGACCTTAAGGGCCTAGGGGGGGTGAGTCGCCGCCGACCCCAGCTAGCGAAGCCCGCGTCCCGCCCTTCATCCCCTCCGAAACACACAGCTCCCCCACCCGGCGACCCGCCCCCCAGCAACAGGATATCACCCTACCATGAAGTCCCGATCTAGTCCCAAGTCTATCTCAGCCGCAGAAAATATCATCCGAAGTCTGTGGGGTCACTTTCGGCCCCTTCTGGCTCTCCGCCTCCGAAAGTTCCTCTCCTGTTCTGCTGCCTTCCCCTCCCGAGTCCGTTTCGGCCCGTTCACTGTTCTGTTGCGACCCTGTAATGGCCGCCGTCGCCGCGAGTGCATCCCTCTTCTCCGCCGCCATTTGAGCCTCCCGTTTCTCCCGCTGGCGCCTGTTGCGGGACCTGATGCGTTGTGACTGCCGCACCCGGGGCCGCTTGGGTTGGTCTCGCCGACTTTGGTGCGTCCTGTCCGTCCCCGCTCTGTACGACTCAAGCCATTGCCAGACTTCGTCCGGAGTCTGGAAAAAGTGTGTGGTGCCATCCATGATAATCCGCAGCTTGGCCGGGTAGAGCAAGGAGTACTGGATGCCTTCCTCCCTGAGCTCCTTCTTCACAGCAAGGAACGATGCCCTGTCCTTCTGGACCGCCTGTGTGTAATCCGGAAAAATCGTTACCTTGCTGTTCTCCACCTCATAAGGGCCCGACATCCTGGCCCGCTGGATGAGGAGATCTCGGTCCTTGTAGTGGAGGAGCCGCACCACCATCGGTCGGGGGGGGCGGCCAAGCCCCGGCGGGCGAGCGGGCACCCGGTGAGCTCGCTCCAAAGTGAAAAACGGAGTAAGCCCCTCCGGTGCCACCACAGTGCGGAACCAGTTCTCCATGTAGGCCACCGCATCGTCCCCCTCAATCCGTTCCGGCAGGCCTACGACCCGCACGTTGTTCCGCCTATTGCGGCCTTCTGCATCCTCCGCCCTCCGCTCTAAAGTGTCCAGGCGGGCCAAAATGTCCGTGATCCTGTGCTCCGCGGTCACCACCGATGGCTTCAGGTCCAGCAAGAGTTGGTCATGATCCTTGACCCGATCCGCCAGCTTCGCGTGATCCGCGCGTAGCAGCCCCAGGCCCGTGGCCACTTGGGCAATGTCATTGTGCAACGCCTCCTTAGTGGAGGTGATCGCCTCAAGAATGGCATCCAAGCGCCGGTTCAGCCGCTGTTCCTGGTCAAGCTCCGGGGAGGGACTCTCATTCAGCCGGGTCGATGTCGCCGAGTCCCCCTCGCGGCTCCCGGGCACCGGCCCTCCGATCGCCGCCATGTCAGGGCGCTGCGTCACAAGTCTGGCCACCCGTACTGCGGGTACACCCGTGGGTCCGTGCCGGCCGCCGGGCACCGGGCAGTGCTGTGTCCCCGCCGACGGTCTCAGGAGCTATGACCAGGCGGTCGAGCCCCGTTCCGTCGCCCCCACTGGGCCTTTGGGAAGAGGATGAGTCTCAGGGCGGTGGCCGACGGGAACCCCTGATCTTCTGGGTGAGTCGGGCAGCGTCCCCCGGTCTCAGGGCATCGCGCCACCAATCCTAGTGCGTCGGGCAGCCGGGTGCAGGGTCCCTCGCTGCTTGGCGACTGCCGGGCTCAGGGCTGAAGTTCGGGACCGTCCGACCTCCTCGCCGCCATTTTCTTCACACCCCGGACTACACCTCGGCCGCTTCTTCCTCGATCTCCTCAGGGCCAGCAGTCCCCCTGCGACTCTCCGATTACGCCCAGCTGTCCCCTTACACTTCAGAGGGCAGGAACGTCGTCTCCGGGTCGCCTAGGGTCCCGAAAAACAGGAGAATTAGCGGGATTCCGCGCGGAGCTGCGAGCTCACGCCGCCATCCCGATCGGCGTCCAAGCCACGCCCCCCAATGAGAGAAGTGCCATGTGGAGGTTATGTACATGTCCCATGGTCCCGACAGGATATTTGATCATTTACAAATGATTTCCCAAAACTCAGAGAGAAACCTGTAGAATGGTATAGGCAGGTTGAAAGGTTTGTAAAGGTCTCAAACGTGTTGTTAAAATATCTAGATGGGCTGTTTGATATTGTTGTTCCTGTTGATTTATGGACAGAATGCAAAATTACAGTAGACTGGCCAAGTGATGAGTATCCTAGAGACCCAAAAACAGGAGCACCATCAGATTAAGTCATGAAGAAGTATAATCAGGTAATATTGTACTTGAAAGGGAAGGTGCCTCCAAAAGAGAATGATTTGTGCATTTCTTTGAAACACAGAATAAGGCTGAATCTGTGCTTGCATATTATGAATGCCTTTTACAAGTTTTTAAACAATATAGTGGATTAGAAAACATTGACACTAAAGACATGACGCATTTTATCTATTGGTTTGTATCTGGGCTTAAACCAGAAATTTTGCAATGGATTAAAGATCATAAGATCTGCTGGCAGGCCTAATCTATTGATGAAATACCTAAATATGCAAAATATTGTGAAGATGAATTGGACAACAAGTGAAAGAATTTAGAGGAAAACGTAATGTGGGCACAAGTAAAATTAGCAGAGCAACAAGAACTTCAAATGAAAATTATTCAGACCCAAGGAGATGGAAATGGAAATAAACCTAGGGGAAAGTATAACAGAGATGAAGCTAAAAATAAATGTCCTTGTCATGGGTGCAGCAAGTCGGGGCATTGGAAAAACAAGTGTAAGGTTGTATTAAATAATAACATGCAAAATGATAATTTGAATTCACAGACGCAGAATGAGGTATCGAAAAAGCAGCAACAACAGGTAATATAAAACCAGTTAACATTGGCGCCTATGCCAAACCCTGGGAGTCAGCCTACATACAGTGTAGATACCACAGGTTGGGAAGGAAGTGGTAAAAGGGATACAGTGACACCTCAATTTCTTTTGAGTGACTCATAATTTGATGAAGACTGTTTCTGACAGTGCCTCGGGGGGAGGACGAGGAGTGCGTACTCGGCGCATCCTTGCAGGTAGATCAGTCAGGTCCATACATTGAGGGAAAGGTTGAAGGAAATTATGTTATCTTTCTGTTGGATACTGGTGCTACCCGTTCTACTGTGAGAACAGCAGACATTCCAAACCTACCCCTCTCGGGAGAAGCGATCCAAGTAGTGGGCGTTTCTAATAAACAAATTAGTACCCCAGTTACAGAACCAATGGAGGTCAAAATAGGCAATTTCAAAGAAATGCACAAATGTGTTGTATGTGACTCCAGTCCAGTAAACCTGTTAGGTAGGGATTTGCTGTGCAAAATGAATTGCACTATTTTTTGTACACCAAATGGTGTTGAAATTAATACCCCAGATGAATTTATAAAATTATGTTAGCAAAACAAGAAACTGAATTTACCTTAGAAGACTTGCCAAAAGAATTACAACATACAGTAGACCCTAAAGTGTGGGATTTCACTGGAAAAGATGTGGGATTAATGGCAGATGTTGACCCAGTAAAAGTGACAGTAAAAGAAGGTGCAGTTTACCCAAATATTGGACTGTACAAAATGAGCCCAGAAATAAAAGCAGGAGTTGCACTAGAAATAAAACGTCTAGTTGAAGCAGGAATTTTGCAGGAAATAATGCGCAGTCAATTTAATTCACCCATAATTGGCATTAAGAAACCGAGCGGAAAGTCCAGGGTCGTACAAGACCTTTGAAAAATTAAGAAAATTGTTTCCCCATGTTGTCCAGTTGTGCGGAACCCTGCTGTGATTCTGTATCAAATACCGGGGAAGCAGGTTGGTTTACTATAATAGATCTCTGTCATGCATTTTTCTCCATACCATTACATCCAGATAGCAAGTATCTTTTCTCGTTCAAATTCGATGACCATATCTACATTTGGAATCGCGTCCCTCAGGGGTACACGGAAAGTCCATCGATTTTTAATCAGAGTTTGAAAAACTGCCTTGAATATCTGATATTGCCTGGACAATCAGTTCTGGTGCAATATATAGATGACCTGCTGGTGGCATCTAAGAATCGAAAAGACGGTGTTACTGATACTATTGCTTTACTGAATCATTTAGGTAAAGGAGGACACAAAGTATCACCTGAAAAGCTACAATATTGTACCACATCAGTGAAATATCTGGGGCATCAAATAGAGAGAGGTGTCAGAAGGGTTACTTCTGAAAGAATCAGAATAATTCAAAACATGAATCTACCTCAAACGCAGAAAGAAACCAGAATGTTTCTTTGAGTTGTAGGTTACTGCAGGCAATGGATTTCGGCATTCGCAGTCCTAGCAAAACCATTGATACAAATGACAAAGAAGAGAGCAAAAGATCCAGTAGAAGGGATGATGAAAGCATGTCATCTTTCCTAAAATTACGAGATTGTCTGTGGTCAGCTCCAGCATTAGGGATGCCTGACTATTCAAAAGATTTTGCATTGTTTAGTGATACTCGAGACAATTGTGCACTTTCAGTTCTGACTCAGACCCATGGTCTGATGAGACTTCCTGTTGCATACTTTTCTTCTACACTGGATTCAGTGACAGCGGCATTGTAAGTATGTCTGAAAGCAGTAGCAGCAACTTGCATGGCTCTTGAGCAAAGTGAGTCCATTATTATGGGGCATCCAGTAACCGTATATGTCCCATATGCAGTTGTGATTTTGTTGACCAGGACTAAAACTCAGTACCTAACACCTAGTCGGCTAACTAAATATGAACGAATTCTTGTAAGTGCAGAACATATGACAATTGCTAGGTGTAATGTTCTGAATCCAGTAACATTATTGCCTGATTCACATTTTGCAGAAGTTAAAAATAAAGTCGAACACAATTGCATTGATCTTACAGAATACTGTTCTAAACCTCGCCCAGATATAAGAGAAGAGCCACTAATAAATTCAGAACATGAGCTTTTTGTAGATGGTTCATGCATGCAACATGAGGAAGGAGGTTTGAGTGCTGCTTATACTGTTAGAACTCTATGGGGGCCAGTTGAAGCATCACATTTACCTGGAGTCAAATCTACACAGGTAGCTGAACTAATTGCATTGACAAAGGCTTGTAAAATTGGAAATAATTTAAAAGTGACTATTTATACTGATAGCTAACATGGCTATGGAGGTGTGCATGATTTTGGCCAACTCTGGATGCAAAGGGAGTTTCTGACTTCATCAGGTACTCCTATTAAAAATAGAAATTTTATGAAACACTTGCTAAAAGCAATCCAATTACCAGAAACAGTAGTTGTGGTCAAGTGTGCTGCTCACCAATCTGGCAACGACAGAGTGACAGCAGGTAACTGATAAGCTTACCAATTAGCTCAATATTTTGCCAAAAATAAAATGGCAAAAAACAAGAAAATTGAAACAAACAATGGAAACAGCTGCCAACTTATGTTGCTTGAGAGAGTGAAAACGTGAGAAGAAGTGAGAGATTTACAAAATGATGCCGAACAAAAAGAAAGAGAAGGATGGGCAAAAATAGGTTGGCAGAGAAGGGCTGGAGATGGTGTCATTGTTTACCTTGATGGAAGGTCTGTGTTGCCAGACTGTATGCTTGCTCCTATGGCTAGAATGTACCATGGTGATTCTCATCTAGGACGGGATGCCATGACTAGATTATTCAGACAAACTTGGTTGAATGCAAAGTTCAGGAATGTTGCAGAGAGTCTTTGACATAAGTGCTTAATTTGCCAACAAATGAATCTTGGGAAGAAAACTGTAGTTTTGCCAGGAAACATTGGGAAAGCAGAAGGTCCTTTTATTCGTCTTCAGATTGATTTTATTCAGTTACCACCTTGCAGAGGAATGAAGTATGTTCTTGTAATTGTCTGCCTTTTTTCAAAATGGGTGGAAGCTTACCCTACACGCAGGAATGATAGCATCACTGTAGCAAAATTACTACTTAGAGAGCTCATACCACGTTTCGGTTTTCCAGTAAAAATTGAATCAGACTGAGGAAGACATTTTAATAATGAAATATTTGGTCTAATATTTGAAGCATTTAAAATTGAGCAAAGGCTGCAGAGGCTTCTGGAGTGGTAGAACAACTGAATGGCACAAGCAAGTCAAGATTGGGAAAGATTTATGAATCAACTCGATTAGAATGGCCAGATGCTCTACCTCTTGTTCTGATAGGACTCAAAAGCATTCCAGACAGAAACACAGGCTTAAGTCCTCATGAAATACTCATTGGAAGAGCAATGAGGCAGGCATGGGTGCCAGGACACAAGCTGATAAATATATCTGATGACTTAGTACCAGAGTACTGCAAAGAACTGGCTGACCAAGTCAGAGATGTGGCTCAGAAAATGGCAAAAACTTCACATAAAAGATCTGGATGAACAACTAACCAGATCCAACCCAGGTTTTGATATAGATAAAATTACAACTGAGGATCATTATAGAATCAATAGCTGGCTATCGGACCCTGCTCTGACGGTCATCCCCCCGACCTTAAGTAAACAAAAATTATGTAATCCTCCAGCTCCCTGGTTCTCGGATATGCTAAAAGAAGAAAAAAGCCTATGCAAGAAACTAGAAAGACAATGGAGAAGAGATTACAATCCTGTCAACAAAGAAAAGTATAAGCTAGCACTTAATACATACCACCAATCCTGTAAAATCGCCAGGGGAAACTTTACCAAAAACACGATCTTAGGAGCGCAGAATCACTCAGGGACTCTCTTTAAGGTCCTTAAGAATCTAGCTGGAGCAGCAGCCCTGCCTGAACCTCCTATATTATCACCTACCCAATGCAACTGTATTGCAAATTTCTTCCACGAAAAAATAGCTACGATATACGCCAATTTCACATCTAACGATGAGGGTGTTGATATCAGCCCCTCTACATCTTTCACAGATGATCAACAAGAGTCCCCTATGAAACAGGAAATCAGAACATGGCAACCAATAGATACTCTTGCCTTTAGGACTGCTTTGAGTAGCATAAAATCAGGTTCACCCCTAGATCCCCTACCTGCGCGCGTCCTCAAACAATTGGACATTCCTACTCTGGAGGTACTTAGAGCATTGTTAAATGCCTTTCTAAAGGAAGCTGTAATACTGAATGACTGAAAACATGCCATGGTAGTCCCCCTGCTAAAAAAGGCCAACAGGGACCCCGAAGTATTTTCCAACTTTCGCGCAGTATCTTTACTACCGATCCTGTCTAAGAACCTAGAAAAACATGTTAATAAGCAGTTGTCAGACTTTGTCAATGACAATAATCTTCTGCACTACTCACAATCAGGTTTCAGAAAAGGTCATTCCACGGAGTCCACCCTACTTGGGGTTACTGAGGTTATACGCCAAGAACTTGATACGGGAGGCACGGCGGCACTCATCCTTCTAGATTTGAGTGCTGCATTCAACACCATATGTCATACAACCCTCATCAAGCGCCTGAAAGATATTGGAATCAGAGGGACAGCATTGAAATGGTTGGAGCAATTTCTCCTGTATCGAACATATCAGGTCTTCTCCAAAAGTAATCGGTCAGAAGTATATAAGTCCCCCTATGGAGTGACCCAGGGCTCTATATTGAGCCCCCTCCTTTTCAATGTGTATGTCACTCCCCTAGCTAAAAGTGCTGAAGAGATGGGCCTCACCATCTATTTATATGCGATCGACACACAACTTGTGATCTCTCTCACATCTACAGAAAAATATGACATCTCTCCCCTTCGATCTGGACTACTCAGAATGGCCAACTGGCTCCATTCTAAAAAATTAAAGCTGAATGGGGATAAAACTGAGCTACTAATTTTTGGCAACCAAAAGAATCTCTGGGGCCCAACTCATTGGCCCGCTGAAATGGGCGCTACCCCGACGGTGGTTCAGTCCGCACGCAATTTAGGGATAATAATTGATGATAAGCTGTCCATGCAGACCCACACAGCCAAAACTGCCTCCACATGCTTTCTGATCCTTAAATGGTTCAGGAAAATACTGTGGCAATTGCCAGATGGAACTCAGAGGACTGTCCTACAGGCCTTAATTACGTCAAGATTAGACTATGGTAACATCCTATTTCTAGGAGTTACAAATAGCACTCTGAACCAATTTCAAGTAGTCCAGAACTCCGCGGCCAGAATGCTTGTCAATCTCCCAGGACGTACAAGTATGACAGAACATCTGAAAAAACTACACTGGCTGAGAGTGGCCAGCAGAGTAAAGTTCAAAGCACTGTGCTATATGTACAGGATCAGCTCAGGAGCAGCCCCGGAGTACCTATGCAAAATGGTACAGAAATACCTACCCACGCATAACTTACGCTCAATGAATCAGGCGAAATTCATTGTTCCCAGGGTAAAAAGGGCTCGACTAGAAGGTCACTCTTTTGCCTTTATAGCACTTGCATTGTGGAACTCACTCCCGGTTCGACTACGGTTAGAACCCTGTTATCTACTCTTTTGCAAGGGAGTGAAATCATGGCTGTTTGATCAATAATTGTCCCCTGCTTCCTTACCAGTAATACAGATCCAGGGCGCCGGGAAACCCTCAGGGTAGCTGTTGCGCCATACAAATGTAATAAATAAATAAATAAGTGTGTTCTATCTCTCACCAGGTTGGAGAAGATGCTGTCACCAGACAATCATCTCCAGCACATGATCTGATTCCAGGTGACTGGGTTGTGATAAAGCAACATACACGAGAATCTTGTCTAGCTCCGAGGTGGGGAAGGCCAAAACAAGTGATATTGGATATTGGTCACCACTACAGCAGTAAAATGTAAAGGCATTCCGAACTGGATCCATGCACGTCATACTAAAAGAGTAGCTGAACCTGATGAAACTGAAGCTGAAGGTTGTGCAGCTGAGGAGTCCCAAGAAAGTGATTCCGAAGTAGTCGATGATGAACAACCGAGCACCAGTCAGGATAAATGGATTCCAGTGATTGACATTCCTGCAGATGTTGTGAGAACTAGAAGCCAGACTTATTTAGATAGACAGAGTGATAGTGAGGATGAGTCAGGAATAGAAGAACGTACTCAGATTACAGAAATCAAAGCCAATAGTAATTCTGAGGAGGAACAGATAAGAAGAGATCAATATACTCAGACATTCCAGATACCTGTCACAGTTTCAGGATCTGAGGAGGGACAGATAGATATAAGGGCGAAGGCTCAGGAAGAAGAAAAAGAAAAGTTTGAGATACCTGAGCAGGATCAGATATATGTAGAAAAATGTGTTCAGGAAGAAGAAAGTGAACCAAATCAAATTCAATTACAGAACACTCCTGAACAAGGCCAGATTAGCATCCAGGCAGAAGAAACAGAAGCAAGAACTGGACCAAGTCCGATAGAGAAGGATACAGATGACAAAGATGTACAAATTGTGCCACAATTGAACGAGAATAAAAGAGCAATTGAAGAAAAACAAAGTACAGTGCCAGCTAAAAGACTTAGAAAAGGAGATAAGTGGCCTGGTTTTGTCAAAAGATTGAAATTTCGCCTTAAATCAATAAATGAAGAACCAGAGCAAGTAAACGAAATATCAAGTCGAATTGGCTTTTCTACAGAACAACCAAGAAGGAGAAGTCCACAATTCAAAAGAATGAAAAATAAGTCCCGAGACCCTGAATGGACCTACGTCATCCTTGAAGATTTTGAAAATTGAGGACTGAGTGATGAAAGTGATGATGAATTAATTGATGATCCAACGGACGAAGAAGTGAGACAAACTTGAAAGATTTCACAGGTTAAAAAATCTGTGAAAAAGTCTCAAAGAGGGGCTAAGTCTCCTTAATCAAAAATGCCTGATTATACCATTAATGGTAAACCGAAAAGAAACTGCTTAAAAACATGCTGTAAAATATGCACATGTAGTGTAGTAATAGTACTCATAGTATGGCTAGGACTGACAGTAGATATTCCATACCTAATGGATAACAATGAGAAGAATAAGACTAGTATTCATGAGAAAGTAGATGTTTCTGAAAATTAAATATACATGGAAGAATAGATAGTTTTAGACAGCAAAGAGTAGAATTAGAAACATCAGATGAGGAAGAATTGCATTACAATAAAGTTAGAAATAGAACACACTTGAACGTATTTGCCAATCTGTTAGTACAATATGTAGAGGCAATGGAAATAAGTGATTGCTATGTTTGTATGAAGCTACCATTGTCTGTAGCAGAAGGTGTCAGTTATCACCATTTGCCCCTGACTTATGGTATTTCATGTGTTATTATTTTAGCTAGTCTAAATATATATAAAAACGAAAGTATGTCTGTTTGTCCTTTATGCATTACTACACCATTCATCCGATCGGCATGAAACTTTGGGAAGTTGTTGAGTACACTCCAGCAAAGGTTTCAGGCAAAAAAAAAAAGAAAAGAAAAAGAAAAATTTGTTAAATATCTGCCCCTGGACCCCCAGGGCCCTCATAATCTTTCCAATATTGAACGTTTACAGTTTCCGGTGCGACTCACTTTTGCAATGACCATCAACAAAGCACAAAGACAATTCCTGCAAGTGTGTGGACTAGATTTGGAGAATCCGTGCTTCTCACATGGACAACTGTATGTGGCCAACTCATGCGTCGGTAAAACTTCTGATTTATTCGTGTACGCACCAGACGGAAAAACAAAAAATACCATGTATCCACAAGCACTCCAATAAATAAACAGAATTAAAACAACAGTTTAAATGTTTTCCATATTAAAATGAATACGTTTCAATAAAAATGACACAATGTAAATTAAATGTTATCATAACAAGTTTCCTTAAATTTGCTTTCTTCTGAGATCACAGCAACGCGCGACAGTTAAGCTAGTTTATTTTATAGAAAAGGACCCTTACGATATTATTATTCTAACTCAGACGTGATTTTCTCTGAACTTCCTATTCATAGTAATCTGAATCTTGTACATACTAAGGGTGGCATGACTTGTTATATGGATGAATATTTTCTAACAATAGGCACAATAGATATAGCTGAAGCACACACGAATAATTGAACATGCATTTTACATGAAGAAGAAAAGATATTTTTAAATTTAGTTGAGAAAAGGATTGAGGATTTCCAGGAAAAAGCTACAGAACAGAAACGAAAATTCCTAAATGGGCAGAAAATAAAGAATACACCTTGAATGGCAAAACTCATGCTGCTATGTTGCTGGACTTTGAAAAGAAAGGGAAACTCTGTCTCCACAGAGAGAGAACAAGTTATTATAACAATATATTCATTGGTTCTAGTGAATGTGAACACAATTATAAAGTAATTGGGGGTTGGGGTTTCAAAGATGGAACTGAGCCAGTATTTCCTGGAATTTATTACATTTGTGGAAACAAAGCATATTACAAATTGCCTGATCATTGGTGTGGGAGCCGGTATTTTGGAATAGTATTCCCAAAAGTATATAATGTAAACACATTCACTGAAAACAATGAAGAAACTAATGGACGAATACGTAGTAAAAGAGCTAGTTTTGTAAAAATTGTAGGTGATATATTTAGTGCATTGGTACCTTCAGTAGTTTTGAATACTCAAAGAATTTGCAAATTGTCAACAGCGGTGGATCGTTTCTCGACTGACACTGCTGGAGGACTTTTGATGATCAATACTGAACTAGTTGCGGTAAGGTGAATGGTTTTACAAAATCAATTTGCTCTTGATACATTGTTGGCAAAAGAGGGCGGAGTCTGCAGAATGTTTAAAGCGCAACATTGTTGCACTCACATACCTGAAAAAAGTGTAGAAATTAAGGGGTATGCAAGGAATATTACACATTTAGAAAAAGAACTTAAACCACTGAAGATTGGTAGTGCATGGAAGAGACTAACAGATGGTCTCTCCTCTATAGGTAGTTGGTTTTCTAACTTAGGAGAAAGTTTGGTAGGTAGAATACTGAATCCAATGGTGGGAATAGCCCTAATGATTTTAGGGATAATAACTTGTTGCAAATGTCGCAAGCAGAAAAAGACATACAGTGAATAATAGAGGAAAGAAAATAAATATTAATGAAATTGAATTAGAAGAGCATAATGGACATTTGTACAAGAAAGTCAAAGACCTTCATATGAAAAATGAAAAGAGTTTTAACAGACAGTTTGAAGAAATTGAGTTGGGTGAAATGTGAAAGTTGGCATCTGTTTCATTAATTAGTTATGATATAAAATATTATCAAAGAGGGGATTGATGGAGCAAGGTTGCATACGTAAAGCGACTTTCTTGTATTCAACCCTCTCGAAAATATTATTAATTCACTAACTAACATGTTTTGTCATATTAATATTGCATTACACGACATTTAGGTATCTAGGGGAAGCTCGACAATTTGCTTTTACTAACTATAATCCACTTGCATTAAAATGGCTGCTGCTACGTGGGATTTTCTACTGCGCATGTGAGGTTCCGTGAAGGTTCCGTGACGGTTCCGTGACGACTTGAACCCGTGTTTTCAAGTTTGTCGGAAATACATAAAAATGATATCAGTGAACCGCAAATGATCCATTTAGTATATCCTAGTGTTTTCGCTACGCTACGAGCAGGAGCACTCTTGTTATAAACACATTTCTGATATACCCATGGCATCCATCTTAGATCGTGGCCGCCATTTTGTGGTTCCTTGCCCTCACATATGCAATAGCCTCTGATCATTTCATTCACTCCACTTTGATTAAGGACACGTAGCCTTAGCCGGAGATTCACCTCTTACGTGACACGTGCACCTTAAACCAGATCACGCTAAAGCTGCATGACTCGACAAAGGCTGCCTCCTCTGCCCGAGGCCAGCCCACCTGAACTGGTTTTCCTGTCCATTGTCCTGATCATGATTAGGCGGCCGAAGCCGGTAGCCTTGCCCATTTACAACCCACAAACATCTCTTATCCCGCTTTTCTATCTTCTGCACCTGGCTCTGCTCCTTTCCTTCTGGGCCTTTATTAGGGGGAGGTAACGAACTTTACGATGAGGCGGTCCGGCTCTTGAATACAATATTGACAAGGGATTGTGATGGACTGGTGGGAACCCCTCTTCGTGATGTTTGGTATCAGATATTATCGACAGTTCCTGTGTAACGCCAAATATTTATTGTTTAGAGACACAAAAGGTTTGGGAATGTACCGACATGTGAAATATTTGCCTAGAGCACAATTTTTAGTATATAAGGAGCAACCCACTTTGTACAAATCGAACAGGCTCCTAGACACTGCCCATGCGTGGTTTCTGTGACTTCTGTGTCCCTGCAGTAATAAACCTTTGGTCTTTGACGCCACCATCGAGAAGCTCGTGTTTCTGTTCATTTGTGCACCAAGGCAGGTGGAACTCCGGGGTCTTTGGGTGTTGTACCCTGACACCTCTGGACGGAACCAAAAAGTCCAGAACTCCAATTGGCGCCCAACGTGGGGCGACGTCATTCGGTACCGGTCCAAAAGCCTGAAGAGTTCGAGAAGCTTCGTGTGAAGATTTCCGAGGGAGGCGCCCCACTTCATCGATCCCGGCATATCGCAAAAGTGGCCCTGAAGTTCTCTTCCACGAGGGTTCCCGTTCAGGACGGCTGCAGTGGGCCGTTGCCTTGACCGTCGCCCTGTCTTGGACCCGAAGTGGTGCAGTCCTTAGTACGGCGAAACGTGACGGGTTTCTCCTTGGTGACGTCTTCAATGACTCAGTTAAGTATTTAGTGATAGCTAGCTGGTTACTTTTGTGAGGATTGTTAAAAATCCTTGATCGGTTCTTGGTTTGGTTTGGTTTTGTAAGATTATCATTGGTTGTTCTAGTTACGATAATCTATTTGGTTTAGTTTTGGGTATCGATACATCAGTTCGTTTTTGGTAGGCCTAAGTTCTTGGTTCAAGTGCACAATTTGTTTCGTGTTTGTTTGTTTTGTGTTCCGGACTGAAAATGGTAAGTCGGAAAATGTTGTCTTGTTTTAGTTGCAACAGTAACTCACAATTAGAGGACTCTTGTCTGGTTCCTCCGATTGGGACTCCCCTATATGATTTATACTGTAAGTATGGTGTGGGTCCTATAACTTATAATGAGATATGGGTCCGTTATTGTAAGAAGGATGGTGTCCTTAGTTGGCCACTGCATGGTAGTTTTGAACAAGAGATTCTTGACAACTTAGAAGCGAAATTGTTTAGGAAGAAAGCCCGGCCGGCAATGTTTGACTCTTTTCGTTATTGGCGGAAAGAATCCAAACAGAGAGAAATGAAAAGGTTGAAGAAAGAGCAAAAAGAACTAGAAGAGTTAACTCTAGAGCAAGCGACTAAACAGTTGCAGGCTGACGAGTGTGAAAAGGCCATAGATGTAGCCATTAGAGAGCATAATTTGGCGATTGACAAGTGCTATCCTGCCTTGCCATCGAAAATGGCTAAGATACTGGAGGATTCCGAAAACGATCCTCTGTTGTCTTATCTGTTACGTTCGCCTCCACCGTATGCACAAGGTGCTACGGCTCCACTCATCCCGAATGTTCAATTGCCGGTTGCTGGACAACCTGGTGTTCCTGTTCCTCAGAATCAAGTTCCTTTACTTCCTGTGGTGAATGTAAATGTTCCTACAGCTCCTCCTCTTCCCACACTGCCAGCTCCTATACCTACCACTGTACCTACTGTTCCTCAAACTATTTTCCTCGATACTCCTACTGTTTCGTCATCTATTCCTACCTCTACTGCATTCTCTATGTCTGCGAGTGTACTAACTCCACTTTCTGTTCGTCGAAGAATCACTGATTCTGTTACTAATATGCTGTCTCCTATATATAAAACCTTGATTAAGACTCCTACTCCTGACTCTGTTCAGAGACGGAGTCAGCTACCAAGTACTGAGGAACGGGGAGTTTTAGACTCCACGGCTCTCAGATGGATTACGAAAGTTAGAAGATATAATACGAGAGATGTGTTAGAGACATTTATGCAATGGGGAGAGCCAACGCAGCGATACGTCTTTGACGAGATGTGCTCGTTGTTACGTGAGGAAATAGAAGAAGATGATGTCGAATCAGATTTGGAAGATTTAATTAAGGTTCAAAAGGAGTTTGCTGCTGGAATGATAGTGGGTGAGAATATAAAGGAAGCGATGGAACTTATTTTGAGTTTTAGGAATGATCCATCTCTTCGTTCGCCGAGAGATTTAGAAAGAGGTAAAGTGAAGCCAAGTCGCCAATATCCTATGAGGGAGGTTCCTCCAATTTGGCGCGAAGCAGTACAACGTGATGATAATGCAGGAATTGCAGCTGCTCCAGCACAGTTCCAAAGAGTATGGATACATATTCCATGGAAGCGAGCAGAAGTGTTAGCAGTGAAACAGGCCTTGCCAGATCCACGAAAGAATCCAGCCGGATATTACAAGGAATTGACACAGACAGTTGAGGCTTGTATAATGAACTTAGCCGACATTGATATGTTGTTTGGTAATGTAGTTCCGCAACCAGTGTGGGCTAAAATTCGTAGAGAGGATCATCAGGCTGCTTTAGGTGGTGATTGGGCAGCTATCACTGCAGCAGATGCTCAACAAATAGGTGGTGCGAAACCCGAACCTTTGATTGCTAATCTGCCAGGTAGAATAATTGATTTAATGAAGACTCTGATGCCAGCATTGCGTGTTAATTGGGATAAATTATCCGCATGCAAGCAAAAGAAAGACGAAAGCGTCTCGGACTTCTTCACGAGGTTCGAAGAGACTTTTGTAGACCATAGTGGTCAGGATATGAGCACTGAAGGAGGACAGAGATTGTTTGTCGATAAATTTGTGCATAATTTGTTACCTGAATTATGCAATAAATTGAAAGACTCAGAAAGTGCGTGGGCTGTATCTACGACAGCGCAAATACTTGCGACTGCACAGTACTACGAAAATAGGGATAAAGAGGAAAAGGAGAAATCAGAGAAGAAAACGAAAGATTTAAAAACTAAAGTTCTTTTGCAGCAGGCGTATCCGCCTCGTACGAATCAGACTAATATGCAGCAAAACTCATATCAAAGGACAGATTATAGTACATCAAGGCCTCAATATCAGTGGAATCAGTGCGCGTACTGCAAGAAAGAGGGGCACTATAAAAATGAATGTCCGATCTTAGCACAAAATAATAATGCAGCAGCTCAGAGAGGTCGTGGTGGTTATGCGCAGAATTCTAGAGGTCGAGGGCGAGGTGCTATGCCTCCGCAAACGAATGATCGTCCTTCTAATCACTTTGATCAACGAAATGTACAGTCAGCTCAACAGAATAGATCTCAGCAATATCTTGTTGAGGATTATTGTGAAGTTGATGAGGGATTCCAACAAAATGGGTACTAGGACAGCCATGGACAGAGAGAGGGAGTAGTATCAGTTCCAGTGGATCAGAGTGGGCCTTATGTCGCAGTAGCAACATCAGGTGTAGTCGAACCGTTTCTGTTGGATACTGGTGCCGCAAAAAGTTCTATCATGCATGCGAAACTCCCTGGCGCACCTTTGTCTGGCTCAACAAATGTTTCCGTAGGTTTTTCAGGCGCCCCTGTGTACAACCCGATATCTGGTCCTTTGTCTATTTCTGTTGGACCGTGTCAATTGAAAGCACCCCTGATTTTGACGACAGGTTGTAATGAGAATCTGCTTGGTTTAGATTTGTTAAAACGACTATATGCGACATTGTACTGTTCTCCGGAAGGAGTACAGCTTACACTGGGCAAAAATATCACCTCTCCGATGTACTTGTCAATGGACGCACTCCCGCCGGAGCTACGTTCACTCCCTGATTCTCTTTGGGCGACTGGTCCCAATGATGTAGGTCTACTAGAAATTCCACCGTATGTAGTGACTTTGAAAGCGAATGTAAAATTTCCAAGAATTCCTCAATATAAAATATCGAGTGAAGGTGAGCGTGCACTCTTATTGATTGTGCAAGATTTGATTAAAAAAGGTGTGGTTGAAGAAACGCGAGGAAACGTCTGTAACAGTCCTGTATTACCGATCTTGAAACGAACTGATCCTACAAAGCCTCCAGTTTATAGGTTTGTCATAGACCTTAGAGAAGTTAATAAGATTGTAATTCCGCAGTTTCCTGTAGTGCCAGACATTACTGCCTTGTTAACATTAATTCCTGCCACAGCTACGTGGTTCTCAGTTATAGACCTCAAGAATGCATTTTTCAGCATTCCGATAGCTGAAGAAAGTAGGGATATTTTCGGCTTCTGTTTAGGAGGTCGCAGTTTCAGATTTAAGCGCGCTCCACAAGGCTACTGTGAAAGTCCATCCATTTACAGTCAAGCTTTAAAAAGTCAGCTAGATTCTTTTGTCCTTCCTCCAGGCTCTGCCCTAGTACAGTACGTAGACGATCTTTTAGTGGCTGCCGATGACAAGGAGACTTGCAAAGCAGCTACAATTTCACTATTGCATCATTTGTCTAATTTGAATCATAAGGTGTCACCTTCCAAAATGCAATATTGCTGCCAAGAAGTAACCTACCTAGGTCACCTCTTATCAAAGGAGGGAAGGAAGTTGACCCCAGAGAGAATAAAAGCAATTACGCAGATGAGTGTTCCACGCACACAGAGGGAAGTACGTGCCTTTCTAGGTATTACCTCTTACTGTAGGCAGTGGATTCCAAATTTTTCACTTTTAGCGAAGCCATTGGTAGCTTTGACTGGGAAAAATGTTCCGAGTCCGGTGCCATGGTCTGATGAATGTCAAGAGAGTTTTATTGAGTTACGAAAAGCACTGTGTTCAGCTCCTGTATTGGGTACACCTGATTATAGCAAGCCATTCACGCTCTACGTTCACGAAAGAGAAGGTTGCGCGTTGAGTGTTCTGACACAGAAGTTTGGTGACAAACAACGCCCCTGTGCGTATTTCTCATCAACACTAGATCCGGTAGCTAGAGCATTGCCTAGTTGTTTGAGGGCTACAGCGGCAGCTGCAGCCTCCATTCGACAATCTGCTGGTTTGGTGATGAACAATATGCTAGTGGTCATGGTTCCTCATGCAGTGGATACACTCATGAACCGAACGAAGACACAACACCTTACTAGTGCGAGATTATCTGGTTACGAGCTGACGTTATTAGCGAGTCATATTCAGATCAAAAGATGCAATGTATTGAATCCAGCAACATTGTTGCCGACTGATCAAGAGTCGAGTGATTCTGAGCCACATGACTGTTATTTCAAAACGGAGGAAGAGACAAAAGGTCGTATCGATTTGAGGGATACTCCGTTATCCGATCCGGATGGTACGCTGTATGTGGACGGGTCATGTTTTAAATTGGAGAATGGTGATGTGACTGCTGCCTACGCGGTAACGACTTTGAAGACGATTGTGGAGACTGCAAGAGTGAGTCAGAATTCTGCCCAAGCTGCAGAATTAATAGCTCTTACGAGAGCGTGTGTTTTAGCTGAGGGAAAGAGAGTGAATGTGTTTACAGATAGTCAGTACGCATTTGGCGTGGCCCATAGTTTTGGCCGGTTGTGGAGAGAAAGGGGTTTCATTACGTCCCATGGGACTAAGATTCAACATGGTCAGCTAGTTAACGACTTGTTGGAATCTCTAACCTTACCGACTGAAGTTGCGATTGTGAAGTGCAGTGCTCATAAAGCAATCACGGATGATGTTGGTCGTGGAAATGCCTTTGCTGATGAAACCGCTGAACAGACAGCTAGAGACATGATGAGTAGAATGTATGTTGCTACGTCTGCAAGATGGATTGCTGAGTCTGGAATGTGTGAGGACACTATGGAAAGTGTGAAAGAGATTCAGAAAGAAGCGACTGAGGAAGAGAAACGCGTATGGAGAGAAAGTACGGGCAAATTGGACTCGAATGGATGTTGGATCGATTTGACAGAACAGCAGCGTTGGATGTTGCCTGATGCGTATGTGCTTGCAGTAGTGACGATGGCGCATGGAGTGGCGCACATAAGTTCTAAAGGGATATGTAAGATGTTAGCTCCGGTCTGGAAGAATGAGGGAATCAGTAAGTGTGCAGAGAGAGTGGTGAAAAATTGTATGGTGTGCTTGATGCATAATCCTGGCAAGGGAACTCCAACTCCAGCTGGTCATTTCGCTCCTCCTTCCTGTCCCTTTGAAGTAATACAGTTAGACTTCATTCACATGGAACGCTGTAATAATTTAAAATACGTCCTGGTGGTAGTTTGTGCTTTTTCCAGGTGGATAGAAGCATACCCACTAAAGGACAACACTGCTCTATCAACTGCCAAAATTCTTCTAAAAGAATTTTTCCCTAGGTACGGAATGCCACGGATTGTATGGTCAGATAACGGAAGTGAGTTTATAGGGAAAGTTATGCAGAGTGTGTGTGCTGGTCTAGGATTGAAACAAAAATTTCATAGTGCAAACCATCCCCAATCTGCTGGTTTAGTCGAGGGTTACAATGGCACCCTCAAGCTTAAAATAGCCAAAATACAAGCATCCACAGGTTTGGCTTGGCCAGACGCACTTCCTTTGGCCTTGTTATCAACGAGAGCAACAGTGCATTCTAGAATAGGGCTTTCTCCATATGAGATTGTGTTTGGCCGCCCGGCAAATGTCTGGGGTGTGCCAAGGCCAAAACAATTCTGCTCCATTGAATATCCTATGTTGATAGACTACCTTTACGACTTGACTGCTAAATTAAGTCTTATTCATCAACAGGTTTTTGATGCTTTGCCAAAGCCTCCGGAGAGTCCAGGGCATCAACTGAAACCGGGTGACTTCATTGTGGTCCGGAACTTCGCGAGGACAAAGAATCTTCAGCCTCGCTACATCGGCCCCTTCCAAATCCTGCTGGCAACGAGGACAGCTGTACGTGTTGCTGGCCGCAAGCACTGGATCCACGCTTCTCACGTAAAGCGTGTTCCACTGCCGCTGCCCTACGACGACTGGGTAAAGAAGGGAATTGGTGCCTCCGAATATGAAGCAACTCCGAAATTTGTCCCTTTCAGCGATGCCGATTTGATTATTGACACTTTGAAACGTGACTCTCCTCCTGAAAAGACTGCTTTGAACATTGAACATTTGTCTCCAGCATCAAAAGAAACTTTGCCATCTGCGAACTTAAACTCTACAACAGCTGCTAGTGATACACTATTTTCCGATCAAACAGTACCAGCGAAGAAGAGATACAACCTTAGAAGCCATAAAACGAACTAATAAAGCAGGCAACTGCATATTGTGATTTTGATATTTATATACATTGAACTTTTGCTTTTCAGCCAGGAAGTTTGCTATTGTTTATTGTTTTTAATAAATTGCCTTGCCGTCTGGGTAGCCGTAGGGTCGTGGCTGTGTGCTTAGTTTGAATTTGCAGGGGTCTGACACAAGGTCGATCTTTCTGTTAGTACTGGGAACTCCCAGGGCTGACAGAGGCATTTTCATCTACGTACACATCATCAGTGGTCGCGAGCGGATTGTAGAAGATGGAACTTCCTGCGCTGCAACGAGAAAATGTGATTTACGTTCGCAGAAACAGACTAAATAGAATTCTTCACAGCAAATGTTTCTTGATACAATGTGCCATTACATTTTTGATTGTTTTAGCAACATTGGTGGGTGGAATTGTCTTTAGCATAAATTTGATTTTTGTGCCAGTTTCTACAGTGCCTCCCCTTGATCCAGCTATTTCTACTGTTTCTTCTATACACTCTTTTCACTCATTTCCAGAACATGAGCAAGCTCGACGCTCAGAATTCATTAATAATACTTTTGTACAGCTCTTGCACCAACACCAACTGGTAGTTAACACTACAGACTGCTGGGTGTGTGGCTTGATACCTCACACTATGGATAAAGGTATTCCCTATTTGGTTTTGCCTTACAGCTATAATGGATCATTTCAGGCCTTCCAAACCATCTTTGCTTATGCCCTTGAAACCTATCCTCCACGTCCACCACGATCCACTAAATATAACTCTGCCAACAAAGCCTTAGTCCAGGGAATTATTGACATGGTCAAGGACGTCAATAATACTCCATCTTACCCTAGAGACGAATTGCGAGTATATTTAAGTTGGAATACTTCAGAGTATCGCCTTAGTTTAGGAGAAAGCAAGCGTAAAAGCTCAACTCCAATCTGGGTCGTACCTCACCGAGGTCAGGTCTGTCTGCAAGGTAATGGGAGAAATCCGAGAGCTCAGCTAGGGAGGAGTGAGTGCGTAGAGACTTATGTGTTTTCGGCTAACTCTTCCCCTGCCTTCCTCACTGCTAGGGGTACCTATTTCATTTGTCGAGACAGAGCTTATACATGGTTGCCTGCCGACTTCTCAGGATCATGTTACATTGCTCGATTGTTGCCTCCGACATACACTGCTTCATCTGATTATCACAAAACCAGAGTAGCAAGAGGTGTTTTCAGTAAGGAAGATACCGCTGGTCAGGAAACTGGAGACTTCTTCAAAGGCTTCCTTCCGTTCTGGGGGCCTATGGCCAATAGTAGAAACATACGTCAGCTAACACGGGTAGTTGAATCTACTATTACCGAAACTGCTGGTGCCCTTAGCAATCTGACAGCTGAGCTTCAGGCGGATAGGCTCATGACATTGCAGAACCGTATGGTTCTAGATGTTATACTTGCAGATCGAGGTGGGGTATGCAGAATGATCCAATCGAGCTGCTGTGTCTTTATTCCTAATAATGCTCCAACAGTTTACGAGGCGATCTCTAAGTTGCACAAGATTTCGGACTCCATACATGTAGACAAGGGAAACTGGTCCTTCATGGAGTGGGTTTGGACTCTGATCTCAGCGTGGGGATGGAAGGTTCTAATGGTCATTGGTGTCATCTTAGTATTCCTATTCTCATGTTGTCTGATTATCCAGTGTGGTCCTGCTCTGTGTAGTCTTTGTGCTACAACTTGTCTCAGAAAACCACCTGCGTTTGGAGAAAAGACACGAGAAAGGATGATGATGCAACAGCATGTCACTGACCTGATGAACATAGAACTAGATTCAGACATAGATTGAGTAATTGCCTATGTAAGGGCAAAAGGAGGGTCTGAGGTTCCGTGAAGGTTCCGTGACGGTTCCGTGACGACTTGAACCCGTGTTTTCAAGTTTGTCGGAAATACATAAAAATGATATCAGTGAACCGCAAATGATCCATTTAGTATATCCTAGTGTTTTCGCTACGCTACGAGCAGGAGCACTCTTGTTATAAACACATTTCTGATATACCCATGGCATCCATCTTAGATCGTGGCCGCCATTTTGTGGTTCCTTGCCCTCACATATGCAATAGCCTCTGATCATTTCATTCACTCCACTTTGATTAAGGACACGTAGCCTTAGCCGGAGATTCACCTCTTACGTGACACGTGCACCTTAAACCAGATCACGCTAAAGCTGCATGACTCGACAAAGGCTGCCTCCTCTGCCCGAGGCCAGCCCACCTGAACTGGTTTTCCTGTCCATTGTCCTGATCATGATTAGGCGGCCGAAGCCGGTAGCCTTGCCCATTTACAACCCACAAACATCTCTTATCCCGCTTTTCTATCTTCTGCACCTGGCTCTGCTCCTTTCCTTCTGGGCCTTTATTAGGGGGAGGTAACGAACTTTACGATGAGGCGGTCCGGCTCTTGAATACAATATTGACAAGGGATTGTGATGGACTGGTGGGAACCCCTCTTCGTGATGTTTGGTATCAGATATTATCGACAGTTCCTGTGTAACGCCAAATATTTATTGTTTAGAGACACAAAAGGTTTGGGAATGTACCGACATGTGAAATATTTGCCTAGAGCACAATTTTTAGTATATAAGGAGCAACCCACTTTGTACAAATCGAACAGGCTCCTAGACACTGCCCATGCGTGGTTTCTGTGACTTCTGTGTCCCTGCAGTAATAAACCTTTGGTCTTTGACGCCACCATCGAGAAGCTCGTGTTTCTGTTCATTTGTGCACCAAGGCAGGTGGAACTCCGGGGTCTTTGGGTGTTGTACCCTGACACCTCTGGACGGAACCAAAAAGTCCAGAACTCCACATGTGTCGGTCACAATCACGTGTTATCTCACTTGGTGGGAAACTTTTGCTTCTGCGCACTAGAACTAAGATGGCTGTTTTGTGTCCTAACATGCACGAAGCTTGCATCGCTGGTTGGCTAAGCTGTTTGTTTTGCCTAACCTTTAATGCAATAGTTTAAATAAAATAATGGGAATAGAGTAGAAAGGATTGGTATACAGTGCATTCTTTTTATTCTGTGTTTCTAAAACTGTTTCTTTTCTATTCTTGCATGCATCGTATTTGGGCCTAAATGTACCTCTGAACTCCATTTTGGAGAGACTGTGCCTGTGCGAAAGAAACCCCAAGCCGCTAAAGCTGTGGCATTGAAACAGTGCCAAATCTGACATGGATGGAAAAACCTATGAAAAGCGACCTCCTCACCCTGCGAAAGGAAGCTGAATTGAATAAAATGTTAAATGTCTTATTGTTACATTCACTACCGGGCGGAATAAAAAGTACATGGGAAGATAAAGTAATGGGAGGGAACATTTAAATACATGATTGACAAGTTACCTCATATCAATATGGTGTGATGACTACTCCTCGTCTTTTGTCCAATAAAATTGTGGGATTCACACATTTGCAACATTTGGGGGAGGTACACTGACCTGGAAAATAGTATAACTAGCGTAGGCTTACTTAGTTAGATTGTCCGACTTGTCCCAATAGCTGACCTGTCACTGACCCAACGCACTCAATAGGTGATCGAGAGCAGAAGTGCTGGTGGAGCACTCTGTCAGAAGATTCGATAACCCAATCAGGGTTCCGGAGAGGAATTCGGTGACCCAGTCGGGGTTCAGCTGTTTGCTGCAGAGAGAGTTGTGACGCTGGCATTATACTTTAGCTGTGGGTGCCGGTCTTAGCCTGTGGAGGTTCTGTCCTGATCAAATTTGGTCCATAACCTGTCCTGATTCTGATCTGCACCTGTTCTTTCCTGCTGACACCTGCACTTTGGGATTCATATCCTTTGTCTCAGCCTGTGCCAGGGTTGGTCATCACACCATTCTAGGTAACTATAAAGTGTGGGTTTGTCATTGTACTGTTTTCCCTTCTCTACCCATCCTCTATCTAAATGCTTAATGATATTTTCTTTTCAAATTATTTGCATATGTTGTTCTAATCTACATCATTCTAAATAGAACAAGAAATTATTGATTTCATGGTTTTTCAAACTTTTAAAGATTTACTTAGATAAAAGAATTTAAACTTTTCTCGAGTTTGCGGTTATTTATGAAGTGCTAAATGTTATTATAGAACCTATTTTCTTGCTAAACTCCCTTGATTCTTTAGGACCATAGGTATCGGTGGCCTGGATTGGTAAGACAAATGGTATAGATCCCGAATGGTAAAATTAAAAAATTGATTGAGTGTAAGTTTACCTGTTTAAATATATGCTTAGTTTTATGGGCCCAGGTGCATATGTTGAGCAGGTGAGCTTGCGCTCTATCACATGTTTGATCAATGAATATATTTTTTTAGTAAATAGCATCAACAATAGATGCCATATTTTCCACTTCAATGAACCGCAAGAAATATACAGCAAGCGGTAAACATGTTTAAAATATGGAAATGTTTCTTTACAAATAGCATTAGTAATAATTGCCCAGCTTTCGACTACCAGATGGCGCAGGTTGTGTTTATGTGGATCAGTCTGTCCCAAATTGAGCTGGGTAGCCTTTTTCTCATTACCATTACCAGTACGTGGTGCGCCGGTGACAGCTTACTGCGCTGCGTTATACAAACTATCTTGGACGTGCACGTTAGGTGTGCGTCCCCAGTACATAACCGCGAGGGCCCAAGCCCACCTCTGTGGCTCTAATCCAACACGGACTGGATTTTCGGCATTCAAGGGCTAGTGTGGCAACGTGACAGTAAGGCTTCCCGACCTCTCCCAGTATAATGACTCGGTTACTTACCGGTAATGTTCATTACTCAGAGTCATAGTCTTCCTCGTCACAGTCACCAAGGAGCACCCTGTGTTCCAGACACAGCATTTACCCATAAATTAAAAGGTCCTCACCCAATATGGCTGCCTGACAGAAAGTACCTGCCACCTGGCCTATAAGGGTGGGACCTACACAGGAAACATCCTGAAATATAAAAGCAGAAAACAAAGAAAAGACAGACTCTTTGTACGTCCCCCCCCCACCACCAATGGCGTGCGGGAGGGAACATGACTGTAACGAGGAAGACTATGACTCGGATTAATGAACATTACCGGTAAGTAACCGAGTCATTACCATCCTCGTCCGTCTTCCTCGTCACAGTCACCAAGGAGCGTATATCCAAGCACCGGACGAACAACGAAACAGACAAAAAAAACACAATGCAGACAAGCACACAACCAGTGAACAGGTTCAGGTATGGCGGAGCCCAAAAAAAAACCAGAAGAACCACACCCATCCACAAGGAATGGGAGAAGAAGGCATGAGGAGAGAACCAAGATGCCGAAGCACAAAGTACCAACAAGGAAGCCTCATGAAGGAGCCCAGGAGGAAGACACACACCGGGTGGAACGACCATGAATGACGGGGGGAGAAATACCCCGGAAGCGGGAAGGCCAAATAGAAGCGGACCGAACCCAATGGAAAGAGGCCTTCGCACGGCGATGGCCCCTTCGGGCAACCCCAAGGAGACAAAGAAAAAGGCGAAGGGAGGCTGGGCGCCAAGGCAGATCACCAGACCCCAATGCAACCAGAGAACTAAGCCATATCCCAAACCTGAAGAGGGGCAGCCAAGGAAAATAGGGGAAGAAGGTCCGGTCAGGATGAAGGACCAGGGAAGCACCCACAACGTCGCCCAAGGAGAATGGACCAGAATGCAATTCAAGAAGGCCTAAAGGAAGATCCCCAGGGGGGGAACAGGCGAAGCAAATAGGCAGTAGCAGGAAAAACAAAACTGCGCAGAAGGCAAGAAGCCAAGGACCTAAAAGAGACGAGAGAGGACCCCTGGATAGCTGAATGGCAGACAACTGGCAGCGGAGAGCAGACTGAGATGCACAAACTGCCCCGAAGGAACACAAACACAGAACCCACACTCAGGCAACAGGGAGAAACCTGCGAAGAAGAAATCCGCCAGTGAGGGCCGCAGACCCCAAAGTGTACAGCACATCCGAAGACACTGGGAGACATGAACCACAATGTGAAACCATGAAAGCAAAGGCAGGATTGGAACCCAAGTGCTGTGGGAGCCAGTGCCACCAGCAGGGCCGGACTGGGAACCAAAAGCGGCCCTGGCAAAGTGCTCGGCCGCCCCCACCTCTCACGGGGGCTTGGGGGTGCCGCAAGCTCTTTGCCAGGGCCGATTTCGGCCGATTTTGTTACAGGGACGATTTTGCAGCTATTCTGCAAAAACGGCCCTGTAACAAAAACGGCCCCAGGGGTCCAAAATCGGCCCCCACCCGTGCGGCGCATCGGGGAATCGCCCGGTGCCCACTACGGCCAGTCCGGCCCAAGCCACCAGAGACAAGAAAGACCAACGAGCAACAACTCCCTGGTCGTATCATTGCCACAACTCTTGACCGGGAACCACAAACCAGGAAAATACCAGAAATTAATACAAAACTGAGAAGGAAGGACTGGAACTCCAAACCCCCAACACCAACCGGCAGAGCGCCAGAAGAGCAACCTGAGGGTATATAACCGTACGAAACCCACCGTGCCGAATCAAAAGAGGAGAGCAAGCGCACCCAAAAAAGGCGAAGTAGACACGGTCCACATGAAGGCTTGATGGTCCTGAACCCCACACGTCATCAGGAGACGGGAAAAGTGCACGAGAGCAGCGTAAACAGCAGCCTGCACCACCCAAGTTGAGGGCACCCAGCAGTCCACGGGGAACCAAGAACCCTAAGCCGAAAGAACAGAAGAACTTGTGAAAGGAGTAGATGTGTTTCGACAACATCACAAGGAACCTAAGAATTCCAGGCCAAGCCACATCAACGCCACAACCACCAGGAAAAAGGAAGATAGAGGAAGAATCCACCAGTCAACAGGGAAGGATGTAGCATAGGCAGGACCCGAACCCGTACCCCGCGAGAGCCGATGCCAGCAGAGGTACAAGACATAACAATGAGCGAAAGCCCCTTGGAGAACAAAACACCATAGGAGCATGAAGTAGACCCCCCAGGGGAGCCAAGGCCGAAGGCAACACCTGAGGGGCAGAGGGCGACCCAAAGGGGAGGCCACAAAATGGAGGCACTGACCCAGGGCAAGAACCACACCTCCGAAAGAGAGGAAGCACCGGTAGCCCACAGCACCAGGTATACCCTGGCAGGCACACATCCAGGCACAAACCAGGCCCGACCATGTAGACACCTTACTAGAGCAGGCGTTCACAGGGCCGAATGGCAGGGGGCACCAAAGGGCCAAGGAGCCCGAAGGGCGTCAGAGGAAACCAGGGGCAGGAAACCAACATGACTGTACACGGCTAAGAGACCCAAGAGAGGGCAGAGACCCCAGAGGGAACAACAGAGCAGCAACCCAGACCCAACGCCAGCCTGGGAACCCACAAGCACCAGGCGAATGACTCAGGAACCGGAGACGTCGCAAAAAACAATCCGGTCGCACATCAAGAGAGAGGCAGGAGATGGCAGATGCATGGGGAAGGAGATCACCAACTGGTAGACGCCGGGAGATGGCAGAGTAGGGGTGTCACAGCCACAACCCCACACCCGAAAGGGCTGGGAGGAATCCCTGCGCAAGACGGGGGATGACCCAAGGCACGCCTGCAGGAGTTTGCGCCACCAGAGGCACAAGACGAACCAACGAGCACCGGCCCAATAAAGGTGGCAGCAGAGACGCTACTGAGAGGCAGATGCCCCCCAAGAACACACCAGGAGGCACGGCGGGCGCATCAGAACAACCAGACTAACGCACCCCAACAAGCCTGGCACAAGACAGCAGGGCAAAGGACACAATAGAGGACATGCCTCCACCAAGCGAACTAATCCAAACCCATGCAATAACATGAACATCAGTAAAGCGCACAAATCACCGGAAGGTCTCAAGGCGCTGAATAACAGACGAATATTGCTATCCAACTCAATGGTACAAATTACCAACCTCAGATGGATGAAAGGCTGAGTAGACCCGCCGCGATAAGAACCTGTGACAAAGAGGTTGAACGCAGGCCTCTACAGTGGACGCATTATGCTTAACTTCTGAGATCAGACCTGCTTACAGGGTGGTTGGCATAAAGTAGTGTGTGAAGTGTACCATTCCTAGGACACCAGGACAATATAGCGGGATACAAACCCTTGCCCAAAGGGGAAGAGCCAGAGACCACAACTACTAGTCCACAGCGAAACAAGGAGAAGTAGTGGACACCCAAAGCAGGATGGACTGGACTGAGACTCACAAGCAGTGGCCACAGGTGTAAGACACTGTGACATCATGACACACAAAAATAAATTCACCCTTTGAAAATTTCCTACCTGGGGATACCATGACAGCATTGGTAGGATTCGAACCCTGGCCTGTGAGGGCTGGCCCCACCAAAGGTACAAGACTTACCTTTGAGCCATAGCTCCTTGGATGCAAACAACTTAATGGGAGTGCAAAGACATTCCGTCTGGGGATCGCGCGCTGCAAAAGACACATGAGGAAAGCAAGGCACAAAGCTGGTGCGCATACGAACCATCACCACATAGGGATACAGAGGCGAGAGACAACCAAGGGCCAAATACAGCCAAAAACAAAGCCTTGCATGAAACATATGCATTCAGGCGGACCCAAATGCAATAAAAAGGGAATTGCCCAGAATCACAGGATGTTGGGCGTCCCACCGAGACTTGAACTGGGTCCCCCAGCGTTGAGGACGACCGTCCTAGCCACAAGGCTACAAATCCAAGGGAGCCCTTTGGCAGACAAACCAGCAATGGAATGCAATGTCAAGAATGCGAGCCACAACCCATAGGGACAGGACAGAAACAAAAGAGTAAACACTTAGGAGGGCAAGGACCCAACCACCACAGGAACATGGCACAAGAGCCGAAGTTCCCAACGTTCTGCTCCAAGTAGCAGAGCCGCCAGTGGCAGGATGTGAAATGGGGCACGTAACATACAAGCTGCCGCTCCCATCGCTCAGCGAGGGAGCGGTGCCAAGCAAAACCACCACCCCATAAAAACAGTCTGAAAAGGCATCACAGAAGGAGAAACTGACAGCACCGGCAGGGCGACGGTTTCCGAAAAAAAGGGGACGCTAGAGCAGACCCCGGAAATACAATTAATAATACCTTACCGAGACAGAAAAAATAATACCATCCTCGTTCAGATGATGGGTGTTCTGCAGGAACACAGAGAAAAAAATGGCATATTTCCTGTGTAGGTCCCACCCTTATAGGCCAGGGGACAGGTGCTTCCTGTCAGGCAGCCATATTGGGAGAGGACCTTTTAATTATGGGTAAATGCTGTGTCTGGAACACAGGGTGCTCCTTGGTGACTGTGATGAGGAAGACGGACGAGGGTGGTAATGGTACATTTTTCTGTGCGCTGGCCACATCATGACAGATCTTTCTCCTGTCATTAATGCAGGTATTGTCAGTGATGGGCATGTGGCCCCGCTTGGAAGGATTGTTCTCCTCTTCACACTTTTGATATCAAGTTCCCTCGGTTGCATGGGCTCGCATTAAGGTAGGATTCACTCTGCTCACCTTTGGCAGTTATCCAATAAATTTTTACACATAACTTGCTAAGGTTGCCCTTTTTTTACTTATTTGTTTAGATTTATCTGGCATGTTGACATCCTAACGAGAAATAATGGATCTCGCCAGCTACTTATCTTGCAGTGTTTGGAAATTTTTGTAAGCATCATAGGGGGCCCCCTTTACTGCTTTCTGGGGTTTGGGTTTACTTTTTGCATACCTAAGAACTACATAAAGCTGTTTAGCAATGCAAGGTTGGTTCCTTAATTAGGATTTCAGGGTTTTAGGGTTTCAGACCACCCTCTCACAGTTTCTACGAATAGGATTAACATCCAACTTGCAGGCTAACGTAATGGTCAGTATCTATCTTTATCTATCGACATATTGTGAATTTTTAATGTTCACGCAATATCGATATAGCGAAGAGAGATACTTTTATTATATTTTTTAATATATTTAATATATTTAGGTTGTCCTTTTATCATAATGAAGACAGGTCAAAACATTGAAATTTTCATTCTTTGGCCTGCATTACTACCTTTTGATCCTGGTTCAATGTTCAGAGGTCATCCAAGGAATAGGAAAGTGGATTGATATTGTATACGGGCCTAACATTGGGTAGGTCAACTAAATCATCTAATCCAACCAGTGTTCTATATATAAAATAGTTTCTTTGCTTCTCATTTTGTCTGATTGTTCCCTTTTGTTTTCACGTTCATATTGCACATGACCACGTCCTTTTCACTTTTCTTCTGACAACTGCCTATTGTCATAGTGATTGATTAAATATTCATTTTGATGAAGACTATATAAAGAAAGATTTTCTCATATAAACATTGTTATCTTTGGTCCTTCTCTCTGTGACAAAAATCTATGTATAAAATAACTCTTTAAATGACTGTTTGAATTGAATTCTCCAGTCCTTTACACTTGAGGTGGGCTGGAAAGATACGTCAGGACCAAGTGTTGCATATACTGTCCTTATGTCAACAAGTATTTCACCATAGGAATAATGCAGTAACAACATATAATTATGACTGAGTGCACTTGGTACTGGCATTAAACATACAAAGTTTAATCAGGATTGGAGACAGACTCATTATTCAATTAAAGCATTAGCAAGAATAAATGTCTAAGCATGACTGGGAATGTGGTGTACTCATCAATCATAACTGTTAAAATGAAAAACACAATTCAAAGCCCCAAAAGGACCTCACATTTGTAAATTACATGGCTACAATTATAAACCTTCACCCCTAAAAAGTGTCTGCCTAAACTATGCATTTTCAAACAATGATCCTTAAAATACACATCACTTTTATAATTATATAAATATACAATTACCACTTCTCACCCCTGGAAGGTGTCTCACAACATAAACATTTACATTGCACACTTTCAGACCATAAAGAATGCAGCCATAGTCTTAGCCTTGGTAGTTATAGAACAAATGTTCCAGCCAAAGAAGAGCATATAAAAGCTGGGTAAGTAATGATATTGTGGCCCCCTCAAACTAGGTTTAGGACCCACAAGAGGATTTGTGGTGAGCAAGCATGATGCACTGAGCAATTTGATGGTGGTCTTATCATCTAGGACCACCACAGGTGAAGATCTGGGCAAAAATGACTTTGAAATAAAAGGCTCTTCAAAGTATTATGGGGCGAGTCTCCATGGTGCAGTGAATTTTATAGCAGTGGCTCTCCCGCTGTTCCAGGGAGAGCCGCAATGAGGCTTTATTTGTTTTTTCCTTTCTTTGCGGTGGCTTCACCCCACAGTTTCATCCTCTTTGTTATTGTTGTTATTGTTATTTTAGATTTATAGCGCGCCCAATCAACTGCAGGTCTCTAAGCGCTTGGAAATCGATGTCATTACAATAACTTGGCTCACACCTCAGAGAGACGCAGCAAAGGACTACATTGCGATCAGGGCTCTTCCAAACAGCAGTGTTTTCAGTGATTTCCTGAACCGTAGGAGATTCACCTCCCTGCGTAGCCCCTCAGGTAGCTTGTTCCATAGCTGCGTGGCCAGAACAGAGAAGGCTCTCCCTCCCTTAGTCACTAATTTGTAGCGGGGGCAGACCAATAACTGAGAATCCGATGATCTAAGAATTCTCTTTGGGTTGTATACTTCCAGGCGAGCTTTGATGTAGGCCGGAGCATGGCCGTAGATCGCCTTGTGCGCTATACAGAGGCTCTTAAACTCAACCCTCTCTTTAACAGGGAGCCAATGAAGGTTTTGGAGTAGAGGGGAAGCCTTTGTTCGTCTGGGCAAACCAAAGATTAGTCGTGCGGCGTCATTCATTACGACCTGGAGTCTATTTGTCAATATTTTTGGGAGGCCAAGATACAGGGCATTCCCGTAATCGATCCGTGAAATGACGGTTGCTGCTACAATTGAGCGCATCATGGAATGAGAGAGGAAGGGAGCTAGCTTTCTCAGTTGTCTGATGATGTTTGTGCAGGTGCCAACAACAGTGGAAATTTGGCTGCACATTGACAGATCACAATCTCATTTAATCCCCAGGCTCTTTACGTTGGCACTAGGTTTTGGGGCTAATCCAAGCTCATGCCAAGTCACCCCTGTGCACCCTGCAGCCGTTCTCCACATTGGTGAGGACCTCAGAGAGCCCACCCCAGCTGTTCTCACTGTCTCCCAGTATGGCCAGCACCCTAGCGTGCTGCCGTGGGATCCGGTACTTCACATTAGTCTATCAACTCCTGCGGGCAGATGCATGCGCTGCTGCAGCCCTCCTGGCCCTTCTGCCATTGGGGCCCATGGATGGGGTCCTGGACCTCCGCACATCCTCGCGGGGGTAGGACTGAGCTCCCCATCTCCGATTCTTCGCTGGGGCCCAGAGATGGGTTCCTGGGCTCCTGGGCTAATTCATGGGAGCGCAACGGTACTTCCAGATTTTGTCTTGTTCTTGTGGTGGCCCCCAGGAACTGACCCACCCTGGCTCACATGGGAAACCGACAGCAGAGCCCTGCGTGCTTCGTCGCAGGTCTGAGCAAAAGGTCAGATGTTGCCTACCTTCAGGAGGGCATATCTCGGGCCCCTTGGTATGATGTTGATGCTTTTGGTCTCCTTTTGTTCCTGGCAGTTGGCCCTAGCCACCTTTAGCACTCTCTTCAGGCCTCCTGGCCTAAAAGAGTGACAAAGTTGGCAGGTATTCTTTCACCTTGCACTCCTTCTGGGCCTCTCTCCTCTCTACGGAGAAGCCCAGCCTTACCCCCACTGGTCCTTGGGTCACTCAGAGCAGCATTCCTGCTCCTGGAGGGAGTCAGGGGCTGCCACGGCCCATGCAGTTAAGAGTGGTGGGTCCGGGTGGGGGGAGATTTCAACAAATGATGAGGAAAAATTCATTATTTATTCAATTTTCCCTTGTCGACTTCTATCAAAATCCCCCCGCCCCCACCCGGCCCCACCACTGTTACCTGCAAGGGGCTGTTCAGAGGGCTCCTCCTTCCAGTTGTCCATGGGTTTAACCTTTAGTCCCAGTGTTCATCAGCAAAACCACATCCCAGAGAGCGCTCTTTCCTCTACGCAAGACCTTTTAAGGGGGTGGGAGGTGCGACCAGGAATGCACCTCTGGACTATGCTATGGTTCCACATCCCCTCTCGCCCATTTCAACCTACCTGCACAGGTTTCTGGGATACTTCAATATAGAGTCACCCAGGAGTCACTTGCTACATGGGCTCTGGTGGTCTCCGCTCCCCCCTCACAAACTTCACACCCAGGGCCTCCTCCCATCAATTCTTCAAAGAAGCCCCCATCCTGATTGAGGGGCCTGGGGTGGTCTGGTACCTGGCACCAGATAACAGCTGGCTGATTGATGCAGAGCAACTTTGCTCACTGTATCCCTTCTGGAGATTTGACCTAAACACTGTCAAACGTTTGTTTTGAAGAGTGAAGCCTCTGATCCTGCATCTGGGGAGAAAAGTATTTAATCCAGCCTACCATGGTCACACTTTTTTTTTCCATTTCAAATAACTTTATTCGATTAAAAAAAAGAATCATAAAAGTATACTATTAAAATAACAAGTATCATACATTCAATCACAAATCGTATTTCACAGTTCATGTTCAAAGTACCAAAATTCAAAAACAATGAACACTGACGGGCTATACATTACAATAGTGAGGTAGATCATTGAATAGTACTGGTTAAAATCTTTCACGTTGACCTCCCAAGATCATTAAAAAGTTTTTTAAAGTGTAGTGTGTTCTCAATATCCAGCATATCATATTTAAAAAGACATAGCATCAATAAAAATTCATAGTTTATAGCGTTTCCTAATAGAAAGTGCAGATCTGATAAAACTAAGCATAAAGCTACATATAACATCGGATGACAATAATCTCAGGTACTCAAAACCTTCCATATACGTACAAGGTCTAATATCCTTCAAAAGGGGTTGGATAAAACAATCTCTTGGAGATTTATAAAGTGAACAGAAGAGGACAAAGTGCACTGTGCTTTGTTGGGCTGCATTATTACATGGGCAAGGGGGCTGTCTCTCACACCAGCCCCCTTGTTTCGGGAAAGCTGCCAAAAAGTGCAATATTTGCACCTGAAATCTAGTCAAATAGAAGCGCCATTGTGTGTTCGTAGTTAAGCATGGGCGGAAAATCCGTTCCGCTCGCGGATTTTGCGGATTTTTGGTAAATTCGCAATCCGCGAACTCTCGCGAATTTACCGAAAATCCGCAAATTCGCAAGCAGCAGATTTTTTTGCTTGGTGATACAATATTGCGGCATGCGGCGTTCACTTACCGTCATTCAGCGTTTGCCGAGTTGTTTTTCTCGATATTTTGCGAGTGCTGCGCCATTTTGGATCTTGCTGCAGGATCCCGCGGGAGTTTGGCGACGCATCGTGAGAGTTCGCAATTGCAAACATGTAGATGCGGTGGGGAGCAACAATCTCGCTCTCGCGAAATTAAAAAATTTGCAATTCTGCACAAGAAATCCACCAGCAAGCAGCATAAACCTTCTGAAAATGATGATTTTTATCAGAATAACTCCTCAGGTTGACATTTGCCTGCACTTTTTTGGATTTGAGGCCTTTTTGACTTTCTTTGGATTACTTTTGGATTAGAAATCAACTTTCACAAGTAAGTTTGTTTGGGGCATTACAGTTGCTGTTCTGCAGAAAAACGAGTTTTGCAAAACTGAAAGCACTCAGCAGGTGCAAAAGTTCACTCATCATTAGTAACCATTCCCTGTAGTGCTTCCTGAGGGGCCCCTCCAGAGTTCAGTTGCCTACGTTTGTTTGGGGCATTACAGTTGCTGTTCTGCAGAAAAACGAGTTTTGCAAAACTGAAAGCACTCAGCAGGTGCAAAAGTTCAAATTCATCATTAGTAACCATTCCCTGTAGTGCTTCCTGAGGGGCCCCTCCAGAGTTCAGTTGCCTACTTGCAACTATTCTATGACCCTGCTCTGACCCTCATAGCAGGCTCATAGAATAGCTGCACTGCAACAGAAAGCAAATTACAGATAAGGAAGCAGGTGCCAGACAGGAACTTTAAATTCAGTGACACATTAATCAACCCCAAATTAATTCATGTCAGTTGAAGCACGGCAGGTGTGCTTGCTTTCCCCCCCCCCATAATCTACAGTGATGAATCAAAGGGTGGCAGTGATGTACCAGCAGGTGGCATGGGTGAATCAGAGGGTGGCAGTGGTGAAACAGAGGGTGCTGTGAACCTGTGATGATGAACCAACGTAGAAACAACAAAGTCGCGACCGTTGCGAGCCGACAAGTAAGTTCGCAATTGCGAACTGGTACAAAACCCTCACGACTGGCAGAAACCCTTGCGAACACAAAAAAAATAAAAAATTCACAAATTCACGAGAATTTTGCGGATTTTGCAGATTGCGAGTTCGCAAATACGCAAATTCGCGAACACCAGATTCGCGAAATTCGCCCATGCTTATTCGTAGTAATTGACAAATAAAACTGTTGTTGTGGTATGACCGCTTGATTATATGTTAATATTTCTTGCCTATGCCATCCTTCAACAGTGTAATAAGCATTCTTAATGACCTTCTTCATGTTCGAATTAATAGAGACCGGGTCATCATAAAAACTTTCTAACCCTATTTTATGGAAAGTTTCCTTTACATAGCGTAACCAGGGTATCGACATAGCCTTATCAAGATTCATGGAATCCTTTGAAATTTCCTTTGTGAATGAAAAGTCCTCAGAGGTCCATATTTTCCCCAGAGGAGTAAAGGGGACAAATGAATTCTGTCTTTCACAGGTTGTAATCCCACCTCTGTATGGCAGAAAATGTTTGGAGAACTGTTGGGGATTGATAATAAGCGCTTCAGAAATGTATTCTCCATAATTTGAATCTTTTCGCTTTTATGATATCCCCATACCCCTGCTCCGTAGGTCACCACAGACACACACTTTGATTATACAGGGTCATCAAGTCCCCTATTGGTTTTTGCCCCAATTTACTAGCAAAGCGGAAAAGGGCCTCTACAGATATAAATGTTTTTGGATCCGAATATTTATCAAGTCATCCCAGTTTAGTGTTCTATTAAAACGATTTCCTAAATAGTTAAAATTTGTGACTTTTTCAATGATCTTAGTGTCCACAGTATATTTACAGGACTTAATTCGGCCTGGGCCACAAGCCATAGCGTATAATTTAGTAAAATTGACCCTGAGATCTAAGCCCAACATGAATTCATTAAAGGCATCCAGACATTTTTGCATGCTGCTAGCCGTTAGAGTCATCAAAACAGTATCATCCGCATATGACAGCAGCGGTACATAATTGCCGTTTATCTTGGGAAAATCTAAACATTTTTGCAATAAAAACTGTTCCAAGCCATTTGTGTAAATTAAAAACAGAAAAGGTGCCATGATGCAGCCCTGGCGGACGCCTTCAAATGAGGCAATTTTCCCAGTTTTTTCGCCGCCTGGGCTGTATCGTACAGCAACAGAAGTTGCAGCATGCAATCTATGTAACAGGGTGACCAATCGCTCCTCGAACCCCATAGACTCCATTAATGACCAGAGCTTTCCCCTACAAACAGTATCGAAGGCACTGGATAAGTCCATGAAGGCCAGATGGATTGAAACACCTCTGGCCTTCATGTACTTACCCATGATCATTGCTAAATTTAGACACTGTTCTGTGGTCCCCCTACCTCTCCTAAAGCCGTATTGGGAATCCACAATAATACCAGATACATCCGCCCAAGTTTCCAATCGCGCCAATATTACTCTCCCCAATAGTTTACAGGAGGCATCCATTAGGGAGATCGGCCTATAGCAACGGGGGTCATCTATTTCTCCCTTCTTAAAGATGGGAACTATTACCGCATTTTTCCAGGATGATGGGATACATCCCACAATAGTTGCTTTACAAACATTTAGCAGGAGGGGAGCCCAACGTTGTGGATCATTTTTAAACAAGTCCAATGGTACAGCATCAAGCATTCAAGCAAGGGGAGAGAGGACGTGTCAACCACCACGGAATCCATGCGATGAGGACACTGCGATAAAAGAGAATAGCTACTCAACTGAACTCCATCCAAGGAGCAACATCTCCATCAAAATTAAAAGTAAACAATTTTGGAGGATTGACAAACATAAAATGACTGGGTTAAAATTAACACAACCCTGTATGAACCAATGCAGATCTGAAGGTGTGCAATTGATAAGGACACTCATAAGATCATCTCCCCCTTTTAAAAGCGGGGCCTCATATCCCTGAGCAGTCACCAGGAGAGGTGAGGAGTACTCCCACATAAAGCTGGACCTGCTGACCTGTGACTGTGTTTGGTGCCGGTGGACTGTGGAAGCGCGGCACTGTCCGTTGGAAGCGCTCTGAAAGGCGCTACTCTTCGCCGGACCCGCTCCGCGGGTCCCGCTTCACAGCTGGACACTGCTATCACCTTTCCTGGGCTGTAGGCAAATCAGGGCTGCGAGCGTAGGCACTGCTGGACTCAAACTCCCAAGAGTCCCAGCAGCCTCAATCACCTACTCCACCTGGTGACGCTCTCCCTGGAGGCCACGCCCCCTGCTGCTGTGTGGAGAAAAGGCCCCGGATCTGCCCTAACCAGCGGATTTCTCATCCTTTAGACCTGCTGACCTGTGACTGTGTTTGGTGCCGGTGGACTGTGGAAGCGCGGCACTGTCCGTTGGAAGCGCTCTGAAAGGCGCTACTCTTCGCCGGACCCGCTCCGTGGGTCCCGCTTCACAGCTGGACACTGCTATCACCTTTCCTGGGCTGTAGGCAAATCAGGGCTGCGAGCGTAGGCACTGCTGGACTCAAACTCCCAAGAGTTCCAGCAGCCTCAATCACCTACTCCACCTGGTGACGCTCTCCCTGGAGGCCACGCCCCCTGCTGCTGTGTGGAGAAAAGGCCCCGGATCTGCCCTAACCAGCGGATTTCTCATCCTTTAGACCTGCTGACCTGTGACTGTGTTTGGTGCCGGTGGACTGTGGAAGCGCGGCACTGTCCGTTGGAAGCGCTCTGAAAGGCGCTACTCTTCGCCGGACCCGCTCCGCGGGTCCCGCTTCACAGCTGGACACTGCTATCACCTTTCCTGGGCTGTAGGCAAATCAGGGCTGCGAGCGTAGGCACTGCTGGACTCAAACTCCCAAGAGTCCCAGCAGCCTCAATCACCTACTCCACCTGGTGACGCTCTCCCTGGAGGCCAAGCCCCCTGCTGCTGTGTGGAGAAAAGGCCCCGGATCTGCCCTAACCAGCGGATTTCTCATCCTTTAGACCTGCTGACCTGTGACTGTGTTTGGTGCCGGTGGACTGTGGAAGCGCGGCACTGTCCGTTGGAAGCGCTCTGAAAGGCGCTACTCTTCGCCGGACCCGCTCCGCGGGTCCCGCTTCACAGCTGGACACTGCTATCACCTTTCCTGGGCTGTAGGCAAATCAGGGCTGCGAGCGTAGGCACTGCTGGACTCAAACTCCCAAGAGTCCCAGCAGCCTCAATCACCTACTCCACCTGGTGACGCTCTCCCTGGAGGCCACGCCCCCTGCTGCTGTGTGGAGAAAAGGCCCCGGATCTGCCCTAACCAGCGGATTTCTCATCCTTTAGACCTGCTGACCTGTGACTGTGTTTGGTGCCGGTGGACTGTGGAAGCGCGGCACTGTCCGTTGGAAGCGCTCTGAAAGGCGCTACTCTTCGCCGGACCCGCTCCGCGGGTCCCGCTTCACAGCTGGACACTGCTATCACCTTTCCTGGGCTGTAGGCAAATCAGGGCTGCGAGCGTAGGCACTGCTGGACTCAAACTCCCAAGAGTCCCAGCAGCCTCAATCACCTACTCCACCTGGTGACGCTCTCCCTGGAGGCCACGCCCCTATCACCTTGTAACTTATATATAGAGTGTAGCAGACCGCTGCGCGGTAGCGCGCGGGTAGCGCCCGGGAGAAGCCCGGGACAAGGGCGGGCCCTCTGAGGCCCTCAGAGGCACGAGAAGGCTAGGCTAGGCCCTGTCCCTAACAGTTACCCCCTTATTAGCCCCATAAACTATTTCGGCTATTTAGGATCAGTACTTTTCTTTTGTGCGCCTTAGATTCAAACCATCCATTTCCTTCACTAATGATAGATAGCTACATTGATCATTTGAGGCTTATAATCTGGTAAACTAATTCCACTTATATCTCCCCAGCCCCCTTTCTGATATTACCGGAGTGGGATGATGACAAAGAAATTGAGGTCTGGGAGAATATTGGTAGGAAGATCAAATTCTAAAACCAGATCGAACCCCCTCCGAAACAAGCTTGGTCAGGCCTCCAATCTGAAGAGTACTTGTCAGATTTTTAACTTGTGGGAAAAGGGCAAGACTAAAGCTGCAATGGAGGATAACAAATCAGTGGTCCTTATAGAATCTGGTGTTACTCCCACGGATACATTGTCCAATTCACCAAGAGAATTGTTTGAAAACAGAAAGGAAATTGCGGTTACCAGTATAACAGAATCAAAAGTAGTTCCCCTGACTGTCGAGAGTGTTTTCTCTCCTCCCGTATTCTCCACAGCGAAAAATAACACTGAATTAGAACCAGAAGTAATTATAAAAACTAGGGATGGTATAGAAGAGGATAATATGCATATAGGGGAAAATCCGCCAGTGATCACCAACCATACTTTAAACACTTCTTTGACAAAAGTTTCCTTTAACAATGGTCTGTCTCCATTGTTGTTGGATAATGACCTATGTCAAAGATATATAGAAAACGACCCGGTCAAAGCAGAGATGGATCTTAAAACTCCGCTAACATCGACCCACGCTGGCTTGAAGTTGTACAGTAGTACCCCTTCCAAATCCTTGCATTCAAATTTTTCCATTAGTCCTAATCTAAATTTGACTGGGATGGAGGCACTACAATGTCAGGGAAAAGACAATCCTATTTCTGACTCCCTACTTTCATTAGAACATTTATTGTCATCCATCCTACATCTTTTGGAAAAATTTGTGGGGGGATCGGATTGTGTCTTGGACACAGTGACCAAGATTCTAAAGGTCTTATTGGCCACTCAAAAAGAGAAGGATATAGTCCAAGTGCAGTCCTCTTCTCCTCCAGCACTAAATGGGGTAGATATAAAAGATCAGCAGTCCAAAAGTAATAAAACTGTGATTGAAGTACTTGAAGAAGGAAATCTAAGTGTCAACGATATTGAAGTAAAACCCTCTGAAAATCCCCCCCCAAAACTAGGGACTGACCTTTTTCCAATCTTTAAGAAGCAATTGGGTGAGGGAGATATAGAAGTGGGTGAGGCTTCAGAAGAAAACGGCAAAAAAGGGAAGTTACAGGATTTAAAGAAGAAGGGAAAAAACAAAAGAAAATTGCTGAGACGGATAGAAAAAAATAGGCGGAGGAAAATCCTCTTTAGAAAACACCTTAATTTATCCTCAAATAATGGGGTTCCCCACATTCAGGCGGTAGCTGAAAAGGAGAATAATACTGAACCCAAGAATAACATGGGAAACTTCGCACCCCTACCTGTGATTATGCCCGCAATATCCCTGAACCCCGCTCCCCCCCTCTTATTAAAAGTAGACTCAAATATAACCTCCCAACAAGCTTTTGTTGCTAGGGACGTAACAGGGTCCAATACTCCCACATTTTTGGGTCAAGATCATAAACCCTCGAGCAAAGCGGGCGCAATACTCAATCCCTTGGCGCCATCTTTCTCGGGAATAGTAGCAAAAGGAATTACACCGGCTGAGCCTAAAGAAAAAGGTATAGATACTCTATGGGTGGAATTCTCTCCCCTGTTCGATACCGAATGTATTTTGAACAGATCCCTCTTACTCAAATATTTTCAAGAATCGGCCAACTTGAAATTGATACAATCGGCTGACTTAGATAGAGTACAAATATTACAATCAGAAGTGGGGATGACAACTAGGGTGAGGTTCTACTCTAAGTTAGTAGCCAACCTTATTCTACAACGTTCAGAAGATTTGCAGAGCAGAGGGATAGACGTCATTCCGGTTTTGGGTTATTCAGGTCAAAATAAAGTCTCTTCCAAACCCTCCCAGAAACCCCCATTCTCCCTGTTGCATGCAGCCACAGGGCGTATAAATAAGCCTGGGGAACTAACAGAGCTAAAAATATGTAAGTCTAAGGACTCCCGTATGGTGTCCTATCTTGCCCCTCCTCCGCTATCTTACCAACCAATCTCAGGAATCGAAAGTGCCCAATGGAATTGGCTCCCCCGAGTCTTGGCAGAAAAAACCTCAAACAATCACTTAAATAATCAGGATCTTTAGCACAAAACTTTCCATAATCTCTTGGAATGCAGCGGGCATAAAAAATAGTCCAGAGAAACTGGCTTTTCTTTTATCTCTGGAGCAAAACATAATATGTCTCCAAGAGACATGGTGCCCTGATAAAATCCAACTAGGGAAGGACTACTATGTCTTAGAAGGCAGGGCTATCTTGAACAAAAAAGGTCATGCGAGTGGGGGGATAGCCTGCCTTTTATCAAATAAAATAAATTGGAACTATGAACATTATCTGGACCCCAGTAATCTGTTCCAAGCAGTAACTATACTTGGGCTTGATAATTCTAAAACTACCAACCGTCTGGTCCTGATTAATGCTTATATTCCTCCAGAAACAGGCTTTAATGCAATACTTAAAAAGGTTTTCTTGCATGTCCAGGCTATCAGGGAGAAAGATCCGATGTCAGACATAATTCTAGTTGGGGATCTAAATAGTAAGATTTCCAATCTAAGCTTAAACTTATTCAGTGATAAATCAAGAGAGGAAACACTTTGTATTCCCCGGGCAATATTCCCTGAAAGCATAAAAACAAATAAACGGGGTAAAATAATTCTAAAGGAGTTGGTAGAAATAGACGGGCTCATAGTTAATGGGAGACTCCCATCAGATTCCCCGGCTAATTTCACACACAAATCATATAGAGGGAAATCGATTTTAGACTACGTAATAACGGGGTTTCACTCATTCGTGCTGCTGAAGGATCTTAAGGTAATTAATACCCCACTAAGTGATCATAAAATTCTTTCGGTTTGGTTAAATATAAAGCCCCCAAGTTGTGATCAATGGTCACTGAACAATGACCAAACAAATTTCCATTCCAAAACAGGAAGGTGTTTTTGGAACGCGAAGGCGCATCGAAATTTGGAGGTAATGCTGGACGCAGCAATCTCCGATCTTCCGTCCTGGAATGGTTTTGAAATTGAAAACTTCTGTGTTTTTATGAATTCAGTGGTAGTAGAGACAAAAACACTCAATAAGAAAAAAACTATTAGGATTTCCCCCAGCCCTTTGAGATCTCTAAATATAGAAATAAACAAACTAGTTAGGGCCCAATATCTGAACAGATTACTGGATACAGCACAAAAAATAACTAAGTTAAAAAGGAAAAGGAGAAGGTTATTGACTAGATTACGCAAAGAAAAGGAGGATTCCTTATGGGTAAAACTAAGAGAAGCAGCTATCCACGGGGAAATGAGGCAATTCTGGTCCCTCGTAGGTGAAGGGTGCGGAATGAGAACAAGTCCTGCCCCCATTGCCATTGAGGAACAAATATGGAGGGAGTTTGTCATCAACCTCTACGCTAGTAACAACGAAGCGAATTCTCAAACATGGCAAATAGATACGAGGGTACCATTAGAACCATTCACAGAAAAGGACATAGATTTGGCAATTAGTGAAATGCGTTTTTCCGGGGCAATGGGCCCGGATGAGGTGCCCATCAATGTATTGAAACAGAACAGGGCTAAATGGTGCAAGCTTCTCTGTCCAGTTTTTAACATTTGTCTATCAAGAGGTAAGGTGTTACCCTCCTGGAAGGGAAGCATCCTGGTACCGTTGTTTAAAAAAGGTGATCGTCTATCCCCCCAGAATTACCGCCAGATTGCATTACTGGATGCAGTCGGCAAAGTCTTCACAAGGTGTCTGCTCAAGCGGATAAATATCTGGGTGGAGCACTCGGCTGTTCTTCCACTTGAGCAGACAGGCTTTAGGAAAAACCACGGTACCCTGGATAACTTGGCAGCCCTCCAGGTGATAACAGATAAATATATCGGAGCCAGAAAGGGGAGAGTCTATGTGGCATTCATAGATTTCTCCACGGCTTTCGATAAGGTCGACCGACAGCTACTGTGGAGAAAGCTACACGATCTTGGCATGCCGCATGGTCTTTTAAGATTGGTTCAAGACCTACACGACAACACATGGTGCAGAGTATTATTGGGGGGGGGAAAGAGGCCTATCCCAGCTCATACCATCTGCAAATGGCCTCAAACAGGGTTGTCTCCTTGCCCCTCTGTTATTTTCCCTATATGTAAGTGATCTTCCACGTATAATATCTGCAGGTGACGGTATTGCCCCTCGCTTAGGAGACTCATACATCTCTTGCCTAATGTATGCGGATGACATATTGATCTTAGACCTCACCCCAAAGGGACTTAACAATCGTCTCCAATTATTACATGCATTTTCCGAAGAGCATTACCTGAAAATAAACATCTCTAAAAGTAAGGTAATGTGTATGGAGGGGAGGAAAAAACTAAGATTAGAAAACATCAGCTGGGAATTGGGAGGAAAGAAATTAGAAAGAGTAGTATCCTACGTATTCTTGGGCAAGGTTGTGAACAGTAATCTAAGCAATAAATCCCATATTGAAAATAGCACCCACAAGGCAAAAACACAGGGAAATGGCTTAAGAGCACTATATAAGTCGACTGGTAAAAGGCACTTTGATTACCTATTGGAGGCATTCCGGGCAAAAATCCCCCCAACTTTGCTTTATGGTATAGAGTTTATTGAATTAGCTGAATGGGGCTTCTTAGATACAGTTGAGGGATCCCTCTTGAGAAGCTTAATATCAGCTAATAATAGCTGTAGCACTGCAGCTCTTCGTCTGGAACTCGGGCTAAGAAGCAGCTGGGCACAGGCTCTGGCAGGTGTCATTCGCTGGGTAATATGTCTGATCAAGGGAAAGCCGGCATCATTAAGATCCATAATTAAAAAAGAGTTGATGGGCCCATTAAAAGAGTACTCTTTGCTTATAAGGAATTATAGGAAGGCCCTCAAACTCTTGAATCTGGAGGAAGTTTCCCTCCTAGCCCTTTCTACTCAACAACTAAAGCTCACATTAAAGCATACCACCTGGAAGTTGAGCTATGAAAGGGACCGTACCCTGACCTTACAAAAAAGGGGGACAAACCAAGCTGTTGATTCTTGTATGGTAAAACAAATACAACCTTATGTCACTTGGAATATGCCCCATGGCTTGCGCCGCTTCTGGCTACTCCTTAGGCATGATATACTTCCATTGAATAAGCTGCTAGCTAAATGGTACGGCACTACCAATATATGTAATTTTTGTAACAGTTCAGTCCAAGACTCCCTACACGTCTTGATAGTTTGCCCAGCTCTAATGGCGCAGCGTCGGCAGTGGGTAAAGCCCGTATGTATCCAATTTGGTATTTTAACTGCTAAATCTTTGATTAATGCAATCATCTGTCCCCCGAATGAAATTTTCTGTAATAGAATTTTTAACTTTTTTAAATGTTTCTTAGAATTGTATTAGACGAATGGCATATCACTGTTAATTAGGTTGACAACATGTGGTGTTATTTTATTATGTTTAATTTGTATTATTGTAATATGTGGATCTCCACGGAGTTCCAAAACCATATTCAAATAAAAATATTGGAAATATTGGTACAGCATCAGGCCCTGGGGCCTTCAGTGCAATACCTTTTCTTAATGCCTCCTCCACTTCCTCCAGGGAGAGCGAAAGGCTGAGCTGCCGTGCAGACTAAGCATTTAAGGGGACATCGTCCTCACAATCATTTGCTAATAAAATACCCTTCGGGTTAAATATCTTTGAGTAGTGGGCCTCCCAGACCTCCCCGGTTATATGTGCTATCATAGATCTCTCTTTGCTAATAAAGAGTGGGCGGTTTATGACCTCCCAAAACAACCTACTATCTCGCAGGTCACCAGCTTTTTCCAAGTCATCCCAGGCCTTCGCCTTTAGTTCCATTTTTCTCTTCTCAACTGCATTTCCTTACCTTGCATTCCTGATCATTTCTTTATCCCGGGGTGCCACATGGAGGGCCTTCCTCAGCATTGATTGTGCTTTAGATCACTCCCCATTAAACCATTTCTTGTCTTTAATAACACCTTTCTTAACAGGTTTAAGTAGATTTGTGGCCACACTCTTACAGAGGGCCTCGAAACTTTGAACTATCTTCTCTGGATCAGAAGTGGCAGTTAGGCATGTCTTATTTCTAAGGAATTAATCTCAAAGAACCGTTCCTCCATTTTCTTAGGATCGATCTTGTCCCATTTTATTCTAACCCCTTGATTGTAATTATATGTTTTTAGTTGTTCTATGGGCATTGTCCTTGGTGTCACTATGCTCATTGATAACGTTAGGGGGTTATGATCACTAGCCGGGTTTGGTTCTACCCTAAAGTCATTGACTAAATAAGCATAACTACTAGAAATTAAGATAAAATCTATTATACCATGGTCACACAAGGCTCGGCGCTCATTCTGAGCTGAGTCAGAGGAATAGGACATTTCTGGATCAACCAAAAGCGGTACAGATATGATATTGGACATGACAGAATTGTTTTTTTCACACCGATTACACTGTACATTGGTGCGCCTTTAGAGTCTGTGGTCCCAGATAACTGAAGCTGCGCCTTAAGGCAACCTTTCCCATAGAAATATAATATGTAACCAGCCCAGTTCACCTTACCCTGGCTGTATCGCAGCAGCCTGATCTAACAAGGCAGACACTGGCAGTAACCATGCACAGTCCATTTCACCATGAGTTTCCTGTGGGTGAGTCTCAGGTTATGACGCTCTCCAACAGTAAAAGATAAAGAAACAGTTGATCAAAAAGTGAAAAAATCCCGGCAGCTCAGATAGTCAGAACCAGCATCCTGATAAAGAGGGACTTGCCCAAGGTAAAATGGCCTCTATTCTTGGGTGCTAGTTTAAGATGGCTCCTGTCCCTGGACAATTGGCTAAGATGGCCACCATCCTTGACTTCTCAGGTGACTCACAAACTCTCAGCAGCCATCTTGCTGCCTCCTTTTTTAAGGTGGTGCTGGTGTCATCCAGTGCCTATCCTATCAAGGAAGAGGTGTGGCGCAGCAGCCGGGGTGACTGACTCCGGAACCCGGGGGCTTACGGTTTGATCCCCGTTGAAGGCGGCAGATCAGCCCAGCACCATGTGACTCTGGGCAATAGCTCACTTAATCTTCCCGACGGCCCCCAGCGCCTTGACACCTTTGGGTATTTGTTTGCGCTTTACAAATACTGGACATTTACATTTACATTTTAACAAAGGACTCATCAGCGCTGCACTATCTCTAATGGGGTTTGGACTATTCCGGTCTCCAGCTTTCAGGTGAGCGGCACAAGAGACACAGGGCCGATATTGCGGCCACTTCATTACTTGATTGGTGTCTTCAGCGCCACTTTGGAAAAGGTAGGAAAGCCTCTCAAGTACAGGCACATATTTTGTCTTTTGTACATATTAGGGATGCATTCACTATTAAGGCCCATTAGGAGGAACTGGAGCTATTTCCAACTGTGAGTAAACTTGGAGAAACGCTGTGGCTTTTACTAACAAAGTGAAACAGAGACACTGGGACATTCCTACAACCGGCTCATTATAAGGAGCACTCACATGTGTGCCTAACTGTGATGTAACACTGAGCTTAGGAAAGAAGCTTAGTCTGCCTAAGGTGAAAAGTACTTTTATAAGGGGTGTTGGGATGAGCATACATATTTGAATATGTTTGAAACGTATACTGTGAGATGAAAGGTGTGTTGTGACTAAGCACACATTGTTTGATTGTATTGACCCATACTGTTAAGATGAAAGGCATGATGGGACTAACTCTAATTGTATCTCATTTTTTGTAAATGCCTATTGATTTCTATTTTTCCTGTAGTTCAGGAAAGACCAGACTAAGAGCATTAAAGTAGTTTTGGTACATGCATGTATTTTCTTTGCAGACCTTCTTCCCCGCAGTACCCTTTCTAATTTTCCTCCCCTCATCTAGCCACTCTGATACTCTGTGGAATCCCCATCAGATTCGGAGCTGCTGGAAAGTGTAATATTACCTCTTCTTCCAAAGGGCAGCTTCACTACGAAGTTATTAACTAGTTCATCAAGTTCTTACCTGAATTGATTAAGCGATGGAAACTCTCACAAGCTTCCCAAACCTTATTGCATGGTTTCCCAAAAGGGCCTTCTTATTAATGGTGGTGATATTGGTGTTCTTGTGCTAACAGGGAAGACATCAAAAAGTGAGGTCCCACTCCCACCTATTATAAAGGAGGTGAAATTCAACTGTTGAATTATTCAGAAAGGTTATTCATCAACTAGACTGAAAGAAAGCACAGTTAGTGGGTTTTCAAAGAGGGAGACAAGACCACAACAACTCTTATTAAAAAAACTAACAGTAGTAACTTCTAAGCAATCTAGGGTCTAATTTATAATAAAAACTGAATACAACTAAAAGTACAAAATCCTTGAGTCAGGACGGAGGAGGAGAAAGTTTGGTTACTCATTGTTGCCTAGATTTTGTAAGTAACACAGGGCGGGCCTGATTCACAAAGTTAAACTTCCACTTTTGATGTCAGTTTACAGACTCTTGCAGTGTAAGTTTAGGGCTAGTAACTTTTCCATCAGTAACTTTATAGTTATTAACTTTGCAAATAGTAAGTAATCCCTATCACTATAAAAGGAGTTACACTTACCACTATAAGTAAGTTACTACTTGCAAGGTTCCTACTCAGAATGGTAGGGTTCTGATAATTCAGTGAAATTGCAAGAATGAACTTCCAGCAAAAGTGCAACTTTGCCTTTGTGAATAAGGCCATATAGGGCACACTTGTACTACATATCATGGAACACTAGAACAGATATTGTTCTGACTCTGCACTATGATGATGTTATCCCTTTCAAGCCTGGGTGGGTAAGTAGGGGGGAATTGGTTATTGTTCAGGTGACAAGATCCTGCAGAGAGCTGGTGTCGCTTTCACCACATCCACCCCACCAAGTGTGTGATTCATGTATGGTGTAAATTAGTTAGCCACGCCTCAATATATATCACAGCTTGGGGGAGAGGGTTAGTGGCTTGATGTATGGATGGGAACGGTGAGTTCGGGAAAGGTGTGACAAACACAAACAATACAGAACTTCAGGTCATTGAGCAGCACATCATCATCAAATCTGTTGTGGAAGGAAATCAAGGAATTACACAGTTCAGTTAAATGCATTGGAAACAGTCCTTCAGCTCCAAAGACCAAAGTCATCATTAAGGGTGGGCGGTATATTCCATTCCGCTGGCAGAATTTTCAAAATTTCGCCAATTCTGTGTTCCGTGCAGAATGCGGAATTGGCGAAAATTCCGCGATCCGCGGCATTTTGGAATCTGTGGGCATTGGTGAGTATTGAGTAGAGGTATTGCACAAAACGGTGGCATCTTCTTGGATAAATATGCTGGGCAGGATTGATTCTGGCACGTCGCTCTTGCCACAAAAATTAAACCTCAACAGGAAGCACTTACAGATAAAGCAGGTGCCCGAGTTGAAGCTCAAATTCAGTAACCCATTATTCTGCCCCAAAAATTTGTGAGCACGGTTGAGGCTGGGCAGGTGTGCTTTCTCCTGCCCATATCTACCGTTAAAAATTGGCAGTGATCCTTGATGGAGGTCTTTGCATCCATGACTTTCTCGACCTCAATCCCCGTGTTGTTCCTGTGACCTGGAGGTTCTTTCTCCTCATCTGCTGCTCTGATCGGTCTCTAACCTTTTATAAACAAGAGGCATGTGAACTTGCATAGAAGCCTCGCCCCACACTCACTAGTGGTATGCAAATTCTTCCCGCCCTTTTCCCACTTTGATGGACAGCTCCCTCAAGTGACCCCTAAGCCTTTTGGCACCTTGGCAAAGTTACAGACACACATGGTCACAGGTGACAACTCTTCTGGCCCTCTACACAGCTGTAGTGTAGGAAAGGCACTATACATTTACCCAACGAGGTTGCACTTACTGATTAGCCAGTAGAACTCCAGTTGAGTAGAGGTATTGCACAAAATGGTAGCATCTTCTTGGAATATTATGTGCTGCTGGGCAGGATTCATTCTGGCACGTCGCTCCGGTCACAAAAATTAAACCTCAACAGGAAGCATTTATAGATATAAAGCAGGTGCTCAAGTTGAAGCTCAAATTCAGTAATGCATTAATCAACCCAAAACATTTGTGAGCATGGTCGAGGCTGGGCAGGTGTGCTTTATCCCCATATCTACCGTCAAATATTTGCTGTGATCCTTGATGGAGGTCTTTGCAACCATGACTTTTTCGAGGGCAATCCCTATATAGTTCCTGTGACCAGGAGTTTCTTTCTCCTCATCTGCTTCTCTGATCAGTCTCTGACCTTTTATAAACAAGAGGAATGTGAACTCGCATAGAAGCCCTGCCCCACACACACTAGCGGTATGCAACTTCTTCCCGCCCTTTTCCCACTATGATGGGCAGCTCACTCAAGGGACCCCGGCGCCTTTCAGTGCGGTGGCAAAGTTACAGATACACATGGTCACTGGAGACAACTCTTCTGGCCCTTTACGCAGCTGTAGTGTAGGAAAGGCACTATACATTTACCCAACCAGGTAGCACTTACTAATTAGCCAGTAGTACTCCAGTTGAGTAGAGGTATTGCACAAAACCGTGACATCTTCCTGGAATATTATGTGCTGCTGGGCAGGATTGATTCCGGCACGTCGCTCCTGTCACAAAAATTAAACCTCAACAGGAAGCATTTACAGATATAACGCAGGTGCCCTAGTTAAAGCTTAAATTCAGTAACGCAGTAATCAGCCTAAAATATTTGTGAGCACGGTTGAGGCTGGGTAGGTGTGCTTTCTCCCCATATGTACCGTCAAAAATTTGCTGTGATCCTTGATGGAGGTCTTTGCATCCATGACTTTCTCGAGCGCAATCCCCATGTAGTTCCTGTGACCTGGAGTTTCTTTCTCCTCATCTGCTACTCTGATCGGTCTCTGACCTTTTATAAACAAAAGGAATGTGAACCTGCATAGAAGCCCCGCCCCACACACACTAACGGTAGGCAACGCCTTCCCACCCTTCACCCACTATAATAATAATAATAAAAAGAAAGCCTGCAAAGCACCTAGTTACACTAGCTATTGTGTCCCCACGCTAAGGTATAGCTGCCTTCTAGGGAGCAAAGGTATCAACTGCGTCACCCCTCAGAACTTTACTCTGGAAAGAGCCATGTCTTCAGCTTCTTCCTAAAGAGTGACTCAGAGTGTTCATTCCGCAAAGAAAGAGGGAGTGCATTCCAGTGCTTTGAGGCCGGATAGCTGAAGGAGAGAGCTCCCATTCTTGCTTTTCTTGCTCTGGGTATTGTGACCTCCCTAATCCCTAATGATCTAAGATGCCGTGATGATATATATGGGGTGAGTAGCTAATGTAAATAACTCAGCCCCTTCCTCTGCAAGATACGATGACTAATACAGAGTGTTTTAAAGAGTATTCTCTCTTGTATTGGGAGCCAAATGAGAGCAGAGAGTGACTTCCTAGAGGAGGATCTTCTCCGGAGCATCAAGATCAGGCATGCAGCTGCTTTCTGAATGCATTGTAGTCTGTGTATGCATTTGTTACTTGCTCCTAAGTAAATAGTGTTCCCATAGTCCAGGTGAGAGGTGACTAATGCATGAACTGGGGTTTTCCTAGCTGTGATGGGAAGTACATTTAGAGTCTTCCGTAGACCTTTTAAAATCCCAAAACACTTCCCTGCCACCATTCTTGTGTGGCTCTTAAAGGAAAGTTTAGAATCTATCCACACCCCCAGATTCTTAACCTTGTCACTCGGGGAGGGAGTAGGCCCCAGTGACTGAGGCCCCCAGGCAAAGGACCATATAGAGGGTGTCTTCCCACCACCAATAGCTCAGTTTTACTACTGTTAAGTTGTAGACAGTTATTTGTCATCCAGAGTGCTAGGTCTTCAAGGCAGTTAGAGAATTATTTAGCTGCCACTTCTGGAGACTGAGACAGCGAAACCACCAGTTACATGTCATTGACAGATGAAACGATACTGATCCCATAACTCTCCACAATCTCCTCTAATGGGGGCATATAGAGATTAAATAGAGTGGGTCTCAATATAGATCCTTGGGGGCCCCATTGGGCCAGCAAAATATTTTTAGAGAAGTGCGGCTGTTGGGTTACCTGAAAGCTCTGGTCTCTTAAAAGGACCCCAGCCATTCGAGTGCCACCTTATCCAACCCCCTTTCTCCAAGGCGTTGTAGGAGAAGTGGGTGGGGCACAGTGTCAAAGGATGCACTGTGATCTAGGAGGACCAGAGCAACAGTCTGGCCCTCATCTACCTGTCTACGAATTGTTTCAGTAGATAGGAGCGGGCTGACTCAGTGGAATATGAGGCCCTTAAGCCTGATTGTGTGGGGTGTAATAAACTATGTTTATTGATGGTGGCCGTAAGTTGCGAATTAACCACTTTCTCAGCAATTTTAGCACAGTAGGGCAGAATTGAGACTGGACGGAAATTCTCCAACTGATTCGAGCTCAAACTAGGTTTTTTCTTTATAGGAAGAACAATAGCTTTCTTCCAACTTATTGGGACTAAGCCAGTCTCAAAGGAGAGTTCAAGGAGGTGCTTGATATAGGGTAGCAGGATCTCCAAGCTATCTTTCAAAACCTTAGGAGTACCTGGGTCTCTGGGAGATCCAGATTTGATACTTAGTGCTGTGCTTTTCAGGTCTTCTAAAGAGGGGAGAACAAAACCGGAGAGGCGGTGTGCCTCCTCCACCTTGATCCTCCCCTACCGACCTGTGGTACCACAACATGCCTCCTCTGAGAATGTGGAATAGATTTTTGATACCTTCTCAGCAAAAAAATCTGCCATTAAATTACAAGAGTTCACTGAACTACAGGTGGGGGGCATGACTCTAGCTAGAGATGAGATGTCCTTAAAGACAGTTTACTAGAAGAGTTTTCTGCTTGTTCAATCCTTTCATTGTAATAGTTGGAGCGAGTTTTTCTTATCATGGCGTGGTACAGATTTAGGCTGGCTTTATATTCGTCCTTCCTTATGGACTGAAAAATCTCTCCTCCACACTCGTTCCAGACGCTTACAAGATTTCTTAGCTTATTTTAGGTCTTCATTGAACCATGGTGCAGAATTAGACTGTCTCTTTGGCGCACTCAATGTCCATGGGGCTGTTCTGTCTAATGCTTCTGTGATTCATTCGTCAAATGCACTACAGGCAGTCTCCATATTGTTGCCCCACGGAGGACCACACTGTTGAGGGCTTGATTAAAAGATGCTGAAGTAAACCTAGCCAATTTCCTATGCGGTCTTCCCTGATTATTGACCCTGATCGATGGAGTAGTTGATACAAAGATTCAGATGGAAATTAGATAGTGGTACGACCATGGTACTGCGATTGGGGTATCAGTTCTCACATTCTCCCAGTTTGCAAAAATTGGGTGAAGTAGGTGGCCCTGTTGGTGGGTCGGGAGGACCACACTGCTTGAGGGCTTGATTAAAAGATGCTGAAGTAAATCTAGCTCATTTCCTATGCGGTCTTCCCTGATTATTGACCCTGATCGATGGAGTAGTTGATACAAAGATTCTGATGGAAATTAGATAGTGGTCCAACCATGGTACCGCGATTGGGGTATCAGTTCTCACATTCTCCCAGTTTGCAAAAATTGGGTCAAATAGGGGGCCCTGTTGGTTGGTTGGGAACGTAGACTGAAGTGTCAGCTGTAAAGCATACAACTCTTGACAGAGCGCTTGCGCGTCCTCATTAGCCACATCATCAAAGGGCATATTCAGATCCCTTAGCACCAGTACTTTATTATATCGATGTGGTGTTGCATCAGCTGTTCTATTAGGCTTTATGCAAACTGGGAGGTTGGGCCCAGATGCTGATAGATTAGAAAACCTTTAATGATGTCTTTGGCATTGACCGTGATCGAGAATGAACCAGCTTCACTTGTATTTATATCTGCCACCTCCAGAGTGCATTGTAAGGTTAACTTATGAATAATGGCAATCCTTCTCCCTCTTTGTGTAGGGCGATCCAGTCTGACTATCCCATAATTTGGCGGGAAGGCTTCCAGGATTTCTCAGGCAGAGTCTGCATTTAGCCATGTTTCTGTTAAGAATAAAGCATCTGGCTGGTTATCTACAATGTAATCATGTATTTCATGTTTATGTTTTTTTTAAGGGACCTGCAATTGAACAATATTAGATTCAACTTATGACCTACCTCATTCTTGCTCATGTGGGTTGACGTAGAGTATGGGCAATGGTGTCATTTTGATGGACAGCTCACTCAAGGGACCCCGGCACCTTTCGGCATGGTGACAAAGTTACAGACACACATGGTCACTGCTGGAGACAACAATTCTTATTGCGGCACAGCAATTCTGAGAGCTCGCGGAATTCTGCATGCTCGCATCATTTTTTTGCCGTTTTGCTGAATTTTGAGTAGCGCGACTATGCAGATTCCGCCCACCCCTACTTATCATCTAATTGTTCTGCCATCTGGGTTTGAAAGGTACAAATTAGGGAGGAGTGAATGCACACAGTTCTAAAAATTATTATTGTTAAAAGAAAAAATATACTATATATAAATGTCAAATTAGAGTCTGCAGTATTCTCAGAATGTCCATCTTGGGTGCATGGCTGAAATGGTCCACTAAGGTGAGCAGGAGTGTTATGAAGCTTTTGTGCAGAAAAATAGAAGGCCTCTGGATTGTAAAACAGTAAATGTCGATATTGTAGAGTCAATGAAAAGGTAAGATTCAGGAGGAGTGGACCAAGAGCCAGAGCAAGACCATAGGCTGCTGCAGTGCAATCATGATGACTCACATGTGATTAACTCAAAGTGAAAACAATTTTGCAACTAATCCCAGACAAGTAGAAATGCAGCTGGGGGTTACAGTTGTACAGTATGAGGCGCTCACACAGTGCAGGCAATAGTGGTGATGATGGACAGATTAGGAAAGGTATAGACGGTGCTAACAGTATAGAGGGAAACCCTAAAGCCTCTCTAAGGTGAACAGGCACGGAGATGCCTGGACACTTGAACAAAATAAACAGCAGGTACTGTGCACACGTGTGATAAAAACAGTATCGGTAATACGGTAGCTCTAGACAAAGAGAAGCATGGATGTCGTTGATGAATTGAAGATAGTCTGTAGTGTTAAGTATTAGTTTTTATTTCTTTTTCTTGCTTTACAAACGCTAGCCTACACGTGTTTCATCAAAAGGGTAAAACCTGTGACTCATCAGAAAAGAAAAATTATACTATATATAAATGTCAAATTAGAGTCTGCAGTATTCTCAGAATGTCCATCTTGGGTGCATGGCTGAAATGGTCCACTAAGTGAGCAGGAGTGTTATGAAGCTTTTGTGCAGAAAACGAGAAGGCCTCTGGATTGTAAAACAGTAAATGTCGATATTGTAGAGTCAATGAAAAGGTAAGATTCAGGAGGAGTGGACCAAGAGCCAGAGCAAGACCGTAGGCTGCTGCAGTGCAATCATGATGACTCACATGTGATTAACTCAGAAGTGAAAACAATTTTATAACTAATCCCAGACAAGTAGTTGCTTGTACCTGGCTGATCAATTTCACTACTGTCATAACATTTAGTCGGGTGTGTCCATCATGTGACATGTCTGTCTTCAATCACAGTTCCTCGACCATAACCACTAAATTAGAGGAGTTTGACATTTGAGCAAGCATACTGCTCAGCATTTCTCAAACCAACACACTGTTAAGTATGCTCTTCGAGTATTATTGATTTTCTTTTGAAGTAGGTGGACATTGTTCATAACTTCCTTCTTCTGGCTTTTGAGGTAGTCCCTCCCTGGGTCCTTACTGCAAGTACCTAGTCCCTCCCTCTGACTCCTGCCTGACCCAAATGAGTTTGAGACCTGTAGTGAACTCCTGTTGATGAAGAAGAACAGAAAAATAATTCGAGAATTTTGTATAGATATTTTAACTAAACTGACTGGTCTGGTCTCTCTCTGAAGACCCCCCAAAAATAAGTACAGCAAGGAGTGGACCATTCAAGTCAATGTAACTAAGTGTGAAAGAGACAATCACATCCAGGCAGAATCACCCATCAGCCCCCAAACATTTCAAATTGTTGAAACCAAGTTGACAGATTAGTAGAACAACATGCAACACATCACTTTCTGCCCCCACATGAATCATCATCAATCACACTCACTCAATATTTATAACTTATCAGTGCAATAGTTACCTTATCTAATCCACGCATGGTTGTACACATTTGTCTATTGCATCTCCTCTTTTCCCATGGTAGCAACACAATGGCAATCTTGTAAATTGATGATCTTTATAGGGGCAGCCCAGTCAGAAGGGAATACAAAAAAGAAAGTTTTGAAATGGGATGGAGGTGGATAGTGTCTTCATGTCCCTTAGGCAAATGTGGAGGATTCTTCTCTTCACACTGGTCCAACTACAATCCGGCCATACATGTGAGTAAATGGTGGGGCTCCATAAGTCAGACACAATAAATATAAAAGTTCCTATATATATATATATATATATATATATATATATATATATATATATATATATATATATATATATATATATATATATATATATATATATATATATATATAATTTATTTTTGCAAAGCAGTTTGACAATAATATGAAAGTTTCACTGTGGCCTACTCAGTCAGGGAAGTGGATTTCATTCTCAAACTCAGGGGGTTCACCCAAAAGTTGGTCAGCTAATGTAATTGAGTCTGACTAATTATCTTCATCCTCCTCTTGTGCTGTTTTGTCCAACAATGTAATCTTGTGGTATGAAGTGCTGATTAATTTTAATCATGGTAAATCTCTCCACAGTTTGAGGTGAGAGACTGGTCCTCCTGACAGTGACAACTGAGCCAGCTGCACTGAACACACACTCAGCAGACACACTGGCTACCAGAAAAGCCAGAGACTTTATTGGCCTTTGCCTATGCACTTGGCTTAAGTCCTGCCACTTGAAATCAAGTCATTGCAGAGGTTAGGAACAATTTTTCTGTAGTTGGTGGTGTTGTTGTTGCCCGTGATTTTGCTGGTGTTGGCATCTGTGAAACAACAGGACTGCCCTCTCTGGAGGTTGAAGGCTGTACGCCAGAACTTCTACCCGGTACTCTAACTTCCAGCCACTCTTCTTTCAGGTCTCTCGCTTGTATAGTGAAACATCACCATCTGAAAAAGGATTAAAAGGGGGCAGTATTTTTTATACAGTGGATCAAGTATTGCGGAACAGATGTACTCTTTGGAGGAACCTATCTCTCTTTGAAGCTTTGGATTAACAGCCAAGGGAAGAATTATGCTCTGAACCAACTCATACACTTCTTCATTCACACTGGTAAACCTTTGCAACACCTTTTTTAACTAGTCCCTTAGCAGATGCAACAATGGGATTGCTTTGCTCATCGTACTGTCCTCCTTGCGGACTTCCTATATAAAAACCTCAAAAGGAAGTAGCATTTGTGTCAGGCATTTGACTAGTCCCCATTTTTCTATTTCCATGGTCATGCATTTACCAGTTGCATCCCCTCCTCTTTTAAGGACATAGTCAATGAAAGGTCTGTACTGCTCAAACAGACGCTGCAATCAAGTAGGTAAAGTTCTAATGTGTTGGTACCTTCTGTATGAGGGTTTTAACTGTTACTCTATTAGCATGCTGAATGATCCTCAGCCGCTTCTGGGCTTTAAAAGAATCCCTGAAATTAGTGCAGATTCTTCTTCAGGTGACCAGTATATTGCTGACTATGGCCTTGACTATATTACTGCCATTGCCCATGGCAACACATCCAATTCTGAGACCTCTGGGTCACAGCTATTCAAACACCTTGCTGCTAATGTCTTCCAAGATGTTTGCAGCTGTATGCGATTTCTCCATGGCGAACATCGCTACAGTTACATGCCGCCAAACACCATTAAAAGTTTCTTTAGTGCTAAGACCTGCAGATAGCTGTTGCCTAACACCCACAAAAGAGATTCAGTGTGTGGTGATACACATGTAATCAGTTGCTTGACAACTGGTCCACATGTCTTTCATCAGATGGATAGGTGAACAGTATTCAGCTGCAAATCTTGTCCAACCAATTACAGCATATTGTGATGGATCAGTGGAACACCAACTCTGATAAAATAGGTCTGGCTGGTAACCTTCCATTTTGGGCAGATGGCCACCACAAATTCTAAAATACCTTCTACTTCCACAAATGAAAAAGGGAGAAGGTCTCTTGTGGTGGGTCTCAGACTCAGCCATGATCCAATCCACATCCAGATCATCAGAAAGAGGCCTTAGAGAAGATGTTGAGTACCCTTTCTTTTTTTTTTTACTGGAGACCGGGAAGTCAAGGGTTCAAGAGATACATCTTGCTCAGCAGGAAGCTCAACCTCCTGTTCTGCTCCTACTTCAAAAAGAACTGTTGCTGACATTGCTCATGTTGTCCACATTGCTCAGTTTCCTGTGATGATTGGGCACTGTGCGGCTGAGACAAATCCAGTTCAGGCTTACTGCTTATCTTCATGGTTTCAGTGGCTGCCTCGCTGAGAGATATGGCCTTGGGCTTAGGTTGGGGCGGTGCTGTTGATGTAGAAGTGCTGCCCCAGCTTGCTTCCCAGACGATGGCGTGACAGGCAGACTGAACAAGGTGGAAGGCAGCATGCCAGTATTGCCAATCTGCTTCTTCTTCTCCTTCTCACTAGCCACTTGGCAGTAACACCTATTCTTTGGGCCATTTTCAAGCTCTGTTAGTTGACATTTAGCTGCACAAGCAGAAGCCGGCAGAGGAGAACTCAGGTGGTGTGGTGTGGTGTCACTTTGTGTCGGACGTCTGTCTAGCAGTACTGTAGGTGATGTCTCTTGTGCCCTAAGTAAACAAACAAGAAAAGCATTTAGTGAAACGTGGCATTTTTGCAGTTTGAATTATTCGTACAGACAGTAATGAGGTTATCCCAAATATTTAACAACAATAGCGTATCTACTCCATTCCAATCCAAACCATATAAAAATTATTTCAATTAGGATGAACAACATACAGATTTAAAAGTTTGCTTCATGTGTCTCTGAGGTGAGAAACCTGTGGCAGGTGGGCAGGTAAAGAGAAATTTAATAATCCTTAAAAAAGTGAATGATGGAGACAGTCTATTGCCTAAAAGACCTATGGCAGGCAGGAGGTGCAGGAAAACATTGAATTATCCTTAAAAAAAGTAAATGCTGGTGTGCACCTATGGCGACTTAGACCTATGGCAGGTTGGGGGTGCAGAGAAAATTGAATAATCCTTAAAAAATGAATGTTGGTGTGTGCCTAAGGCCTAAGAGACCTATGGCAGATAGGGGGTGTAGTGAAACATGAAATCACCCTTAAAAAAGTGAATGCTGGTGTGATTATGGCGTAAGACTAAGACCTATGACAGGCTGGGAGGACAGGGCAAAATTGAATAGTTCTTTTAAAAAAAGTAAATGCTGGTCTGTGCTTATGGTCTAAGAGACCAATGACATATAGGGCTGCAGGGAAAAAGGAATAATCCTTAAAAAAAGTGAATAGTGGTGTGCACCTATGGCCTAAGTCTGACACCTATGGCAGGCTGAGGTGTAGGGAAGAGTTTAATTATCCTTAAAAAAAGTGGATGCTAGTGTGTGCCTGTGGTCTAAAAGACCAATGGCAGGCAGGAGGTGCAGGCAACAATTGAATAATCCTTAAAAAGGTAATAGCTGGTGTGCACCTATGGCCTAAGACTTAGACCTATGGCAGGTTGGGGGTGCAGTGAATAGTTGAATATTGCTTAAAAACGTGAATGCTGGTGTGTGCCTATGGCCTAAGAGACCTATGGCAGGCAGGGTTTGTACGGAAAACTTGAATCAAAAGTGAATGCTGGTGTGTGCGTATGGCCTAAGACTCAGACGTATGACTGGCTGGAAGTACAGGGAATAACTGAATAATCCTTAAAAAAAGTAAATGCTGGTCTGTGCCTATGGCCTATGAGGCAAATGACAGCTGGGTTGCAGGGAACAATGGAATAATCCTTAAAAAAATGATTGCTGGTGTGCGCCTATGGCCTGAGACTCATACTTATGGCAGGCTGGGGGTGCAGGGAAAACATTTTAAATCCTTAAAAAGTGAATGTGGCTTAAGACTCAGACCTATGGCAGTCAGGGTACGCAGAGAAAATGTAATAATATTAAAAAATGTAATTGCTGGTGTCTCACTAGGGACTATGAGAAATCCTTTGGGAGGCAAGGAGGTGCAAGGAAAAATGAAATAAAATGCATATGATATGATATAAATACTGTACATACACACTACAATGATCCTCAAGCACACTAAGCTGATATAAGAGACACAAGTATAACAATTAACAAAAAACAAAAAGGCATTGCCCTCTTCTATCAATGTCCCTAGAAAATGGCTTTGAAAATGAAAAAATGGATTTCACACAATGGCTGGCAATAGGAAATGGCCACTGGCCACATGTTCAAACACCGGCAAGCAAGGAGGAGTGACAACAAAGAACATATTCGGGCCCATGGCAAAAGCACACTTGCTAGCTACACAAAATGGTGCTGGCCACATAGTCAAATAACAAGATACAAGGAGGCATGGACAACAAAGAACACCAGTAAACCTATGGCAAAAGCACACCGGCAGGCTACACAAAATGGCTGTTGGCCACATGGTCAGAAAACAACAAGCAAGGCGGCATGGACAACAAAGAATACATGCAGGTCTATGGTAAAATCCCACTAGCTGACTACACAAAATTTCCTCCGGCCACATGGTAAACAACAACAAGCAGTGAGACATGGACAACAAAGAACACATGCTGGCCTATAACAAAAGCACACTGGCTGGGCACACAAAGTGGCCACTGGCCACATGTTCAAACAACAACAAGGAAGGAGGCATGAACAACAAAGAACACATCCAGGCCTATGGACACTGAGGCCGGCCACATTGCATGGAGAGAAAAGACAAAATGGTGGCCAATTGCAAATGCACACACTCACTGGCCAGGCAAAGGAGGCATGGCAAACAATGAAGAAAACACTACCATTATTCAGCAACGCAAAAAAATGAAAATTAAATCAGCTATACAAATTTTTTACAGCAACACACATCCTCCCAAGGTATCAAAATGTGCCACCCCAACAAAATATTTATTGCAGAAAACAAAACATGAAATACAAAACAAGTTTTGCATTTAATCCAATGAATTCCCTGGCCTAAATCATAGATGTTTTAAATCAACTTATACCACAGAAACAGTTATTTTTATTCTGCCTAATGACTTGCACTGGCTGGATGGCCAATTGCCAGACTAGGCCACGTGATAAAATAAATGAAAGGTGCAAATTTACCACACATGGAGAAAATGTACTTAACTGTCTAACGTTTTTCCCCTTATAAAAGCAACAAAATTAAATGCAAAAAAATACTAGGCCTTTCTGAAACTCCAAACCACCCACCACAACCACAATCAAATTTAGAAATTTAATAAAAGTACAAAATATATGCTGGTGCATTCCCTCTATCAAACAACGCCCTTATCCAAAAGGTTTTTAACTTACTTCTGATGTCACAAAAAAGTCCTTAAAATCCAATAGTAATATGCAGCAGGAATTGCAGACAAAGAGAGTGATCCTTTCACTTTGAAATCCAAATAAAAAGTGACCAGGAGATGGACAAAGTACTGAAAGCATCCTTCTGGACATGAAGAGGAAGATTGAGTCTCTTGAGCACTTCCTTCCGGTTGAAAAAAAAGCAAAATAAAACAATGCTTTTTCCACTTAAAAAACAACCTGAACTGTCTGTTCAAGCAATATATTCATTTGAAAAGGCATTTTCAAGTTGATTTCGCTGCTTCTTGAGTCGGAAATCTACTGGAGACGTAGCTGCTCGCAATTCTCAGTATCACAAAATGGAACTGTAAGGCTCTGTGGTAACTGGAAATCATGCTAGCAGCCGACAAATCTTGCTCGTGCTTGCAAGTGCGCTTTACAGAGCCTTGCATTGTTTCCGTGAACATCGCGCGGCTCAAACAACAGAGTAATTCTGCCACAGGCCGATTGGTGGAATTTGGTTGGAAGTCCATGTTACAAGCCTAAAACGGAGTTACCAAGTTCCGTCAACCCCAAGAGCGGAATTATAATTCCGCCGGGGCCTAGTCATTTTCAGATCCTACAGCCTGATTCATCAAGCTGATATGCGCTCGCAAAGGGCCAGATTCTCAGAATCTGGCCCTTTGCGAGTGCGATTTTTGCATTTGGGATTCATCATCCCAAATGCAAAAATCGCTATTACCGAAATCGCATATTTGCGAGGAATTGGATTTAAGGAATCTCTAATAGAGATTCCTTAAATGCAATTCATCAACCATTTAGAAATTGCGAAATCGCAATATTTGGTTGCAATTTATCACCAAGTCTGGCTTGGTGGTAAATTGCGAAAAAAGAGTAAAAAGCACTTTAGTGCGTTTTTTTCTTTTGCATGTTACACACACACATGTCCTTTGGACATGTGTGTGCACAACACCTGTTCAAATGTGCATTTAAGGGGTGCTACAGGGTGTCCTTTGGACACCCCTGGAACCCTTCAAATCGCAATCTTATTTGCGATTAGCAAATTGCTAATCGCAAATAAGGAATACTCCCCATTCATTCCTATGGGCCTTTTGGCCCATAGGAATGAATGGGGAGTTTTTCCTTATTTGCTATTAGCAATTTGCTAATCGCAAATAAGGAATCTGTAGGAATCGCAAATAATATTACTATTCCCACATGAATACCGTTTTGCGAGTCTGGAATAGCGATTCCTTATGAATCGCTATTTCAGACTCGCAAAACGGCCCAATGATGAATCAGGCTGTAACAGCCTGATTCATGAAGCAAAATTGCGCCCGCAATAGCTGCGAAAATGCTACCGCGGGCGCAATTCCCATAATCGGAATTCACTATCAATAATGCGAATTCGCAAACACAGATTTGCGAAATCGCACAAATATTCGCAGAATGCCGGCAGGATACCAATTGCGAATCGGAAATAGCGAGAAAGCACCGATTCTGCGAAAATAATTGCGAAATCGCACATTACTCGCAATCGGTATTCATGAAAAATCGCTATTAGCGAAAAAGCCACAAATCGCATTTAGCGAGGCGAAAATTAAGGACAACCCAAAGCAGGTGGTAACCATCAAACCCATAGGAATTTTTTTTTTGAAAAACCGTTGGCCAATCAGTAACTGGTGCAGGGCTGACCAAACACATGCTGGCCTATAATAAAAGCACACTGGCTGGGCACACAAAGTGGCCACTGGCCACATGTTCAAACAACAACAAGGAAGGAGGCATGAACAACAAAGAACACATCCAGGCCTATGGACACTGAGGCCGGCCACATTGCATGGAGAGAAAAGACAAAATGGTGGCCAATTGCAAATGCACACACTCACTGGCCAGGCAAAGGAGGCATGGCAAACAATGAAGAAAACACTACCATTATTCAGCAACGCAAAAAAATGAAAATTAAATCAGCTATACAAATTTTTACAGCAACACACATCCTCCCAAGGTATCAAAATGTGCCACCCCAACAAAATATTTATTGCAGAAAACAAAACATGAAATACAAAACAAGTTTTGCATTTAATCCAATGAATTCCCTGGCCTAAATCATAGATGTTTTAAATCAACTTATACCACAGAAACAGTTATTTTTATTCTGCCTAATGACTTGCACTGGCTGGATGGCCAATTGCCAGACTAGGCCACGTGATAAAATAAATGAAAGGTGCAAATTTACCACACATGGAGAAAATGTACTTAACTGTCTAACGTTTTTCCCCTTATAAAAGCAACAAAATTAAATGCAAAAAAATACTAGGCCTTTCTGAAACTCCAAACCACCCACCACAACCACAATCAAATTTAGAAATTTAATAAAAGTACAAAATATATGCTGGTGCATTCCCTCTATCAAACAACGCCCTTATCCAAAAGGTTTTTAACTTACTTCTGATGTCACAAAAAAGTCCTTAAAATCCAATAGTAATATGCAGCAGGAATTGCAGACAAAGAGAGTGATCCTTTCACTTTGAAATCCAAATAAAAAGTGACCAGGAGATGGACAAAGTACTGAAAGCATCCTTCTGGACATGAAGAGGAAGATTGAGTCTCTTGAGCACTTCCTTCCGGTTGAAAAAAAAGCAAAATAAAACAATGCTTTTTCCACTTAAAAAACAACCTGAACTGTCTGTTCAAGCAATATATTCATTTGAAAAGGCATTTTCAAGTTGATTTCGCTGCTTCTTGAGTCGGAAATCTACTGGAGACGTAGCTGCTCGCAATTCTCAGTATCACAAAATGGAACTGTAAGGCTCCGTGGTAACTGGAAATCATGCTAGCAGCCGACAAATCTTGCTCGTGCTTGCAAGTGCGCTTTACAGAGCCTTGCATTGTTTCCGTGAACATCGCGCGGCTCAAACAACAGAGTAATTCTGCCACAGGCCGATTGGTGGAATTTGGTTGGAAGTCCATGTTACAAGCCTAAAACGGAGTTACCAAGTTCCGTCAACCCCAAGAGCGGAATTATAATTCCGCCGGGGCCTAGTCATTTTCAGATCCTACAGCCTGATTCATCAAGCTGATATGCGCTCGCAAAGGGCCAGATTCTCAGAATCTGGCCCTTTGCGAGTGCGATTTTTGCATTTGGGATTCATCATCCCAAATGCAAAAATCGCTATTACCGAAATCGCATATTTGCGAGGAATTGGATTTAAGGAATCTCTAATAGAGATTCCTTAAATGCAATTCATCAACCATTTAGAAATTGCGAAATCGCAATATTTGGTTGCAATTTATCACCAAGTCTGGCTTGGTGGTAAATTGCGAAAAAAGAGTAAAAAGCACTTTAGTGCGTTTTTTTCTTTTGCATGTTACACACACACATGTCCTTTGGACATGTGTGTGCACAACACCTGTTCAAATGTGCATTTAAGGGGTGCTACAGGGTGTCCTTTGGACACCCCTGGCACCCTTCAAATCGCAATCTTATTTGCGATTAGCAAATTGCTAATCGCAAATAAGGAATACTCCCCATTCATTCCTATGGGCCTTTTGGCCCATAGGAATGAATGGGGAGTTTTTCCTTATTTGCTATTAGCAATTTGCTAATCGCAAATAAGGAATCTGTAGGAATCGCAAATAATATTACTATTCCCACATGAATACCGTTTTGCGAGTCTGGAATAGCGATTCCTTATGAATCGCTATTTCAGACTCGCAAAACGGCCCAATGATGAATCAGGCTGTAACAGCCTGATTCATGAAGCAAAATTGCGCCCGCAATAGCTGCGAAAATGCTACCGCGGGCGCAATTCCCATAATCGGAATTCACTATCAATAATGCGAATTCGCAAACACAGATTTGCGAAATCGCACAAATATTCGCAGAATGCCGGCAGGATACCAATTGCGAATCGGAAATAGCGAGAAAGCACCGATTCTGCGAAAATAATTGCGAAATCGCACATTACTCGCAATCGGTATTCATGAAAAATCGCTATTAGCGAAAAAGCCAAAAATCGCATTTAGCGAGGCGAAAATTAAGGACAACCCAAAGCAGGTGGTAACCATCAAACCCATAGGAATTTTTTTTTTGAAAAACCGTTGGCCAATCAGTAACTGGTGCAGGGCTGACCAAACACATGCTGGCCTATAACAAAAGCACACTGGCTGGGCACACAAAGTGGCCACTGGCCACATGTTCAAACAACAACAAGGAAGGAGGCATGAACAACAAAGAACACATCCAGGCCTATGGACACTGAGGCCGGCCACATTGCATGGAGAGAAAAGACAAAATGGTGGCCAATTGCAAATGCACACACTCACTGGCCAGGCAAAGGAGGCATGGCAAACAATGAAGAAAACACTACCATTATTCAGCAACGCAAAAAAATGAAAATTAAATCAGCTATACAAATTTTTACAGCAACACACATCCTCCCAAGGTATCAAAATGTGCCACCCCAACAAAATATTTATTGCAGAAAACAAAACATGAAATACAAAACAAGTTTTGCATTTAATCCAATGAATACCCTGGCCTAAATCATAGATGTTTTAAATCAACTTATACCACAGAAACAGTTATTTTTATTCTGCCTAATGACTTGCACTGGCTGGATGGCCAATTGCCAGACTAGGCCACGTGATAAAATAAATGAAAGGTGCAAATTTACCACACATGGAGAAAATGTACTTAACTGTCTAACGTTTTTCCCCTTATAAAAGCAACAAAATTAAATGCAAAAAAATACTAGGCCTTTCTGAAACTCCAAACCACCCACCACAACCACAATCAAATTTAGAAATTTAATAAAAGTACAAAATATATGCTGGTGCATTCCCTCTATCAAACAACGCCCTTATCCAAAAGGTTTTTAACTTACTTCTGATGTCACAAAAAAGTCCTTAAAATCCAATAGTAATATGCAGCAGGAATTGCAGACAAAGAGAGTGATCCTTTCACTTTGAAATCCAAATAAAAAGTGACCAGGAGATGGACAAAGTACTGAAAGCATCCTTCTGGACATGAAGAGGAAGATTGAGTCTCTTGAGCACTTCCTTCCGGTTGAAAAAAAAGCAAAATAAAACAATGCTTTTTCCACTTAAAAAACAACCTGAACTGTCTGTTCAAGCAATATATTCATTTGAAAAGGCATTTTCAAGTTGATTTCGCTGCTTCTTGAGTCGGAAATCTACTGGAGACGTAGCTGCTCGCAATTCTCAGTATCACAAAATGGAACTGTAAGGCTCCGTGGTAACTGGAAATCATGCTAGCAGCCGACAAATCTTGCTCGTGCTTGCAAGTGCGCTTTACAGAGCCTTGCATTGTTTCCGTGAACATCGCGCGGCTCAAACAACAGAGTAATTCTGCCACAGGCCGATTGGTGGAATTTGGTTGGAAGTCCATGTTACAAGCCTAAAACGGAGTTACCAAGTTCCGTCAACCCCAAGAGCGGAATTATAATTCCGCCGGGGCCTAGTCATTTTCAGATCCTACAGCCTGATTCATCAAGCTGATATGCGCTCGCAAAGGGCCAGATTCTCAGAATCTGGCCCTTTGCGAGTGCGATTTTTGCATTTGGGATTCATCATCCCAAATGCAAAAATCGCTATTACCGAAATCGCATATTTGCGAGGAATTGGATTTAAGGAATCTCTAATAGAGATTCCTTAAATGCAATTCATCAACCATTTAGAAATTGCGAAATCGCAATATTTGGTTGCAATTTATCACCAAGTCTGGCTTGGTGGTAAATTGCGAAAAAAGAGTAAAAAGCACTTTAGTGCGTTTTTTTCTTTTGCATGTTACACACACACATGTCCTTTGGACATGTGTGTGCACAACACCTGTTCAAATGTGCATTTAAGGGGTGCTACAGGGTGTCCTTTGGACACCCCTGGCACCCTTCAAATCGCAATCTTATTTGCGATTAGCAAATTGCTAATCGCAAATAAGGAATACTCCCCATTCATTCCTATGGGCCTTTTGGCCCATAGGAATGAATGGGGAGTTTTTCCTTATTTGCTATTAGCAATTTGCTAATCGCAAATAAGGAATCTGTAGGAATCGCAAATAATATTACTATTCCCACATGAATACCGTTTTGCGAGTCTGGAATAGCGATTCCTTATGAATCGCTATTTCAGACTCGCAAAACGGCCCAATGATGAATCAGGCTGTAACAGCCTGATTCATGAAGCAAAATTGCGCCCGCAATAGCTGCGAAAATGCTACCGCGGGCGCAATTCCCATAATCGGAATTCACTATCAATAATGCGAATTCGCAAACACAGATTTGCGAAATCGCACAAATATTCGCAGAATGCCGGCAGGATACCAATTGCGAATCGGAAATAGCGAGAAAGCACCGATTCTGCGAAAATAATTGCGAAATCGCACATTACTCGCAATCGGTATTCATGAAAAATCGCTATTAGCGAAAAAGCCAAAAATCGCATTTAGCGAGGCGAAAATTAAGGACAACCCAAAGCAGGTGGTAACCATCAAACCCATAGGAATTTTTTTTTTGAAAAACCGTTGGCCAATCAGTAACTGGTGCAGGGCTGACCAAACACACTTAAGGGGAAGCAGCATCAACAGAAGGAGTCTCACAATGCCAGAAATGTACATGGTGGTCAGGTGGCGAAGGCTACAGCGAGCAGCAAGGAGGAGATGCAGAATCCAGGAGAGGATATTCCGCCAGCGGGTCACCCTGCTGGGCCAGACCAGAGAGCAAATATACGCAAAGTACCGGCTGAATGGGGCTATGATCATCAAGCTAATACAGGACCTTGACCCCCTGATGCAGCACCCAAGAAGGCGGACCAATGCCGTCCCAACACATGTCCAGGTATTGTGTAGCCTGCACCTCCTGGCTTCTGGGAGCTTCCAGGGGATAGTTGCGGTAGCTGGGGGGATATCCCAGCCCACCATGTCCCGCTGCCTATGTAGTTTCCTTGACGCAATGCTGACCCAGCTACACCACCAAATCAAATTTCCCACCAGCCAACAGGAATTGGATGAGACCAAGCTACAATTCTACAATGTTGCCCGTTTCCCACACGTGATAGGATGCATTGACTGTACCCACGTCCACATTTGCCCACCTGCTGCAACGGAGTACATGTACCGCAATCGCAAGTCCTACCACTCCCTCAACATCCAGATGGTCTGCAATGCAAAGACATACATCACGGACATAGTGGCACAGTACCCGGGGAGTACACATGACTCATTCATATTCCGGCACAGCGGCCTCCACACACGACTGGTCAGGGGAGACTTCGGGGAAGGACACCTACTTGGTAAGTACACTTTGCCCACAATGTCACATTGCGAATGACTAGCTGCGCTGCACAGGCACTCACCCTCTGCTCCTCTCATTCAGGTGACAGTGGGTACGCCCTGCGTGAATACCTCCTCACCCCATACCTCAACCCTGCTACACCACAGCAACGGCGTTACAACGCATCACACATACGCACAAGGAATTGCATAGAGAGAACTTTTGGCCTACTGAAGAGCAGATTCCGCATACTTCACAAGACAGGTGGGGCCATGTACTACAGTCCTGAAGTGTGCTGCCGCATTGTGGCTGTGTGTGCTATCCTACACAACATTGCTACCAAGCGCCGGATACCTGTCGACATCTCTGGCAGTGAATCGGAAGGGGACGACCGGCCACCTGCACATGCGCGCCATGCACACGGGGAGAACCCAGCTGAAGGCCACAGACGTTGCAACCACATCACACTGAACAGTTTCTAGTGCACCCTCTACCCTCACCCCACAAATCACAAATGCATGCAAAATGTAATAATGACACAACGCCAATGTGTGCTGCAAAATTAAACATTATTGTTACATTCACAATAATGGAACTAGTTTAAATGTAGTCATTGCTAACAGTATTTCAGCATACTGCTGTGTGAAAGGACAGGGCAGGCTTATACTCGGCCTGTGCCTGAAATAGTCCTATGAAGTCAAGTGCGCCTCCTGCGCGTACCACCCAAGCGCCTCTGCGGCTCATCCTCATCCAAGGCACGCGTACCTGCAGTGGGCCTGGTGCTGCGCCTGAGTGCCCCTACTTGTGAGGCAGAGTGGCTGCTCAGGCTCGATGTCCCCTCACTCACATCATCACCCCCAACAGTGGCAGGTACAGCATGGTGTAGTGCTGTCACAGCAGTGGTCAGGTGCTCAAGGACCCTGGCCACATCCTCGCAGCACTGGATGAGCTGCTGCTGCTGCGCAAGGGACCGCCGCGACAACTGTGAGGTGGCATTGCCTATTACATAATTTGACCTGGTGTAGGCCGTCAGCCAGGTGAATAGCTGCCGGTGGCGGCGGCGTGCTGCGTTGCGCTGCGATGTAATTGCAGCAGTGTTGGCCTCCATGGCTGCAGTCATGTGGGCCATTCCCTCCCCCACACCTGCCATGGCTGCCGTCATGCGGTCCATCCGGTCCCCCACTCCGGCCACATTGCGCCCAATGTTGTACAGCTGTAGCTGTATGGCACCTTGGCGGCGTGCCTGCAGCTGATGTATACGGAGCATGCGTCGTTCCACGCTCATACTGCCCAGCCGCTGTCCATTCCCCCTCCTGCTGATAGGTGCATTGGTCTGCAGGTGAGACCTGCCACGCCTACTCTGCTGCCCTGACACAGTGGGTGGCCGCTGTGTTGCCGCTGTTGTGGGCCCAGATGTTGAAGCACCAGCTGCTGGTGGTGTCACAGTAGGTGTTGCTGGTGCGGCAGGGGCTGGAGGCACACTGGTAGAGGGCCTGGCTGCGGGAGTAGTAGCAGCGGCAGCGGCTGGGGGCACACTAGTAGTGGGCCTGGCTGCAGGTGTAGTAGCAGCAGTAGAGGCAGGGGGCACACTAGTAGTGGGCCTGGCTGTGGGTGTAGTAGCAGCGGCAGAGGCAGGGGGCACACTAGTAGTGGGCCTGGCTGCAGGAGTTGTTGCTGCGGCAGGGGCTGGTGGCTGTGTATGTGGCGGCACCTCCTCCTCATCCTGTGCCTCCTCATCTATTTGCAGCCTCTCGCTGTCGCTGCTGTCTGCGCCACCTGTGAGGGGAAGTGGACGTTCATTAGTTGCATGTATCTGTCACACGTGCAGTTGCTACATGCATGCTGGGTGACATTCCCTGACTGGCAATGGCCTTGCGTAGTTTGGAACCTGTCTGGCTGCATTGTGGTACTTCTACATTGTGGCCACACTACATGTCCCACAATGCTTCAGGGCATTACCTGATGTGCAACAATGGCATGACTTTGGTACATTATGGGAGGCTATATGGTCATGGACATTCATAGGGGACAGGGTCGCAGTCGCATGCCACTTACCTTGGATGTCTTGGGTGGGGCGGGATGAGCCAAGATGAGTCACTCCAATGCACGCCTCCGTCTCCAGCGTGTCTTCTACTTGGTCCTCCAAGGCTGTGTTTGGAGGGACTGTAGGTCCTCCCCCTCCAGTGCCCGATGCCTCTCCAAGCCACTCAGCCACCTTCTCTTTGGCACGACCCCGGAGGTCGTACCAGCGTTTTTTTAATTCGTCCAGTGACCTATCAGCCACACCCACAGAGTTCACCGTGGACGCAATACCCTGCCAGATCCTGCATTTTTCCTGCTCCGGCACCCTCCTAGAGTCCTTACCAAACAGTTTGGAGTGGTTGGCCACCACCCCTTCCATTAAATGCTCCAGCTCCTGCTCTGAGAATTTTAACTTTCTCTTCCGCCCTGTGGTGTTGCTGGGCCCAGGAACTGCATCCTTAGACATTGCAGCACTGTAGTTTCAGAGTTGAAATCCAAACAGAATTGCAGGAGCTCTCCCAGTTGCTGACTCGAGGTCTGCCTCACTGTGGTGAATGGGGTTGGGAACTGGCTGCTTCCTGGTTGTGATGTCATCACTGTGCTCGAAATGCGACTTCCCGTTTTCCCCATCTCGCTATTTTGCGATCTCGCAATTAGCTATATCGCTATTTGCGATATCGCTATTTGCGATATCGGAATCCCGACACGTATGTAGCCGGAAATAGCGATTTTTCTGCGATTATCGATAATCGCAAACGGCTTTTGCGGCCGCGTGCGATTCGCTTTTTTTTATCGCTAAACATCATGAATTCCGTTCTGCGATTTCTCACTAGTGATTCGCAATTTTTCGCTATTTGAGAATCGCAGATTCCGGTTTTCATGAATCAGGCTGTAAATGTTTCTCTTGGGACAGGCTTTTACATATCCTACTACAAACTGCTTATTGTTTGCCATGTCCTCATTTTGATACGCAGGACAGACAGCACCATAAACCAGACAAAACACAAAATACACAACACACAACACTGAATCCACTTAAAGGGGCTTGGCCCATTTCTCTTCAGCTATGGGCTTATATGGAAAACTCCCTTCAAGGATTGACTTGCAACGGTCTTGCAACGGCCTGTATGCTGGAGCTAACAAGTCAGTCCTGCACCGACTGCAGATGGTCCAACATGCCACTGCGCGCCTAGTACTACGCTGGCCACGTAGATCCTCAGCCTCAGCGGCCCTGAAGGCGCTACATTGGCTGCCTATTAGTAAAAGGATCGTATTTAAGATACTTGTCATCACGTTTAGGGCGTTCCAACAGCAAGGACCTAAAAACCTCTGCAACGGGTTTAAGAAATATCACCCCACCCGCTGTCTGAGATATGTTAGCCAGAACTTGCTTACTATCCCTCGCTTTAAGCTGACTACAAGAGGTGGCAGATCCCTCTTCTTTCTGGGCGCAAAGGCCTGGAATCAGTTACCACCCTCCCTAAGAGCATTATCCCAGAAGACCCACTTCAGGAAAGCATTAAAAACTTGGGTCTTCTCTTTAACTGATGTAGCCTGCAGAGCCTTGATCTAATAGTGTGATGTAATAGGTCACTCATCATCTTGCCCCCTACCCGTCCACCTGGGTTGGTTAAGCGCCAAGATACTCCCTGGAGTGATAGGAGCGCTATAGAAATGTGCTTTACATTACATTACATTACTTGCAGGTTTGTTTTTACATGGAACAATCAGCTCACAACAAATGATGGATTTACACATTTCTGGTGTTAGCAACTTTAATTAATGATGCGAGCAGAAAGTCTAGATTGCACAAAACATTACAATTGAAGACAGTATTTAATCATTTCCTGCTTGTAGCTCTACCTGAACAGAATAGAACTCTCTGAAGTAAACATTGATCGCCATCATCGGAACTGCCACCCAAGACTCTCTTCCTTTCTTAAATGATTCTTCCCTGCACACAAAAGCATTCTGGAGGCCCATCTTGCCCCCCCACCCCGAGTTGAAATAAGCACCTTATCTCATGAAAATCACTGCTGCATAGGCATAGTGTAAGAAGAATAACTTGTAGTGTAGGCTTCCAACTTGGCTCACTCATTTCAGTGTCTCTGTCTGGCTGTCAGGCTGGGAATCACAGTGAGTCTCATCACTTAAAGGTACATTTGATATGCATTTGACACTGGAGGATAGCAACCAAGAAAGAAAAGATGCCTTGGGCAGCATACACACGGAATATATTTTAGTGACTTCTGTGCACTCTTTGAACTATTTTGACTCTTTGATAAAAAACAAACTAAAACAAATAAAAACTCAAAGAGAGTTGAGACCTTTACTGTACACTCGACCCATGGAGGGTGTGGTCCACAAGGCAAGTGCTGACATTTAGCTGCAAGCTCGTAAAGTAAGAAACATAGCACAAACTCCACCCTGTCAGCTTCTGCTCTATCACTTACCTTTTACCACCTTGTAGATCAGTCATTAAGAGTGGTGGCTGGGAAACAGATTGCTTAGAAGTGCTTCCCCATTTGTCATTGCCATTTCATCATGTGTTTATGCTAATACTGCTCAAAGCTATGAAAGCAAACCCACTCCAAGCCCTGTCACAAGGGAAGGAAGAATGGGTGTTTAAAGGGATTGGTGACATAGGGAGTACATCAATAAAATCCATGGCAATTCTTGACCAAGGTTGAGGGATCCGGGAGCACATAGTGAACATGGACTGATACATCCTTCATAGGTATCGACATATTAGGCTGCCAAAAATGTCTTTGCAATAGATTGTTTATATTTATTTGCCATTGGTACTATGCAATAGGTGATTCATGACTTACTATTGCAATTCTGAATGAGGTAAACATAGACATTTTTCCGATACAACAGAGATCCAGCGCTCTTACAACCTCTTAAATGAATTTGTAACCATTGTTTGTCATTGGTCTCTCCTTGTCTGACTTGTATGTTGTGTTTATTTAACATATTTTGGAGTTGCCCACTCTAATAGGGCTTTGACATCTCCTAATCCATAATGATACCTTTGTTAGCAAAGGAAAGCTTTAGAAAGCGGAACCGATCCTTTTAAAATAAGATGTATCTGCTTTTACACATAGTGAGTGGTTCCTATACAGACCTTGAGAGACCTTCTGGTACATATTGGTGATGCTGTTGGAGATTGTAAGACTAGAGTTAGGATATCATCTAAATGAATGATCATTTGTGAATCCAGCAAGTAACTAAAATATTGATAATGCCATAGCAAGTGCTAAATGCGGCCTTCAACTCATCTCCCTCACAAATTCTGATTAGATTCTTTGTTCCTCTTAGGTCCATTTTTGGAAAGGCCTTTCCATCTTTTCTCTGATCCTACGAGAACAAATATGAGGGGGAGAGGATAGCTATTTCTCACTGTAACGACAGTTAACTCACTGTAGTCTATTTGTGGTGATATTTTCAATTTTTTAAGAAATAAAAAGGAGATTGGGGTTCCTGCAAGCAAACAGAGTGGCTAAGAAACCCCTTGTCTATATTTTCTTGTAAATATTGTTTTAGCATTTCATTTTCTATCACGGTTAAGGGGTAGATCTTCTATGAGGGATTAGAACACATGATCAATTGCACTATCATGTGAGTGATGCGGGGGTAAGGTAACTGCCACTTTGGATTAATGATGTCTTAAAACAATTTTTACGTTTCAGGTATTCCTCTTCTGCTTATTCTTCCTCCCCTTTAATGAGATGATGGGTTGCATGCTGTACATTTAATCAGATTAGATTCTCTGTAACATTGTGAGGAATACAATGTTGCATGTAATAATTTGATGGTGGAGATTAATTAATCTTAGGGTTATGTTGCCTCCACCATGTGGTTCCTAAATATGATAAAGAATGATGGTGCATCAATAATATGAACAACAATGGACTCCACATGTCCTGATAGAGATGACAAATCTACTGTTCTGTTTTTTTTTATAGCCCCTGACATTAACCCAGTGACCTGAATCCATTGAATTTCTTTTACAATTTCTTTGTATTTTACTAGAATCTCATTCTTTTGCGGAAAGTGTTTATCTATAAAGCACCCTGTAGCACCTGAGTTGAGTAATGAATGAGTCTGTAGCTGGCATTTCGGGATCCGTAAGACTACATCCATATAACAAGTGATTTCATGTTGACAGATGGCAATCTTTTTAGCTTAACCTCCATCTGTTCCCAAAGCATAAGCTTTCCAGTTTCATGCCAACCCATGGAATCTTTTGAGGAAAAGTCCCTCCTTGTGTCGACATTCCTTTTCTCCCACCAATGGTGATCTCCTCCCTTCTTTAATTGCATTGGTTTACTTTCTGTTGGAACACTCTAGATATTTTTAGAGGGTAGATTCACTTCGAAGTTAGGAATTTCTTGGTATCTCTCTTTCTAATGCATCTCCTGCTGAGCACCAATATGTAAAGTTAATTATTTAAAAGAAGCGGAGGTAATTGGACAGTTAAACACCAATGCTAATCTAGTGAGAGTTGCTAGTAGAGGCGAGTGTAATGTACTAAATCCTGATTTCTTTGTCGTAATGTTAACAAACTTAATCGAATGGCGTGCTTACTTTGCCTCTTCTCAAAAACAGACTGAAACTGCTGTATGAACTGATCATAATCATGTACCCAGGGACTTCTATTCAAAGTAAGGGATGTTGCCCAAAGTAATGTGCTTAGGGTTAAACATAAAATAAGCATAATCTTTTATGTAGCCATAGGGAAGTGCTATTCCTTTGGCACAAAATGTAATTGGTATTGCACTAAGAACATTTGAAACGTGCAGATCCTTGAAAACATAATCTGGTAGAGAAAATTTACTCGTAGCTCTCATGAACAGGTCTGACTTCCCACAAGGGTTCCCCCTAGAGGATGTTCTTTCGATTAAGGCTTCATGTATTGGGCCATGGGATTCATTATGAATGAAGATTTACTAGCATTTTCCGATGTGGCAATAGGGGCTGATTACGTACCACCAAAATCATAGTGGTATGGCGGAAACTGCAACACTGGCATTCTGACCATCGAATACAAGTGTGGCAGTCCCACCACCACATGCTCACTGCAACTATCAGGGGTCATGGATTTGGCTGCAATGGCACAGGGGTGTGAGACCCTAACATGCTGGCGGTGCCACTGCAGCATCACTGAGCATATTTGGAGTTTCCTCACCACCACAATTTTCAAGGCTGTGAGCAGGCCATGAAAACTGTGTTGGTGAGAAAACAAAGGGGGGCCTGCAGGGCCTCTTGTTGCCTCAGGGCCAGGGAATGCATGCAGGGGGGCACATGCTGTGCCACTCTGTATGCCTGCATCCTGTGTTCCTGCACGGCATGGACATTACAGTCCATAAAGTGCAGGAATGGGCTTTGGCATTCCCATTGCGGTGCCTTTCTAAGGCTCACCGCCTGGGTCTGCTAACGCAAAAGTCACACAATTGATGGACGGAATGCAGAACAAATCAAAAAAATCACCCCCAGTCAAGAGATCAGTGTTAAATCCATCATTATTTTGCCCACCATGCCACCCGAGTGGGTCCCTTGCTCACTTTGCACTGGATTCAAGCTAGCCTGGCTGATGAGGGGCGTTAAACTGAAATCGGTCAGAGGATTCTTGTTTCTGGTTCTGGGAGGACCTGGCTTGGCAGTTCGGGCTTGACCGTTCCCATGAGGCACAGGGCCAAGACTGATTTGCATATAACCTGGTCTGAACTGAGGTGACAAAGTGTGCTAAAGAACAATGATGGATTCAACCCAGATCTCTGACTGGGGGTGAGTGTCTGAAAAGTTTCAGTGCTTCGTCCGTCATCTACTTGTGTTTGCACTGCTAAAGCACCACCTGCCAGACATGGAGACAACTCCTAATCTTGCAGGCGGCTGGTGGTGGAGTTTGGTGGTGTGGGAGCGGGGTGTTGATGTGGCAGCCCGCTCCCACACTGCCAAACTCCTAATTAGGCCCTAAGTCAGTTTAAAGCAAAAAAACACTGGCTGTGGGGAGTGAAGCTCATTTTGAATGCTTGAAATGACTTGCACCATTACTTGTAATGGATAATCTACTGACTCTATTATGGGGAGAAACGTCACCCTGGCAAACTTTCAGGATTCCAGGGTAAATGTAATCCTCACAAGGCATACAGCTTACATTCCTAAATTCTTCTCCAATTACAATCATGGTAACTAAAAATAATAAGTAGGTTGGGATCAAGGGTTAAAACTAAGAAGGGAAATGATACCAGAGACACTGGCTCCAAATCGCAGCCGCAGCAACCAAGATCATCCCAGAACCACTGCTTGGTTACCTTCAAAAAAGAAATGCAACATATACTGTACAATTATGCAACACAAAGCATACAATCGGTAGTGTATGCAACTCCGATGGCATTATACGATGCATCTCTCTCTCTGCAAGCAAAGATTTAGACTAGCCCCAGTCCTACCCAGTATCAGGCCAGGTGCCAAAAAGCAGAGGAGAGGCTCTGGGACAGCTGAGAAGGAGACATTTGGCTCACCGGAGTAGCAAGCAGGTATAATATGTATTTAGTGAAACATGCAAAACATCAAAGAAGAGGCTACCATGGTGGTGGGCAGTAGCACCTGGAACATAGCTGCAAGTGTGTTTGCAACTAGCTAGGAAAAGATTCATAAGTTAAAAGGGAGGTGTCACAGGGAAAATTGCAAAGGGTGTGGAAGGAAAATGACCCAAAAGTAAAAATAAGCAACGGTATGGTGAGTGATGAACTGCACTGTAGCGAAGAATCCGAAACAATTGTGATATATTACCAGACACTGACACAGTGTCTGTACTTAGGTTTTATAGCCAGTGTATCCCATGAGCCACATTCAACACAGGTAAATGTGTCTGTCAAGCTAATCTCCAGTATTTGGCTCTGTATAGAGAAACAGCGTAAAGCATTTCTTCTAAACATAGGGAAACAGCAGACTCAGCTTCTACACGCCCACCCGCCAGCTCCGCTCCGCCAGCCTCGCCCTCGCCCCCCGCATCCAACTAACGACCTCCGGCGGCAGATCTTTCTCCTACCTCGCCGCCAAGACCTGGAACACCCTCCCGACCCCACCTTCGGCAGACCCAAGACCTTCTCACCTTCAGAAGACTCCTCAAGACCTGGCTCTTCAAACAGTAGCAGCACCACCCCCCCTTCAGTGCCATGAGACCCTAACGGGTAAGTAGTGCGCTCTACAAATACTCTGATTTAATGATTGATTAAAATGTGTAACTATATCCGTGTTTCAATGAGAATTATACAATATACAAATCCACTCTAACCTGAAGACCTCCTTGACCTCAAAAGTGACACTATATGGTGTAGTGTCCTGCCTCTCTGTTTTATCACTTATCCGATTAACCTTTTCCTGCTTCTACTATTGCCACTCACGTTCTGGCATATTTGGTCATCACTGGAGGTGATGGTGAGAGAAGGGAAAGAACATTACTTCTTTGCATCTTGCACTCAAGCTTAATGCAAACTTGTCAAGATATAAATAAATCAACTAATGTCCTTATGGGTGGAAGGAATGGCAGTCTTGTAGAAGACTTCCCAGTAGACTAAATTTCAAATGGTATCTTTGTAAATAGAATAGCGTTGATTTTATTCAAACCAACTACAAAAAGAATACAAATTTACTTTTACACAGTAAATGTAAAAACAGTACTTGTTAAAGATTTACATGCCCAATATGTTTCGGATGAACAAGCAGTAAAGTTATGTAGCATGGAAGGAGTGTGGAAACTTGTATTAAGGTAAAAATAAGAGCTTCTTAGCATTAGCAGTTCTATAGTTTGCGCAACCTTTTCAAAATGTTCTTCCAAAAGTCATATGGCCAATAAATATAAAAATTATATTCAGAGTCTAATTCAATTTTAGACATATTGCTAAGAGTATTCACAGGTTTGAGATTAGTATGAATATAAAATGCTTGTGGAGGCGTGTGGGAGCCGACAAAACAAAATAAAGACCAACATTTAGAAATACAGAAAATACTGGGCAGTGACATAAACGGCAAGAAAGGAGCGACTTGAGGAAAGAACAGTAGAGGAAATAAGACTTACAAGAAGGAAGGGAAAAGGAAAGAATAAAAAGACTCCATGGTCTGGAAACTGCATTCCCCTTGCGGAGTTAGGATGCAAAGAAGATCCCCATAAAGGTTTGGCAGAAAGGCTCTAGAGTCAATGGACTAGCTATAGGAAGACTGACTCCATGATTCTAGACCTGCTTGAGCAAGTTGATTCCCTCACTTGTACAAGGACACAGCTTTGGGAGACCTATGGGAGCTCACAAATACCATGAAAGAAGGGGAAGGGTGCTTGGTTGGTACAGGCTCTAGCAATTGCTTTGATTCCCGGCATAGTTCAAGAAGAGACCCAGGTGCGTGACGGATAGTAGTAGGGCAGTTTTGGTTTACGTAAACCTTTTGGGTGCTGCTGTTATTTATGCAGTGATTACCTTTTTCCTTTTTCTATCTGAAGGGTGGAGGGATGCTGGCCATCTCAATAAGTAACTTTGGTATTAGTGGTGATAGTGGGTGGTCCACTACAGAAGAGATGGTTGAGGTTGTCATTCAAGTTCAAGGAGAGGGTGTCTGTGCAAAACCTGGAGCTATATTTTTACCCGATACGTCTTCACGTAATCCCCGATTAAAAAGAGCAATAGCGACAAAAGCAGAAGAAATCCCAAGGACCCGATAGGTTCTCACCTCTTTTTTATAAAACGTTCTGCCCAAGCTTGCACCGATCCTGACTCGACTGTACAACTTATTCTCGGCTCGAGGAAATGTTCCCCCATAAAAGCTGACTGCCAGAGTGGCCATCATTCGCTAACCCAACAAAGACAATCAGCAGTGCAGCTCATATCATCTAATATCTCTTTTAAAAGTGGACCTCAAGCTATTCACTGGCATCTTAGTAGCCAGGCTAGTCCTACACATGCCATCCATTATAGATCCAGACCAAACAGGCTTTATTCCACAGCGATAAAACAAAGCCGATCCTGCACATTATAGAGAAGCCTTACGTATATCAGGCAAGTTAATGATATTAGCTATTGGTTCAGAGAACCCTTTCAACAGGGTCCACTGACTCTTATTAGAGCAAGTACTGACCCACTTCAGTAGAGGGCAAAATGTATTAAGGAGCAGAAAAAAAGTCATCAGGGGTTGCTGAAATGGTGCCCAAGTCTCCACAGGTCACAGTACCTCTCCAGAGACACACAGGTGCATCCAAGGAGAGCTCGTCAGCTCGTTGGCTTAAGGGAGCCTTTTGAACACAGGGGGGGAGGGAGCACACTGCCTCTCATCCCAGCACAGTTCACCCCATTGCATCCTGGTAAATGAAGTATGCTTACTTTGAAAGTGTCTGTAGCATTTCACCAAAGTTGGTGCAGGTAGTGCTGTTATCTCTAGGCACGTGTTTCTGGGTTTAGCCCCGTCATCAGTAGAGAGCAAAAAGTATGAAGGAGCAGAAAAAAGTCATCAGGGGTTGCTGAAATGGTGCCCAACTCTTCACAGGTCACAGTACCTCTCCATAGGCACACAGGTGCATCCCAGGAGAGCTTGTCAGCTTGTTGCTTCAAGGGAGCCTTTTGAACACAGGGGGGGGAGGAAACACACTGCCTCTCATCCCAGCACAGTTCACGCCATTACATCCTGGTAAATGCAGTACACTTACTTTCAAAGTTGCTGTTGTCTTTCACCAAAGTTGGTGCAGGTAGTGCTGTCATCTCTAGACATGTGTTTCTGCGTTTAACCCATCATCAGTAGAGAGCAAAAAGTATTAAGGAGCAGAAAAAAGTAATCAGGGGTTGCTGAAATGGTGCCCAAGTCTTCACAGGTCACAGTACCTCTCCACAGGCACACAGGTGCATCCCAGGAGAGCTTGTCAGCTCGTTGGCTCAAGGGAGCCTTTTGAACATGGGGGAGGGAGCACACTGCCTATCATCCCAACAAAGTTCACCCCATTCCATCCTGGTAAATGCAGTATGCTTACTTTCAAAGTTGCTCTAGTCTTTCACCAAAGTTGGTGCACAACGTGCTGTTATCTCTAGACATGTGTTTCTGGGTTTGTTCCGTCATCATTAGAGAGCAAAAAGTATTAAGGAGCAGAAAAAAGTCATCAGGGTTTGCTGAAATGGTGCCCAAGCCTTCACAGTTCACAGTACCTTTTCTACAGGAACACATGTGCTGGGATGAGAGGCAGTGTGCTCCCTCCCCACTGTTCTGCTGCTATTATACCAAGGTTTGGAGTCTTTGGTATATACCCTGATTAGCTGTAGGGGTGCTATTGAGTCTAAAATGTTCAACATGGAGTTGTTGCAATGGTTTGTTGGGTCATGAACACCGCCTTATCCAAGGGAGGTGTCAGGAAGTTGTTGCTGATGGATGTTAGATAATCCTAGTAAATATTATGCATACTTCTTTTCCATTGTTTGGGTTTCTTTGGTTGACCCATTTTTGTCTTCATTGATTCTGTGATAAGAAAGGTGATAAAGTGATCTGCGAGTTACAAGGGATGATACATTCCTGTTGGATGGTGTTACCCTTGACAATGATAAGCTCCATGGTCGCACCTAAGTTATGTGCAGGACCGTACCGAATTGCATCAGATTGAGGTCAGCTATTAAGGTTTTGAGGCTGTTGACTGCTTTGTCTTTAGCGCAGGTTGAAATCACTGAGGAAGTTGTGGGTTCTGTGTTGTCCTGCATTGGTTGAGATAGTTTCCTTCATTTGTTCTATAAATGTTTTGTTGTCCTCTGGAGATGATAGATCATGTGCAGCTTGCACCATGGGGTGTTGTTGCTCCAAATATCAATGCATAGATATTTGCATGTCGATAAGTCTATTTTCTGTGACTGTATCACTGCTATATTGTTTCTGTGTATGCATGTAATACCTCCACCAGGTCTGATTGGTCTGTCAATTCTAATGATGTTGTGCTTAGGTGGCACTAGAAGGTCAAGTTTAGGTGAGGAGACTTAATTTAGGATTAGTATGTCTAGCTCATATGTGAGGATGAGGTCTGCGATGTCCGCAGAATGTTTCACAGCCGATCTGCAATTGAGTTGCATGCATTTCAGGTGTCGTTTGGTGTCATCTGCCGAAGGCTGAGTGATGGGCACTTGCAAAAGGTTTGACCTGTTTACAACTCTGTGTCTGTGTCTTGTCTCTCTTTGTGGGTTTGTAGGGACTGTTTGGATATGGACCACATCACCTCTGTTAGCAGGGTAAGTGAGATCATATGAGAGGAGAATCAAATGAATGTCCTTATTGGAAAGGGGCTCATTCAACCTGTGGAGGGCGTTAATCGGCGTTGGGGTAGGGTATCATTTGTCAATTCAAGTGGGGGTTTGGCAGGACATTTGAGATCTTGTTTTCTGCGGGGTGTGAATTCGGTCTAGTATGGTAATTAAAATCTAGGGTGTAATTAAGCCTAATCCTTTCGGATGTGATGTTGGTTCCTTTGTTGTTCGCCAACTTTGAGGTGATGCTTCTGAGGCTTTTTAGATTGGCCTAAGTAGTTGGAGGTCCAGTGCTATCCAGCAAGTCTGGCTTCTAAAGATGTGTGGGAACAGGTGGGCGATGATTAAATACAAATGCCCGGAAATGGGGGGTGTTCAAGCCTGTAGTCTAAGTGTGCATCTGGCCTGGGTGCACCGATGAAGTGAAGGTTGGGTTGTGGATAGCTTCGGGTGTTGGGAATTGAGGCAGAGAGCAAGTGAATTGGGTGAGTAGGAGCGTTCGGTCTTTTGGAGTAAGGTATTATTTATAATAGGGCTTTCAGGCCTTGCAGAGGCATTTTTTGGTGTCCCGTGTAGTGTCTCTTGCATAGCCACTGCGGCTTGATCATTACTATTTATAACGTTTCTGATGGTAGAGAATGTTTTATAACAAAATTCTAGGTTGTGGTCTGAGGATTGTATGGGGATAATCCCATTATTGTATAGGGTGATGGTTATATCTGCTCTGTAAGTCGGTGAGGAGGCTACCGAGAGTTTGAGACCATGTGGAATTTTCCTAGATGCCACGATCCTGAGCTGAGAGAGCAAGTCTTGCCTCCATTGTCCTCTTCTTTTTGTGTAGAATATAACATCAGTAATTATAGCTCCTTCTTTGTGCAGAAATAAGGGTCCGAAATTAGCGTTTCTGGATATAATTTGAGAAATTTGTGTTTTAGGGTTTTGGAAGCATTTTTTGCCAGATTGGGAGGATAAATATGTCTGGAGACATTGTAGCCTACCTGCTCCAAAATAATGTTGGGCACTCTAGTGGGGTTATTTTCCATGTCTGGGTGATCAACAGGGGCAAACGTCCTCATGATAAGCATCAAAATGATCGAAACAGATATTGTGTGAGTATGGGGGTGATGACCATGTATTTTACATCAAATTATAAAAATGTGAAAAAGACCTTGCACCCTAGAGGCTTGTTGAGGTTGAATAAGTAGATTAGGGTAGCAGCACGAAAATCATTACAAAATGGCCTCTCTTTTAGCAGCTGGTTGTAAGCATACTGTAATGTAGTTCCTATATTCCCAATAGGCTCTGCGCATTGTAATAACATATATTATAGATTAGACGTTGGACTGAGGTCGACTAGGTCTCTATCGAATATGTTAGACTTAATTGTGAGTGGCCGCTAGCTCAGAGATGACTAGAAGCTTTCTCGAATACACAAGAAGGGATTCGTTTCTGATAACCGCATAAACATGACAACTTTGTTTCCCAAAAATAAGAAATGTATCTCTAGGGCCGCGGACACAATAGATAGTTATTTTACTCAGTCAATCGTGCATGCTTCGTTTCACCAGAGGTGCAGAGAAATAGAGAGATGAGCGTTTTCAATAAAAAGTGTTATTGAACAGTCTTCTTTCTCATGCAGAAGAAATAAACTGCTACAATCGTAATACTGGTTGCAAAGTACAAGGCGTACAGTATGAAGAGTATTATAAAATAATACTGTAAAAGCCTGATATGGTTTCTAAGCCATAAATTACATAGAATACATACATTACCAAATAAAGACTAAAAGTACTCAACTGGTGCTTCTAAAATACGCCTACCGGTGTACCTAACCTGAGTCTAGTACTAGGGAGAAAGTAAGTGAGGTGTAGCTTAAGTTTAGTATTTTTTGCCAAGAATCTATCCAAGAATTCTCTAATGGTCTAATCAGCTCTGTACCTTGGTTTTAGAATGAAGGAGGTCTTGTATATCTTTCTCAGGACTCGATTTCCCAGCAACCCGCAAGGGTAGCCTGGAAATACTGGAGCTGGATTTCTCGGCAAGAGAAAAGACAGCGTCTCTCCTAGTGCGTCTGCTGGAGAGTCAGCTTCCTTCGGCACTTGCTATGGGGAGATGCGTCAGGCAAGTAGATAGTCAAACTGCTTCAAAGCACCGTGTGTTGGCCTGGGCAAATGTGGGCATATTTATACCTTAAAGGTACCGAGATTGACGTAAGGTTGGAAATAATAACGTCTTCATAGACTCAGTTCTTTCAAAACTCCATGATTTCTTGGATAAATTAATATTCAAGCAAGGGGAAGTCCCTGACTGCTGAAGGCGGGTTTTTCCAAGAAATCGTTGTGGATTTTCGGAACTAGTGGAAGTAGCCATGTCGTATTTGGACTGCATGGGCTAAGTCTAAATATGGTTATGATTTCTATGCCTATATAAGGATAGGGTGATTTATACCTATATATGGGCATGAATCGTGAAAATTACACAAGGGTCCTAAATTCATATACAACAATACTACAGGGTTTAGTCCTTTTCTACTTTCTATGGACTTCATGGTCTCAGTCCTACCACATTTTTAGATTTAGTGTGAGGGGGGGGGGGTCGCTATCTAGTGCTTCAGTCCTCATGAGCAAAGCAGGGAGAGGTAGTTTAAAATTGTATACTTAAATCCTCTGCCTGGTCTGCTCCCAGCCTGGTGGCAACCACGGAGTCAGGTTTGGGGTGGGAGATGCATCTCCCTTGCAGAGTCCAGGTCGCTGGACAGTCTATGGATGTTGTAGTCTCTCCTTGGATTTTGTCAGTTTTTCATTAATTCCCCACTGAAACTCTCATCTCTATTAGTGGGGGCTTTGTAGACTCGTGGACATCAGGGAGGGGAAAACTGTTGCTGCAAAAAAATTAGCGCAGTTAGACACTCACCTCATTAGCCAGGTTTCCAGGCTTTTGTAAGCATTGCAAGCCAGATCCTCGTGCTGCCACATGGGAATCGGTCAGGTGTTCACCTCGAATTCTTCGGTTAAGCGAGGGGCTCGAAGAGAGACGGGTCCCGGGGGTGAAGAGATGATCTCCGATCGGGCTGCAAGTCGCCTTACTGGTTAGTCAGAAGCACCAGTTGCCTAAATGTACACCAGCACTGTAGATGTACACTAGAACCCTACTATAACAGGGGTATTCACCCAAAGGTGGATCCTGAGTCAGGAGCCTCTTACAGACACAACCGTCTGGTGGACATCTTGCTCAACAAAATTAGTTAAATTTTCTTATACCCAATTGGCATATTTAATCTACTTATAAGTCCCTTATAGCATGGTATGCCATATACCCACGGCCTGTAAATTAAATGTTACCAGTGGGCTTGCAGCACCTATTGTGCCATCCACTTAAGTAGCACCTTAAAATCTGTCCCAGGCCTGCCACTGCAGCCTCAATGCAGTTATAAACTGCCAGGCTGACTTTGCAATAAAATTCCCACCCAAGTCCTACATTCCCCTTTTTATTACATACAAGTCATCCCTAAGGTAGGTCCTATGTAGCACATAGAGCAGGATGCCTTGCAATCTAAAGGTTGGACACTTACTTTTAAGTTTTACATGTGCTAGTAGTGGAAAACTACTCAATTAGCTTTACGCTGCTTTGAGGCCTACCCCTCCCACAAGATAATGTTGGAGATTGCTTATCACTTTTAATGAGCTGTAATTTTCAATTGGGAACACGTAGCTATGTTTTGTTTAGTGTCTTTGGAATTGTAATGAAAAACACTACTTATTTTTAAAAAAGTCAGGGTTTTTATTACTATTTTGAAAATGCCACCTTCAGAAAGTTGACTTGTTTCTGCCATTAGCTTTTTTGTGCCTGCAGCATACCATGCGTCACATCACTGGGTGTAACTGGCACTTAAACTTTGGCAGTGGCAGGTCTGAGCTACTTTTCCAGGGCTTCTCGTGTGGGTGGCACACTCTGTGCCTCAGGCCCACTAGTAGCATTTGATTTACAGGCCCTGGCCCACTTCAGTGCATTTTACTATGTACTTACCAGTAAATCAAATATGCCAATCAGGGAGAACTGATTGTAATCACAATTTACACATGGAGTACTTGCACTTTAAGACTGATCATCAGTGGCAAAGTGCCCAAAGCATCTAAGCCAGCAAAAACGAAATCCTGTACAGCATCAAAAATACAGGAGGTAGAAGCAAAAAATAAGGGTAAACCACACCAAAGATGCGAAGTCTAAGAGTCACTCCACATTTTTTCCCAAATTGTCGTGGTTGTGACTCTGAAAGTGCACTGGAGCCTGCTATCCAGGCCCAGGGCAAGTACTCTCTCCCTAAAATATGATGCATGTGAACTGGTAACCACAATTTGCAAGGCCTTTAACCCCATAATGCGTCCCTGGCAAGTGGTACTAATGGTGACCAGGCAAAGGAAATTAAGGGATCACTAAGGCCTGAAGCACTGATTGTGCCACCCTGAGTGACGCCAAGTAAACTGATGACAGCAGGCCTGCCAATGCAGATGGCATGAGCAGTGTAAACGTTGCCCTCACTTTGAGGGACAAGGTCACATCACAATTTTAAATGTAAGCCAATCACCCATTAGGTAGACCTCCTGAGCCCAGGAGGCAAGGTACATTATATTAAAGGTGTGGATATATAAGTGCAAGCGTATATGTGCCTATAGTAGCCTCCTTTCATTCGGGGCTACTAGACATGTTCAGGGAGCCTTAAAATGACATGGGATGGCACCCGGGCACCCCAGTTTGCCAGCTCCCATTATGGTCCTACTGAAAAGTTACATGTTTCGTATCAAGCAGCTTGTCTCATCAAACCCAACCTTTTCACAAAGTTGGATTTAATGTGAAATGCACCCAGATGGCTACCATAGAGGTTGGAAACCAGAAGGGTTCCTTATCGAAATTGATGAACACCAGTAAATCAATAGATGACGCTGTAAACCGTTTTTATCAATATTTTACATTATCTTTATTTCCAGAAGATATTCATTTTTGCTTGAATTTCTTCAAAATAAAATATTGAGAAACACGGTTTACAGCTTCATCTATTGATTTACTGGTGTTCATCAATTTAGATAAGGAACCCTTCTGGTTTCCATTAAAAAAAAGTGCGCACATTCACGGGGAATGGTATGCCTGACCTGATCCCTTTTGTTACATATAGGCACTGACCGACACAGTGCAACGAATGGAGCAGTACTAAATGAGAATTGTCGACAAACTACAGATTATCTCAAGTGTGCACAGAGAACCTTAAATATCTACCTTAGAGGTTGCCCACTTGGTAGCCCTAGTCCTTCCTGTGCCCTGGCTGACAGCTTACAGCCTCTGCAACAAAGACAGGAATCTGACTCCCTGCCAGGAGGTGTGAACTCTCTCAAGAGGCATAAATAAAGTCTTGCCTGGGTGGGAGGTGTCACCTCCCCCCATGACAGGTGGGAAATTTAGAAAGTCAGGAGATATACCCCCACAAAAGGCTAGCCACACCCCTAGGGTGGGTGAATTGGTTGTTACAGCTAAAAAAGGGCTTTGCCATTTTTAAAAGTGGCAGAAGGGAGGCTTCTGGGTAGACAAGGTGTCACTCTCCACAGGAAGTGGTCAGCTCAGGTGCAGATTAGACGCTGGGACAAGTAGCCCATTGGCTACCAGCACCCACATCCCAAACGCCTCTAAATCTAGGATTTAAGGGGCTCCCTAGGTACCAACTTGCAACCAAGGACAAAGAAGAGGCCCGAGTCTGTGATTTCAGGACGTGCACATAGCAAAGGCGTGATACCCTACACCTGTGGCAATCTCCCTGCAACTGCATGACTGTGACTCCTCCCTGACCAGAGACCAGTTCCAAAGGAAAGAGGAACCCCTCTGCAAGACATAGGCAACCCCAGAACTTTATTGAACTAGAGGTACTAGCCCCCCGCTGCCCACAAGTAAAGCACATTCCCAGGACAAAAGAATCATTTGACATTGAGGGATCACCCAAAAGTAAATTGTCTAGTGCATTGTGGGAAATGTAGTCCTGACCTCCTGTAAGTTTCCGACAGCTATCATTTTCCTCTGGACACCAGTATGTCCAATTAAGTTGAAGCTCAGCCTCCTAACACTACTTTTGTTCAATGCGGTGCCTCGAAGGGGCCCTGCAGCACATTCAACCTTATGCCTCAGCAGCACCGTTGTCGATATTTTACACTTGTTCCTTCACCAGCAGCAGCACCGTCTAAGCAGTAACATCAGCAAACCGACAACTACTGTTTCAGCACCAGGGACAGCAAGGACAACTTTGCACCTGAGCACTACGAGTCAGGTAAAATTCACCTGACTGTTGACCCACATCACCTTACCACTCAGTAGTTTCCACTGAACTTGACCTGCTAGTGATAGATTGTCACTAATGTGATTTCCCATTGACTACAATGATATTGTTTTGCATGAGTGAATTGCACTGATTTTTTTTCCTTCAAAAATCCATAGCTCTGGTTATACTCATCTGATTGTCTTCGCTTTGGTGTCTAAATTTATAAAAAAAATAGACTTTATTTCTATAAATTGATGTTGGATTTCTTTCAGGTCATGTCAATTACTTATTGTCCATGTTGGTACTTTGAAATTCTTAACACATGTTCCTCTAGTAAAGCCTCACTGCTCTGTGCAACACAGAACGAACCTGTAGGCTGTAGTCAAAGAGGGCTCCATGCCGGGTCTGGTGGCTCAGTGGACTAATGCATCCATTGCAGGGGCCTGTGTTCAACCTCATGGTCACAGGTTCAAACCTGGCAGGTCCACTCAGCCTTTCATCCATATGAGGTCAACAAAGTGAGTACCATTGAGTTGGGTAACAATGAACATCTGTTATTCAGCGCCAAGAGACCTCTGGGTGAACGTGCGCTTTACAAATACACATGTTATGTTAAGGCCGGATACCTTTGCTAGTAGGTCCCACTGAACAGGATTTTCATAACACACAATTTCTCTTCATTCTATTGATTAAGTAAGGGGGTGTACTGTCACAACACTCTCGTCATGACACTTTTGTAAGACTTTCCATTGTCCTTTTTATTCATTTTATCAACTTCCAGTCCAGGAAATACAAATTCAAGCTGCTGTCATAATACACATTTCCTCCATCTCGGTAATGTAACAACTTTTGTGCCTCGACTGTTCAATTGCGCCGCTCTTTAAGGAAGTGTTCAGCTTGTGAAGATTATATTGTTTATCCATGCAAACTTTGGCAGGCACACCCGTGAAGGACGAACAGTTTTTGACCTTCCCTTTCTCCTTTAGATTAAACCCGCATTTATTTTCTGAAATGAATCTCTGGCCTTTTCTGCGGAGCAAAAAACCATACTTCTACGGAAAACAAACACATTAATTATTAATCAATCAATCAATCAATCAATGACACTTGTAAAGCGCGCTACATACCCGTAGGGTCTCAAGGCGCTGGGGGGGGGGGGTGCCGCTACTACTGTATTAATAACTTATAATGCTATACCATAGCACACCCACCCCGTGTGTTGCATTTACCCACGCGCATCCCAGATTAATGTTATTTCCAACACATATTAGTATAGAATAATCAAGCATCATTAGTCCTTTTTATTTCCATTAGTCATAAGCATTTGCGGCCTACTCCAGCATTTTAGTTTGCACTTGCTCAATTTCATTTTCCTTTTTGTTAGCCCTTTTCGCATTTAGTTTGTACACCACACGCTTACTCATTTCACACTATGGAGGTTCAGTCTGAGCAGGTTCTGTTTCGTGATAACCCTGCTCCATTAATCCCCCCTTTAATGGTGACTTAGAACCATCACCAAATAACTCACAAATACAATTTGTCACCATTTTATCATTTAAAAAGCTGTAGTTCTTTTTTGTTTCAACATAACTTCATCTATATCCTTTACTATTTATTAGTAATTTACTCTCCTGTCTTCTAACTCTATTTCTTCCCCCTTCCTTTTTCTTGCTCTTCGTTTAATATATTGTGTTCCTTTCTTAAATTTGCAACACTTATATATTGATAGTATGATTAGTATCCATGTAGCAACAGCGACTATTGGCGTTAGTATTTTCTCTAATAGGCTATTACCAAAAGCAGAAAACTAATTTCTCAGTGAGGAGAAACCCTTACCAAGTCTCTACCAAGCACCGTCAACCTTCAGTTCTGCCAAATCTTCTCAAAGATTTGTAATGTTCCTAATATACCCCTCTAAACCTTTACTCTTATCCGGGATATATGTGCAACCTTGTTAGATTTTCAACATGCTACAGACTCCACCCTCTTTAGCCAATAATACATCGAGGGCAAGTCTATTCTGCAAAACCATAGACCTTGTCGCAACCATTTTAGTATCAATCATCAAGAACCCACCAGCAGTGTCTGTTGATAAACGACCAACCATAGTGGACAATTTTCTAATTTTGTGTGAATTTAGAATTACCCCAACTGAAGGTATCAATGCTTCAAAAATATCACCCACACTTTCCGAAACACTTATTCCCCTCTTACTATGAATAAGTTCCCTCTTCTTTTCATTGATTCCATGACTTATTTAAATGGTTAAACCTGGGGGAAAATGATTCCCATATAACAACACCAATACCAATGTGCAGGCAACCTATAATAGGTTTCTTACCACAAAGATAATACATTCCAGGGAAAACAGGATCAGTTCCTCCTCTTATTCCCCAAACTCCTGTGATTAAAAGAACATGATCACATTCACTAGAACCAATGAAATAGTTATCATAAACAGTTTTTAATCTAAGTAAGCAAAGCTTCCTTCTATGATACCAATCTAGAGTCATTGCAGCGTATGTCTCACCCTTATTGTAATCACCTTCTCTAAAAGCCCAAGGAGGTACATCAGACTTCTGTTCCATAGTCTTTTTTCTAAAACTTTGTCTTCTATCCTCTACCATATTAATAAACTCAATCTCTTCCTGATGCAATCTGCTGGTTAAGTTATGTCTATGTGGATATACAATGTCAATTATTTTTGGTCGAATGGAAAAACTCACCCATAAATTCTGCATTTCTAGCACTATACACTTTATTCACATTCCTTCTATTTGGAATTTCAAAACACACTAGATCCATGTTTTAGTAGTAGTATTGTAGACTACCCTTCTCGTAAAATAGACTTGTTAAGACACTACAAGACACTTCATATGTAAGAGGTAAGTGATGGTAAGTCACTCCCTCAGAGACAGACGATGGTAGTTGCATACACACATAACAATTTCGCACATCCATTGTGTCAACGTACTCATACAAACATTTAACGGAAAGTAATTAATAGAATTATCCTGGTGATAGATGCTATTATCTATCATCCTCTTCACATTTGTTTGTGAATCTTCTTTGAGATTATCCACATCTACTTTTACACTTATCACACTATTAGTATTATTATTTCCATTTGGAAACATAAAGTAAGGCACAACAACAATTTGTGTTAACCAAACCAACATCTATACTAATATAATAAAGAGAGAGCCCAAACCTTTGAGGCGGGTAATCTCAGGAACCACAGCACCAATCACAACACCCAATACAGCGTTGGAAAGGGCAGTTGCAACAGAAGGGCATAGGCTATGCAGAAGCCCACCATATACATTTAAAAGGTAAAAGAACCGTGCCAGCAAAGTAGTCCCTTGTGGGCGTGTCTGCATTGTGCTATGGGCGTGTGCTGCGGGTGTGACAAACGCTGGGGGTATGTGGTACGTTCCACCATTCATGCCATGTCTCATATCGTGTGCTGTGGGCGTGTGCTGGGGGCGTGGGCCTGTGCGGGGCGTGGGATTACGGGGAAAAAAGCGAGCATTGTGCCCAATATTTCATTGTTTTTTCTTCCCAGGTTCTGTACATTCCAGCTCCGGTTGTCCACCCTGCTCCCTTTAAATACCCCTGCACCACTCCTTGAAATACCCCAACACCCTTAAACACTAACCCATCTTAACCCTATAAATATACCCTAAACCTTGAAAATACCCCTGTACTCCAAAACCCAAACCTAGCCCTAAACCCTATAATTACCCCTGTACCTCAAACCCAAACCTGCCACTGAACCCTAAAAATACCCCTGTACCTCAAAACCCAAACCTAGCCCTGAACCCCAAAAATACCCCTGTATCCCAAAACCCAAACCTACCCTTGAACCCTAAAATACCCCTGTACCCCAAAACCCAAACCTAGTCCTGAACCCTTAAAATACCCCTGTAACCCAAAACCCAAACCTACCCCTGAACCCTAAAAATACCCCTGTACCCTGAAACCCAAACCTAGCCCTGAACCATAAAAATAACCATGTACCTCAAAACCCAAACCTACCCCTGAACCATAATATACCCCTATACCCCAAAACCCAAACCTAGCCCTGAACCCTAAAAATACTCCTGTACCCCAAAACCCAAACCTAGCCCTGAACCCATAAAATACCCCTGTACCCGAAAACCCAAACCTACCCAACCCTAAAAATACCCCTATACCCCAAAACCCATACCTATCCCTAAACCCTAAAATTACCTCTGTACCCCTAACCCAACACTATATCTGAACCCTTAAAATACCCAAACACCCCAAAACATATACCTCAGTACCCCAAAATATATACCCCTATACCCATACTTACCTTATCCAAACATTACAAAAAAACATGCATTTACAACGAAATGCGTGGTAAAAGCATATAAAATGTAATGCCATGTGTTATAATGGCATTGCGGAGTCATGGTACTTTCGTAATAAAAGTATGCGGAGTGATGGTATGCGGAAAGAAAGTTGCAGAATAATGGGTGTTTACCCTCCCCCGGTAAGTACATTGGTGGCACTGCGGCCCACATCTCCAGCAACATACTCATATTTTTTCACCACCGATTTGAAAAATGCACAGGTCTCTCTCATTGATAGCCAGCAGGACATACACTTTTAGACACACCTCCCGCCACAAGTTATCGAATTGTGAACTTTAGAGCTGGGGAGCTACGTTCGAATCTCGGCATCAGCTCAACCTCCTGTGATTCCAGGCAAATCGCTTTGTCTCCCCATGCCTACCACAAATGAATGTGTTCTTCTGTAATGTAAATTGTGCTCATGCCATGTTGTCGAGTTCGCCCTATATAATATTGCAAGGAAAAATAAAGTAGGGAAACTGGAGTTCACACACTACTGAACGCGCACTCTTAAGTGCATCAGCAGTGCACTGTTAATCGGAGCGTTTCACAGGCCTGTCACAGATAAGAAATGCTATCAAAACAAAATCCTACAAAACGATATACTACTGGCCGACAGCAATTCATACCCGGACAACGTCGGGACGGGCTGCTAGTTAATAATAAAACACTCATAAAGCAAGCATTAAACATCTACGTTTAAAACTTTGGTTTTAATATCCAGTCTCGACAGTGTTTGCTTCAGCCATTTCTATAAAAATCTTATATTTGACTAAAAAAATCTAAACAACTAAAGATAATAGTGTATCCAAACACTTTTAAGCCTTCTTGCTTCACCCCTCAATTTTTTATATAACTTTACAGCCTTCAACTCAATTCCAGCTTTAATTTTCCACACTCCTACGAGTGAATTTTCATTTTTCTGCACTCCAATTTTTACACAGTACATTTAGGTTGGCTCGTAGCTGTTTACGTGACTCAATTCTGCACCAGTGTACTCTCTGCACTGGTCTGTGTGCTCAGCTTCTTAAAACACCACATATGTCCATTCAGGTGCTGTGCACTTCTAGTTCGGAACTCTTGATCTTTTTAATCTCCGAACTGTATCTTCTTCTGCAACACTTTGCTCTGTTTGCTTCGATACTTCCAATATTGTGTCTGGTGATTTTTCTTTCAGAGTGTATTTCAGTTTTTTCACTCCCTTTGGCCACACATCTCCTTTTCTGGCTTTCTTAACTTCCACAGTTTCTGTTTCAGAGCCAAGTTCACAACTTCTTTTGTTTAATTCTTTTCTCTGTTGTACTTGCTCTTGATCTCTATTTTCACTCAACACTTCTCCTTCACTTACCTCAACAGCGTCTCACGAGACCCAGTTGTTGGTGCCCACTTTATTCAACTTTGTTCAAATTCAAGCTCAGGTTCAATTTCAGGCTCTTCTTGACTCTCTGCCTGTTGCCGTTCTTCCTCTTCTAGTCTTTCAAGCGGACTTGGTACTCTTCTTGTGTGGCTCGTGTGTATCCAATTTGGCAAGCCACCACACTTTACTGATGTCGTTGTCATCAGCATCCCTTGGTATGGTCGATGCCAACGTGTCTCCAAACACAAATTTCTCACATGCTTCTTCACCAGAATCCACTCTCTTGGACTTAGATCATGTGCTTGTTCTTGCTGTGTTGTGGTTGCAACTTGTTCAACCCGATGAGACACAGAAGGCACCACATCAGCCAATCCTTTGGAATAATCGAGCACCAGATCATCAGTAATATTCATCAGTTGATTTGCTGGTACTTTCGGCTGTCTCATTGCTCTCCCAATAGTCACTCTGTGCGGTGACAATCCAGTCTTCTTATCAGGAATGCTTCTTAGACTCATCAAAACCAGGGGTAAAGCATCTGGCCATTTTAGTGCTGTGGATGCAAAGACTTTTGAGACTTTCGATTTTATAGTGCCATTAATTTGTTCTACATCACCTGAGGCTTCTAGTTGATAGGCACAATGCAGCTTTTGCTCAATATGTAATGCTACACAAATCATCCGAATTATCTAATGTGAAAATGAGTCCCTCTATCCATTTCTTTTTTTTTTTTTTTAAACCTTTTTATTAATGGGTATCACAGGCAGATTTAAACAGAATAATCAAAATTTTGTTGTACATAATTTCCAGTGTCTTTAAAAATATTACAAAAAGCGGTTTACCAAAGCTTGTCAATTCTCAGACGGGCAAATAAATACAATACAGGATGGATTTACACAAATAAATACAATCTTGTCTAAATTAGAGTTAGACATGGCTTCAGTTCAAGTTAGTTAGTATCGGGTGTATAAAACATGCCTCCCCAAATTCTCTTTACTTTAATCATTGCTTTCACTTCTCTTTTTCTGGCTAGTGATAGCTCCATATGATGTATCTCCTTAACCAAGCACCACCATTCATTCGCATTAGGTGCTTGATCAGCTATCCAAGCTCTAGCCAGAACTAACCATGCACATGCAAGCACAATGAAAATTAAATCTTGAAAAGGAGTAGGATTGGACTGTATACCTAACAGAATCATTTCAGATGGTAAAGGTGCATCAATTATCAATTTCAATCTCAGTATCTTCCCTATACTGTCCCAAAACGAAGCTAGCACAGGGCATAGAACCAACATGTGTTCTAGATCTGCCGCCTGTAGGTGACATTTGGGGCATTTAGTTTGATCGTTAAAAGCATTATTCGAGGACCATTTGCTTATTTGCAGAGGAGTGTGGTAAAGTTGGCAAATTGTTTTATATGCTTGCAGTTTTAAACTTGAAGAGTGAACCAACGTATCAATTTTCTTTAAGGAGTAAGATATTTCATTCGAGGTGATACCTATTGGAAAGCATAAGGCCCATTTCTCTGCTATTTTTGGACACTCGTCTAATTTATTTTCAGTAAGACACTTATATCCCTCGCTAATAGTTACTATTTGATTTTCCTCTCCCTTGTACAAACATTGCCAAAAATCCGAATCCAGAATCTCTTTCAGTTTTAATTTTCTGACAAGAAAATCACGAATTTGTGTATATTTAAAATAAGTATGCTCTGGTAGTTTATACAATTACCTTAATGTTTCGAACTCCAAAAAACCTGAGGAGCCGTAAAGATCCCCAAGTTTCGATATACCTTGACTCGCCCATATTTTACACCCAGTATCAGAAAAAATGCTAGGTAAACCTGGGCTGTTCCAAAGACTTAAAAGAGGGTGATAAAATGATAGCTTATTCTGATTCATAACTATCCTCCAGATGTTAATCATGTCCTTTGCGGTCTTGAACCTCACTCTTCTGAAGTAGTTTGGGTCATTACTTCTAGCCAAAAACTGCAAGCAATCTGGCCCCAACATAAATTGATGAAAAAAGTATGGATTGCTGGAATTAAATAAGCTCTGTAACCGCCCCAAAAATGATGCGATATAATACAATCGGAAATCTGGGAAATTAAGCCCTCCTTTTATAAATTGGAGTTTCAGAGAGGAAAGTGCTTTTCGGTTCTTTTTGTAACCCCAAATGAAGCTGCCCAGTATGCCATCTAGTTTTCTGAAAAAGACTGTGTTTATTTTCAGCGGTATACATCTGAATAAGTATAAACATTTTGGCAGGATGTTCATTTTAATAAGGTTGATCATCCCGATAAGATTTAAAAGTACCTTATGCCATTTTTTAAGGAGGGCCTCAGTTTCTTTTAATAAAGCATCATAATTCAGTAAAATATTTTCCCTTATATTGGATGTTAGCTTAATGCCTAGGTAAGTAGCAGCATAGCATACTCCCACCACAGGTATTGGCGGTTTGTAGTTGGATATTATTTGTGTTTTGTCTAGGTTTAGCTTATAACCCGAAACTTTTCCAAAGATTTCTGCCTCTTTAACTATACCTATCATGGATTCAGTCACATCGCTTGTATAGATTGCCAAATCATCAGCGTATGCTGTTATTTTAAGAGAGTTTGCCCCAAATGTAAATGGTTTTATCATAATTTGAAGCTGTATAGCGTTAATGAAAGGTTCCATGGAGAGGGCAAATAAAAGGGGTGATAAAGGGCAACCCTGCCGAGTTCCTCTTCTAATGGGAAATTTAGTAGAAAGTAGGCAGTCGTATCCAATTAATGCGTTAGGTAAATAGTAAAGTGCTTTTATCTTAGTAATGAACTTGCTTTTAAACCCCATTGCTTTCAAAACTGACCACAGGTAATCCCACCCCACTCGATCAAATGCTTTTTCAGCGTCAAGTAGTATAATACCGAGTGGGGTGGAGTTAGCTGCAGCCATGTCAAGCACTGTGATGGCCGTATTTACATGCTGCGTCGTATCTCTACCTGATACAAAACCATGCTGTTTGCTAACCATTCTCGGCATAATGGGGGATAGTCTCAAGGCTAGTAATTTGGCAAAAACCTTGGCATCAGCATTGATCAAAGAGATTGGGCGGTTGGATCCGCATTCTGTGGGACTTTTATTCTTTTTTTAAAAAAATATAATTTTGGCGGTGTTCCAAGATGACGGGGCCCCGTCCTCTGTGACAATCTGATTAATAACCAAACAAAGTATAGGCACGAGCTCTTCCCAGCATAATTTAAAAAATTTCAATAGAGAGGGTGTCATCTCCGGCAGCCTTTCCAGATGGGAGGGAAAAAATGGCTAATTTTAATTCTTCTTCAGTATAATCTTTTTCTAACTCTTCCATACATATCGAATCATTCTCCGATTGCCAGTTATTTCTGATATAATTCTCCACCAAATCAGTTGAAGGCACGTTCTCGGGGGTATACAGCTTAGTATGGTAATCAGCAAATTGCTGCAGTATCTTATCAGGTTGAGTATAAATAGTACCTTCTGTTCCTTTTATACTCTTATTTAGAGAAGTGGCTCGTTCGTCGGCTATTTTATAAGCAAGTATTTTTCCTATTCTGTCACCGCTCTCATACTGTGTAATTTTATATTTGTGTAATTTAGCAGTAACTTTATCTCTTAAGAATTTTTTAGTCTCGCAGCGCAGCGTATTTATTTTAAGTTCAAGTCTGTCTTTATTTAAATTATTAGGGGCTCCTGCGCTTTCTTTTCTAGCAATCTTGGCCAGGTGTTCTTCTAACCCTCTAATTCCTGAAATTAAGCATTGAGTCTCTGCTTTCTGATTGAAATTCTGCTGAATAATATATTGCTGTGCAAATCCTCTAATACTGGCCTTGCAACAATCCCAAACTAAAGTAATTTTAGTCGAATCAATATTAAACTCTAAAAATTCCTTAATGTGAGCTTTCAGTAAAGGAATGAACATATTATCAGATAAGAGGTGTCTGGGTAAAGAAAATAGCCTGGGTTCTTTCTTTGAAGAGAGTACCTTAAAAATTACCATTATAGGGTTATGGTCCGACGTTACCTTTGGGCAGATCTCCATTTTACAACCGTTGGTAATTTGGCTCGTTGCCCAGGCCATGTCTATACGGGAATACATTTTATGAGGTATAGAGTGGTAGGTGTATCCCGCCAATGTAGGGTGTAGCTGTCTCCAGATGTCTTTTAATTTATGTATACGGGTCAGCTCTAAAATGGATGCTCTAGTCTTACACATTCGCTGCGAGGGGGTACTCTTGGTTGTGTCTATTGCGTAGTTTATAGCACAGTTGAAATCCCCCATAATTAATATCTCTCCCTCCCACCCTAGTAGTTCTATATTTAAACGATCAAAGACTGCAGCGTCATCATGATTGGACCCATATACTGCACATATGGTGTACTTAACAGCTGATAACGTGATTTGAGCGATGACCCATCTACCCGCTTTGTCAGATGCTACCCTATTAACCTCAACCTTGAATGTTTTCTTCTTTAGTATAGCTACCCCACGTATCGAGGTATTTAGAGATGTGCTAGCTATCAACTCATACCCCCCTTGCACAAGCATTTTCCTATCTCGATATCTTATATGTGTTTCATTTAGCAGAGCCAAGTGAGGGTTATACATCCTTAACTCTTCAAATACAAGCTGTCTTTTACTCCTATTATTCAACCCTGATACGTTCCATGCAAGGCTGTTAACTTGGCACATTTCTTAATTCAGAAACGTTCTGAATAACCGCTTCTAATAGCATATGTACCCCTTCTGAAATCATAAATTTGTAGCATGAATCTTACCTGCCTGTGATACTCTTTTTAGTTAACCCCCCTCCCCTCCCACAACCACCCCCAGGTCTAGACCTATGTCCCTCCCCCCACCCTGTACCTACCCGGAAGCCTAACCCTATCTTCTGCTGCCGCTGATTGGGCAGCGAGACAGTGTGGACCCTCCCTGGATCCTCTCCCTCCGCATTCAATCATACATACTTAAGTATCATATTATCGGAGTAGAGAGAAAAATTATTTCATATAGTAGTGTCAAAATAACAAAGATAGAGGATAAAGAGAAGAGAAGCAAAACAACTAATCAAGTCTCTTAAGTAATACAGTACAGTACTTCTGGTGTTTTTTAGCGATCGTTTGTTAATGATGCGAGAAATTGTTCGGCCTCTTTGAAATCATTAAAAATGCGGGTGTGACCTGACTTTATAATTTTAAGCCTAGCAGGTTCTTGTAGATAGACCACCGCCCCCTTCGACTTCAAAGGGTCTATCAATTTTCTCAGTTCCCACCGCTTGTCCATTGTGGCCTTGCTCAAGTCGGACTTCGTGAAAAACGTAATATTATCTACCGTCACTGGAGTATTAGGTCTAGCTTTGATGGAAATTGCTTGTCTCAGTAAAAAATTCCCCAGATAGATCAGGATGGGCCTTGGATATCTGCTATCCTTGTTTTTAGCGAACATGGGCAATCTGTGAGCTCTCTGTACTTGGGAGTCCCAATCCCAATCAGAGAGATCTGGGAAAGCTTTGTGAAGTAGCTTGACCATGTACGCCCGAGCGTCGGCCCCTTCGGATCCCTCGGGAATTCCAAAAAAGCACAGACTTTGGCGCCGCTGACGATTTTCCAAGTCTTTGACTTTATTTTTAAGCATTACAATGTCTTTGTCCTGGCATTCTGAAGAAACAACCGTAGTAGCCAAAGTTTCTTCAAGCGTAACAATCCTCTGTTGGATTTCAACTATCTCCTCTGTAACATTATGTAGTCTACCTGTGACCTCCTGCAGACAACCCTGCATTTTGCAATTATCTTCCCTTAGCTGAGAGAAGTTATGCAGAACCTCTTGACGGTGCTCCAGAAGGGTTTGCAAAATCAGATCCAAAGAAGTACCCGCAGCAGCAGGGGCTGTTGCAGATTCTGGGTGTGATTTTTGGGGGAGAATTAGTATCGCAGAAGGGCATGGTATCAAAAAGGTAGCTTGGGTTGAATCAACACAGACAGAGGGTTGAGGAGATGGTGATTCCAAACTTCTCACCTTCTATTATATCTAAGACAAAATAATCATCATCTACCACTCTTGGCACACCTGCTGTTAAAGAGTCAGAAGGGGTCTTAGTATTGCTCATATCCTCCGTGGGGTTATTACCAGAAAGACGGATAGCCAAGGTTTTAACACCACCCTTGGCTTGTATCCACTTACGTAATGGGCTCTGATCTTTCAAGTGTTTCTCCCTGGCGCTTGCAGATGCTAGTGTCGATGACATAGTGTTAAAGTTCAAGCTTCTGCCCTTTTTGGTCTTAGCTTTTGCCTTCCCTCCCCTTTTAAGTAGACCTGTAGTCTTGCCATTCATGATTGTAACAGAGTCATCCTCATTTTCATCACCCTCAACCCCTTCCTCCGTAACCAGATCCTCATATTCATCCTCATTAGACTCCACACCAGAAGCTCCTGAGACATCAACTTTCGCGGAGTCCTCCCCTTTCCTAGATAAAGATCCGAGCAGGACGTTAACCTGCATTTACAATGGCCACACTTATTGTATCTATGTTTGTGGAGCCTAAGTTTTGGTTGCTTAGTTGATCTTTTAGATTAGAGACTGTGTCTTCAGCGTCTTCAACAGTCACATTACCTTTCTTCATATTAGTATCCATGTCCTGAGTCTGTGCTGACTTGCTTGACCCCTCATTAGCTCGATGTATCTCTACAGGTTTTTGAATAAGACCCCCAGTATCATCTCCTGGCTGGGTTAAATTAGCTTTGGCTGTGATAACTGTAGTAGTCATAACTGTGGGAGCTGTAGGGGGTGCTATAGTGTCTTTGTCAGTATGAGAGTTGATTGTATTTATATTCTTGTGTCCCCCAGAGCTGGAAAGGGCCGGAGAGTTAACCGGCGCTTTGTTATTAGCACTTTCATTTTAATTTTTCCCTGTCACTGTCACATTTTTAGCTGCATTTACTACTGGTTCGTCCACTCTAGAACCCTCAGCTACTGGTAGACAAATGGTCACTTGCTTACTGCTTTGCTTGCCTTGTGCGTTGAAGGGATATCCAGCAATTGGTTTGGCAGCTGCTATTGGGGTTTTCACAGTTACTGCTACCGCTGCTTGCGTTGTTGTTACTACTTCTTTTGTTATTACAACCAGCTCTGCAGTCTCTTTACCTTCAGTGTTCTCCTTGTGTTTTTTATTCTGCCGAGGAGGGTTCTTGGGTGCGTTTTTAGGGGCCAATGTAGCACTGCCTTCCAGCTTTTTTTACTCCTTGTTCTCGCTACTTTCGTCTATTCTGTTGGCGTGTTTCCCGTCTTCTTCGTCTCTTTGTTTGGAAAAGAGTACAAGATCCTTTTCAAAATCCTTTCGATAAATTCAGAAGATATATACCTCCTCTGCACTTCGCTTCATACAGCTCTATCTCTGATATCTCTGTCTCTATCTCAGATATCTTCTGCTTGACTACCAGTCCTCTGCTTGTCCTCTGGCAGTTGCTTCACCTCTTCATTCTTCCCTCCACCTCCACCTTCACCAGTTTCAGCCACTGCTTCTGCTTCTGCTATTGCAGTGATAGGCAAAAAAAAAAAATTTAGGCAGCCCCCTGCTGATAGTAAGTATGTTTTTCCTTTTTTCCGCCCCTTTATTTTGGGATATTCAGCTCTGCTCAGCCTCCGCCTCTCCCACCACCAGTGCTGCTGCTGCTGCTGCTGATTAGAGCACCGATAGTTTCAAATGATTTTCAGCGGTCAATCCCGCCCCATAAAATTGCTCAACAGCTCCACAGCCTACTGTTCCGCTGATCTCCCTTCTCCCAAAGTGCAGGAAAAGGTGCAGGCAAAGGTGCAGAAAGCAGATCGTCTTCAGCCACAGCCAGCAGCCAGCAGCCAGCAGCCCACAGCCCGCGAGCAGAGTTGCTCAGGCGACCAGCTCCGCCCCTGCTCGGTCAATCACGCCGACTCCGCTGATTCTGCCGCCTCTGCCGTCTCTGTTCTGTTCCAGCAAAGGAGCAAGCAGTAAGCGAGGAAAGGTTAGGAAAAGCGGCAGCGGCTTGCCCCCTAAAGTCACTGCTTCACTACTCCGCTCGTATTACTCAAAGTGCTCTGCTCCATTCAGCCGTAACGCTGATCTGCATCTGGACTTGCGGAGGTAGGGGAGGTCCTACGGAAGCGTCCTCACAGTGGCAGCTTCAATCCGCCATCTTTCTTCCCCGCACCCCCTCTATCCATTTCTAAAGAGTCTTGAAATCCAAACCATGGTATTATCTCTCTCAATAGAAATTTAGCAACTGTTAGACTTTCATTTCTTCTTGTTGGATATGCTTCTACTCAACGAGAAAACAGTCAAACCACAACCAACATATATTTCAGTCCATTACAAGGAGGGAGCTCAATAATATCTGCCTGCAATCGTGTAAATGGTCCTGCTGCTTTTCCAATTCGTCCCCAACTAACAACAGTCTTTCTCCCTGGATTTTGCTGCTGACATACTATGCATCTCTAGCAAAGACTCTCTGCAATGATCCTAAACTTTGGATTATACCAAGACTACTTAAAAAGCCTAATCATAGTGTCTCTCCCTACACGAATTCGCAATTAATGAATACTTTCCCATTCATTTCTATGGGCCAGGAGGCCCATAGGAATGAATGGGAAATTTGTGATTCGCAATTTGCTCATCGCAAATTGAGAATATTTTCAAGGGTGCAGGGGTGTCCAAAGGACACCCTGTTGCACCCCTGAAATATGCATGGGTGCACATGTGGCGCACATACATGCCCTAAGGGCATGTATGTGCGTCACATGGCACTTTGAAAAATGCAAAAATATGCATTTTTCAAGGAATTCGCAACTTACCACCAACTAGAAGTTGGTGGTAATTTGCGATTCCTTAAGGCCAATTTGCAAATTCTTTTTGTCTTCTTACATTGCATTTAAGGAATCACAAAATTTGCGATTCCTTAAATGCAATCCCGAAATAAGGATTCGCAAATTTTGCGATTCCTTATTTTTCAAGCAAATTTCCTTGATACATACCATTAGGCCAAATTGCATTCGCAAACGGCGAAATTCTGTGAATTTCGGCGTTTGCGAAGTCAATTTGGCTTGATACATATGTCCCATAGTCATTTCCAGATTTATGTGCCGGACATTTGACCACATATATTTTCACAAGAACAAGGGAACCCAAAAGGTATATCATAGGGACCTTGGGCAGTATCAATTTACAAAAGACAATGGTCCCTATATGTGGACAGGATAGCAAAAAATAATAATCATACACCTAATAAGTAGTATGTTTCTTTGTCCAGCCGTCTCTATGAACTTGATCATTTCTCGTGTCACTCATGTAAAAAAGGCATCCAAACGTCGTCGACAAAAAACCCCATATGCAATATGATGAATGCTATATTGTTTGACGCAATGATATGGTTATGTTTAAGAGATTGAGTCTGTAGCACTGAACAGTAGTATACAGACAGATTTTCGCTTTGCCTTTTTGGCCATTTCTTTGTTGTTTTGTCTTAAATGTTGTGGGCCACGGCTGTACCCACTTGTTATCTTGGTCTTAAAACTCTCTCTATGAACTTGATCATTTAAAATAAAATTCTTGTCCGGCTGGACAAAGAAACATACTACTTATTAGGTGTATGATTATTATTTTTTGCTATCCTGTCCACATATAGGGACCATTGTCTTTTGTAAAATGGACATTTGACCACTGCAATTTCTTAGGGCAATTGTAGTGCAACCAACAAATCCTCTACATCTTTGCTGTTTCTAATCGGTGATCCTGAAGAAGTCAGGAAACCACGTTGCATCCACAACTGCCCAAAGTCATGCACCATCCCAAAACCCTATAGACTGCCAGTGAATATGGTTACTCTCAGATTCTTGCCAATTATTCACGCTCTGGTTAAAGCTATCAGTTCTGAAATTTGTGATGATTTTACTCCCTTTAGACATGAATCTACAATAAAATGGCCACTGTACAAACAGCATAAGAAGCACGCAAAGCACCTCTTTCATCTCGCAAACAAGAGCCATCCAAAAACATTACACAATCTGACTCCGGCAATAGAGTGTCTTTTTTATCTGGCCTTGGTTTATTACACAACTCTGTCACATCCAGACAATCATGATCTGCTTCATCCACCACTTCCTCACATGTTGTACTTGTCAACAAGGTTGCAGGATTCAATGTTGTACATTGCGTCACAGTCACATTTTCTGCTCCCAATATCACTCTCTCATATCTGGTCAAACAGCTACTTATGAGATGTTGCGTACACATCCTTGTCAAAGGAATGTCAACAGAATGTGGCACATACACTTTCACAGGATGTCCCATCACAATTGACTCACTCTGTTCTAAACTCACACAAGTAGCACTCATTGCTTTCAGACAACCTGGCAATGTTGCCGCCACTGAATCCTAGGTGGCAGAAAAGTACGCCCCTGGACGACACACCATTCCATGCATTTGTGTTAGGACTGAAAGTGCACATCCATCTTTCTCACAACAAAATAATGCAATTCCCAATGCAGGTGCTCGACAAAGACTATCTTGCAACTTTACAAAGGCCTTCTTGCTTTCTTCATCCAATTGAATTGGATCAACTACATCTTTGTTAGTCAAATTCTGTAATACCCAGAAACATTCAAACTTCCTTTTGTGTTCTGGAAGGACCCATTTGCAATTCAATCTTGTGATACTTTCCTGACTCCTTTCTTAATTTAGTGTCCAAAATATTGAACCTGTTTTTTACAAAATTGTAATTTAGCTGGTGACAACTTATGCCAGGTTCAGTAGAGCAATTGTATCTGTCACACATGCCTCTCGTGTCTTTGATGCAACAATTAAATCAACTAAGTACTGCACCAACATTGAATCTTTTGGCAAAACCAATGACTTCAGACACTTTTTCAATATCTAAAAATTGAAGGACTCTGTGTATACCCATGAGGAACTCAGCATCATGCCAAAACACGGTCTCTAAACTGGAATGCAAAAAGATATTGGGTATCCGGATGCAAAGGTATCAAGAAAAATGCTTGACACAAACAATTACTGTGAACCACTTTGAGTCACACGGAATTTGATAAAGAATCACTGTTGTGTTTGGCACTATTAGACAACAAGGTACCACAATCGTATTCACTTTTCTCAGGTTCTGAACTATCCTGTACTTATCGCTCGGTTTCCTAATCCCAATAGTGTGTTGTGTAGCATTTTAGAATCCAAGCGTAATTTACTGATTCATGTCCTTATACAGGTATAATTCCCATTGCCCTTATATAGACATAGAAATCATGCCCATATTTAGACATAACCCATCCAGTCCAAATACAGGCATGTCTACTTCCACTAGTTCCAAAAAGCGACAACGATATCTTGGAAAACTCTGCTTCAGCAGTCAGGGACATCCCCTTACTTGAATATTGATTTGTCCTAGAAATCATGGAGTTTTCAAAGAACTATCATTCCCTTGGGGTTCTTTTATGACGTTATTATGTCCGACTTTACGTCAAACTAGGCACCATCAAGGTATAAATGTGCCTAGACTTGCCCTAGCAAAGACACAGTGGTTTGGAGCAGCTCGACTATCTACTTGCCCGATGCAGCTCGCTACAGCAAGTGCCGAAGGAAGCCGACCCTCCAGCTGACAAACTGACAGAGAAGCTGTCCTTTATCTCGCTAAGTATCCAGCTACAGTGTTTCCAAGCTCCCCTCGCGAGGTGTTGGAAAATCGAGTCCCGAAACCGAGATACCAGACCTCCTTCATTCTAAAACAAAGGTACGGGGCTGATTAGACCCTAAGAGAAATCTTGGTTAGCTTCTTTGCAAAGACAAACTAAACCTATGCTTCACCTCACTTACTTCTTCCCTCGTGCTAGACTTAGGTTAGGTACATTGGGGTTGGCATCTTTTAGAAACACCAGTTGAGTACTTTTAGCAGTTGTTATTTATGTATGTATTTATCTATGGTCTAGAAACCATACAATGCTTTTACAGTATTATTGTATAATACTTTTCTTACTGTACGCATTATACTTTTCAACCAGTATTACGATTGTAGCAGTTCACTTTACTTGCATGAGAAAGAAGACTGTTCAATAAACCCTTTAATTGAAAACGCCTGTCTCACTATTTCTCTGCACCTCTGATGAAATGAAGCATGCCCGATTGACTGAGTAAAATATCTATCTATTGTTTCCATGACTCTGAAGATTAGTTTTATTCTTGGGGAAACAAAGTTGTCATGTTTTTGCGGTTGTCAGAAACGAATCCCTTCTTGTTCATTCGGGAAAGTTTCTAGTGACCTCTGAGCTAGCTGACACTCACAATTAAGTCTAATATATTCGATAGAGACCTAGTAGACCTAAGTCCTACGTTCAAATCTATAGGATATATTATTCCAATGCGCAGAGCCTATTGGGAATATACGAACTGCACTACAAGTGGTGAATTACAAGGACTCCCTAATATCTCTCTCAAGGTGCCCTGCTCGATCATTTGCTCAATTAAAGGCGTAACTCTTGCACTAGTCTCTGGGCTCATTTTGTATTGTGGCATTTTTGGAAATTCTGCTCCCTGTTTGACTGAGATTTAGATAGGATCAACTCCTTTCATCAATCCAATGCCTTTCCCTGAAAATCCCAAACATCAGTCATCACTGTATCTCTGAACTCAACAGGCACATTTTTCACTGTAAATAAAGGATATTAATCATTCACTTCGGTCTCTTGCCTTGCCATCATCACTTTGAACACAACATCCTCATTTGGCATTTGAAAAGCAATGCCAGCCGGTATACAATGGATGGTGCAATTCATTCTACATAATAATTCTCCACCCAAAAGGTTTACCGGACTTGTGTCACACACCACAAACTGATGCAAATCTCTAAATTCTCCAATATGCACCTTCATTTGGTTTTGTCACTGGAGTTTTGATAAGCTGATTCGAGACACCCACAAATTGGATAGTATCTCCTGAGAGGAGTAGGTTTGTAATTTCTGCTGTTCTCATAGTAGAACTGGTAGCACCAGTGTCCACAATGAATGTAATAACATTACCTTCTACTATCCCACCCACAAAAGGCCCACACTAATCTACCTCAAGACGTTCGCACTCCTCCTCCCCCTCAGGCACTGTCATTGAGATGCATCTGAATTACTCTCAGGGCACTGTCACCAATATTGTGAAACCATTTGTACATTTTGATTCTTACAAACTTGTTCACCTGTAAGAATTCCAGCATTCACACTGTATATCTGTACCTGAGTATTCACATTATTAGGCATAGTAGCTTCTGCTATTTGTACCTGTTGTACCTGTGGTGAAACTACCTGTTGCTGCTGCAGCTGCTGTTGATTCACAACCACCTAATTCTGCATCTGTGGATTAACATTTTGATTCATTCCATTATTTCCCAATGAGGTCCTACACTAGTTTTTCCAATGTCCTAATTTTCCACACGCATGACAAGGAAATTTATTTTTCATATCTTCCTTATTACCTCTACATTTTCCCTGAATATGAACCTGGACACCACCATTTGTCCCAACACCATTCACATTAGCAGTCTAACCAGTTTGAAAATGTTGATTCTGCCCTTTTACTTGGCAATCTGTTTGAGAATAATCAACACAAGTCCAAGTCTTCTGTGCTGCTTTCACTTGTGCCCACATAATTGTCTCTTTCAATTTCTTATGTCTTGACTCAATGTCATCACTACAATATTTTGCCTATTGCAGTATTTCGTCCACTGTCTTGTTTTGCCAGCAAATCAGGTGCTGCTGAATCATGTTGCTAATCTCTGGTTTCAATTCAAACACAAACGGTCCCATATCTTTGTCAGTTATGCTCTCAAAACCATTATACTGTTTAAATATCTGTAAAAGTCTCTCATAAAAAGCATGCACTGATTCTTTTGACTTCTGAGTCTTTCTATCAATTTCAACCCAATCTGTCTCTTTTGGGGAAATCTTACTTTTCAAGTAGGTAATTACTTGATTATATTTCTTCATCATCTCTTCTGACAGGGCTCCAGTTTTAACATCTCTAGGCTATTCTTCTTTCGGCTAATCTACTGCAATTTTACACTCAGGCCACAAACCAGCTGGAACCACAATGTCAAACAAACCATCTAAATGTTTTAACAAAACTTTCAAAACTTTCACAAACCTCTCTACTTGTTTATACCATTCAACTGTTTTTTTCTCTCAATATAGGAAACTCATTCGTAAAAGACAATATGTTCTGCCTTGATCAAGGAATGTGGACATATCATCCATCTGGAACTTCTCTCATCGGATATATAATTTCAGCACTCACTGTCTCTGTCCCTGTCTCCCTCATTGGAAGCGAAGGAGATACAATTGCCGCCTTATTCACAAACATTTCTTATTTCTTTTTAGCCCATGTGCCTTTCCAACGTTCCAATTGACCCCATCTTGTCAAGGTATTAATCAATTCTTTTATCTGCACTCGTTTACCAGATGCATTCAAATTCTCTAAATCCTTGTCACTAAAATCCAATCTGTATGTCATTTACAAATCTTTTGATTTTTCAATATCCACTTCATATGACTGTGCAGCTTCAGCAAATCTCTCATGCAAGCTCTTTGCTCTCATCGTAATATTCTTACACAAGAATAAAAACTCTTCTTCCTTGTATTTACTCAATCTCTCTGGACTAATCGTACCATCGTAATCGTCCATACTCTGTTTAATTTTACTAGTCACCATCCCTCTGATCCATTCATCTAATTATTCTGGTGACGTTCCTATTGATCCCCCTGAAGCGGGAGTTACTTCTCCCACATTTTCATCAATCTTCTAGGGTCTACTTGCACACTTCTCTTTGGAGTTTCTTTTTGACTCGCTGTGAAATCAACCAAATTTCCCATTTCATTTGTTCCAATATTATTATTACTCCTAACATTATTAATTTGCACTGCTAATGCATGTACCCGTGAAATATTCTGGCCCTCACTATAAAATGAACCATGGGACCAATTGCCACTGGAACTGACAACACCTCTTCATTCAAACTCATTTGGTTAATTCTCTGTGTTAATTAAACTTTTGCCTCATTAATTACATCTACATCTCCCTCCTCTGAAGATTGTGGAGCCTCTGAAGCTTGTGGAACTTATGAAGCTTATGGCGCTTCTATTTCAATTAATGGAGCATTTGGAGTAATTCCTTCCTGATCTTCATGATATGTAAGCTCGGGCAGAGACCTCCGCCCTGCCCGTGGAATGTGCAGAGATTTGCCTTCTCCGTGGTCTGTGGAGAATGGGGAGAAGGCAAATCTCCACACAGTCCTCGGCGGCGCGGAGTTGGCCAGCCCCCGCCTCCACTCCCCCTAATAATCATGAATTATAAATTACATAAAAGTTAAGAAAAACAATTTACCCGGACTGCGGCATGTCCAGTCTGCCTTCCTCTCTTCCTCGTCATCTCTGCAAAAACTGCACATGTGCCTGTGCCCGCGTATGTGCATTTCTTGTGAGAAATGTGCATGCTCAGTTTTTGCAGATACAGCAAGGAAGGGGAAGGCAGTCATTTATAAGTAAATTTTAATAGGGGGGTGGAGACAGGTGGAATAGCGGAGATCCACAGAGTTTGTTCTAAACTCCCTGGCCCTCCGGGTAGCCCCGCTCTGCACACTACGCCCTGGGTTAATGATATGGTGAAGGTCAATTTAATAACATCTCACCAATAACTCATCTTCAATCTCATTTGGATCTGGTTCTGTATTCTCTCCATTATTCTTTTATCTTTGCATTTCCCTCCAGCCCGATCCTCAGCAACAATTACTGGATATAATACCGCCGAGATTACATCTCTCCTCCATCTTTTCATTTGAGAATCCCATTTCACCACTGCATACATACTCACTGTTTTTCTTTATCTTGTTGCAGACCTGTCGCTCTCTCTCTTCTATACACCTCATGTTCCCATGCCTCAAACTGCATAGGTCTAGGATTTGGTCTCAAAAGATTCATCTGATTCCTTAAGTTCTCTAACACCCTCTCATTAAAAGTACAATTTTCTGGAAAAGCCAAATTCTCATCTCCTTCCGTATACTTCACCCAATTCCCCAACCAAATACACGTATGATATCAAAGCTCTAGTATCATAAAAGGAGCAGGCGAACCAGCAGGTGGTATAGAAACCCCCTCTCTAATAGGTATAGGCTCATCCTCTCTAAACCAATTCTTCATCATTTTTAATAGTTGCATCTTAACTCTCTCTCGTTACTCTAAAACTCAGAAATATCAAGGAAATCCTTCCGTAATTCTTCTCACAATACCAGCGTGACTCACACCAACCAACCAATAACAGCAAAGTACTCTCAGAGGACGCTACTACTAACTGACCAATGCCAGCCCGGTTCTCTGTGAAGTCAGTATAACTTCAACTACTGACCCTTCCTTCACAAAATATTATGGCAATGAATTTACAAAGTCTTTTCTAAATAAATATTATTAGAAACAATGCAAAACACTGCTGCGTTGTCTGTTCCACAAAAAAAGAGATAGTTTAAACACTCACAGAAATCCTTTTACACCCAGTGGAATATTGACCCGCGCTACTCTACTCTCAATCAAGCAAAAGAACTCTTGGTACTTCTTCAGGTGCGCTCTCTAAAATTTCTCAATCATTTCCCACTATTACTTACTTCAGAATAGGTCCCCATGCAATATTAACAACCTCTCTCATTGCTCAATATCACACCAGCGGACAAAACACTTCTCTAGTGTGTCCACACTCTCCCTCTGCCCCTGAGGCTAAAACATCCGGGGATCTTAGGCAACCCTGTACCCGTTTCTTCCAGACTACATAAAACACTAGCACAATATGATAGTAACTAAGGCCCATATGTATGAACGCATTTTCCCATAAACACAGAATGGGTAAAACCCTTGGATACATATGGCCCTAAATTCATTAATTCCAACCATTCATTTGCCAAAATAATGAATTAAAACCTTCAAGCTATTACCAAAACTGATCCAGAGATCTAGGACTAACAAATTTCCATTACCTGGACCCAATTCATTACCCAACAAGCCCCTTCACGCTGGGTGAGTGAAGTACTAAACTTACCAATTTCCAATTAGTATATCATCCTAGCATATACTTTGTGGCGATGCAATCTTTATTTATGTATTCAGGCTTTGGCAAACTAATACCTGGCATTAGTAATACTCATTATAAACTAAATTCAATATATTTAATAATGTGATTGCTCATCAAACTATAATACAGCTTGAATTAGAGGTTTACCAACTCCTGAGGCGGAAGCCGGGAGTACTCTTGTTTGCTTGTTTTTAAAAATATCGCAATTGAAACTGACTGTTTTTATTCTGTGTGCACTTCGCCCTGAGCACTTACCCACCCTCATTAGCATCAGAAACCCCTGCGCAGCTGATGTAAACGCTGCCGCGGGGCTGACATCTCTTGCGGCCATTCTTCTCAAATCCCACAGGCCACGCCCCCTCTTGGTCCTCTACTTAAGGCGCGCTGTTGTGCTGAGCCCGCATTAGAGTTTTACCAACTCCTGAGGCGGAAGCCGGGAGTACGCTCGTTTTTAAAAATATCGCAATACTGAAACTGACTGTTTTTATTCTGTGCGCACTTCGCCCTGAGCACTTACCCGCCCTCATTAGCATCAGAAACCCCTGCGCAGCCAATGTAAACGCTGCCGCGGGGCTGACATCTCTTGCCGCCATTCTTCTCGAATCCCACAGGCCACGCCCACGGCCTTGAGGCCATGCCCCCTCTTGGTCCTCTACTTAAGGCGCGCTGTTGTGCTGAGCCCGCCTTAGAGGTTTACCAACTCCTGAGGCGGAAGCCGGGAGTACGCTCATTTTTAAAAATATCGCAATACTGAAACTGACTGTTTTTATTCTGTGTGCACTTCGCCCTGAGCACTTACCCGCCCTCATTAGCATCAGAAACCCCTGCGCAGCCGATGTAAACTCTGCCGCGGGGCTGACATCTCTTGCCGCCATTCTTCTCGAATTCCACAGGCCACGCCCACGGCCGTGAGGCCACGCCCCCTCCCTACACTAGAAAACAATGTGCCTCGCCCAGACGTGCAGCGGACGCGCGCAGCGGGCGCGCCGCCTGCGCGCCAAAGGCAAGCCCATCTGCACCTGTCCGCGCCAGGCCGGGCCCAAGGGCCAGTTAGGCTGGTTATCCCATCTCATACTCAGCCGACTCCCTCAGAGAACTGCAACTCCCTTACCTTTCACCCTCTCCCGCCACCATCAGATGTATCATCACAGCTGGCCTTGCGCGCTCAGACCTACACCCCCCTAGTCAGAGCATTCGCCCCGCTAAACCGGTCAGGAGTGACACTTCCATCCGGGTGCTGTATCTGAACACCCGTTCCCTGGTAAAACACCAAGCCGACATCTATATCCTCCTGTCTAATGAGAAGCCAGACGTACTTCTGCTCACAGAAATCTGGCTGACTATAGATTCTCTCCCTGACATTCTGGCGGCCCTCCCCCCAGACTACTACATCCTCCATGCCGACCGCACTCGAAATCGCCCAGGGGGTGGGGTGGCAGCCATCATATCAAAACAACTCAACTTCATCTCCACATCTTCCCTCACCCTCCCGGAAGTAGACAACCTAATCATCAGCCTAAAAACTGATGCTGAAGCCCTAACACTCCTTCTCCTATATCGCCCCCCACATTCTATGCCACCTTTCGCTGCCACCTTGATCGAACTGCTGTCCGACCTACTTACATCGCATTCCAGATTAGCTCTCTTTGGCGACCTTAATTACTGGTTCAATGACACCAACGCCGGGCCCCACACGTATAGAACTCTTTGAAGCCCTCAATAGCCTTAACATGATCCAACAAATCACCTTGCCCACCCACATTTAGGGCTACTTACTGGACCAGATCTGGATCCAAAACTTAACACTCTCCCAGCCATCTGTCTCCCCCTGCGTCTGGTCAGACCACCACCTCGTCGAAACCACCCTCACTGTCATTGGTAGGACCTCCGCCCCTCTGATGGCTGGTGGCCTCTCACGCAAATGGAGCTCCCACGACTCCCTAGGTTTCCTTGCGACCTTAGCCGACACCCGGCCAGCCACCAATCCGCTAACCAATATCGGCACGATGGAAAGCGATATTGGCACCTAGCTAAAGTCGGCCAGCGACCAATTTGCCCCCTCACCAAATTCCCCCGCACCAGACACCACAACTCCCACAGATGTTTCTCTGACGACCTTAAGAAACACAAACTGAAAGTGTGCCAGCTGGAACGGACGTGGAGACGCAATTACTCCGAGCCAGACAGACTACAATACACTATAGCTCGCAGAGAATACAAAAATGAAATCTCCTCAGCCAAATCGGAACATTTTTCCAACAGAATTTCGTCCGTGGACAATAAATCAAAGGAGGTCTTCAAAATCATGAACGAACTCACCTCAGACGACTGAACTCTCCCAGGTCAGACCCCTACCCAAGAGACCTGCGATGCTCTCAATAATTTCTTTATCGAGAAAATCAATAAAATCAAGGACTCCATCCCCACCCCCTCAGATATTTCCCCTAGACAGTCCTTCGAACAACTCATCGTTCTTCACCCACTTCCCCACCCTTAACCCCAACTCACTAGCTGAACTCGCGACCCGGGTAAAATCAGGTTCTCCGAATGACTGTTGCCCTCCCTCGGTCCTACGGAACGTCTGTCTCAAATTACCCGACTGCATTTTACCTCTGCTGAATGGCTCCCTCAGCACCGGTATTGTCCCCAGCACCTTCAAAGAGACCATCTTAGTGCCTCTCCTGAAGAAACCTGATGCGGACCCGGCGGAACCATCCCATATCACTCTTGCCATATTTTTCCAAGCTAATGGAGGCCCACGTCACCCGGTGTCTCTCCAACTTCATCGAGACCTCCTGCCACCTGGAGCCCAACCAGGCCCGTATCAGGCCAATCCATTCCACCAAGACCGTCATCCTAGCAGTCCTGGATACGCTGAGGAGGAACGCTGATATAGGGACCCCCCAGGCCCTCGTACTCGTGGATCTGTCGGCCGCGTTCGACACGGTTGACCACAACATCCTCCTTCACCGTGTCGAGCAGACTGGCATCCAGGGTCCTGCCCTCAAATGGACTCAGTCCTTTCTGACCGACAGAACACAAGCCGTCTTCTTGGGCCCCTACACAGCGCCCAAAACCCCCACGACCTGCGGAGTCCCTCAGGGTTCCTCCCTGTCACCCCTATTAATCAACCTCTACCTTTGACCCCTGATCCACTCACTTCAAAACTGGGACATCACAGTGTACAACTACGCCGACGATCTGCTGATCATCTTTCCACTCAACTCCTCGGACGCTGTGGACAATTTCCATTCCGCCATGATACACATCCAGGAGTGGATGAACTGTAATCAATTAAAATTAAATCCTGGGAAAACTGAGCTCCTTCTCCCCGGCTCTAGCCCCTCCCACTGGGGCCCACAGTTCTGGCCTAACAAACTAGGCCCCCCCCGATCCCTGCGAAATCAGTAAAAAGTCTTGGTGTGACCATTGATGCCGATCACTCCCTCAGATCTCAAGTGGGCACCGTGATCTCATCATGTATGTTCCAGCTTCGTAAAATTCGCAAAGTCAGCCATCTACTACCACCAGCCGCTCTGGTCCAGGTCATCATCTCCCTGGTACTATCCCGCCTGGACTTCTCCAATTCCCTGTATTACGGACTCCCAAAATCACTACTGCGTCGCCTCCAGGTCGTGCAGAATCAAGCAGCCCGTCTCATCTATAAAACTCCCAAATGGCAGTCGGCCAAACCCCTGCTATACAAACTCCACTGGCTACCTATAGAACAAAGGGCGGCCTTCAAGCTGAGCTGCCTCACATTCAAATCCTTCCACTGTACCAGCCCGGCCTTCCTGACATCACTCATCAACCCACACCATCCAACTCGCAATCTTCGCTCAGCCCACCTCAACCTGCTTGCTGTCCCCAAAACCAAAACCAACAAATTCGGTGGCTGCCGGTTTGCCCTCCTGGCCCCCAAATTTTGGAATCCTCTCCCCCTGACTATCAAATCCAGTAGCTCCCTCCTCCATTTCAGGAAACTGCTCAAAACCTTCCTCTTTCCTCCACCCAGCTAAACTCTGCTTCCTCCGACCTCAGCTTCACCTCTTCTTACAGCGCCAAGAAACCCACGGTGTTAGCGCGCTTTACAAATCCCACTTAACATAACATAACAATCATTGATTACCACACAAGAAACAATAAATGAAAATGACAGAAGTACATCTCTATATCAATCCAATGAGTGAGTGGATAAGCATGGAGACAAAAGATTAGAGACATTTGCAAAATAATTATGAAAATTCAGATATTATACTAACCCACAAAGAAAATTAGGAAAACTACTCTCTGGCCATGAAAGCAGCAAGGCCTCTCAAAAAGAATTGAAGAGCAAAGATTAAGTCAGGATTTAGCAAACCAGAAAAGCAAGCCCAAATAGGAGACAGCAATGCAGCCCTCTCCTCGCGCAAAGAAGGAAAACACACAACCACCTAAACCCCTCCCACTGGGCACCTAATATTATACTCTAAAATCCCAAAAGACAAGCCCACATTGTATCATAACACACAATTTCTCTTCATTCTATTGGTTAAGAAAGGGGGTGTATTGTCACACCACTCTCGTCATGACCCTTCGGTAAGACTGTCCATTGTCCTTTTTATTCATTTTATCAACTTCCAGCCCAGGAAATGTAAATTTGAGCTGCTGTCATAGTACACATTTCCTCCATCTCTGCCATATAACAACTGTTGTGCCTTGACTGTACAATTGTGCTGCTCTCTAAGGAAGTGTTCCGCTTCCGAAGAGTATTTTTTTTCTCCTTGCAAACTTTGGCAGGCTGAGAGGACCCATGAAGGACGAAAAGTTTTCCACCTTCCCTTTCTTGCTCAAATTAAACCTGCATTTATTTTCTAAAATGACTCTCAGGCCTTATCTGCAGAGCGGAAAACCATACTTCTACGGTGTAGGATAGTAGAATTTGCTTCTTATGGTTAACCCCACTTTTTGCTTGATGGTACACTGTTTTGACAAGTCTGACTGGGATCCTGCTAATCAGGACCCCAGTCTATCTGCCTTTTCCATAAACATTTTCTGCATATACTTAGGTACACTCCAGAATTGATACTGGGGTGCCCTTGTCATATGGTACACATGTACCAAGGACATAGGTACCCCAGTGGCCTCCCAGGGGCTGAAGTTTGTATTATGCTACCCATGAGAGGCCATACAATTTGGAACTACAGGCCTGCCATTGCAAACTTTGTAAGATGGTGCATGCACCACTTACTTTAGATATAGGTTTACTACATCAATAGGTAATTAAACTTAGAACCTATAAGTCACCCTCTATCAGGCCTTGACAATCCTAAAGACAGGGTGCTGGGTTTCAGATGAGCAGGTGCCACTGCATGAGCAGAGTCCCTCTGCAACCTTCGGAGACCATTCTCCCGGGTTGTCGTTGATGCAGCCAGACATATAGCTAGATATGCATTATATGCTCACGTAAAATGCTATCCCGGAAATGGCTGCAGCAAAACATGCCATGTTTGGTATCAAAGAACTTGGAATCATAACTCCATACAGGTAACCGGTGTGAGAGGTATGATTCCACCCTTCTGAAGCAAGCTTTGTGGGGTCACTGGTCTTCCCAGTGCCAACATTCTCGACCCAGGTAGCACAAAATGGTTGCTGCTGACCGGAGACACATTTCTGCCCTACTGCTGCTGAGCCAAGCTCGAGCAGGCGAATGCAGGACAATAGGCATCTTGTCACAGGGAGGTGTAACCCCCTCCCAGACAGGACTTAGTGTATTGGGGCTGGGTGGGTGCGCTTCCAAAGTGCCTGAAAGTGGGCATCGGTCCAACCCTTTCCCGTGGGTACAAAAGGGCTCACCTGGCTATAGGACCCTAGATTCAACGTGGACAAGATTGTGATCATGAAACCACTGACCTTCGACCATCTGGACACTCTGGACTTCGCTGGACTTCGACTGGGCCCAATTTTATCTCCCTCTCCTTCCAAAGCATCGTCTGAGCCCATGCACCACACAGGCTCTGTGAGTGACCGTGGAGCATCAAAGACAACTGAAGTATCTCCTTTGGGGTGAAGGAGTCACTCCCCTGCATTTACAGGCACCATAACGCAATTGACCGGTCTGCTGATCCTAAGCTCCTGCGGACTCCATAGGCTCCAGCAACACAGGAGTGGGTTTCTATGCCCTCTCACCAAATTTGAAGTGAGTATCCCTCATGGGGACTCCATAACCTGAACCCCTCTGCACTGGGTATATTTGCAAGTGCATGTGGTTGTTGGAATTCCCTAACTAAGTGAATTGAATTATAATAGCCCCAAACTCTGTGCACATTTTGTATGAAGGACTTGGCCTCATCACACTCTGCCCTGCAAGCTGTTGTTTTGAGAAACTGCTAGAGGTCCCCTCACGACTCCTGTGCATTTGAGGGACAACACTGCTTTTTGTGCACTGCCCTTGTTTCTCCTGGCCTGCCCTGAATCCCCTTGCTGTAGTGAGTCTCCTGGTCCTTGCTGGGCAAGACAGTGACCTTCCTTGACCTTCATCATTGGTTGCCGCTGCCAAGACTTGTTGGTGGTCCCGCCAAAACACCGACCGCTCAACACTCAACATCCTTTGTGGGACAGCTCACATCCTGCTCCTAGTTGTCCTCGACGTCTCCTGGTCCTCCTGGCTGCAGAATCAAGATCTCCAACTTCACACCTGAAGCACCCAACATCAGTGGCCTTCCATCTAACGAGCCCCTGGTCACTCCTGAGTGACCCAGACTCTGTCCCCTCTGCTTTCAGGATCCTTCCTTCAAAAATCTACCTGTGCGTTCCAGCGGACACTTTTCTTCTTTCCATCAGTGGCATTTCTTGAAGACTCCCATTGAGATCGACAACGGTTTCCAACGCCACTTCAGCCCTATGCACCTAGCTTCCCTGGGATATGTAACACTGGTACTTTGGTATCCATGGGTGGGGTGGCTCTCCAACCTTTTATGTTCAAAAGAGTTTCTTCGTTATCCACTGGGAAGGGTCCTTAAACAGTAAAACTACAAATGCGAGTCTTCCATTGAATTGTACCTAGAACACGTTTGTGTTCTCACACTGTACCTGTCCTCCATGGGTTCCCTACTTACTCACCTTGGGTCCCAGTGATTCTACACCCTCTAGACACTGTTTTGACTCAAGTCGTGGTTCTTTTACCACTATTTTATTATATGGTTTGGTCTCCCCCTGAAGTCCAATGTGTATTAGTGCTACTTACGTTTGTTTCTGTGCTATAGTATTGTGTGATTTGTGTTTATCTGCATGTAGAAGATAGTGTGCGGTATTTAAGATGTGTTATAATAATAAATACTTTTTTTATAACAACCACTTGTTTCTCCTTTCATTTAACCAATACAATAAGATTGCATTCTGGTAAAACAAGCTGCAAGATCAAGCCTGAAGGGTGCTCTCCACAGCTACCAATTGGATATCTTTCTAAGGTTATCTTTGACTTCTTGAATCACCATAAGGGTTGTTTTGGCTGGTGCAAGCTGCCCACTTTAATTAGTGGATTTCGTATACCAGGCCAACTTCTCACATACGGGAAAGAAACAGATTGTTCCTGTCACCGAGGATGGATTAATTCAAAACTGAAATTCATTCATTCAGAGGTTTTTAGAGCATTTGGGGGCACTGTCAGGACTACACAACATGAAGGAATTGTTACGCGTGGGCATGATGCCTGAACAAATGGGAACCTTTTAGCTTGGTGATTGGAATGCGTCCATTAGACTTTGGCTGCGGGCCCAGGGCAGTGTCTGCTTTTCAAACATTTTTTTTCCCATCCTCTTGGCAGACTGCCCTGCCTGGGGGATCAGCAGTAGTGTGGTGACTTGTTTCTGGAGGCAGTTTAAGCAACCTGATTATTCTGTGCTCCCGATGAAACACTTTTTACGCAGAACTTACTGTGGATACCTGATCGACACAGCCCACATCAACATGGAATTTCTAGAAGCACGTAAAAAACATTTTGAACCCCCAGTGCTGTCTGTAGTCCATTCTGTTTTGATACAATTTTTAGGGTGGGGGGGAAGGGGGATGCTGGTTGTCTTTATTATCGGAGATAAACCATTGGGCGTTAAGTCACTGGGATTATTATTTCCTGTCTTCATTTATTGAGGGGTTCTATTTTACTGTTGAATTTGGCTATGTAGTTGCGTAAAGGTGCTACCTCCCCACACTGTCACCCTTCCTTGCTGGCCTTGTGGCCCCAGTCCCTGTCAGGCTGGATTCCCAATCTGTGGCTCCTCCTGCTACGTACTTGCCCAATTACTTGAGCCCTGCTGCAATTGGATTGCGACCGGTAGACCTCCCTGTGACTGAGTGTAAGATGTGTTCTGATTATCCTATGCTTGGTATTGAGGAGGGACATTCATGGGGTTTTGCTGCAGCTGGCCCTGCCTCTCTAACCTTTTGCTGCTCATGGTATGCCTTTGCATTCAATGCCTCTACCAGGTGACCCCACCTACGACAAGTAGCACTCTCTAATGTCTGGTTGCAACTAGCCTCCCTGGCCTCCACTACAATAATCTGTTCATGCTCCTGGAATACCGGTTTGGAACCCTTGAAAGTTTTTCTGTGGAGCTCCCATTGAGACTTGTTTCATCTGCACGGCTGCGTCAATCGCTACCCCCTCGAGGGCAGTCTTTTTCAACATATGCTCAACTAATTTTACTGTGACTTTTTGGGTCTACTCCTGCTTCTTTCTATCCTTTTCTTGCTTTTTTTATGGTGGTGGAGTATATGAGATTCTATCTCTTGCCAGGGCTTTGTATCAAAACCAAATATTCTGTATCTCTGTGGGGAACCTTTTCTCAAAGTTTTATAGAAAATATGAATTGTGTTCCCATATCGATCCATGGCTGTCAGGTTTCTCATCTCCATCTTTCCCTCATTCTATTTAGAAAATCATTTATGCTTTCCTCTGGCTTCATGGTCTCTGCTATTAGCCCTCCTACATCTGAGGCATTTGAGGCTCGGTTTCAGCCACCGCCCATAAATCACGGTAATATTAAAGGAAATCTCCTCGGAAGCAGACCAATTCTAATTTGTATGCCGTGCTCGTACTTTCGGCACTTCACTGTCATAAGACTAAGTATAATTGCCCTCTCAGAAAAAAACTAATTGTGTTCAATGGGTTATCCCTAACCCAGTTGTGTGATTGTCAAGTACTAACGTACAAATTGTGACAACTATAACAATTTGGCCATGCTGAGAGCTTAATTTGTTTAGTCACCTTTTTCATATGAACTATTGATTAACCATGCACCTGTCCTTGAGTTTGAGTTGGTATGACCTTAATACCAGCTTCCCTTCCTAATAATATTTTGTACTTTTACCGTATTTCATTTCAGGTGTCAACTAGTCCAGGCTAATCGTCCTGATACCTCATAACCAACACTGGTGACACCACGATACCTGGCACCGTCCTTGCGGTGGTGCAAGAGTTAGGATCACCTTCTCTTCCTTTTAGACACTGGTCCTGATGAATTGCCGTTAGACGTAATAGGGGCTGTAGGCAAGAAACATGTCGACCAGGTACACCAATTAGACCGTCCAGGATCATTGTCTCCATACAGGGCTCACACATTTTAGCTAGATTAGTGCACCCTCAGAATAAAAACCTTTTTTACATAGGGCAGCACTAGACCTATTTTAAATCATAACACACAGTCACCCCACTACCCTGTCCACATACCCTCACACACCAAACAGCTTCCTCTAAAAAATCTCAGGCAAAGAGCCCCTACGCGGGAGCCCATCGGGCATTGCAGCGCCGGCCTGACGGGGAGCAAAGCGTTATGATGAAGCATGACGTTCTTCGGGTGTGTGAGGGCAATCCATAAGATACCTCAATACTCCTTCACCTTAGGAACTGCATACTAACATTTTCTCATACCTTCAAATAGGAGCACTTGTGCAGGACCTAGTTGAAAGCTCCCGGTTCCTCCTTTTGAGAAACTTTCTTGCATGGTGGCCCAGCCGTGGAACCTCCTTTGATTCACTTGGGATTGACGGACATGTCGCCGACTAAAACCCATAGCTACACTATCCTTTCACAAGTACCAGTACCAAATATGGAAAACAACCAAGGACTCTGTTTCAGTGATGACCTAGTTACGGAAATTTTAGAACACCCTCACTCTTGGACCTGGATGGAGCATCAGTATCTTTATTTATTTATTTATTTGCGGTTTTTATAAAGCGCGACACTCATCCCGTGGGATATCACGGCGCTGTAAACCAAGGGAGCTGCTGAGGTGTATGCTGAGAGATTTACGGATTGGGGAAGAGATGCGTTTTTAGTTTCCTTCGGAACTGGAGATAGTTGGTGGTATGTCTCAGGTCAGAAGGGAGCTCATTCCACCTTTTTGCTGCAAGGTAGGAAAAGGAGCGTCCACCTGTTCTGACCTTGTAGATGCGTTTAGATTTAGCCAGGGCTGATTGGCATGATCGTAGGTTCCTATTGGGTACATAGAATTCGATCTTCCCTTGGAGTATCGAGGGGCCAGTTCTATGTAAGGTCCTGTGAGCATGGCTAAGTAGTTTGAAGACAGCCCTCTGGCGCATCGGGAGCCAGTGAAGTTTTTTTAAGCACTCTGATGCCGAATCTCGTTTACCTTTGTTGAGGATGAGTTTGGCCGCCTGGTTTTGCAGAATCTGTAAGCGGGAGAATAACTGCTCATTCATCCCATTGAATAGTGCGTTGCCATAGTCCAGGCGACTGACCAGTAGGGCCTGAGTGACAGACCGTCTGCAGTCCAGGGGAATATTTTGGCGAGAAGTTTTAGTATAGCAAAACCCTTGCCACAGAGAGATCGGACGTGGTCCTTCATGGACAGTGCGTCATCCATGATGATTCCCAAATTCCTGGCATGTTGTTTAGGGGTGGGGGCCATTCCCAGTGAAGGTGGCGACCATGTGGCGTCCCACACATGTTTTGCTCCCCCAAACAGGAGGATCCCCGATTTACCTGCATTCAGTTTCAGGAAATGCTTGTGCATCCATTGTGCCATTTCTGACAGGCAGTTGTGTAGTTTGGTTTTAGTTGCCTCGGGTCCTTCGTCCATGGCCACCATTAGCTGCGTGTCGTCTGCGTAGGAGCAGATGCCAATGCCCCACTTCCTTCCAATGTCGGCCAGAGATGAAATATAGACATTGAAAAGGGTGGGGCTCAGGGAGGCGCCCTGTGGCACCACGCAGCCGATGGGGTTAGGTCTAGAGTGGAACTGTCCCATGTGTACTGCCTGGGTACGGTTAGTCAGGAAGGAGTGTAACCAGTTCAGTGCTGTGGATTGAACTCCCCTGCTCCGGAGTATGTTTAGCAGGCAGTCGTGGGAGACCGTATCAAACGCCGCTGACAGGTCGAGCAGTATCAGTGCCACCGCTCCACCTTGATCGGTGGAGGATCTGATACTGTCCGACACTGCCAGCAATGTTGCTTCGGTGCTATTGTTGGCTCGGAACCCAGTCTGGGAGGGGTCCAGAAAGGAATTGCTTTCGAGATACTTGGTCAGCTGTATGTTGACCAGTTTCTCCAATGCTTTAGAGAGATAGGAAAGCTGGGAGATGGGTCTATAATTCTCAGCCCTGTCTCTACGAGACAGGGCTGCGATTGAAACTTCATCACCGCTATGAAACGCCAACTCATGAAGATCATTATGCATGGCACAATAATGACCAAATATCTACGCACCAATATATCCCCGAATGGTCTTATTGTGTCTAACATGCCTAGAATCTTCTTGGAGGACTCACAATTTAAGGCAGAATGGTCCCTAGTTGCCTGGAAGTGCACTAGGGACTGGCTGATTTTGATTATAAAAACAGCAAAACACCTAGATGACGACTTGATTATTAAAATCACAGTGGCAGAAGGAGCGCTAATGGCTAGCATCATTATTACAGCCTTTAAAACCAAACTGGCAGGAGTGAACAGCGAAATAGCAGACAACAACTACTTCCTGATGAAAGAAAAGGTTACTAAATTACAGAAGGATATCACCAGATTTAGCAAAGAGAAGATCTTCCCTTATCTTAAAGAACCACAGGATGATAATTCCTCAGAGGAGTATACCAACACGCAGAAGGAATTCCTCCCGCAGCAGCAATTCCAGCACGGATAGTTGGAATGGCCAACATCCACAATACCAACGAGGTCCACTGAACCAGATGTTTGGCTATGGTGTGCCAACCTTCCAAGGACCCCCTTTTTGGTAGTTCTGGGGCTACCATCAAATCCCACAACCTCCATTCGCCCCTTTCCATCAAACATCTTTTTTAGGCAGAGGCCGGGGCAGAGGGAGAGACAAAAGAAGAGGAGGCAACAACCCTTGCAAGCAGGTACAATGGCAGGATCCACGACATCAACCAAACATGGAACACCGGAGCCAGGCAGGCAAGAAATATTAGTTGCCAACCTTTCTAAGGAGACAATAAACTTAATAGAAGAAATAGTCCTTCATAGAGGACTGGGGTTTGTACCTACCCCCAAGACCAATAACTTCAGAACCAACTGTGAACTTCAGGACCTTTTCAGAAAAGTTTGTCTAAGAAGCTTTTTCGCTGACCAACCTAACCACGTACCTGTGGACACAGGATTACAATTACCTTCACCCCAACTGCAGGCATGATACCACCAGTGGTCCTAACCTTTGAAAAGGCAGCCCATAAAGACATCAGGACTATACAAATCAACAATGCCTTCCATAACACCTCCAGCATTAAAAAACGGGGAAGTTAACCGAAAAGCAACAAAAGAGAATATGAATTTATTGAATCTCCTTCAAACTGACACTGTCAATTTCAAAGGATGTAGAACAAAACTCGGGGCAGGAGAATCTCAAGCAGATTAACGGATCTCAAAATAATATGGACGACTACATTATGAAATCGGATAATCTGCAGCAATAGAGTACACCTTATCAAAAGGATGAACGTAATCACAAGCTAGAATTTATTGACTTAGGAAATAAAGATGGAGAACACAATAAACAACACTTTTCTGTAAATACCCAAATTCAGGATGCACACTGTTCTGCCAATTGGGACTCTGGATCAATATGGGATCTGTTCTTTAGAACCTCTCTAATAATACTAGAAGCCCTGACCTATCAGTCCAACAAAATGGTAGTACAGGTGGACCTGCTTAGCACCATGGCATCCTCAGTAGCGGGAATTGATCATAAAATAGCCACGCTAAATAATCTGGTACTAAGAACTCAGTATCAACCAATATCCTCACACACAGATTGTAGTTGTGCTCCACTGATTAACAAACTGGCCACAATTCCGGAAGTATTAAATACAATAATTGAAGACCTAAGAGGAAATTTATTTACCCCTGGAAACAAAAATGGGAGTGTATCTGAAAAAATAAAGATTAACACAACCATAAATGAGGAAAGTAGTAAGGATTTAATGGATGAAAGAAATTAAGCTCAAACTGGGAGAATTTCATTCGTATCACAAACAATACAATCAGAAACACCACATGAATACCAATTATCAAAAAGACAGAAAAAAAACAACAGAAAGCAGGGAACAAAGTTATGAAAGCTACAATAACTGTATCATCCCCTGAGATTGAGTTAACAAAGGCAGCAAACAGCCTAGTGAACTTAAAAGGGACAACTTCGAAACAAGTAGATAAAGGTATAGAAGTAACAAAACCCCTCTATCCTTTGTTTACCAAAAAGCTTTCAAACACAATTAATAAAACCATCAAAGACCCAGTAGTTAATAAAAAACAGGATGACTTAGAAAGTAAACAACACCAAACAGATAGCACAAAAGCTAAGGATACTAATACAAAAGTGAGAAGTGAACTACCTAACAACGAAAAGACAAAAGTAAAATCTGACCAATCTACATTAACTGAAGCTATTATAGGTAAGATAAAAAATCAGAAGGAAAGTAAGACAACACGAGATTGTGAAATAGAGAGAATAAAAATTCATAACACGCCATCTGCAATATCTCAGTTTAGTCAATCATTAAAACATCCTTTAGGGATCGAGGAGCCATTGAAACATATAGGTGACCCAAAGAACAGGAGCTATCAAATTACTGTAATCCACTGCAAAAAGCTAAAATAATGAAACAAGTTCAAAAGGAGGGATGAGTTCAACTGATTTTTAAACCTGAATATAAATCCAGAGGAAACAACGATATCCTGAATCGAGGTAACATCTTGAGATTGTGTAAAGCAATACCAGCACTATAAAGAATTAGAAGTGCAGATACTGAATCAATTTAATTTTTAGCAAGTGAAAGCAGCAATCAAGAAACAACTCTGGTAACCTGAACCTCAACCAACTCTGTAGACCTTATTATACAAGAATGTGATATTTTTTTGGCTTGGGGAATAAATGTTATGAGACTGCTCCAACCCTCCTCCCCAAGTCCGTTAATTTCTCTAAAAAAACAACTAAACTTCAGAAGGGGTCGGAGAATAACCAGGCATACTCAATATTAAAAAATTCAATAGGAAAAAACATGGGGCAAACATCAAAATTCTTTACTGAGAACAAAAGAGAACCAAGGGAGAAGTTACAATTAGGTTGTTTAATGACAACACTGCATGGAGCAAGAGAGGATTGAGGGCTTACAACTGATGATTCCAAGAAGGAAATAACAAACTTAAGTGGTACAATATGATTATGCTCCTGGAATATAAAAGGAATTCAATCAAAATTACAAAATGAACAACTGACCCAAAGGTCAGAAGATTTTCAAATTATCCGCCTACAACAGACCTGGGCAACTCATCCTTTTACATTAGAAGGCTTTAAGGGATAGTATATGTCCGCTACAAAAACAAGTAACCACAGTAGATCTTGTGGAGGCCTGGCTACTTTTATTTCAACAGAATTAAAAATGGGAAGTGAGGAGGAAATACAAAATACAACTGACTGTTTGATAGTAAAACTATGATATAAAGATAAACGGATAAATAAAACACTCTTGTTAATAAATGTGTATATATACACCCAGATTGCAGTTCAAGAAAAGCAATGGTTAGCAGTTTGTCAACTACGATACTCCAGCAACTGGAAAAGAACACGCAACTTGAATCATTACAGGTGACTTTAATAGGAACATGTTATGGTCTTATGTAAGAGATGAAGACATACAACAATAGAACTACTTAGGAGAAATCCCAAGTCCCTGCTTTACATCAGACACCAGGGGAGAAAAGAAAGGGAAAATTGGGAAGAATTTTCTAAAATATCTAGAATCCCTAGGTCTAAGGGTGCTAAACCAATGTTTTTTGTAGGACAGGCCACCTGCCTGGACATATCAAGCATTGGGTAACAAGTCGCGAATAGACTACACAATAGCCTCGTTAGATTTATTTGAAAAGATTGATCTGTGTTTGGTTGATTTTAAATCAGCTTTTGATTGGGTAGATAGGCACATTTTATGGAGGAAATCGGAAAACTATGGTATTAACGCTGGCCTTTTAAAAGCAATTCAATTATTATATACCGAGACTTGGACAAGAATTCGATTAGGTAATGGCTCTTGTCTATCAAGAACCATAGATACATCTCAGGGTCTAAAGCAAGGTTGCGTATTAGCACCGTATTTATTTAATAAATTGTTATCTGACCTTACGGAAGAACTGGATAACGAGTTGGCTCACTCACCAAAATTGGCCAACAAATAAATTTCAAATTTATTGTATGCCGACGATGTTATTTTACTCAGCCAAAAAAAGATAGGGTTGCAGCGACTTTTTACAAAATTATTGGCGTATTCAATTAACAATGAGATGGTAATAAATGAAACAAAAACAAAAGTAATGGCAGTCTGCAATAGGGCATTGAACCTCAGTAACCATAAATGGTACTTACACAGTCGGCAGCTTAAACAAGTAAAACATTGCAAATATTTGAGCTTATGGTTTGATGAGAAGGGTTCATTGTCTCAACACAAAACAGAGCTGATAAAAAGAAGTAACAGCTTGATTATGGCCTTTCGTTCATTACATAGCTCTTTGGGTAGTCCAAATTATGCTCCATTATTAAAGGTTATAAAACCGAAATTAATGACCAGGCTCACTTATGGAAGCGAAGCTCTTTGCGGTATGGATTCTGCACTTTTGAACAAGGCTATAACAAAAACATTTAAAAACTTGTTCCGACTTCCAGTTAATGCATTACTGGCCCAGATTCGACTGGAATTCGGCTTTTGTAATCAGCAAGTTGTGAGGATGGGCCACCACGTAAAGGTATGGAAACACATTAAAACCAATATTTGTAATCCAATGAGCTGTCTACTCCGGCAAGAAATGCAATAGAATCAAACTTCCTGTTTTTATACATATCTTCAAGCAGCCCTAGAAGAACTGTCTGCACACGAGATTTGGGAGATGTCACTAACACCATTATCTTTAAAAACATTAATAAACAGATTAACAAAACATCTGTCACTTCTAAAGGATAAAGAGTTATTCATTGAAAGATCTCATGCCTTGATAATAGTGAACGAATATACGACCATCAAAGTGCAACCATATCTAGAAATACTATGGACTATACAAACAAAGAACTTTTTTATGTCCGCAAGATTTGGCAACCTGCCAGGACTAATGCACTTGGCTAAGACCAACTAAACCAATCCCCTATAGATTATGTAACCAATGGGAAGAAAATATTATACATTTGGTTTGCATATGTAAATCATTGAAGGTTGAAAGAAAGAGGTATTTAAAGATCTGTTTTAATGAAAGAGGGATCCGATCATTCAGACAAGCTATGCTACCTTGTTTTAAGCCAATGGATATAGTAATGATTGCAAAATTTACGAAATTTATGACCCCTGTAAAAAAGAAGTTGGAAGTCAATGATTCAAGCATAATAGGAATGGACGTTGCTGGCAGTTAGAGGATCATTTGAATATGAGATATTGCACAAAAGTAAAGTACCTACACCTCTAAATAATTATTATTTTAGCATTTGTAATAATGATGATTTGAATGTGTGTATTTAATTTATTTTTATGACTGTGCTTGTGTAGATGCGTGTTAATGATTGTATACTCAAACAATCAATCAATCATATCATTTCTAAAGCGCACTACTTACCCGTGAGAGTCTCAAGGCGCTGGGGGAGAGGAATGCTGCTACTGCTCGAAAAGCCAGTTCTTGAGGAGTCTTCTGAAGGTCAGCAGGTCTTTGGTCTGCCATAGGTTGATGGGGCGGATGTTCCAGGTCTTGGCGGCGAGGTGGGAGAACGATCTGCTGCCGGTGGTCGCTCTTCGGATGCGGGGGACTGTGGCCAGGGTGAGGTCGGCGGAGTGGAGCTGGCGGATGGGGGTGTAGAAGATGAGTCATCTGTTGAGGTACGTTGGTCCGGTGTTGTGGAGTGCCTTGTGGATGAGGAGCTTGAAGGTTATCCTCTTATTGACGGGGAGCCAGTGCAGGTCTCCCAGGTGGGGTGTGATGTGGCTGCGGCGAGGGATGTCGAGGATCAGGCGTGCAGAGGCGTTCTTAATGCGTTGGAGCCGTCTCAGGAGTTTGGCCGAGGCTCCTGGTAGAGGGCGTTCCAGTAGTCTGCTGCTGACGAGGGCCTGGCCTGTAACTCCTGCGGAGCATGCAGAGGGTGTTGAAGCAGGAGGAGGAGACGGCGTTGACCTGTTTAGTCATAGAGAGGGTGGAGTTGAGGATGACCCTAGGTTGTGTGCGTGGTCGATGGGTGTTGGAGCCGTTCCCAGTGCGGTCGGCCACCAGGAGTTGTCCCAGGCCGAAGGGGTGGATCCAAGGAGAAGGTCCTACATCTTGTCCAAGTTCAGCTTCAGTCGGCTGTTCCTTATCCATTCAGCGATGGCCTTCATTCCTTTGTGGAGGTTGGTTTTGGCGGTGTGGGGATCCTTGGTGAGGAGAGGATCAGCTGGGTGTCATCGGCGTAGGAGATGGTGTTGAGATTGTGCCGACGGGTGAAGTTGGCGAGCAGTGCCATGTAGATGTTAAACAGCGTTGGGCTGAGGGATGACCCCTGGGGTTTGCCACAGATGATCCTGGTGGTTTCGGAGTAGAAGGGGGGAAGGCGGACGCTCTGTGTTCTCTCGGTGAGGAAGGAGGTGATCCAGTCTAGGGCCTTCTCTTGGATCCCGTCGTCATGGATGCGTGTTTGTAGTGTGTGGTGGCAAACTGTGTCGAAGGTGGCTGACAGGTGCAGGAGGATGAGGTCCACTGTTTCTCTGTTGTCCAGCAGGGTCTTGTTGTCATCAGTGGCGGCAATGAGGGCAGTCTCAGTGTTGTGGTTGCTGCGGTATCCAGACTGGGAAGGGTCCAGGATGTTGTTCTCCTATGGTAGCGGGTTAGTTGTTTGTTGATCATCTTTTCGATGACCTTCGCCGGGAACGGGAGTAGGGAGATGGGCCGTAAGTTCTTGAGGTCATTGGGTTCCGCCTTGGTTTCTTGAGTAAGGCGTTTATCTCGGCGTGCTTCCAGCTCTCTGGGAAGGTTGCTGTCTCAAAGGAGATGTTGATGACTTTCTGGAGATGGAGTGTGATGGCTGTACTGGCTTTGTTGAAGATGTGGTGTGGGCATGGGACTGACGGAGATCCAGAGTGGATGGTGTTCAAGATCTTGAAGGGGTCATCGTCATTGATGTTGGTCCAGGAGAGCAGGCGGTTGGTGCGGACGGGGGTCGTGGTGGTGGAGGTCTCAGTCGTTGTCGGGGCTGTCATGGCATTGAAGCTGTCGTGGATGTCTGCGATCTTGCAGTACAAGAAGGCGGCCAGTGAGTCGCACAGATCTAGCAAATGTGGGACGTTGTTGGTGTTGCATCTGGAGTTGGAGAGTTCCGTCATGATGTTGAAGAGTTCTTTGCTGTTGTGCGCGTTGTTGTCCAGGTGGTCTTTGAAGGAGGCCCTTTTGGCGGATCTGATGAGGTGATGTTGTGTGCGGGTAGCATTCTTGTGGGCTGCGTTGCTTTCCGGTGTTCGTTCACGGAGCCAGATCTTCTCCAGCTTTTGGCAGGGTTGCTTGGAGGCCCAGAGGTCTTCAGTGAACCAGCTGGATTTCTTGTTGGTGTGACTGTTGGAGGGTTTCTTGAACAGGGCAAGGGTGTTTGCGCAGTCGTCGATCCACTGTCTGAGCTTGCGGGCGGCGGTTGTGTCGGGGTCGATGGGGTCCGTGGGTGGGCTCCGGGCTAGGGTGGTGGTTAACTGGTCTTCGGTGACTTTGCACCAGCAGCGGCGAGGCATCTGTTGGGTGTTTTGGTGCGTGGAGGGTTTCCGGAAGGTGAAGTAGATGCAGTGATGGTCGGTCCAGTGGAGTTCGGTGGTGTGGTTGAAGGAGACGTGGGGGCTTTCGGTGAAGATGGGGTCATGCGTGTGGACGGCGGAGTGGGTGGGTGTTGTGATGAGTTGTCTGAGTTCAAGGTTGGTGAGGTTGTCCATCAGGGGGATGGAGTTGGTGTCATTGTTGTTCTCGAGGTAGAACTTCAGGTCTCCAAGCAGGATGTAGTCCGGGAGGTGCAGGCGTGTGTGCTGATGAGGTCGGCGATGGAGTCGCTGAACTGTGGTCGGGGCCCGGGTGGTCTGTAGACAAGGGTTCCTCTGAGGGTGGTGTTGGGGTCAGTGAGGATCTGGAAGTGCAGGTGTTCAGTGGTGCTGAGGGTGTCGTCGATGTTGGTCGAGACTCTGAGCGTGCTCTAGTGGATGATGGCGATTCCTCCTACTACTCCATTGGTGCTGTCCCTGTGGGTGATCTTGTTGCCTTCTGTGATGGCTATGGCGATGTCGGGTGCCGAGGAGGGGTTCAACCAGTTCTCCCTCAGAAAGGCGATGTCTGGGGAGGTTGAGTCAAGTAGGTCCCAGAGTTCAACGGCGTGTTTGCGGGCAGAGCGGGTGTTGAGAAGGCTGCTTCTGAGGTAGTTTGGTTCTTTCCTGGTCGGTGGGTTGGCGGTTTGGATGCTGGTGAAGCTGCAGTTCCGGCAGGAGCAGGGTCCTTGGGTGCGCTTCGGGGTGGCCAGGCAGCAGGAGCGTGATCGTCCAGAGTTGAGTGCGTGGAGGGTGTACTGGTGATTTTCGAATTGTAAGATTTTAATTAATCATGCAATAAAATTAATAATATTATTATAATATTATTAGTAATAGGACATCCCCATAGTTTCTTTTGTCCTCACAAAAGACTTAATAAAGTTAAATCACAACACCCAAGATGGCCGCCACTCATCATGCTCTAGTGTCTCCACTCAAGAACGTGAGGATGAGGCTTACTTAGAATTGACCGTCGGAGGCACTCACACGGGACCCAGAGCAGAGGTAGGTTAGTGCTAGTTGCACGCCACTGTGATGTGAGTATTTACCTCCACTGACCATGGGGATCTACAATACAAAAATGCCTCAAATCTGGTAAGATGACCAGCACATGTTTTCACCGGGATGCTTGTGGTTACCCTCCTGTTGTTTGTCTTTCTGAACCGAGCAACACAATGCTCTGTTAGCAATCATGTCAAAACCAGACCTCTAATTTGGGGGTGAGTTTGTGTGTGTGTGCGTATTAAGCTGCCTCAAGCGTTTGTTGCTTTATGGGAGAAACTTCGGCTAATCACTTAGATTGATGATATGGTACCTCGCACCTACACCGGCACCAACATGCTTTGTGAGATATGCCCTAACATAGATCACTGGGCATAACATTCATATGGTTTATACACCATTATGCTCTTTTCACCTTGCCTCGGTCCACACTTATATGGTGATCTCCCCCTTTTAATATGTCTCCGACAATGCGCGTGCCTCGGTTTCAGCACCCCCCCACAAATCACGGTAATATTAAAGAACTCTCCTAGCGGGCAGACCAATTCTAATTGTATGCCGTGCTCGTACTTTCGGCACCTCACTGTCATAAGACTAACAATAAAAACCCTTTCAGAAAAAAAGAATTGTGTTTAAGGGGTTATCCCTAACCCAGTTGGGTGATTGTCAAGTACCAACTTACGAATTCCGCCAACTATAAAAATTTGGCCAAGCTGAGAGCTTAATTTGTTTAGTCACCTTTTTCATATGCACTAATGAATAACCACACACCTGTCCAGGAGTATGACCTTAATACCAATTTCCCTCCCTAATAATATTTTGTACTTTTACCTGTTTCTTTTCAGGTCTCAACTAGTCCAGGCTAATCATCCTGGTACCTTCCAAACAACGCTGGTGACCCCACAATACCTGGCACCAGCCTTGCTGTAGGGCAAGAGTTAGGATTACCTTCTCTTCCTTTTAGACACCGGTCCTGATGATTTGCCCTAAGACCCGTTAGGGCCTGTAGGCAAGAAACATGTTGACCACGTACACCAATTAGATCCTGCAGGATCATTGTCTCCAGACAGGGCTCACTCATTTTAGCTAAGTTAGTGCACCCTCAGAATAACAACCTTTTTTACATAAGGCAGCACTAGACCTATTTGAAATCACAGCACACACCCACCTCACTATCCTGTCCACATACCCTCACACACCAAACGGATTCCTCTAAAATATCTCAGGCAAAGATCCCCTTGGAGGGAGCTTGTCGGGCATTACAGCAACGGCCCAATGAGCAGCAAAGCCCTATGATGAAGCATGACATCCTTCGGGTGTTTGAGGGCAATCCATAAGAGACCTCAATACTCCTTCACCTTAGGAACTTCACACTAACATTTTCTCATACACATACAATCCCAACTGTGCCCTTCTGCAGTAGCGGGTACATTGTCTTTCTAGGCGATTCCACAGGTAACTCCTCAACACAGTGTTCCCATCTTGTGGAGCACTGTTGCATATAGGAAGTCCAAACTAGGGTTTCATCCTTAATGCCTGATGCAATCCTCCACTACTGCCATGTCCGCTGGCTCAAACCATCCTTCCCATGGCTAAGATCTATCATATCGGTCCCTATCCTCAGTCCAATCTGCTAATAGGTTGCAAAATGGGTGCACAAAAGTCTTGCCTTCCTTTTTAGCTGTTATCTTCCCCAGGGTTTTTTTCTTTGTAGTGCACCCATGAGGAACAATGTGTATCTTCGTCGCTGCTTCCCTCATGTGCACACACACATGTGCCATTCGGTTTTTCCTGCATCGTGGGTGGGCAAGTACCAGACTGCCTTGTCCCCTCATCTCTTGGTCAGCCCCTCAATTTTGTTGAATGGATGGTATGGTTTGAGCCCTGTTAGTAGCCATTCATCTACCTCCAACTCTCCACAGCTTGGTGCCCTGTACCAGGCCCAGATTTCCTTATGAAAAGAGTACACTGTCCTGTACTCTCGCTCTAAATCCAGGTTGCACGCTCTTCTCTTCCTTGCACAGTCTGGCCTGCCTCTTTTGCACAGTTCTGGGCACTGCTTTTGTTAGTATTGCTTCACCCTCAAATTCACTCTCAGTTTCCTCCACAGCTACCTGGGCAAACTCTGTAACCCCACCCTCGTCTTTAGTTCCCGGGGATCTGAAGCTCCCTTCATCTCCCGAGCTTGCTGAGTTGCTATTGAAACTGTCCTGACACTGCTCTATGCTTGCCTGAACCAGTGTAAATGTGTATTGCCTAAACCAGTGCAAATGTTTATTTTGCATTCTTTTGAGGTCTCACATGTTGAGCTTGGTGGGTGGGGAGTCGAGATTTTTGGGACCTTCCCTAGGGACTTAGGCTGTGCTGGTGGCATCTAGGCTCGCATGCTTTTATATTTCTTGGGCTTAGACCTAACTGTCATTCTTTCTTTGGGGGGATCATTGACTTCTACTGATATTGGGTTAGAATGTCCTAATTCTGGGGAGCAGATGGTGTGAGTAGATCTATTCCCGCATATGGTGGGGGAGGTACCGATGCCTGGCTCGCTATTGGCATTCTGGGTTATTGGTTTGAACCTCTCTAAGGATGGCTCATAATTAAAACACTGATTCTCTTTTGTTTCTCTTTTGCCCTGCATACTTAGGGGCATATTTTCATACCCTCAGCACCACCAGAGGGTCACTTTTTTTACGCTCGGTGACAAAGCTCCATTTTCCATATTTAAAAGGTGATGCTAAGCCACTTTACATGGCTTAATGTCACCTTGTAAATATGCCCCTTTCCGCCACAGTCCTTTGCAGCAAAGGGGCATGCAATGGGGGTTGCTGTGGGTGTTCCATCACAACACCCATTGTTTTTGGTGCTGCCCCAGGTTAAAAGGTTGAAGCAGTGCTGAAAAATGAATGCGATGGAATACCAAGCGTTAGAACGGCACAACGAGGAGAAAATATTCATTTCGTCTAGATTTTTGCTCTTTTCTTGCGTGCAGCATTTGGCAGCACACATAGAAGGTGCAAATCACCATTATTGATTGTTTATGTGCAGGAAGGTGTCCCTTCTTGCACCTGAATAAACATCCCTCCAGTGCAGGCACCCTTGCAACATGGCAGCAGGGTGCCTGCGCTGGTGCTAGGCAGCTTATTTTGCACCAGGGCTAGAGGAAAATCAGGGTTGCAGTGTATTTTTGTGAATATGGCCATCCCTGTGTTTTGAAAATGTCAGAGCGCAGCGCTGCCAAATTAGGCCCAGCTCAGTGCTCTGAAAATTTCTTGTGAATGTGCCCCTTAGTCTTTATATGTGTTCTAGTGGCTTCAATTAATTGTATTTCTAATATTCCCTGCTTATGCCAGGGAAGTGTGTATGCCTTTGTGTGGAAATGCCACTCTTGGAAAAACATATTGTCTTTATCTGTTTGGGGAGCATAGTCTCCATATGCTTCAAAGGGTAATCCATGGCAATTTTAGTTAAATTAGATAATTAACTTAAATGACGTTTCGCAGTTTAGTTTGCTTGGGGCATTTGTATGTGGTGCACTCTTACAAATTATTGACTAGGAGCTCAGCGCTTACAATTTTTACATCAAACAGTTCAAAGGAGCATTTCAATAACAACAAGATAAGAATGCATACTTAGTATTGCAACAGAGGGCGAATATACGATATGTTAGAATAGCATCTGCACGATCTCAATTTTTCACACAATACAGTTTTTGCAAACAATCAATGCAACATAATTACATTCAAAAATACAGTTCAATAATGGTTGACAGAAAAAAAATTGTACGTTCTCATAACATATTATCCTCTTGGCTCATGTGTAATACGATCCTAAGTAAGCTGGATAGTCTGCCACTATCGGCTTCTACACAAAGGTGGTAATCATAGAAACATGCTGTAATAACTTGGGAAACACTGGCCACTGTTGGCCACACACAAGTTACACCCAGTTTCTGGGTCCAATGTTTCCCTATGTCCGAATTCCGCTGCATACCCTATGTGGTGAGGAATGTTGGTTGCTGCCTTTGGAGTCCTAAATTAATGGTCAAATGGTTACTACAGGTGTGTCTCAACCTCACGTGGACACAGTGTGGCCAGTGGATAATGTGTCCAGCTGTTTGACATGGAGAGTGCATGATCACTACGTGTTCTAGGTCCTGAGTGGCTATGTTTTCCTAGCTCATGTGGCATTTGACTTTTTAGGGTCTTTTTAGAAGCGAGCATATCCCCTCCAGCCATGTATGCTTTATTGGACCAATGTCGTGTTACAATTGTAATGTTGCTGTGCTTAACCATTAGATTGATTAAGACTGAGCATAAGACTGAGCATAAGGATTGACCACTGAGGCCATTTTGGCCCTCCCCCCTCCATTTCTACTAAGTTGTAGTGCTCAGACTTTAATACGTTGTGATACAATTTAACCCTCCCTAATATCAACTCCTTGAGCATTGGGGATTTTGTCAAACATCTGGAAAGGGCCATTCAATGTAACATTCATAACTATTTTAGAAATAAAATCAACCCCAATAATCACATTGAAATAATGTAATAATATCTTGAATGATCTGCTGCTAAGAGTGCCTAACGCACAAAACAAATGAATTTTTTTTAAGTAAATGTTCTCAGGAAGACTACCCATACATTTTAAATTCCTTAGTGATGATTAAAGGCAATTAGTAGGACCTTAAGCATCTTTGATATGCGAAACATGGATGCCCATGCCCCCGTGGTCTGCCTCCAGCAGAGGGGATGGCTGGGACACTGAAACTTCCGTACCCATCCCCAGTTATATCTTCTAATGACCAGGTTCCTTGCATTATAACTATGCCGAATTTTAAACCATAATCAAGCCTGTCAGCATCTACTAACTTCTTGTTGATGCCTAGATTGTGCCAGTTTACCAGGTTTGTCCAAAATCCGATGGAACTCTGCGTGGGAAGAATAATCTCACGCAAATTCATCCTATCCCTGAATGAACAAACGTCCCCCTTCGTTGACGTGCAATCCTCTGGCAGTCAGTCTACAATGTTTTAATTTGCAAAGGGGAGAAAGCTTAGCAGTTCTGATAATATAATTGTCCTATTAAATGAGCGTTTAGGGTGGTTTGTTCAGTGCATAATTTGTGCCAGAGTTTGCAGGCGCTAGGCACCGGCACTTATTTCTTAACGATGCCATATATTTATGATGGTCCAGCGCATAGTGGAGCTGTCAGTCTATTTTTAAAGAGCACACAGGTGAGTGTCTGCCACTTCCATATATGAAAATTCCAGTGTGCCAAGCCATTTATATAGGTTTGGGTCACCTGCTGTTGCTCAAGCGTCCTTTTAGCAGTGCAATAGTTAGTAGGTGGTCTGGTACTGGTATTTGGGTGGGTTGGCAGGGACCATAGGTGACACAAGCTGCATTGGCCTCCTAAGAAATATCATGGGCCCCAGCTCTTATTAACTTACAAATTAAGCACTGGTTTTGTTTGATTAACTGGCAAGCTATATCCAGGTACTTAAAGTGAAGAACCACACAACTGCAACCCCTCTAAAGTGTTTGCCTGTCAGTTCCCCCCTATCCGCTCTTCCGACAAAATGTTCTCATAATCTGTAATGTTTTATTGGTGTTTTAGTTCACCAGTGGCACACCTTGTTTGTTGAGTGGATCCTACGCGGTTAGAGATAAGGGTCAGACGTTTGATTTCAGCGCCATATATGGGAAGCACCCAGGGGGAAATTAAAGATAACTCTTGTGATTAATGTTCCTGTAGAGAGAGATCAGAGTTTTGTCTAGGGGCAGTTTTGACTCACAATAATATAGCGCAGAGGGTTAATAGACCTGCTGCAAAGAGCATATCTGTATTCTGTGGGGTAGACTTTACCAGCGCTTTAAAGCAAATTAAATGTAGGTGGGAAAGGGATGAGTGCACTTTTAAAAGGGGGTAGTGAGATAATCAAAGGAGGAGATCCTGGGAGAATGGGGGGGGGGGGCATAAAAGATTGTAGCATTGGGCGCCACCAGCTGGCAAATCTAAATGTTTGCCAGTAGCGACTTATGGGGCAGGGGTATGTGGATACCATAAAAGTGCACAAATACAAATTATGGAGAACAAATTTTTAAAACGCCTTTTATCTATTCTAAATAGTTCTCCTAATATTTTCTGTCATTCCGATGTGGGTTTAGACTTCCTGAGTGATAGAATTCATGTGTCCCACCTGCTCCTTCAGGAAAAAATATGGTATTCAGAAGATCTGTTGTTTGCAGAAGAAATTTTAAAAGGTTGTGTGAATCTTGATAAGGCCATGCTGATTCCATGGCTGCGTTATGTAAAGGAAACCTTCTATAAAATAGGTCTTGAAAATTTTTATGAAAATCCTGACTCTATTAAATCAGACATTAAGATGGTTATTAAGAATGCATATTATACTACCCTAGGTCTGTCCAGATAAGATAAACATACACCAAACCAAGCGGTTATATCACAGCAGCAGTTCTATTTATCTTTTACTACACATACACAATGGCGTTTTTATCTGACTAGATTCCGGTTAAAAGCACTGCATTTTTTAGTTGCCTTTCCTAAGCAAGGGGGCTGGTGTGAGAGGCTACCCCCTTGCCCATGTGACAATGTAGCTCAACAATGCACAATGCACTTTGTGTTTTTTTTGTATACTTTATAAAGCCCCAAGGGATCGTTTTATCAAACCCCACTTAAGGGATACTCGACCTTGTACATATAAGGAAGGTTTCGAGTATTTGAGATCGTTATCAACCCCTGCTATATGTAGTTCCATGCTTAGTTTTATTAGATCTGCTCTTTTAATCAGGAATCGCTATGAACTATGAATATGTTCTATTGATTTTATGCTTTTGCTATGATATATTGTGTTTCTGCCTCTGAAATTTCTGTAAATGAAATATCATTGATGATTTATGAATGAAATTGGTTTAAATGCATTATACTTTTTCAGCTGCCTTGCCCAATCAAGGGGGTTGGTGTGAGAGGCTACCCCCTTGTATATGTAATAACGTAGCTTACCAATGCATAGTGATCTTTACGTTCCCCTGCTCACTTTATACGGTTCCAAGAGAAGTTATGAAACTCCTCCCCAGGGATATCTGACCTTGAATATATAAGGAAGTTTTGGAGAATTTGAGACTGTTATTAACTGTTTCCATATGTAGTTTTCTGTTCAGTTCTATCAGACTCGTTTTAATTTAGGAATCATTATGTATTATTATAATGTTTTATTGATTTAATGCTTTTGATATACTGTGTATTGTGTTCTTGCTTCTGAACCTTTGAATATGAAATACCATTTGTGAATTTGTATGTTAAATTGTATACTTTTATGATTCTTTTTGAATCGAATAAAGTTATTTTGACTGACTGTCAGTGCTCATCCAGAATATGAATGCGACGTGTGCAAGCCCACGCGCTAGTTTTAAGATGTGTATGATTTCACGTCATAGCACTGCAGCAGGATGAGCACACTTGAGCTCCCTGTTCAAACTTTTTCAGGTATGATTTATGCAAAAGTGAAGTGGTATCTCACATATATTCACACAGCCACACTGAAATCTAATTGCCAGTTTGCGCAATTCGTGCTCTTACTTTACCATAGTGTACATTTGCACAATAGCAGTTCATCAGAGTTTGTGTCTTTAAAAAAGTGCTCGAGCCGTGGTGCTTTTACATGTGTGCAGCTGGACACATTAAACATTTGCAGCTGCACAAGGTGCAAAATAAACTGTGGCATTTGCATTTGTAGCACTCTTTTTCACAGCATACCTAAGACAGCAACGATAAAAATATGACGCTTGTGCAACGAATATGTGTGACAAGTACAAACACAGTTGACAAGATAAACAATAATGATGTGAATTGGTGCAAAAAAGACACAACAATAGGCACAATGAGCTATTACTAGTGTGTCCCTTTTCATGATACAAGTCATGGTGTCTTGCCAACATGTCACAATCTCGCCACACGAGTAGGGCTATTGGGTGGAATAAGCAACAAAACTCTGCTCAGCTGGAACTGCTTCTCACACAAGACTTTGCGCATTTGGTCGCGGTCAATGTTCAGAGAAGTACAGATCCATCCCCCAGTAGTGAGACATATTATTTCATTGAAGTGCAGCACTCAGAGGACTTCTGATACCAATAGATGTCTAGCACAATACTTACCATGGACGTAACTTTCCTAACTATTCCATTTCCGCTAAGCCTTAGCCACTTTTCTAAGCCGCAGTCAGTTCAGTTTTGGGCGTGTCAGGCTAGTTAGGAGGTTTCTATGATGGGTTCACTAATAACCAAAAAGCAAAAGAACACAAACAAAATGACATCCGAGTAAGTGGTGAAGGTTGGCAGAGAATCAATTTACCTTGAGGTGGAAGGCACACACAGTAGTGTTCTGCTCCTTGGCTTCTGCTGCCCTTACTATATTTGATTTGTTTGTAAGGAAAGACTGCTTAGAATTCAGGACTTGCTGTGTGTATGGAAGCTTGTACTACTATTAGATCAACACTACCAGTTTGGGCTACTCCTTGTGATGTGAATGTTCAGTGTGTCAGAGAAGCTTGCCCTGCTGATGCGACAATGTCCCTATCCTCTGCTGGGTGCACTTTACATTAAATATTTTCATGGCCAGGCAGAAGCATGTGGCATTGAATATCATGTCCGCACCACTTTCTTTTACCACTTATGTAAACAAAGTGGTACTTATCGTGTAGCACACTATGCTTACATCATTCAATATTCACTGGTAACAGCATGGATTATTGTTAGAGGTGACACCATTGGGTAATAGTGCCCCACACCTTTTGCCCTCACCCTTCCTGTTTTCTAAATTCATTTCCCTTGGCTTTCAGACTCTGTGGAGTTTACCACTGCTAAGCAGCGCTAAAGTTAATTTGTACTCTCCTTAAAACATGCCACAATTTGCGTACATCTAATTGGCACATTTAATTTACCTATACGTCCCTAGTAAATGGTACTCCACATATCCAACGTCTGTAAATTAAATTATACTAGTGGGCTTGCAGCACTCATTATGCCACCCACCAAAAAAGCCTTTTAAAACATGTCTCAGGTTTGCCACTGAAGGCTGTAGTGCAGTTTAAAATGGTCATATCGACCTGGCAAAATAAACCTACTGACAGGCCTAAACTTTCCTTTTTAATATATGTAAGTCACCACTAATGTAGGGCGGGTGCATTGTATTTCAAATGTAAGACATATAGGTTTAAATTGTACATGTTTTGCTTGTGAAAGACTCCTAAAGTCGTTTTTCGCTAGTGCAAGCCTATCTCTCCCATGGGATAACACTGGGTTGTCTTATTACACTCAATAAGTGATAATGTAGATTGGGAGCAGATAGGAAAATTATGTTTACATTTAAATGAACTGTGACTTAAAGCGCTTATTAATAGTAAGGTCGGATTTTAAGTGACAATTCTGAAAATCCCACTTTTAGAAAGTTGTGTTGGGTAATTTTGCCTACAAGGGGTATATTCATGAGTGTATTTAAACTAAACTAGATCAATATTTTTATGTCGACCCTTAATGACATTCACAATAAATGGAAAACACAATAGTCAATTGGCATTGAGAATAAATCAGGTGCATTATTCAATCAATTGTATTTGAAACATGATAATTACAAAAGAAATTATGAGAGGAAGAGGTACTTAAATGTATTTATGACAGGAACAATTTGTAATTAAAATTAACATTTCACTTATCATCAGTACTCAAAAACCCATCTCATATACGTCACCAACACAAATAGAGACTGTCCTTAACATAGGAACAAGGTCTCCTGAAATTGATTTTAACATGAACTCTATTTTTCAAGATTGGTGTGGGATTGCTTTTGTGTTTTGGCTTTATTAATGTTTGTGTGCTGCGAAAATACTTTACACATTACCTCGAAGTGAAGCCTGACTGCTTCTGTTGTGCTAAGCTACCGGAGGGTTAAGCACAAGTGTTAGAAATGGGGGTCTCTAGTTGCCAATGGTTTGCACCATTATCCAAGTAAGAACCCTTCTTCCTAGTCAGGGTAAGGGGAATACACTTCTAAAATAACCCCTTCTCACCCCCTTGGTAGCTTGGCATGAACAGACCGGCTTACCTCAGAGACAGTGTGTAAAGCATTTGTGAACACATCATGTAATACAGTGAAAAAACTGCAAATGGACACCACACCAGTTTAGAAAAATAAGTAATCTTTATCTAAACCAAATGAGACAAAAACCACAAAAATCCACAATACAGTAATAAAAATATGACTTTCAAATGGTAAAAATAGTTCAGTTTAGAGCAAATTGTAGATGCAACACTTTCCACATAAAGTACCTTGGATGCGTCCCACACACACACAAAAAGGGTCGCAGGGAAGGTGATGCATCGATTCCTTACTCTCAGGGAAGGTGATGCGTCGGTTACTTGCTCCAGGGGAGGTGATGCGTAAGTTTCTTACTGCTGCCCAGGGGAGGTGATGCATTGGTTCCTCACCAGAGAGTGATTCGCCGGTTTCTTACTGCATGAGGAAGTGATGCGTCGATTTCTAACTACGTCTCCTAACGATGAGAAAGGTTTGGGGCATCGATGCGATGCGACGATCCGGGACGATGCGTGGGTTCTAGCAGTCACATAGAAGGCATTGCGTCGGAATCAGTGCGGTGATCTCGAACTTCGTAGATCGGTGCACTCAATGCGGCGTGTGGCAATTTCTCCAGCTGCAGGCAGGCGCTGCGACTATTTCTTTGGCGCTGCATCAGAAAAAGGTGCGGATGCCTCAAGCTTCTCATTCTTGCGTTGCTACGGGCAGAATAACCTCCGGAGACCCAGTACAGCTACAGGCACCTCTTGGAAGGTCAGAACTCCCAGCAAGGAAGTTCAGGGGAGCTGAGGGTGAAGTCTTTGTGTCCCTGAGACTTGAGAACAGGAGGCAAGCTCTTCCAGTAGGGGACACAGCAAACAGCAAAGTCCTTTTCCCTTTCCTCGGCAGAAAGAAGCCACTGCAGAACAACCCCAGCAGCAAACAGCACAGGGGCAGTATTCCTCCTCAGTTCCTCCAGCTCTTCCCCTTGGCAAAGATTCCTCTTGATCTCCCAGATGTGATCGGAAAGTCTGGGGTCTGGGCTCCTCTTTTTATACAGTAACTCTTTTTTTCTCTCCTGGCCCAGGGCTCTAAGCCCAGTCCAAACAAGTTCAGGGGGCACTTTGCAAGTGCACAACAACCTACATTGTCAGTGTGAGCCCTGGCTCCAGACCCACCACAGGGGGTAGGAACCATCATTGTGGAAGGCAGGCACAGCCCTATTCAGGTGCAGGTGCTACTCCTCCCACCACTCCAAATGCAGACCAGACCAATTCAGTCTATCGCTGACTTATCCAGACTCTCTGGAGCCACTGCACATCCCCAGCCCCTGTCACTCGAAAGCCTAACAGTCAATGCACATCCTAGCAGAGGCACACTGGATGGCTAAGCAAGTAAAGACGTAGTTTCTAAAAGTGGTATTTTCAAGCGCAGAAAGTAAAATTCACCCTCATTAAAAGGTGCATTTTAACATTCTGAGTTCAGACATACTAAACTTTACTTTCCTTCCTTGTTCCAAGGGATAATTTTGTTTATAAGATGTTATAAGCAAACTCCCCATTCTATCCTTTGGGAATAGGTAGCCTTGCAATAGTGGAAAACGAATTTGGCAGTATTTCACTATCAGGACACACCACACATACCAGGACATGTCCTACCTTTCACATACACTGCATCCTGCGAACAGAGGTACCTTGGGCACACCTTAGCAGTGACTAACATGTAAGAAAAGGTTAGGGACTGGCAAGTGTGCACCTGCCAAGTCGACAAGATAGTAGCAGGCCGCACACAGGCTCTGCAATGGCAGGCCTGAGTTACATTTACAGGCTGCTTATGTGGATGGCACAATCAGTGCTGCAGGCCCACCAGCAGAATTTGATTTACAGGCCCTGGGCAAACACAGTGCACTGTACTAGGGACTAACTAGTTAAATCAAATCGGCCAAATTTGGAAACACCAATCCATGCATACAATTTACAGGGAGAGTATATGCTTTTTAGTACTGATCCGCAGTGGTAAAGTGCCCAAAGTAATAATAGCAACAAAAACAGGTCAGAAACAGAAGGCCGCAAAGCAAAAAATCTGGGGATAAACCCCCTGTAAAAGCCAGGTCAAACAAGGTAAACTAGTGACTTTCTGTAGTTCACCCTGAAAAGGACTGTGGCTATTGCTTGAGAAGGGTTTCACCCCCCTCAACCAATAATAATAATAATAATAACCTTGAATTTGTAAAACGCACAGCTACATCCGAAGTGGTTTCCCGGCGCAGGGGGCCCTCGGGAAGATTACGTGAGCTATTTCCCAGAGTCACATGGTGCTGGGCTGACCTGCCGCCGGTGATCGAACCATGAATCCCCGTGGTCCGGAGTCAGGCCCCCTGGCTGGCACAACCAATAACCCTACATGCAGTTGGACAAGGGAAATGTTTCTTTTTGCAAAACAAAGCATATTTGAAATAATTTATCTACTGAGAAACGTTGTTAGAGTTTTAAGTTATGTTGTGACTGTAAACCTTCTTTACCTTAAAAACGATTTTTATTTTGTGTTTGCAAAATCTTATTCTCTGTTCTCCCTTTTTTCAGACAATAATGTTGTTGGCATCCCGGCTCTCATGGATTTTACATGTTGAAATGCTGCCCTCTTGTGTCTGTAAGTAGAAGCATAAGCTCCGTTCTAGAGCTGAAATCTGCCTGCGTTTCTTACATAGCACTTTAAGCAGGTTTTCTTTTCATTTAAATTTCAAGGTTCTATTTTATCGACGAATATGCAGTTAAGCACAAAGTCTCGGTGTTGCTTTGCAGCTGTAAATTCAATAATTTGAGAATGTGCTGAGACATTTTTATCTGGGGAACTTAGGCAATGCCATATTTTTACCTCTGGTAAATATTGGAGTAGTGAATTTACACAAATCATTATGTCTCTCTTGTTCATTATCATAGTAGTCATTTATTATTTACAAAATATCTTTGTCACAAATACTAGATGATCCCGGTTCAGGACATCGTTCCACGATATCAGTTTTTTCTTGCTGGGTTGAAGAACAGGAAGCTATGTCGAAGCTACCTGAGTACATTTTAAGAACAGAAAATGTTCATTTGCCCCATACATGGAAGGATGCATTAGGCCACACTATTTGCACTCGGCCATGGCAAAGTATCTCAAAAGCTGTTTTGAAAGGCTGTGGTTGCATTTCTTTGCTAAAAAAGCGAGAGCAAAACTTTTTTGAAACTCTTTTTTACACTTACCCCGCAGTAAGAGCTTATACAAAAAAAAACAATGTGAATCAGAAGGCACAATTTGCACATCAATCAAAAAAGCATTTTGCGATTGCCAAGTAGCGTTTTTTACCAAATCGCTATTTGGTAATCGCAAAATGCTATGTATGTAAGGAATCGCCCAAAATTTAGCAATTCCTTAATATTACCAAATAGCGATTCGCAAAATAGGTAATTGCTATTAGGTAAAAGTACTCCATTTGTTCCTATGGGCCGGCCCATAGGTAAGAATGGTGTTGCATTTCCTAATTTGTGATTACCTAATTGTTAATTGCAAACTAGGCAATGCAAAGCCAAGGGTGCCAGGGGGCCTGAGGTCCCCCTCAACCACCCCAAAAAATAAGAATGTGCACCTTAAAGCACACACATGCAGGGCATGTGTGCACTATATGGCACTTTGAAGAATGCATTTTGTGCATTTTCCAAAATTTGCAAAAAGGAATTCCATCGACTTAAAGTCGATGGTAATAGAATTTTCCTAAAGACACAGTTTGCACTTAGAAAATGCTTGGTACATGTGCTAATTGTGATTCCCTATTGTAGTAATAATTTTAGGTAATTGCTATTTTTGTGATTACCTAAAATTGCGACTACATAGCCTTTCATACATCTTCAAAGGCTATTTTGCATTCGCAAATGGCCGAAATTACCGATTCGCACGTCAGCTGTCATAATGCAGCTATAGATCTAATTTCCAATCCATTCCCTCACTTATGGCATGGAGCACATTCACTAAAATCTATCAGAGTGCATCGCAGAAACCAAAGTTGCACAAGGGAGAGAGCACATTGCAGAGCCATAATGACTAATTACGGCCTACTGCTTCTTTGTTACCCTGCAATGGCGCACAAACAGGCTGCCTAGTGCTATGCATAAACACTAGTGCCAAGATGTACAAACCCCTCCAGTACAATTTCATGTGCCTGGACACTTTTTCACCCCTTGCATGTGTGCATTACACTGCAGCACACAGGCAATGTAGTACCTGTTTGGAGAAATGCACTTCTCCAACTGTGCACCTGCCTCAAGGAGGTGTTTATTTTTTAATGTAAAACCTGGTCTGACAATTTTAGTATTAGCAGCATTGCATTAAAAAAATCTATGCTTTCACTGGAATGTCCAAGTGCTTCCCATGTATGCATACTAGACAAAAATGTTCACAAAGCCAGTAAAAAAAGGCCACTTTTCCAGCATGAAAAAAAGTTTTGCGCTGGATAGAAAACATATTTTCAAGACTTTGCACCACTTTGCATCACCCTGCGTGACCAGCACAAAGTCCCGATTAATCTTTCCTTCAGTAACTGATTAGTAGTTGACGGAGGCTAACATTATGCATAAATCCTTTAATGCAACTCACACAGCCGCTTACATCACAAAGACTAGAATAAGAACAAAGTGACATTATAGTATCCATAAAAGGCATGTGCCAGGGAAGATCAGCCTCTTTTAAATGCCTCGAATGACAGGTCAAGCTGCAAACGAAGAATACATCTTAAAACTTGAAGGAAATATTGTCGACATTTGGAAAATCCTTGGAGATTCATCAATTCGAATTGTCTGGAAGAAAATAAAGCAAATCAAGAAAGGCACAAAGTAACCTTCAGAAGAAGTAATAAGAAAAGCATACCATAAGGTTAAAAGGGCATGAAACATTGAAAACATTGTAAACCAAATCAATCCTCAATTTCCCTCCAGGGAGGGACGGGATGGATAATGTTAGCCTCCGTGTCTTTAATGAAATCCAGATTCTCTGGTCATGTTAATAGGAGAATCGCAATTTCATTACAAGACAGGAGGCTACAATATGCATGTTGGTAGCCTTGAATCACAACGTCAGAAACATGTTCAATTGGTTTACAATAATGATGGGCAAAGGTAGAGGCATTAGACCAATCAGCAGCCTTAAGGATAGCATCCAACTTACCACCCGACCAGTATGACTTGCTGGCCATTGCGCTTATTAGTGAATGAGCTTGAAATTTTGAAAGGTCAATACCAGCGAAGTTCATAGCCAATTTAACCCACCTTGCGATAGAGCAGGATGAGATGGGTTTAAAGGGTTTGACATACGAAACAAGAAGTTGATTTGCATCAGGGGGTCGAAGATTAGACATCCTGGAGTCGTATTCCTTCATACAATCAACCACACAGAGTTTTTTGCAAAAATCAAAACGTGGATAAAAGATAAAGTCAGACATGGTTTTAGTTCTCCTAAAAATTTCAAATTTAACACCAAACATGTCATAACATCTATTAGAGATGTCCAGAGCTTTAACATCTGAAACTCTGTGACGAGAGACTAAACAAAGAAGAGGCAAGTTTAATTGAAATACATTTTCTGTTAAGAAGGGAGTTATCAGGCCAGGAGCAAAAAAGGTCAAGCAATAGTTTAACATCCCAAACAGATTGATATTTAGGCCTAGGGGGCCTTTTAAGTCTGATACTTTTAAGGACTCTACAAATAATAACGTTCTTACCTACCGTCTTACCGTTCACAATAGAGTGACCTGCAGAAATGGCAGACCTATAACAGTTAATGGATCTATAGGAGAGACCACTGTCGAAAAGTTCCACTAGGAAATTGACTATATTAACAATAGGAGCTTCCACGGGATCCAAGTCCCTTTCCAAGCACCAACTAGACCATGGATCATAGCAAAGGGGGGAAAGGCGTAGGGTCGTAGAGGAGCCCAAGGTTGGAGGAAAGCGTTGACAGTGAGAGCACCCGGGTCTGGCATCCAGCTGAAATACTGTGGAAGCTGGGAAGTCAAACGGCTTGCAAAAAGGTCCACATCGAAAGGACCCCAATAGTGGACCAGGGAATTGAAAATGGTCGGATTGAGTTTCCAATCGCTGAAATCTACTAGGAACCTCGAGTTCCAATCTGCTGAGAGGTTGGATTTTCCGGGGAGGTACTCTGCCCTCAGGGAAATCTTGTGTTCCAAACAGAACATCCAAAGTTTCCTGGCCAGATCCGATAGGTCGGCAGATTTCGTACCGCCGAGACGGTTGATATACGAGACTGCGGAAACGTTGTCCATCTTCAGGAGAACGGATCTGCCCTGAAGAGACTGTCTGAAGCTCATCAATGCATAGAGCCCGGCCGTCATTTCTAAGAAATTTATATGGTGGGAAGATTCCGAAGGGGTCCATACACCACCAGTGTCCTGGTCGAGGAGACGGGCACCCCAACCATGAAGGCTGGCGTCTGACTCTAGAACAAAGTCTGGAGTTGAACCAAAGATAGCTCTTCCATTCCAGGCGTCCAAATTGTCCAGCCACCAAGAAAGTCCCAGTCTGGCTTCTTCGTCCAGAGAGACTTGGTCTCCGTACCAAAGTCCGGATCTGAGAGCTTTGGCTTTTACTCTCTGAAGAGCACGGTAGTTCAGGGGGCCAGGGAAGATAGCTTGGATCGAGGAAGAAAGGAGACCAAGGAGTCTGGCCAGCTCTCTGAGGGATAAAGCGTGATGTTTGAGGACAAATCTGATCTCTTTCTGAATTTTGGCAATCTTCTTTTTGGGGAGTAAGAGAAGACACCTGGATCTGTCCACAGTGAAGCCAAGGAACTCCAGAGATTTGGAGGGTAAAAGGATTGATTTTTCCCTGTTTATAATGAACCCAAGGCTTTCTATAAGGTTCATGGAGGTTTGTAGATCTTCTAAAATCTGAGAGTGAGATTGGGACATTATCAGTATGTCGTCTAGATAGATGATGAGACGAATACCCCTGGCTCTTAGGATGGAGATTTTCGTTCTCATGATTTTGGTGAAACACCAAGGGGCGGATGAAAGACCGAAAGGGAGGGCCTGAAATTGAAAAGGGCAGTTGCCCCAAATGAACTGGAGAAAGGACTGATGTTCTATTGCCATGGGAATGGTAAAATAGGCGTCTTTTAAGTCCAATTTGACTAGCCAATCTCCTTGGAGTAGACGGTCCCTGAGCAGATGGATGCCTTCCATCTTGAAATGACGGTAGACGAGGTACTTGTTTACCTCTCGAAGGTTTATTACTGGGCGCCAACCCTTGTCTTTCTTTTCGACTAGGAAAAGGGTGCTTACAAAATTTTTTTGAGACCAAGGAACCTCTATTATTGCGCCCTTCTTTAACATAGAGGAAACCTCCTCTTTGACGATTTCTAGATGTTCTGAAGAGAGAATCAGAGGATTGGGAGTGGTAAATTGGAAAGGAATCTCTGTGAAGTCTATTTTGATGCCCTGAACTGTTTCTAGAACCCACGGGTCTTGAGTCAAGGATTCCCAGACATGAATGAAATGTTTGAGTCTGCCCCCGACCTTTGGAGGGGAAGAAGAAAGAAGTGCACTTACTTGAGGTGGTGTTGTTGGAAGCACCACGAGCGGGGAAGCCTCTTCCGCGTGAACCTCTCCATCTTTGTGGGAAGTACTGTCTGGTGTTGGAGGGGTAGAAGCCTCTACCTCTACCGGATGAACCTTTTCCTCTTCTGTAGGTGAAAAGCCGGAAATTCCCTCGGCCGGAAAACGGCCTCTTCCACCGGCCTGACCAAAAACACGTTTCATATTGTTTTGGGCTTTGTCTAAAGCTGTAAAAGTTGCCACATATTTGCCGAGAGTTTTAATATCTTGTCCGAAGAGGAGGCCATTAGGCTTAGATGATGGCTCCTTTTCAGCAAGATCCCTGAGTTTCGGGTTGATTCTGATGAGGACGGATTTCCTCCTTCAATATTGAGGGAGGAGTTAGCATTACCAAGGAGTACAATGGCTCTCTGACTCCAACCTTTTATTAGGTTAATGTCCAGGGGTGTGTTGGAAATATGTGATTCCTCAGCAAGATCGAGGATCCTGGTAAGGGGGCCTAGAAGGTCAAGAAGACGATCTTGACAGGCTTTAAGGGCTCTTTCCAGGCCTTTTCTTGGATCCTTGCCTAGTTTAAACAGGAACTTAATTAAGTTGGGGTCTAAGTTGGGAGTTTGACAGACTTTACCCTCTATGAATGGACGGGGGAACTCGGACCTCATGGTGTTGCGCGATTCTCTTTCAAGAGAGTTTCTCAGCCATTTGGTGACAAATTTAGCTACGTGATCGTGAGGGTACCACTTTTTACTGTTAGGGTGGGAAATGTTTTCTGGGGAGAACATTTCCCCACCAAGAGGTTCAAGGATCGCGTCCTTTGACGAGGGGGAGGAATGCGCCTCTGAGAGAGCGTTAAGGTCCCAGTCATCAGTGTCCTGCTCGTCAAGATTCAAGACGAATTCGTCGTCAGGATTCAGGAAGAATTCATCTTCCTCTGAGCTGGAATTGACGGCGCTCATCAAATTTGTGCCGCTAGGGACACTAAAGCCATGCGTGCCGCGAGGGGCAACCTTACCTTTTGGGGCGCTTGAGTCTCCCATGCTTTTTGAGGTGCTTGCACCCCCCATGCCTTTTGAGGTACTTGGACCTCCCATCTCAATTGAGGTAGCGCGACCTCCATCAGTGCTTAGGCAGTGTTTGGTTTTTTTGGTAGCCTTAGAGTGTTCAGCTTCTAGATCGGAAGTGTTTTCATCAGGTAAGAGGGACCTTTTATTAGACATAACCTCACGGAATGTATTTAGTATACAGGTCCTCATTTCCTTTTGAAGGAAGGATTTAAAATTATCACTGTTATGATTGGGGGAGCTTGCCATAGCGTCATCTGATTCTAAATCAGACATTGCAGATAAGTTAAATAATAAGGTGTAAGGGGGTTATTTCTTATTATTAAATACATTAAATTATTATTATTAGAATGAGGATAAAGCTTAAAGGATATGGTAGTTTGATTATGGATATAAGTGGAGTTAGGTAATAAATGACCTCTCCCTTTTTTTATTTATTTATTTTTTATATTAAGAACCTAAGTTAAATTAAAGTCGGGTAATATTAGCTAAACTAAGACCTAAGGTAAACTATATATCGATTTGAGACCTAAGCTAAACTAAATATCAATTTTGAGGACTCGAGGCAAGGAACAGCTGTTTGGCAGGAGCGCAGTCGGTAAAGCCTTGAAACGGCAACCGATGCGCTCGAGCTGTAAGAAATTGAGACCGAGGAATGGACCCTGGGAGATACACAGCGTTGCGTTGCTGTTGCCAAGGGCCCTTCCTCGAATTGAGATTGATGAGGGAGAGATGTCGGGCTTCGCAGGCTTGGCCAGACGTGAGGCGATATACCGCTGGGAACGCGGGCAACAGTCCACAGGGAACCTCAGAAGGGGGAGGAGGTAGGAGAGTGTGCGCGACGCGCAGAAGGGGAAGAGGGTGCACGACGCGCAGTTTATCGAGGAGAGACCTACTACGATGGGTAAAGGATCGACAACCATAAATTGGAAGTCAAGGGAGGGTGTGGGAGGGGATCGCAGGGAGTCACAGCGATCGATGGAGGGGCTGGGAGCGAGTCACACCACAAATTCAGGTTGAAAGGTGCCATAGTACTAAATAACAATTAAGCATATTCAACAATAAAGCAGTATAATAAAGCATAATAAAGCAGTATAAGAATATAAGTACATTATATCAAAATATAGGCACCATATGAGAATACATTAAATTATTATTATTAGAATGAGGATAAAGCTTAAAGGATATGGTAGTTTGATTATGGATATAAGTGGAGTTAGGTAATAAATGACCTCTCCCTTTTTTTTATTTTTTTATATTAAGAACCTAAGTTAAATTAAAGTCGGGTAATATTAGCTAAACTAAAACCTAAGGTAAACTATATATCGATTTGAGACCTAAGCTAAACTAAATATCAATTTTGAGGACTCGAGGCAAGGAACAGCTGTTTGGCAGGAGCGCAGTCGGTAAAGCCTTGAAATGGCAACCGATGCGCTCGAGCTGTAAGAAATTGAGACCGAGGAATGGACCCTGGCAGATACACAGCGTTGCGTTGCTGTTGCCAAGGGCCCTTCCTCGAATTGAGATTGATGAGGGAGAGATGTCGAGATGTCGGGCTTCGCAGGCTTGGCCAGACGTGAGGCGATATACCGCTGGGAACGCGGGCAACAGTCCACAGGGAACCTCAGAAGGGGGAGGAGGTAGGAGAGTGTGCGCGACGCGCAGAAGGGGAAGAGGGTGCACGACGCGCAGTTTATCGAGGAGAGACCTACTACGATGGGTAAAGGATCGACAACCATAAATTGGAAGTCAAGGGAGGGTGTGGGAGGGGATCGCAGGGAGTCACAGCGATCGATGGAGGGGCTGGGAGCGAGTCACACCACAAATTCAGGTTGAAAGGTGCCATAGTACTAAATAACAATTAAGCATATTCAACAATAAAGCAGTATATTAAAGCATAATAAAGCAGTATAAGAATATAAGTACATTATATCAAAATATAGGCACCATATGAGAATACATTAAATTATTATTATTAGAATGAGGATAAAGCTTAAAGGATATGGTAGTTTGATTATGGATATAAGTGGAGTTAGGTAATAAATGACCTCTCCCTTTTTTTTTTTTTATATTAAGAACCTAAGTTAAATTAAAGTCGGGTAATATTAGCTAAACTAAAACCTAAGGTAAACTATATATCGATTTAAGACCTAAGCTAAACTAAATATCAATTTTGAGGACTCGAGGCAAGGAACAGCTGTTTGGCAGGAGCGCAGTCGGTAAAGCCTTAAAACGGCAACCGATGCGCTCGAGCTGTAAGAAATTGAGACCGAGGAATAGACCCTGGCAGATACACAGCGTTGCGTTGCTGTTGCCAAGGGCCATTCTTCGAATTGAGATTGATGAGGGAGAGATGTCGGGCTTCGCAGGCTTGGCCAGACGTGAGGCGATATACCGCTGGGAACACGGGGAACAGTCCACAGGGAACCTCAGAAGGGGGAGGAGGTAGGAGAGTGTACGCGACGCGCAGAAGGGGAAGAGGGTGCACGACGCGCAGTTTATCGAGGAGAGACCTACTACGATGGGTAAAGGATCGACAACCATAAATTGGAAGTCAAGGGAGGGTGGGGGAGGGAATCGCAGGGAGTCACAGCGATCGAGGGAGGGGTGGGGAGCGAGTCACATCACAAATTCAGGTTGAAAGGTGCCATAGCACTAAATAACAATTAAGCATATTCAACAATAAAGCAGTATAATAAAGCATAATAAAGCAGTATAAGAATATAAGTACATTATATCAAAATATAGGCACCATATGAGAATACAAAGGTAAACTGGCATAAACAGTAGTAAGGATTGAAGAGGAGTTACTTATCTGTTGTGAGCCGCATTTAAAAGAGGCTGATCTTCCCTGGCACATGCCTTTTATGGATACTATGATGTCACTTTGTTCTTATTCTAGTCTTTGTGATGTAAGCGGCTGTGTGAGCTGCATTAAAGGATTTAGGCATAATGTAGCCTCCTGTCTTGTAATGAAATCCAGGGGGCATATTATCAAGGGGGTATATCTCCGCTTTTTTGGCTTTAAAAGCCAAGAAAGCGGAGATAAAATTATCGCCCTGTTACCTGGCTGTCGCTAACACCAGTTAGCGGCAGCTAGTAGGAGATAGCGACCATCTTGGGCCCCACTTTGCATGTCAGTGATATTTATAACTAATGACATGCAAAGTGGGCGTGCCAAGATGTTAGCGACTGGAAACAGTCGCTAACATCGCTATCTCCTATTACCAACTTTTGGAGATATTCGCGCTAAGCGCGAATATCTCCAAAAGCTAACACCTGCCCTGAGCAGTTCTTAGCCATGTTATCCAATGGGAGGTAGATAACATGGCTAAGAGCATTAGCTCGCTAATGCATGAATATCGCGGACTTTTCAGCGATATTCATGCATTGCGGCTGATTTTTATCGCATTTGCGATAATCCTTGGTAATACCAAGGTTTATCTGCGATAAAAATCGCTGCAGCTCAGCTGTAAATTTTTGTCTCTAACCAAGCAATAGCGATAATTATCGCTATTGCTTGGTAATATGCCCCCAGATCTCTGACAAACAGGAGTTTGCCCATTGATCTGAAGTACATATTGTGTGATACTTCTCATGCCCGGCAGATTTCCTCTGATGAGTCTGGTAGGTTAAACCTATTAAAATGTATCAGAAAGAAGGCGATTCTTGCAGATTTTGGTGACTACCAGTCAGCTCTGTAGGTAAGATCTAGTTTCCAAGTTGAAAACTTAGAACATGAGGTAGTTTCACTACCCGATGTATATAACTTATACATATATTTTTACATTTCAATCTATATGTATCCATATTTATTTTTCGGATACCTTATTGGTATTTGTCCACATTTATTTTGTGTTTTGACAATAAATGGAGTAGTGAAATGGTAAATATCCACATCTATTTAACTGATAAACATGTATTCATACTTGGATACTTTAGCAAATTAAGAAGCCAAATATAACAAAACTCTACACACAGGTAAATATTACCATCACACTACAAATATATATTAACATATGCTGTATTTAGTGATATCTCATTCTATTTTTTTAACTCCTTATACTGTTCATTTGCTTAGCTGTTGGTCTGATATTCATGAAGGACCGCATGGAAAGTTACAAGAAAGAAGCACGATTTTCTGGTTTATTTCACTTTTACATATAAATACAGTCAAGAAAAACATTGTTTTCTGGATGCATATATTGGTAAAAACCAGTAAAAACATAATGGGAGCCTTCTATATAACCCACTTCAGGTTAATGATATTTCGCAGGTGTGTAAAATACCCCTCCCTATTCCACAGTACAGTTTAATCAAGCCCTTTGGGCATATTTACAGGTTAGCGTATACATACAACATTTGCTAAAAATGGCAGGTGCAACTTCCAGCATCCTCACAGATCAATGCCCGTTTTAGAGATCAGGTACAAAAGGGGGTGGTGATGGACTGAGCATCTGAACCAATCAAACACTCACACCCAGTCAAAAGATCTGGGTTTGATCCATCACGGTTCTTTAGCACACTCTGCCACCCCAGTTCAGACATGGCTATATGCAAATCCGTCTGACCCTACCGCATTTTGGCCGCCATAAGTGTGGCAGGGTATGCTCAGACGTGAGTCCCTTGCTCACTTTGCCACTGGATTCAAGCAAGCCGGGCTGAAGACGGCTGGAATGCCAGAAACCGGTCCTCGGAAGCTTGTTTCCGGTCCAGGGAAGTCATGGCTTGGCAGTTCGGGCTGGACTGTTCCCATGAGGCACAGGGTCAGACTGATTTGCATATAGCCATGTCTGAACAAGGGTGGCAGAGTGGGCTAAAGAACGGTGATGGATTAAATCCAGATCTTTTGACTGAGTGTGAGTGTTTGATTGGTTCAGATGCTCCATCCATTACCACCCCCTTTTGTACCGCGTTTTAGAGATCAGGGCAGACAAAGCCTCTGCAAGCTCATCCATCTGAAACCTTTAGCTGCCAGTCAGCAGCACACAGGGTTGTCAGCTGAAATGCCTTGGACGGTCTGCCCTATTTAGTAGGGGACTTTCAATGCACATTTTTCATGTCTTGAACATGAAAAAAGTCGAAATGTCTTCACATGCTGGCAAAAGGCTGGCAGCATTTCAAGATTTTTTTTATTTTTTACAGAAGCAACAAATACCTACTTTTTCGGATTCTTTTCTATAAACGATAAATATTATAGTGTGGTCATTACACTTTTGCCAAAAGTGCTCCTACTGTGGCGATTGGATCACGTTTGGAAAAATGCATGCACGAGCTGCTAGCCACTTCAGTAGTGAGAATAAGCTCTGGAAGGACTATCCTGTAGTAGACTTGCTCCTTAGCAGTGCAGCTCCCTCTGGAAGCTCCTGCTATCCCCTATGTGCTTCTGCTGCTGACCCAGAGGTTAGGAGTTCAAGGCCCTCCTCCACCCGCAGGCTCCTGACTGCACCTCATCCCTGGTGGTCCCGTGGTGGAACATACTGCTCTGCTGCTTGACTGCCCTTCTGTCTCTCTTCTTACTTTTTCGGTCTCTCTCTGTTTTTTCTTTCTTGTTCATTCTGCCTTTTGGTTTTGCTTTCTCCTTTTCCTCCTTCTTTCCCCCTCATCGCCCCTGATGTCCCCGCGATCCTCAGTGGCCCGCCTCCCTTCTCTCTTTCTGCATTTTCTATCTCTCTTTCTGCTTTACTCTTTTTTTCTACCTTTTGGCTTTGCTTTTTCCTTTCCTCCTGGTACCACCCTCATCATGATCCCCATGGACCCTCCCCCTCCTGTGTCCCTTCCCACATTTGTCCTCCTCCCAGCTGCCCAGCCCCCACCACAGCACTACTTAATGGCACCAAAAGCAAGCCCACCTGCGTCTGCCCGCACCTGGTCTGTGCCCAGCACCCGGGACCCTGGTTCTTGGACTTTCTGCTGCTGCGATGCCAGTACCCTCGGCGCCCTCAGCCCTGGACACCACACCACCTGCCATTTAGCATCACCGAAGTAGACCCATGGACCCTTCGCGTGCTGGAACTGCAACTGTGCCTTCACCCACACCAACACGCTAGCTCCTCTCACCACCCAGCCAACCAACAGTGCACCCGATTGGCTCAACTGTATCCTCCTCAAAGTGTGGTCCCTCCACAAACACACCACAGAAATATGGGACCTCCTCGCCCCCACCTCTCCTTGCATTGCTTTCTTCATGGAAACCTGGACTAACCCCTGCTCCGGACCGGACATTGCCATAACCATCCCAGACTGCTACGAAATCAACAGCTAGGACCTGCCTGATCGCCCAAGAGGAGGCATCGCCATCATCCGCAAGCACACCCTCCGACTGACCACGCACTCTGATGACCCAGCGAAGATCATGCAATACCTCCAGTTCCAGTTCCAGACCAACCCCAACACCACCCTCCATGGCACCCTTCTCTACAAACCCCCCGGACCCTGACCAGCCTGCTCCAATGCCATTGTACACATCATCGCATCTCAGACTCTCGCATCCACCGGATATATCTTACTTGGAAACCCAAACTTCCACATGGACAACCCCAGTGACCAGAATACGCCTCCCTACTGGAGAATCTCACCAATATCGGACTCAAGCAGCTGGTCACCACATAGACACACACTCGACCCCGTCTTCTCGGCCAGCAGGATCATCAGCTACAGCCACACCACTGAACTCTCCTGGATCGACCACCACTGCGTACATCTTGCCTTTGCCACACCCAACATAGGCCACTGCCCTCACCGCCCCTCTGTTGCACCTGGATCAAGGCCACCAAAGAACTTCTCATCAACTCCTTCAGCGCAACCACTCTGCACACGGATGCCAACACTACAGCAAGCAAACTCCACTGATGGATCTCCAACAGTGCCAACACCCTGGCACCTCTCAAGAAAAGACCAGACAAGCAACACTCCAAGAATGCCAGCTGGTTCACTCCTGCCCTCCACATATCTAGATGCTCCTGCAGAGATGGAGAAACAACAAAACCCCATAAACCCATGCTGCCTTCAAATCGCCGTCAATGCACATCACCTCCTCCACACAACCACAAAGAAAATGTCCTTCCAAGACAGAATTAGCACCAACGCACACACCAACAAAGAACTCCTTCCCTTCCAAAACCTCTGCAAAAAACTAGCCCCTTCTTCCACCACAGGATCAGGCAGATCTATGACAGTTTCGACAATCCCAAATCCTGCCACTTCACCCACCAACCACTTCCCAACAGAAGGTGCACTTCTGGACCCTGCTCACAACAGAGGATCCACTCAGGAGCCCCGTTGGATCCTTGCCCACACCACATCTTCCACAGAGCAGCTGCCTCTGTTAGACCTGGTACCGTTGGTGTGAGTCTCCCTTCCATTTTCCGCTGTTGTCTCTTCTGTTTTTGATATGATTTGCTGGTTAGATGCTTTGGGCACTGTGCCACTGGTATTCAGTGTCACAGTGCAAGTGCTCCCTATTGTAAATTACTGTAATAGATTAGTAACTCCATGATTGGCGTATTTAATTTACATGTCAAACCCTAGTACAGTGCACCATGTGTGCCCAGGACCTCTAGATCAAATGGTGCTAGTGGGCTTGCGGCACTGATTGTGCCACCCACAGAAGCAGTTTGCAAAGTGTGTCTCAGGCCTGCCATTGCAGAGCCTGTGTGCAGTCTAGTACTGCCATGTGGGCTTGGTAAGTGCACCCACTTACCAGTACCTAAACCTCCCCTTTTCTACATGTTAGCCACCCCTAAGATAGACCCTACGACAGGTTGCATTGTATGTGAAAGGTAGGGCATGCCCTGATGTGTGTAACATGTCCTGATAGTGAATTGCAGTCAATTTAGTTTTTCACTATTGCAAGGCTACCTGTCCCCATGAGGTAATATAAATTATATGATCGATTGTGTCCCCTATCTTAGACCCCACCGACTCCATGTACGAGCTTGAAGTGCATGTAATTTCCCTCCTGTGCTAGTTATGAAGACGCAAATACATTTGCGTCCAATGTTAACATGTTCTCTTTTCGATCCGCCATGAACGGATTGGATATTCAGTTCCTAAATATGCTATGCCAACGTCTCTTTGTGGTATACCTTACACGTTTTTCAGCTCTGGCGAAGTAGGCCTGAATTCTGCCATCGAGCCTCTTTCCTGCCTTCTGACTTCGAAAACCTCAGCCCAGGCTGCCTCTGTGCCAGTGACCCTTGCCTTACTTTTTGGCACGGCTAACGGTGCTCGGCTCAACCCGTTGACTGCCAAGACTGTCTTCAACCTTCGAATTATCTGCTCCACTCCTCGAAAATACATTCCTGTCTGGTAGATTCACGTCAACATCCTTCCAGCTGCAGGGCAGAGGGTAGGCCTCACTGTCTCTATGCAAGTAATTCATGGCCCTGTTTCCATGGTAGGCCCATGCCCTCCCTCGCACCCCTCGCGTCTCATGTAGACACGTAGACGCTCATACACGCACTCATAACCAGTATAGAAATAACCACTTGTCCGAGAGACCTTTTCCCTCCAGATAATGCAGTTCCTTAAACATGAGATATTAGATACGATTTGGGGATTAGGTTGATCTGACATCCAGACATCCGTCTACACTTGTAGGACTAAATGTCAAGTCCCCCTTCACCCCTCAAGTTACACGTACATTATACGTCACCCCGCTGCGCGCGCATCTCTGCCATGTAATTCTGCTGACACTGCTGGATTCATTTATGGATCCACCCATTCTGTGACATCATGTACAATGACGTTCTTGTCAACGCCTTCATGCACGCCTATTGTAACGCCTCTTGTATTACGTATATGTATTCTTATCTCTCTTCTCAGCTGTTACGCCTCCTGCATATGCCTTTACTGTAATGCATTGACTATATATATGAATGCCTGTCAATTATGTATTGTCGCATACTTGCATATCCGCATATTACCATTGACTCTGTCAGTCTGTCCCTTCCCGAACCTATGTGGTGACGGAATGGTATGCCACCTTGGCTCGAGCCAATATACTAATCACCCAATTCCTTTTATAGGAATAAAACCCTTTTGAGAAACCTCAAATATCACGGATTTTGCCTCTTATTTTATTATGAGTTATTCTTATTGATTATAGAAATTAAGCACCGGTAAATTAATTATTTACGACAATTTGGCGCCCGAATAGGGACCCCTCCCCCATCTCACGCGCCGGTGGTGCGTTGCAGGCCTGGCCCCCTGCCACAGCCGGACGGACAACTACGCGTACCCGCAGGATTTCCTGTATCTCCCTCAGGCCAACGGAGGTGACTGAGGCTGCGATCGACACCCAGACGAGGCGGTGAGAAGTGCGGAGGATCCTGACCAGAGCCTAGCTGAGAGAGCAAGATCCGAGGTATACGGAGGCCCACCAGGTTCCGACGTTCCGAAGTATCAGCGTCACGAGTCGAGTCCGAATCCAGTCCGAATCCAGTCCAGGGTTTCCGAGGCCTTCCGTTTTCGTGCTTCCCGGTGAGTACCGTTGCTGGGGACGCATATAGACGTGCGCATTAGTTTGTGCCGGTCAAGACAGGTGTGGGTACACAGACCTGGTCTGCACTGTTTTAGACAGTGTATCTGTACTGTTTAGCAGTATATCCAGTCTGCACTGTTGAGCAGAGTATCTAGTATTATGCAGTTAGCAAGTTACCTTTTAATTGTCATCATTCATGTTAAAATGTTTTAATGTGTCTTAAGATGTCGTGGTATGAGTGATTGTTCGATCGTAATTATTGTGATTATTGTGTTCAGTGTGTTCATATCTGAGTAAGAACCAAGTAGCCAGTTTTCAAGATGCCTTTGTTCTCCAAATTAAGACAGATAAAAACTAGAAAAGGGGTATTGGAAGAAGCTGTTCCCATTCCACCTAGGGACACCCCAGGGTACTTTATGTACCACAAACATGGCCTAGATGCCGTTTTATTCCTCGACTTATGGGTGGATTACACTAAAGAATTATCCGAGAATCAGAGATGGCCTGCTACTGGGACATGGGATGCAGATTGCATCATGAGGGTAGAGGAAGCATTGTGGAAAAAGAAAGCCCGACAGTCACAGAAGGATGCCATTGAATTATGGCGTAAAGAATCACATAGGCGTACAGAAAAAGCACTTAGAAAAGAAGAGAAAAGGAGGGAGAATCCAGAGAAAGCCCAGGAAAACGTATTAGTTGAGGAAGGTACCCGAGTAAAATTAGAACAGGTAGACAGGCAGGGAAACACGCTCATGAACGGCATGTACCCCCTCTTGACTGAGGGTTTGCCTAAAGCCACCCCGGAGGTACCAAAAGAACTACCACCCCCACTGCTCCCGACTAAAATACACCAGAAAACAGCAAAGGACATTTTTCTTGCGTCCTATCTAGATGATGTGGCTCCCGCATACGCAAATATCGCACCGCCACGCACACCTCCACCTGCCGACCAAGACGGTCAGCTCCTTCCTCCCCGTCAAGCCACTCCTCCTCCTGTTCCTCCTGGTCTTCCAGCTGTCCTTCCACCTATTCCTGGGCCTGCTCCCTCCGCTTTTCACTCAACGAACCCCTTCGGAGCTGGCGCCTCAGGAGGCGCGTCCGGAGGAGCGACAGGTTACCAGACCCCGCCATCGGCCCATCGGCTGACCTATAGAGACCTAGCACAACAACGTACACCTAGAACAGGCGATATTACACTACATGGAGATCGTCTTGCAGACTGTAGATATGATCCAGTGCCTGGTAAAAAGAATGACGAAAGAATGTTGCTCGCATCAGTACGTCTGCGGCGAGTTACGAATTTCTTATTAACACTGCCTGGAATGGTAGATCATCTAGATCGAATATATCAGTTCGTACAGACAGGAGTAGGGCCTGAAAGTATTAAGGAGGCCATGGCCTATCAGAAAGTGGATACGAAAGCCAAGATATTACGGTTTCTTATAAACTGTTTCATAAGGGAAGTGGATAGGCCGGGTATGAACCCGGACGACGTGAAAGCACTCCACCGGTGGGGCCAGAATATTGCAGACGGGAATCACGATAAAGAGGCCTGTGTAGAAAATATGTACCGAAGAATAAGAAATGCAATAATAAAGATGCATGAGAAAAGACAGCCACCACCGGAAATAGATTCAGACAAAGTTGAATCCTCAGAAGAGGAGGACGAGCCAGGCCAGACCCCAGAGCAGACACAATTACTAGTTAGAGAAACAATAGCATATGTAGGTAAGGGAAGACCCTTCAATAATTCAATGCGCCCAGTGCGTCCAGAAAGTAAAAGAATATTCCAAGAAGCCATGTGCAATCCAAGAACTCCTGAACACTTATTCCAAGCTACTGATAACAGACTTCGAGAACGAATGGGGTACCATGTACTTGATTCTATGGATGAACAAGAATTAGCCAGGTCAGCCGTGCAATGGGCTGACAATTCTGAGAAATATGGTGATGATGCGTTAGCACATACGTTTCTGAACCTGACACCGAGTGAACAGCGTTTAGCTGGTACATACATGATACAACATCTGCTCTTATTGTATAGAAGCCAACACTCTGATCCAGGCCCCTTGCCTGATATATTAATAGAACTACTCATGAATAAATGGAGAGGTCTAGGTACTGATCTAATCAAAGTAATTCTAGAACACCGACACAGATATAGCGCCTTTCTATGTCCACAGACCGACGCAGCGCATGTCATGGGAAGAAAGATGTATTACGTGGACGGACAAAATCCGTTGCGAGAAGTGCACCCAGTACAGAACGCAGACAATACCTTTAGACGTGTGTTTGTGTACACCCCCATAACTAAAATAGAACTATTGGAAATGAAAAAATTGGTACCTAGTCATGACAAAGATCCGGCAGGTTTCCACCGTGAAATAAAAGACATGATACTAATGGGTGACTATACTTATCCCGATATTATGAAAATATTGAAAGTGTTACTGCCTCCCGGAATATACGAGAAACTCAAAGAAAAAGAGTGGGAGGTGGGAGACACAAAGATTGATTGGGCTGCATTAGAAAACGAAGAAAGTACTAGAATTCCGGGCCAAGGGCTCGGGGATAAAGTTAAAGCATTACCAGGATTGTTAGTACAAGTGTTGCCACGTTTATTAAGTACTAAAAAGGAAGATTGGGGTGCCATTTCAGCTTGTAAACAGAAACCCGATGAAGATACCAGTGATTTCTATACCAGATTTGAAAAATGTTTTGGCATTAATAGCGGTCTGAAAGCAAGTAGCGAGTCATATCCACATCTTTTTGTAACGAAATTAGTTGAGAATTCACTGCCTCAGGTTAAGAGCAGAGTATTGAAAGTCGAAAGTACTTGGCAAGCGAACACCCCTTCGCAAATGTTACAAATGTTACAGTACCACCAGAATAGAATTAGAGAAGAACAAGAACATGAACAAAGACGCATGAAAGACACGAAAATGAAAATGCTAGTTGCCCAGTCAGTTCCCGCCGAAGGACATAAAAAGGGTGGGACCCAGCCTAGTAATACGACAGCCCCTGTTAAAGGGACGTGTAACTACTGCAAACAGCCAGGTCATTATGTAAACGATTGTGCTGTTCTGAAACACAATATCTCCACGGGTAAGACCAAGGAGAGACCGCGCATACCCAGACAAGATCAGGTCCAGCAACAAGTACCACAGAATGTACAACATATTCCGCCTATGCCAGCTTCATCACAAACGGTGGCAGTCCCACAACAACAACCTATAACTGCAACACAGAACACAACACAACAGATGTACCAATACGCACAGAACAACTACCCTGATTATCAACGATACACATGAAACAGCCTAGAGAGGGAATTTGACTTGCCCCTTATTGAAGTTCCCGTAGATCAAGAGGGTCCTTATGTACACAGTCAGGTGCTAGGAAAAGACAGAAAGTTTTTGATTGATACAGGGGCAAGCAGGACCACAATCAGTCACAACGAGGTTCCAGGGGCACCCCTCTCAGGCTCACAGAATGTTTCCCTTGGATTTTCAGGAAAACCTATCATTAATGAGGTATCACAGCCACTCCCCCTTGCAGTAGGTCCTCTGACACGGACTACAGATTTACTACTCACAAAATCATGCCCAGAAAACTTATTAGGAATAAAGACATTAAAAGCTCTAGGAGCTATAATATGCTGTTCTCCGGAAGGAGTCCGCTTATTTTTGCGAGATTTTAAAGGTCATTATGTGTTAAGAGATATGGATCCCCGGTTACAGAATGTACCTGCACACTTGTGGGCACAAGGCCCCACTGATGTAGGGTGTATGCACATTACACCATATCGAGTCACACTCAAAGCAGGAGTGGTACTACCACGAATTCGACAATATAAGTTACCTCCAGATGCTGTAGTGGCTTTACTGAGAATTATTGACGAGCTCATTGCACAAGGAGTGGTTGTGGAAACTGACTCCAATGTATGTAATTCTCCTATCATACCAGTTCTTAAACGTACTGATCCAAATGCTCCACCAGTTTATCGATTAGTTATCGATTTACGCGAATTGAATAAATGCATTGTACCACAGTATCCAGTGGTCCCAGATATCTCTTCATTACTGACAGCTATTGATTCAGAAGCGACGTTCTTTACTGTAATTGACCTCAAGAACGCCTTCTTCAGTGTTCCAATTGATCCAGAAAGCCAATACTTGTTCGGATTCAGTTTAAATGGACGATCTTTCAAATTTGCACGCGCACCTCAAGGGTTCACAGAAAGCCCCAGCATCTATAGTCAAGCACTGAAAAGACAACTCGACAGTATTCACATGCCAGCTAACACCGCCCTACTCCAGTATGTCGATGATCTGCTGATCACCGCACGGAGCGAACCCGAATGTGAAAATGCATCACTGACAGTTCTGAATTTTCTGGCCGACAAGGGGCACAAGGTGTCCCCTTCGAAGCTGCAATTCTGTGTTCAGCAAGTTGTGTACCTGGGTCACTTGCTGTCCAAAGTGGGGAGACAGCTCACTCCTGATCACATTCAGTTAATTGTAAACATGTCACCACCAAAGACACAAAAGGAGGTGCGGGCTTTCATAGGCCTCACCTCGTACTGTAGACAATGGATTCCCCAATACGCATTTCTAGCAAAGCCACTCATCCAGTTGACAACCCAGGAGGCAGCGACATCGACTATCCTCCCTTGGACTCAGGAACATACACAAGCTTTTGATAACTTAAAGAAAGCCTTATGCCAAGCACCTGTTTTAGCAACACCATGTTACAGTAAACCTTTTACACTTTTTGTCACAGAACGTGAAGGTACTGCCTTGTCAGTCCTCACCCAGGAACAAGCAGGTTCACACAAACCGTGTGCTTACTTTTCTAGCACATTAGATCCGGTGGCTCAGGCTTTACCTGCGTGTTTGAAATCAGTAGCAGCGACAGCTTTAGCAATCAGACAGAGCGATACCATAGTATTAGGGCATCAGTTGACAGTACAAGTTCCACATTCCGTGGAAGTTCTTTTAAATCGCACACAGACCCAACACTTGACCATAGCAAGACTGACAGGTTATGAATTGACATTGTTTCAACCACACATAGAAATCAGACGCTGTAGCACATTAAATCCCGCCACATTGTTGCCAGTAAACGGAGTAGATCCCTTGGCACATGATTGCATTGAAGTCATTACTATTACAACAAAACCCAGACAGGACTTGACAGATGTCCCATTACCAGATCCGGACCTGACACTTTATGTGGATGGTTCATGTATGAGAACAGGTACAGGAGAATTAGTGGCAGCCTACGCAGTCACTACAGATACCGAAGTTATAGAAACAAATTGTATTGACACCTTGTCAGCTCAAGCTGCAGAGCTCATCGCTCTGACACAAGCATGTATTCAAGCCAAGAATAAGAGAGTCAACATATACACTGATTCACGTTATGCATTCGGAGTCGTTCACGATTTTGGAGTCCTCTGGCGAGAGAGAGGTTACTTAACTTCTCACGGTGCCAACATCCAGCACGGTCCTCTCATTCAAGGTTTATTAGATGCAATACATCTACCTACTGCAATCTCTATAATGAAGTGTAAAGCACACACAAAGGTTACCGACACGATCTCCCAGGGTAACGACCTGGCAGACCGAACTGCTAAGCAAACGGCTCAGAATCAAATGCATGCAACTGACTTGACAAAGACAATAGTTCCGACACCATCACACTGCATGACAGTCAGGGATCCCGCCCATGATGTAATTGACATACAGACACATGCCACACCAGACGAAATCCAGAAGTGGACTGAACTAGGAGGGATCCAAACAGATCAGGGATGGATGACGAAGGGAAAATCTACATGGTTTCTCCCCGACTCTATGGTTCAGGTCATCATAAACACAATACATAGTCCAGCGCACCTAGGAGAAAAGGCAATGCTAGATAGCATCCAACACATATGGTACAACAAGAACTTACGAGCAGCAGCCAAACAGAAAATGCGTACTTGCATGATTTGTTGTCAGTTTAATCCAGGTAAAAGCATCCCTGTAGAGCAAGGTGGATTTCAGCCACCCGATCACCCTTTTGAAGTCCTCCAGATGGATTACATCCAGATGGACCGCTGCCGAGGTTTCAAGTATGTCCTCGTAGTTGTATGTGCACTTTCCCGATGGACAGAAGCATACCCAGTCCCAGATTATACTGCTCCAACCACAGCCAAGCAACTGGTTCGCGAGTTCTTCCCGCGGTACGGTTTGCCCCGTATCGTGTACTCAGATAACGGTCAGCCATTCTCATCCGAGCTTGTGAAACACATTACACTCTTGTTAGGCTATCAGTGGAAATTCCACTGTGTCCGGCATCCCGAGGCAGCAGGTCTTGTGGAGCGTCATAATCAGACCCTGAAAATCCGACTTTCCAAAATCTGTAGAGAGAAGGGCGTTGACTGGATAGTTGCTTTGCCGGTAGCCCTCTTCTATATGAGGATGGTTGCCCATTCTCGAACCGGGCTATCCCCGTATGAGGTGGTCTTTGGTAGGCCTCCGAATATGTGGGGGACGCCTATTCCGCGAAAAATTACAGATGTTGACTGTATTATGCTGACAGATTACCTTGCCTCCTTGATGTCTGCACTACAATCTTGTCGTTCACAGGTAGCTGCAGCCTTTCCCGACAATGCCGATGTGAAGCCCCACGAGGTGGTTCCGGGTGATTACGTCTTTGTCCGCAACTTTGATCGGAGAAGTCCGTTGGAGCCCCGCTGGCAAACCCCGAAACTGGTTCTTCTAACAACGAGGACAGCCGTCAAAGTAGAGGGCAGGAAGGGGTGGCTACATTCCAGCCACGTGAAGAAGTTCCACGGACTCCCTTCGGACTTGGACTCTAAGCCCTGCCCTCCTACACAAACTGACTCAAAGCTCCCTTTGGTTGAGAAAACAGACTCTGAAAAATATAGACTTAAATTACGATCTAGCAAGTCAGACAGTTTAATTGTTTAAGTCCTCCCCTAGGTGAATTCACTTCATAGTCACTGTATAGTGACGTTGTTAATCATGCTTTTTCTGAGTCTTCTGATAATCGCTGCTAGTATCCTGCTGCACATTTACTACCCTATTTTCAAGCGTGCACAATCTGCTTATAACGTCACTGCCGAACATTCTTTTAGCGAATTACCTCCACATGAGCTTTCCTACAGACTTGCGCTGCGCAACAACACATTCATTAGTATGTTACATCACTCTCATCAGACTAACAATGCTACAAACTGTTGGATATGTGGCCGCCTCCCTCCCTACCAGAAATACAAGGGAGTTCTGCCTCTTTTTCCGTACCCATTCACTCACAATGGCTCCTGTGGGGCATGGTTTAGGTTGATTAATTCCTTAAATTCTGATATTGCTGTCTACGATGGGAATTGGGTTTGGGGAAACCTGAACTCAGTTCTACTTAAAGTCTGTTACCCTGACAGGAAAGGACTTCCCACTAGAACAGGAACTGATCTAGAAAATGAAGTATATGGATTAGGCAATTACACAATCAACCTCATGATTCTTACTGTTGAATCCGAAACTGCACCAGTATTGCCTGCTATGTCAGTGTTCTCCCCAAATACAACCTGAAAACGAAGGGTGAGAAGACCCTCAGCTTCCTTGCAACCAAAGCCTGGAACAAACTACCCAAATCCCTCAGACAACAAACCCAGGAAAAACTTTTTCGAAAACTGCTAAAGACCTGGATCTTTAATCTCCCGGACGATCACTCCAAAGCTTCCATCTAATCCTCTTGCACTGGCTCACTTAGGTTCCCTAGCGCCAAGATGCTCCCTCCGGAGTGAACGTCGCGCTCTATAAATACCCCACAAAAAAACACAAAAAAAAAAAAAACACAAGTGTTACCAGTCAAAGGTGAATTATGTATCAGGAAAAATGGTTCCATACACTTAGGTCATAGTAAATGTACTACTGTAATTGAATTCAGTGATCAAGGCAAATCTACGTTTAGAGCTACGCGTCATTCCTACTTTGTCTGTGGCCATACTGCATACATACGATTGCCTCCAGATTGGGATGGTACCTGTTACATTGCATTCCTTCTGCCACCTGTTTTCCTAGCCCCTCCTGACTATCACAGAAACACCAATCTAGTAAACAATAGACTCCGAAGAGACCTCCCGATTGTCGACTACACTGAAACAGCATGGGAGCAATACACAGATTTTAATAAAGGTTTCTTCCCCTACTTAGGTGCTGTTTTTAACAGTAAACTGATACGCAAATTAACCAGAACACTTGAAGCAGTAGTGAACGAAACTACCTCAGCTTTAGGTAACTTAACAGAGGAGCAGTCCGCTATGCGGGTTGTTGTTCTTCAAAATCGTCTCGTTATTGACGTCATCCTAGCTGATAGGGGTGGAGCCTGTAAGGTCATCGGGTCAAGTTGCTGTGTTTTCATTCCAGAAAACGCGCCAACGGTATATAAAGCTATAACACGTCTCCATAAAATTGCAAGTCTGATACATCAGAATCCAGGCACCTGGACTTGGTCCGGTTGGTTCTGGACAACGTTAACCGCTTGGGGATGGAAGATCCTATCCTTCCTAGGTATTGGCCTTCTCATAGTATTCAGTTGCTGCCTGTGTTTACAATGTGGGCCGGCGATTTGCGGCTTGTGCGCCACATCATGTATTCCGCGTTCAAATTCCCATTCAAAACGTCAAAAGAAGAAAGAAGAGCAAATGATGTTACATGAACAGATTGATCGATTCATGCAGATCGATATATCATGAAGGGTCCGTAGGGGACAAGGAGGGAATGAGGTAATATAAATTATATGATCGATTGTGTCCCCTATCTTAGACCCCACCGACTCCATGTACGAGCATGAAGTGCATGTAATTTCCCTCCTGTGCTAGTTATGAAGACGCAAATACATTTGCGTCCAATGTTAACATGTTCTCTTTTCGATCCGCCATGAACGGATTGGATATTCAGTTCCTAAATATGCTATGCCAACGTCTCTTTGTGGTATACCTTACACGTTTTTCAGCTCTGGCGAAGTAGGCCTGAATTCTGCCATCGAGCCTCTTTCCTGCCTTCTGACTTCGAAAACCTCAGCCCAGGCTGCCTCTGTGCCAGTGACCCTTGCCTTACTTTTTGGCACGGCTAACGGTGCTCGGCTCAACCCGTTGCCTGCCAAGACTGTCTTCAACCTTCGAATTATCTGCTCCACTCCTCGAAAATACATTCCTGTCTGGTAGATTCACGTCAACATCCTTCCAGCTGCAGGGCAGAGGGTAGGCCTCACTGTCTCTATGCAAGTAATTCATGGCCCTGTTTCCATGGTAGGCCCATGCCCTCCCTCGCACCCCTCGCGTCTCATGTAGACACGTAGACGCTCATACACGCACTCATAACCAGTATAGAAATAACCACTTGTCCGAGAGACCTTTTCCCTCCAGATAATGCAGTTCCTTAAACATGAGATATTAGATACGATTTGGGGATTAGGTTGATCTGACATCCAGACATCCGTCTACACTTGTAGGACTAAATGTCAAGTCCCCCTTCACCCCTCAAGTTACACGTACATTATACGTCACCCCGCTGCGCGCGCATCTCTGCCATGTAATTCTGCTGACACTGCTGGATTCATTTATGGATCCACCCATTCTGTGACATCATGTACAATGACGTTCTTGTCAACGCCTTCATGCACGCCTATTGTAACGCCTCTTGTATTACGTATATGTATTCTTATCTCTCTTCTCAGCTGTTACGCCTCCTGCATATGCCTTTACTGTAATGCATTGACTATATATATATGAATGCCTGTCAATTATGTATTGTCGCATACTTGCATATCCGCATATTACCATTGACTCTGTCAGTCTGTCCCTTCCCGAACCTATGTGGTGACGGAATGGTATGCCACCTTGGCTCGAGCCAATATACTAATCACCCAATTCCTTTTATAGGAATAAAACCCTTTTGAGAAACCTCAAATATCACGGATTTTGCCTCTTATTTTATTATGAGTTATTCTTATTGATTATAGAAATTAAGCACCGGTAAATTAATTATTTACGACACCCATAGGCCAGAATGGGCAGTGTGATTATAACATCTCATAATCATAGCTGATCCAGGGAACATGGTAGAAAAACAAAGTTAGTATTCCTGAACTCAGAATGATAAAATACATCTTTTAGTAAAGTTGGTTTTAACATTCTGTGTTTTACAAAGTAGGTATTTTCTTGCCTAAGCCATCCAGCCTGCCTCTGCTAGGCTGTGTATTGTATGTCTGGTTTGTGAGTGACAGGAGGGCTTGGGCTCCAGCAGTCTGATGAGTCAGGGCTTGGCTGAATAGGATCTTGTCTGCACAGAGAGTGGGGTGAGGAGATTTCCATTCACTCCCCTGAGCACTCATATAGTAGAGAGTAGGGGGGGGAGATTTCCTTTCAGCTACCTGGGCCAGTTCTGTTTTCAACAATGCTGTCTCCACCTCCGGCCAGGAAGCTGCACATAACTGGTTCTGGCAAGGTACAGGCACCCTCTGCCCTCAGAGTACAAATGATTTACTGGTATAAATATTGGGGCCCAGACCCCAAGGCTTTAGATCACTTCTGGACATCAAGACAAACCTTTTGCCAAGAAGAATCAGAGAATTGCCGGAGTTTTTGACTTCCCCTGTGTCAGTGTGTTGCTTTCTGGGGTTGGCCTCCAGTGGTTTCTTTATCGCCAAGGAAAGGAGAAAGACTTTTATTTGCAACTTTCGTCGTCTTGAAGAAGAATCTCCATGGGCTTGAACTGTGCTTGCCTCCTGCTGAAGTTTCAGGGATACAAGACTTCACCACTAGCTCCCTCTGAATTTCTTTGCTGGTAATTCTGTCTGCAGAAGCCTTTGTGTTGTTGGGAGCTGGATGCATGACTCATCGAGAAGAAGAATGTCGCATCTGCAGCTGTCGCATTATCGGAGAAGTGTGTCGCCACTGCAAGGGTCGCTGCCGCATCACCAGAGAATCGTGTCTCTGTCGCAGCTGTGTGTTGTTGCATCAGCGGAGAAGCGTGTTGCTACCACAAGGGTCACCGTCGCATCACCGGAGAAGCGTGCCGCAGGGCCTGTCACAGCTCTAAAGTTATTGAGTCGCCGTACGGCCGACGGGCCAGCACGCATC